>NC_092707.1:174271399-174915766 GCF_047496885.1 Scyliorhinus torazame
ACTTGGAACCAGGTACGGGGTCCGTCCCGAAGGGCGGGGAGCCCCTGGGGACTATAAAGTAAAGCCCCCAAGTTCAAATCGTTCTTCTTTGGCAGGGTTACTCAGAAATGCGAACCAACCCTTGACAGTGACCTGCCTTTCTGCCATCATCCAAGTAAGTCTCAAGTCAACGCTCGCTACGAGATAGGCGCTCCTAGCTACCAGTTCATACCAGCTTTTGAATCCTGCAGACTCAGGACCTGAATGAAAGGCCATTTGTTCCCCTGACCTGGTGGGCCAGTCCGAAGCTAAGTATAGGCCTGTTAGTGATAGGAGTAGCCTAGAAAGTAGAGTTTATGTATGAGTAGTGATTTACTGTGTATAATAAATGTGTTTTGATTTGCTTCTTACTATTGGTGTGTTGAGTTATTGATCATTACTTGAACTTGAACCTCGTGGCGGTATCATAAAGATACCTGGCGACTCTAGAGCAAAGGTTAAACAAACAGAGCAAATTACGATTTCAGAGCCAACCAAAAGTTAGCAACAGCCTGCCCTGAACAAAACCCGTCTGGTCCTCCCCAATCACTCCCGGGACACAGTCCTCTATTCTGGTGGCCAGAATTGTTGCCAACAGCTTGGCATCCACATTCAGGAGCGATATTGGACTGTAGGACCCACACTGAAGCGGATCCTTCTCCTTCTTCAGGATGAGCGAGATCAATGCCTGCGACATTATCGGAGGGAGGGTCCCTTTCTCCTTTGCCTCATTGAAGGTTCTCATCAGGAGCGGGCTCAGCAGCTCCGAGAACTTCTTATAAAATTCTACGGGGAAGCCATCCGGGCCCGGGGCCTTGCCATCTGCATGCCTGCCAGCCCCCTGACTACCTCCTCCAACTCAATCGGGGCCCCCAGTCCCTCCACCCGCTCTGCTTCCACCCTTGGGAATCTCAACCGGTCCATGAACTGCCTCATCCCTTCTCCCTCCCGGGGGTTCCGACTTGTATAACCTCCCGTAGAACTCCCTGAAGACTTAATTAACCCTCTCTGGGTTCAGCACCATGTTGCCTTCCTATCCCACACTCCCCCAATCTCTCTGGCCGCCTCCCTCCTGTGCAGCTGGTGCGCCAGCATCCTACTCGCCTTCTCCCCATACTCATACCCTGCTCCCTTCGCTTTCCTCAGCTGCGCCTCCGCCTTCCCCGTGGACAGCAAGTCAAACTCCGCGTGTAATTTCGGCGCTCGTTCAACAGCCCCACCTCTGGGGCTTCCGCGTACATCCTATCTACCCTGAGCATCTCTCCCACCAGTCTCACCCTCTCCGCCCTCTCCTTCACTCTGTGGGACCTAATGGAGGTGAACTCTCCCCTAACGACCGCCTTCAGAGCCTCCCAAACCACTGCCACCGTCACCTCTCCTGTGTTGTTCGCTCCCATATAGTTCTCAATACTCCTCCTTATCCGTCCGCACACCTCTTCGTCCGCCAGCAGCCCCACTTCCAGTTGCCAGAGAGGGCGCTGACCCCGTTCCGCCCCCAGTCGCAGGTCCACCCAGTGCAGGGCATGGTCCGAGACCGCAATGGCCGAGTATTCAACCCCCTCCACCTTCGGGATTAATGCCCTCCTCAACATAAAGAAGTCTATTCGCGAATAGACTTTATGGACATGTGAGAAAAAGGAAAACTCCTTCGTCCTTGGCCGCGTAAACCTCCAGGGGTCCACTCCCCCCATCTGGCCCATGAACTCCCACAAGACCCTGGCCGCCGCTGGCCTCTTTCCCGTTTTGGACTTGGAACGGTCCAAGCTCGGATCCAAGACCGTATTGAAGTCCCCTCCCATTATCAGGTGACTTATCTCCAAGTCCGGGATCCTACCCAACACGCGCCTCATAAAGTCCGCATCGTCCCAGTTCGGGGCATATACATTCACTAACACCACCCGGGCCCCCTGCAGCTTGCCACTCACCATTATATACCTGCCCCCCCTTGTCCGCCACGATGCTCGTCGCCTCAAACGCCACTCGTTTACTGACCAAAATGGCCACTCCTCTGCCTCCTTCTCCAGCTCTCCTCCCGGCGGCTCCCCGCCCGACTCTCCATCCATACCCCTCACATGGCTCCCGTTCAGTCAGCAAAGCAGCACCCCAAACCCCCCGTAACCCCCCCCCCCCCTCCCCGCCAAGCATCCGCTTAGCTCTGATTTCCCCCCCATTGTGCATCCGTGAGTCAGCTCACCCATGCTGACCCTGGCCGCTCCCGCCTCGATATACCAACCCTTAACTTGTTGTCTCATTTGGGCTACCCTATTCCCCCCGTGCACCGGACAGCCCGTTCCGGGTGTTTCCCGCCCCCTAGCACCGAACACCTGGAAAACAAGCAGAACAAACAACAAAACCCCCAACCAAACTAGGACAGACATGCCCATAAACTTATGCTTTACCCGCCATCCTCCCCTCGGTCCCTCCCCACCCGCACATTTCACCCCCATACAACAGTCCCTTAGTTCAGGTCCAGCTTCTCCTGTCTGATGAACGACCACGCCTCGTCTGGGTTATCAAAATAGTGATGCCTCTCCTGGTATGTTACCCACCGTCTCGCCGGGTGCAGGAGCCCAAACTTCACCCCTTTACTGTGGAGGACCGCCTTCGCCCAGTTAAAACCTGCACGCCTCCTCGCCAGCTCAGCTCCCAGGTCCTGGTAAATTCGGATCTCGCCATTCTCCCACTTACTGCTCCGCACTTTCTTCGCCCACCGCAGGACTTGCTCCCGTTCTGCCAAGCGCTGAAACCGTATCACCATCGCCCTCGGTGGCTCGTTTACCCTCGGCTTTCTGGCGAGAACCCTGTGCGCCCCATCCAGCTCCACGGGCCGCGGGAAGGCCCCCACGCCCATCAGCGTCCTCAGCATTGTGGCCACATACGTGCTCGCGTCCGCCGCCTCCGCTCCTTCGGGAAGGCCCAGGATCCGCAGATTGTGGCTCCGAGACCTGCACTCAAGGTCATCCAGCCTCTCCTGCCATCTCTTATGGAGCGCCTCGTGCGCCTCCACTTTCACCGCCAGGCCCAGGATCTCTTCTTCGTTCTCCGCCACCTTCCTCCTCGCCTCCTTGATCTCCTTCTCCTGCGCTTTCTGGGTCACCACAATTCTTTCCCTGGAGGCCAGCATCTCCGTTTTCAGCTCCATGAAGCAGTTTTTAAGGAGCTCCTGCTGTTCTCTGGCCCACTGGGCCCACACCTCCCGATCTTCTCCGGCCGCCATTTTGTCCTCCCGGACCTTCTCGACCTTCTTCCCCGGGTTCGCTCATCTGCCGGCTCCGCTCCTGTCCTCTCCATGCACCAGCGGGGAGGAGGGGCTCTCCCACGTCGGTTCCCACGTCGGTTCCCACGCCGGTCCCTCCTGTCAATTGCCGCCGCCGCTCCTTTTAGCGGCCCGAAACACCAGCCCGGCGGGGCTGCCGTTCGCGTGTCCTAGCAGGTCATGGCCGCTACCGGAGGTCCATCAGATCATTCTTTTACATGGACTTGGTTTGTTTGTTACTGATTCCAGAGGTTGCCAAATTGGAGATCCTTTTGATTTCATTTCGTCAAATTTCTCCTTTCAAGTTTTTCCTTGTTAAAACCAAGCCAAGTTGTAAGCACACTTCCGTGCCCTGCTGAGAGGGTGTGATCTCCAAAGACTGACTACTGTTCATTAATCAGCCCTCTATTGTCCGATAATTTTTCCCCTTGAATCGCTGAAGCTGCATCAAACAACTATTATCTGGAGAATCTTGAGTGTAAATGTTATTTGTTACTGGGTTCTGAACTTGAATGTCACATTATAGTCTGTCCTATGCTGTTAATATTTAACCTCTTGTTAATAATTAAATTGGTTTCATGTTCTCAAAACATAAACTAAGATTTATTGAATCCCTAGTTCTTGGTATGTAACTGTTTTGCACTGGTATATGTTGCTTGTTATCATTTGTTTTCTCTTCACACCCGTGCCAATGTGAAGGTATCGATTAGAAATGTTCAAGTATCACTTTCCGTTCCTCTGTCCAGGTCTAGGCTGTGAGACAGGAGGTTATGGTGGTTGAACCTGATACTTTGCTAACCTGCTTCATTAATGGCTTACACTGGAAACTGCAGATTTCTGTGTAACCGTCAATTCTTTTTGTGATTTTAAAATTTGTGCTCTCTTATTACAATACTTAGTGGCCTGTGAAAACAATATATTCCTAATGCACCTTGTCACAACCCTTCATGACCTTGAAGACATTTATCAGGTCACCTTGTTAGTTTTCACGAGAAATGTTCTATTTCTCAAGTCTTACTTCAATTGTGACCTCCCTCCTGCTAGCTTGAGTGCAGGAGCTATCTTGGGCTGTGACATGACATGTGTTGAACCATTGCTATTTTGAAAGCTTCATGTTGGCTCTTTTCTGTCCTTTTATACACGCTTCCTGTCTGCTCTTAATGCCCTATTGATGAGTGGATTGTGGCATTAGCAGAGAGTTTCTTTGAATTATGGTTTTGATGTTCATATCTTAGCCTTTAATTTTCCCCAGAGAACAAAGGCTGTTCTGTTCTTGATTTGCTATGTAAATTGAACACAATATGTATCTTTTTTTAAAATTTAGGGTAGCCAATTATTTTTCTTTTTCCAATTAAGGGGCAATTTAGCATGGCCAATCCACCTAACCAGCACATCTTTGGGTTGTGGGGGTGAAACCTATGCAGACATGGGGAGAATGTGCAAACTCCACACGGACAGTGACCCAGGGCCGGGATTCGAATCCGGGTCCTCAGTGCCGCAGTCCCAGTGCTATCCACTGCACCACATGTCGCCCTAAATTGAACACAATTATGAGCTACTAACATGGTTTGGCTTTACATCTATATTAATCCTTTGATTTAGTGTGTGAGTACTTGGAAGTGATGTTCTTTGAACATACTTTTCACTATCTAAGAAAAGCTGTGTGCTATGTTTTAAAAAAAAAAGAAGAAAAAATTGCAGTAAAAATCTATAAATTTAATCTGGTGCCTTTCAACAGCACATGTTAACTCAGTCCTTGAACAGTACTGGGAATGTATACTCTGCTGTGGTTTCTCAAAAATCTTTCCACTACTGTAAAATGACTGGGAAATCTACTGCAAACATAAAAAACTCTTTTACAGATCAGGCTTTTCCCCCTCAATTCCTTTATTTCATGCTTGATAACAGTTTCCATAAAGGGTAAAGTGTTGGCCTGCTCGGATTACCACTGGACTAGTAATCCAGAGACGCAGGGTAATGTTCTGGATTCCGGGTTCAAAACCCACCAAAGCGGATGGTGAAATTTGAATCCAATCAAAATTTGGAATTAAAAGTTTAATGACCTGTCGCTGGGTCAAAATCCTGGAACTCCCTGAGAGCAGTGTGGGTGCAGCTACACCACATGAACTACAGTGGCTCATCTTCTCATGGGGCAATTGGTGATATAGGCAATAAGTGCTGGCCTAGCCAGCGATGCCCACATCCTGTAAATTATTTTTTCAGTCGAAGGACCCAGGGATAAACTATTTAGGACTGAGATGAGGAAAAATGTCTCCACCCAGAGAGTGGTGAGCTAGTGGAATTTGCTGCCACAGAAAGCAGTTGAGGCCAAAACATTGCATGTTTTCAAGGAGTTAGATATATCTCTTGGGGATGGGGGGGGGGGAAGAAGGATTAAAAGATATAGGGGAAAGCGGGATCAGGTTACTGAGTTGGATTATCAGCCATGATCATAATGAATAGTAAAACAGGCTCGAAGGGCCGAATAGTCTATATTCTATGTTTTCTCCGTTTCCATAAGTAAATCATCTCAGTGTCCAATAAAGTATTTATTGATGAGCATCCATGCTGCTCAATCATCCACTCTCTTGTGAATTCAAATGGTGGAAAATAGGATGTTAATGCATTACACAGCCAAAGGTATGGTCGCAATTGATTTAACAAACAAAATGATTTGCAAAAAGACAGGCAAAGTACGTACAACAGTCAGCTTTTTGACAACTTTTTAAAAAACTCAGTAACAGCGGCACGGTGGTGCAGTGGTTAGTACTGCTGCCTCACAGCGCTGAGGACCCGGGTCCGATCTCGGACCTGTGTCCGATCTCGGACCTGGGTTACTGTCTGTGTGGAGTTTGCACATTCTCCTGTATCTGCGTGGGTCTCACCCCACAACCTAAAGATGTGCAGAGTAGCTGGATTGGCCACACTAAATTGCCCCTGAAATGGAAAAAAAGATTTAATAACCTATATTTTTTTTTTTTAAATCAGTAGTTCTATCAGCTCTGGTACATAAACACTTTTTAAAAAAAACTGTTTTACCTCTCTCAGTCAGCAATGGTATGACGTTTGTATGATAAACTGAAGATTGATGTATTTTGAAAGGATATTTTCCCCATGCAATAAAAGTAGAAAAAAATCAGATTACCAAACTATTAGCAGTTTTTATTGGACTTTTTTATTTTTATTTTTTAAATTTTTTTTTTATTCTACCTTTTCACATTTTCCTTCAAAAATTTACACCCCACCCACAAACAGTAAATGGTAACAAATACAAAATCAATCCCCTTAACAATACCAATGATCCCATCCTCCCACCACCCCAAACAACGGCCCATCCTGTCAATATATGTATCCAATAAACCAAACCCTCCCACGGTGGAAACAGAAAACAAAGGAGAAAAAGAAAAAGGAGTCTGGGACCGCCCAATGGTCACCATTGACCTATAGAGTCCACTCCCCCCTCCCCTCCTACACTCAACGCCATCCAGCCTCTGAAAGAGTACCGTACATGATACCCAAGAGTTGTACACCCCCCCCCCCCCCCCCCCCAAAGTCTCCAGCTCCTCCCGTCCACTGCCTCTTGTAAAACTCCTCCTCCCAACCTCTGTTCCTCCCCCCCCCCCCCCCCAAACTTTCCACCCCGGCTAGACCACTCGGACCCTGTTCTGCCAGGCTCCGATGGCCGCAGCCCCTCCCCCCACCTCACTCCCGTTCACTGGCCGGCTTAAACCGGCCAGCATGGAGGCCCCCGCCCGGGTCCCTTTCCCCCTTGCCCGGCCCTAGGAAAGCCCAGAGATCCCCTTTTAGCACACAAACCCCGCATATCCACCTACACCCAAAGAGCCCTCATTTCGAGTGAAAGTCTCATCCCTTCCCTTGTCCAAATATATACAACATTGGCTCCTTTAGCCCCTACACCCGCATGCAGTGAAACAAAAAAGAAGAAAATACAGTCATGAGGTTACATCGGCACATGGCCATTTCTCAAATTGTCAGTTCTGCCACGGTCCTTCTGCCTAACTCCTCCACTGCTTCCGCCCTTCCAAAATAAAAGTCCCTGAGCTTATAAGTCACCCTCAGCTTCGCTGGATATACAATGCCACACTGCACCTTGCTAATGTACAGTGCCCTCTTCACCCAGTTGAAGGCAGCCCGCCTCCTCTCCAGCTCCACCGTAAAGTCCTGGTATACATGTATACCAGCTCCAGCCCACTGCACCACCCGCTTCTGCTTGGCCCAGCTCAGGACCTTCTCCTTCACACTGTACCTACGGAAGCACAGAGTCACTGCCCTTGGCGGCTCACTCGCCTTTGGTACAGGCCTCCACGACCGATGAGCCCGATCCAGTTCATATCGGGAGGGATCCTCCCCCTCCCCCAATAGTTTTGCCAGCATCGCGGCAAAATACTCAGTCGGCTTCGGTCCTTCAACTCCTTCGGGCAGCCCCACAATCCTCAAATTCTGTCACCTGGATCTGTTTTCCAGGTCTTCCATTTTTCCTCGCAGATCCTTGTTAATGTCCATCACCTTCCGCATCTCCTTCCCCATCGAGGCAAGTTGATCACCGTGCTGCAATACCGTCTCCTCCACTTCCTTCAGCGCCTCCCCTTGCTCTCGCACCTCCGCCACTGCGCTCGCCACCGCCGTCGTCACCGGGGAAATCGCCTCCTCCACCAGCGCACTCAAAACCTCCCTCATCTCCTTCCTCACCGTCTCCATGCATTTCGCAAACTGCCTTTCAAATTCTGCAGCCATCACCTCAGTTATTTCTTCAGCTGTAAGCAATGCGGCCTCCCCTGGTGCTCCAGCCTCCATTTTCTTTACTGACCCCACGGTGACCTTTCCACTCCCCGATGGACTTTCAGCCGTTTTTTTGCTGGTCTTCGACATTCCCCTCCTCTGTGCTGTCTCCCGACTTTTACTGCCTTTGCTGGCCCTAGGACCGGGCGTTAACCCCCGACAAGCCGTTCCCGAACGGGAGCCCTCCAACGCGCGGCTGCCTCCCGCCCGCCGTCACCGGAAGTCAACTATTAGCAGTTTTAACATTATTGTAACTAATCGGCCTGCAAACTTGTTATAGCCAGACAGTCCAAGTGGCAGCCTGCTTTTTTCCTATACAGAATATTTGTGACGTTGTCTTCATAACGTAATAGTTTTTATGCTTTTTTTAAAAAAAGCTCCATATCCCTTAGCTATTGAACTTGTGGAATGGTCCGTAAGCCCAAGTCCAGTCTTCTTTGCTCTAAATTTTCAGTGTCATCTCTCCAGCCTGTGGGTCGAGGGTTAGTAGGTGAATTGTGGATGAGATTATGATTCCTGTAACCCCAATGGACTGGTTTGCTCCTGAAACGGATGTACTCCATGAGCAGCAAATTCTCTCTCTCTCTTGTTTGTGATGCTGTTACCTCAGGGTGATTGTTCATCATACAAATACTTATGCCAGCAACAGCAAGAACAAAGATCAAGAGCATCCACAAGCACGACAATAGCAAATTGCATTTTTATCTACTCTATTCCGGAGGGATGCAAGTAGTGGGTTCTATAGATCAAAGTGTATTCTCTAGCTGTGTGTCATTGAGTAGGCTTTTTAGTTTCTATTCAATTGCTGAAATCCATTTTGGACATGAATCACTATTTTAAAAACCATACACAAAAGATACACTCCTAACAGGACAAAAAAAATAATTTAAGCTGTTCTGTTGGACTCTTTTTGTGTAATTACTTGAGAAATATTGTTTGCATTTGGCAAAACAGTGTTTGCAACTTTGTAGCTTATTGAAGGTCATTTAAAATAAAAAATTGTTGCAAAAAGTGGAAGAGACTACAAATCTGTATTAAAATCAGATTTTTACAATTGGAATATGTCATGATATCCATACTAACATATCATGGTGTAATCACACACACACTGGACAGGTAGATGGACCAACCAACACACACACAACATCACAGCCAATCACCAGTGAGAGCACACGCACTATAAAACAGGGAACACCACAGTTCCCGCTCATTCTAACAGGAGATAGTTCAGAGCACAGAGCTCACAGCGTGCCACTCAGACATACACCATGTGCTGAGTGCCTCACTAAGATAGTGCAAGGGCTGGGTTCACAGGTTAACTGGTGAAGTACGAACCACAGCCAGAAGTTAATCGTTATTATTGTACAGAATAACAAAACAGAGTTGTACCATTTACAACCGTGTTGGTTCGTTTGTGTATCGGAACACTTAACACGACAGAATAGCTCAACCTGAGGGCAGCACGGTGGGGCAGTGGGTTAGCCCTGCTGCCTCACAGCGCCGAGGTCCCAGGTTCGATCCGGGCTCTGGGTCACTGTCCGTGTCGAGTTTGCATATTCTCCCCGTGTTTGCGTGGGTTTCACCCCCACAACCCAAAGATGTGCAGGCTAGGCGGATTGGTCACGCTAAATTGCTCCTTAATTGGAAAAAATTAATTGGGTACACTAAATTTTAAAAAAGAGGAATAGCTCAACCCACGTGTATGCCGTGCCCTTGACTTTCCTTACCTTGTATTCCTATCCAGTTTGTCCTGTCAGTGGGTGGTGTGAAGCAGAGGCCTTTCCCATAGGATAGGGAGAGCCATGCCTCTTTTCTCTCTCTGTCTGCTTGCCAGGATGTGTACGTTAGTTGAAAATTTTATCGAGGGATTTGTGAAGAGAATAAAAATACATAAAATCACTTTTTTGGGGGGCTGAAATTGGGCAATGAATTTACATTGGTAACCACAAAGAATTCCCTGGGATATATGCTTTGATCAAAATTCTATGGATTGGTGATTAGAAAGGCCCATGTATGACAGGATAGCAGCAGCCATAGGTTAACATGATGTTACATGTATCAGTGGCAGTGACACATAAACAAAGGTTTAGACTTCTACCTTAGATGTTAGAATACTCAACGAAAATGTGATCTACCATTATTACTATTTTCAATGTTTCAAGGTTCAACATGCTATTGAGTCCCGAGGCATAGTTGTTTCTTGACATAAGCATTTTAAGATGATTTTCTACATTAATGGTGTAACATAATTTGTAGCTTTGAGCACGTATTTGATGTTTTTATTTTGAATTCTAGGACTTGCGCTTGTATTTATTCACATTGATTTGATGCGGCAGCCTTTTTAGTAAGGGGAATGAACAGAATTTATTTTTATCCATTTGAATCCTTCAGTAAGATTTGATGATGTTTGGAATTAAGTTTGCATCCAATTCAACGATTTGTGTACTGCAGTTGGGGCATATATCAGTATTTTAATGCGCTAATCATCTCGACTGGTTTTTGTTGATACTTAATTTTTTTAAAAACTCAACAGTATCGGAAGGATGGGTGAATTGTGTCTGTTTGTCACCCTTTAGATGATGAGAGTGTCAGGTGGTTGCTATTTTTGCCATTCAGGCAACTGTGCCATGTCAGAGTGGCTGTTTATAACTGGCATCAGCACTACTGAATGTGAGATTCCCATAGATGGAAACTGATGTCAGTGCAAGTTCAGCCATTCCAAAGTTCACTGCAGGAACATCAGCAGCTTGCCATATATGGTACCAGAGCAGTTGTGCTTTTGCCCTGTTGTAGTTTTTACACAGTCTCCTTGTGGCAGCATGTTGCCTCACCTGCAGCACACAAACAGCTGTTGAAGCCTTTGGTCATCCAGTCTGGACAAGTCAAAGTATTTGATTTATGATTGTGTGGGCCCCTGCTCAATGGTAGCATTCATGCCTCTTGAGTCAGAAGGTTGTGGATTCAAGTCCCACTTGAGAAACCTGAGCACATCAGTGCAGTACTGAAGATAAAATATACCATGTCACTATTCAAAAACGAACAGGGTAGGTATCGCCAACGTTTAACCCTACAACAACCTCCTTCAGGTGCCATGCCCTAAGAGGGCGTTGGCGGCCATGGACTTCCATTGGATTGGTCCATGATTATGCTTGGCAAAATACTGCAGTAGTATGCCGTTGCCTCTTGCAGTATGGCTCGCCATGAACCTCTTCTGCTCTTACTGCTTCCATCAGTCATGTTGGAAGGATTTACAGACTGATGAGCAATCTGTTTGGCCACGTTATGAACACATCTTCCATAGCCATCAATCCGGTTGTGGAACTTGAACCCGGAGCTTCTGGCCCAGAGATAGGGACGCTACCTGTGTCACAGAACCTCCTGGCCCTACCGCCTCTGTCACTAGAAATGAGATTATCAGCCCATTGCCTCATTCGTTTAGTGCAACACTGCTGTGTGCACATTGGCTGTGAGATTCCTACATTACAATAGTGAATAGACCTCGAAACAACTTTATTGGTTGTAAAGAGTTTCGGGACATCCTGGGGTTGTGAAAACTGTGATATAAATGCAAGTTTTTCTTGTGTTTTAATTCTCCGAAGAAGGATTACACAAAAGGGATTGTTTTAAAAACTCTGAGGAGAGTAAGAGCAATTTTCTTTTAGTAAAAAAGGCAATGGTTTAATTTGGAAAAATCTATGACAATCCCTCTATCACTTTGAGAGTTAATCCAGTTCCCAGTGCAGTTTGACAAGTGCAGATTGGGAAATACCTGTGATTAATCCCAGGGACAGATCTTTGACTGTGGGAGGGATCTGCTGCTGGGTGAAAGAAAGATGATCAGCCTCATTATTGTTTCTGAACACTTTCTGGTCACTCCTGCTAAACAGTGCAGCTCTGTGACAATCTGGCTAGGAAAGCTGTTTCTCATGTTGAAATGACCTAATATTCCTTGTCTATTCTCTCTCACAAAGAATGGCCAATTGGCCATGTTACAAGGGAATAGTTGACATCCATTGAATGGGCCCAACATAAATTAGCTGCCATCTGTGGAATCCTATCCAGCATGACCTCCCTCTGTCATAATGTCAGAAGTGGGGATGTTCAATGATTGCAGAGTGTTCTGTACCATTCACAACTCCTCCTATTCTGAAGCAGTTCATATCTGCATGCTACAAGAGCTGGACAACATTTGGGCATTGGCTGATAAATGCCATGCAAGTACCAGGCAATGACCATCTCCAATAACAGAGAATCTAACCTTCACCCCATGAGATTCAATGGCATTACTATCACTGAATTCCCCACCATCAACATACTGGGAGTTACCATTTTTAAAAATTCATTTTTTCCAATTAAGGGGCAAAATTTTAGCATGGCCAATTCACCTACCCTGCATATCTTTGGTTTGTGGGGGCGAAACCCAAGCAAACTCGGGGAGAATGTGCAAGCTCCACATGGACAGTGATCCAGAGCCGGGATCGAACCTGGAACCTTGGCGCCATGAGGCAGCAGTGCTAACCACTGTGCCACCATGTTGCCCCCTGGGAGTTACCATTGACCAGACACTGAACTAGCCATATAAATACTGTGGCTCCAAGGGCAGATCAGAGGCTAGAGTTCTAGCAGTGAGTAGCGCACCTCCTGACTGCCCAATAAGAGTCCACTGTCTGCAAGATGGAATATTTTCCAAATGCCTGGATGTGTGCAGCTCCAACAGCACTTGTGAAGCTCAATATCATACAAAACAAACCAGCACCCCATCTATCATTTTAAACATTCAGTCCTTTGAATGTCAGTGCGCAATTGATACAGCGTGTACACAGCGTGTACCATGTACAAGATGCACTGCAGCAACTTGGTAAGCCTCCTTAGCACATTCCAAACCGGTAACTGGAGAAGGACAAGGGAAGCAGATGCAAGGGAACACCCCCCCCCCCCCCCCCCCCCCCCCCCCCACCACCACCACACGCACACACACCATCCTGACGTAGAACTATATTGCTGATCCTTTACTGTCGCTGAGTTAAAAACCTGGAACTCTTTCCTAACATCATTGTGGGTACACCTACACTAAAATGGACTGCAAT
Source organism: Scyliorhinus torazame (assembly GCF_047496885.1). Taxonomy (NCBI): domain Eukaryota; kingdom Metazoa; phylum Chordata; class Chondrichthyes; order Carcharhiniformes; family Scyliorhinidae; genus Scyliorhinus; species Scyliorhinus torazame. The sequence goes on from NC_092707.1 coordinate 174,284,561, forward strand.
GATTCAAGAAGGTTACTCACCACCACCACCTCAAGAGCAATTAGGGATGGGAAACAAATACTGAACCTGCCAGCAACATTAACATCCCATTAATGAATTTAAAACATGAATCAGCACTTTGGCTTGGTTGGTGAAAATGATGTGCTAAAATCTGTGAAAATATTTTCATTACCGTGGGAGCTTGCACTTCCTATTGTTGCACTGTTGCTTCCTGTTCACAACTTGTAATGCCTGAAGGTAACTTTAAAAAAAACTATTAATTGCCATCTCCCACATACTGTTAACTCTGTTTGTCGAACATAGGCATGCTCCCCAAAACCTCCATGTGTCGTATCTACAGCCTCCCATCCTATTCTTTAATCTTTGAGGCTTTTGAACACACTTTATCTACTTCTTGAATTCTTTCCTGGCCCTAGTCTACTTCTTCCGGACTGCATCCAAGTATGCACTCTGGGTGCCTATATTCCCTGTCTGCATACTAACTGCCCACGTCAATTGATCGAAATCGAAAATCGCTTATTGTCACAAGTAGGCTTCAAATGAAGTTACTGTGAAAAGCCCCCAGTCGCCACATTCCGGCGCCTGTTCGGGGAGGCTGTTACGGGAATTGATCCGTGCTGCTGGCCTGCCTTGGTCTGCTTTCAAAGCCAGCGATTTAGCCCTGTGCTAAACAGCCTCTGTGGAACTTTACACTTGCACTATATTGAAAACCAAAAAGTAGAGTTGCGCTACAGGGCACATGGGACTTGTGAGAATGGGACAAGCAACATTATACATCCTTAACTAATAATGTTGAATTTGATATTCTAACCAAAACTTTCTGGTTTGGACTCTACACTGCTCATTAATGATTATGGAATGTCCAATCAGGAATAGAAAACAAAATAAAGAGAGCGAAAGAAAGAGTGAGGGATAAGAGGCGGAAAGAAAATGTTTAAAAGATGGAGTTGTTTGGCATTAATTTATATTGCATCCCATTAAAGTGTACTTTGGAGTGTACAAAATGTAACCTGTCAGTTGAGTCTAGTTCATATTTAACAGACAAATACAGCAACTTTACACCACTCAGTGTTGAATACCTGTGAGATCATGGGCGTGATCTCCCAGCCGTTCACGCTGGCGCTATCTTCCAGAGCCGCTGATGGCGCACCCCTGCCACGAGTTTCCTGGCAATGTGGGGTGGATTCAATGGGAAATTCCATTGACAGCAGCGGGACTAGAAGATCCCGCCACCAGTCAACAGTGGGCCACCTCCCGCCACTGAGAAACACGATGCAGGGAGGCCAGAGAATCTTGGTCACTGCTATTAAGATATCACTTTTGGAGGAACAGGGAACCTTGGATTCAGCTTCCCAATTTCTGTGCATGTGCAGTTACTAGTTATTGTTTTCACATTTCTACAAATTATCTTCATTGCTGATTCTAGCGTAAAGTCTGGTCCACTGGTTTGAGTCCTTTTACATACTTATATTGCAGCACTTGCAAACTCTTCTGCGAATGAAAGTAACTATTGAGGTGACTTATTTTTTCCAATTCTTTACTGTAAATGAGTTTTTCTCCATCGAATTCTTAAACCGGGTGAGGGGAGAATTGTCTGGTAATAACCCTTCTTCCATCTTTTGCTCAGTGCTTTCCCACAGCAGCATGGCTGAAGTGTTAACTGAGTTAAGTGGAGGACCTGCCTGTTCCTACCACTAGTACTTTGTTCTTCCATAACCCAACATCACCATGCTAACTATTTTATTTAAACAGTCAGTATGAGAATCAGTGTGCTATTCAACAAGGTTTACACGAGCATGTTTGTGCTAGGAATACTTTAAATAAAACTAAAGAGCTTGCACCTTTGACGACCTCTGGATGTTCCAAATCAATTTTGAAATGTAGCCCCAGTTATGTAGAAAACGCAGCAACCAATTTGTGCACAGCAAGGTCCCACACATAACAATAAGATGAATCTCTTTTTGTGATATTGATGGCGGGATAAATATTAGAAAGGACACGGAGGAAAAACTTCCCTGCTCTTCTTTCAATCGATGTTTTTAAAAATTCATTCACAGATGTAGGTGTAGCTGTCTTGGCCAGGACTTATTACTCATCCCAAATTGTCCCTGTGACATGGGTTCTTTCACCAGAACAGCCTGACAGGGCCTCAATTTAATATCCCATCCAAAAGACTATGGGCGGGATTCTCCGAGCCTCCACGCCGCAATTGCGCTCGTCGTGGGGCGGAGAATAGGGCGTCAGACCCTTGATTGGGGCCACCGATCGGCGGGGGCGTGCAATCTGGGGGTGGGGCCTATATTGTCGGGGCCAGCCTGCTGTGTGGGTCCGCCATGTTGCGCAGGGCCACCGCCGCAGGCATCCACCGCGCGCATGCGCGGACCCGAGGCCGGAAGTGCAGGGCCCCGTATTGGCAGCCAGAGCTGCAAGGACTACTCCGGGGCCCTTCAAAATGGAGAATCACTGTGGATTTTCTCCAGGAAAGTCCAGAGTGTTTCGCGCCCATTTGCAAGGGGGCGTGGGGACATAGCCCCAATATCAGAGAATTCCGCCCAACACTCTCTCAGTCTGCCACTGAAATGTATGTTCTCGAGACTGTAGAATTGGACTTGAATGGACTAGCCCAGAGGTGTGAGCTCTACCAGTGAGCCACAGCTGATGTCTAATGAAATATGTTTTTGTTTTGGTATTCTATAAATAGGGTGTAGACACACTGTTGATATTACAAGGATGAATAATAAATCCAGAAAAAGCAGTCACCTTTAATGCCCTATGATTGAGAAATATTTCATCCGTCTTGTGTATTTGGTTATCTTTGGTGTTAAGTTTTTCTGTGACTAAAGATGTGCTTTTAAAACAGAGGGAGATTTAAAAAAAAAAAATGTGCAACCAAGCTTTTATTTTTTCACTAAGACTGTACTGCTTCAGAAAGAGCAGAATCATTGGTTTGTATTCTTGTTTTTTTAATTTAGATTTGAGAATTTTATTTTTCATTCCATGAACTTTAACGTGTAGTTTCCAAAACAAATAGCAAATCATCCTGATGGTGTAGTCACTCCAGACTGGGGCATGTAGAATGGGCATTTGTATAAAATCCTGGAAGACTGCAGTTGTTTGTGGAGCCTGGCAACAATATGAAAATAGACAATTCTCACACTAGCTGTCAGTAGTCCCACATTTTCACTGTTGCTTATTGGCTTGTTTTCAAACTTCATTGTCTCATTTACGCTGCGCTAAGATAGAGATTTTGATTATTTTGGGATATATTTTGATGGTATAATCAAATTATAGTAATACCCAGATATGTGGTGCATGAAAAATAGGATACTCTTGAGACTTAATGTTTTCAACTTTTGTTTTGGACTAGATCCTGAAGACCTTAAAGCGTTTGAATGAACTTCCTATCACTGTGGATATTTTAGCAGTAAGTTACGATCTTTTGACTTTTGATTTTTTTTTTGGGTGGGAGGAAGAAGTGGTGGTGATGGCTTAGGGAGCAGAAGACAATGTTGGTCACAAGATAGCTCCAATCTAATTTCGTATTTTCCAATTATTAATTATAAAATACAAAGAACTCGTTCCATCCTTTGTTCTGGAAGTTAATTAGTGGATCTTTGTTTGTACAATCACTTACTTACGCAAATGTAAAATCATTTTTTCAGAATTTCTGTAAGTAAATGAAACTACACTTGTAGGTTAAATGCGATGATCTGGATTTTGCAGTTACTGGCAGTAGAACAGCACTCACTGTTCACCTTACTGATAGCTGCTTACAAAGTCCATGTGGTTTTTGAGTGGAGACTTTCTATAGTGGAGAGGTACTGGGCAAGCACTCTGTTTCATTCCTTGCATTGATTTCAGCACCGAGTCTATCAGAAAGGTTCTGTTATAGTTTACTCTGTGGAGGCATGGGTATCTCGGACAGTGGACTTTTGCATTTTATTTGTGTGTACGGATGTTGGAAGTCGCTGTCCAATTTACTTCATAATAATGAGTGCTAGAGGCCTGACTGTTGCAAATTGAAGGCTATGCTATTAGTGTTCGAAAAACCTGCAAGAAAGACGTAACTGGTTCGCTGTATTGAGGGTCAAACCTACTTCAGATGCAGACTTGCTGCTTTTATGAAAAGAATCAAAGTTGTTTATTGAAAAAAATAGTTTTTAACTTTGCTAGTGAAAATTGCATCTGTTAAAGACAAATGTTGAAACTATTCAAATAAACACATCAAAGATTCTATCCCCATTTGCTAATTCAGCAAGGAGGCAATAACGATATAACATGACACATTATATTGCATATATGATTTTTAAAGAAAATGTTATGTAGCGATACATTAATAATAACCAACAAGCGCTGTAATTGTCAGAGTCCTGTTTGAACTTGCAATATCCATCTTTTAATTGGATATGGTAGGAATAAAAAAAAATCTCCAAATTATTGTTGTAGATATAGTTTGTGATGTCTAATAAAATACTTGCTATGGCTGTCATAATCACTATTTTCCTTTTTCTTTCCATTTTTCTCAACTAGCTTTCTTCCCACTGCTTCTGAAGGTGTTTTTAACTACTTGCTAGATCGAGGTGCCATGTATATTGGTTGCCCCTATTCCTTATACCTTCTTCAAATGACTGCTTATGTACTAACACTGATACAGGCAGGATATTCAATTACAGAAGCACGTGGCAGACACAACTAATCCTGTTCTCACCTGAAATTCCATGTGTTCTTATTCTTAATAAATTGCTGGATTAGTAATGAGAATTATGGCTAATGTACCTTTCCAAAAATCAAAGCTAGTTGTAGTGCTCTCATTGCTGCCCCTGTCTGAGATTAGCAGGTACCTGAAAAACCAACCTGGGAAGCGTATCCTGATCTGTACTGTTCAGTTGAGTATCATGTAAACATCTGGGGAGATTGCATGAGATCTTGAGAGTAGAGTTTATCATCTTCCCTGAAGATAAAATGCTGCTTTGATTATGCATCTAAAACAACTATTGTTTTGCATATTTATTACTCAAAGGAGTCCAGGATAGCATATCTAATTGAAGGATAAGAATACAACTGACAACATATGACAAAAACATATCTCCAAACAATGAAAATACTGATCTCTCTTTCCAGATTGTAATTTCTGTATCTGAACCCATTCTTAAAGTTGTTTCTATAATGCCATCGCACATATCATCACCTACAGTGTACTCAGAATCGAGAACTAATGTTGGGCCATCAGAGAGCACCAAATACAATATAGTACTTACTGGTCTGTTACTGAAACTATGGCTGACATCTACCTAACTGAACTCCATGCAGACTTGGGGAATAAGGAAATGGCAGAGAAACAATGGCAGAGACAAATACTTTGTGTCTGTTTTCATAGAGAAAAATACTAAAAACACCCCAGAAATAATGGAGAAGCAAACCACTAATGTAAATGAGAAACTGCAGGATATTAATTTTAGTAAAAAAAGAGTACGAAAGAAATTAATGAGACTTAAAGTAGCTAAATCTCCATGACCTGATTATCTATATTCCAGAGTGTTGAAAGAGGTGGCTGGAGTGATGGTAGATGCAATGACCGTCACCGTTCAATCGACTCTGGAATGATTCCTACAGATTGGAATGTGGTAAATGTAATGTTGTGGACGCTAGACCAGATCCCAACAATGGCTAAGATACTGGACCAGGAATTTTTAAGACTGTGCAGAAAGTTCGATTCGCTCCAGGAGTGATTGCATAAGAAATAGGGGTTGTTTTTTTTTTACAAACAAAACAATGTTTAAACTTCAAACCTAACAAGAACAGCTTGCATGTATCCCTCAACCATAACATTACCATTAAACAGCACGTAAAATGAACATACAGCTCTCAACTCCACTTATGCAGGTGTTATGGGCTTTCAGAACCCCAAAATGTTTCATGGAGTTCAACCAACCTCTCCCTTTAATGGATTTGTTGCTTTTCCTAGCACACAGCTTTTTCCCTAGGTGTGAGATTACAATTATGGACACGTGGGTTTTCAAACACAAAACACTGTTTATTCCATGAACTCAACTTAACATTTTAAATAAACATTGGACCTCTTAACACCCCTTACTTCAAAGATAACTCAGAAAATATTGCAACAGTAAATAATTCCTTAAAATGTTCCTTCAAACTTCCAAGAGACTTAAAACCTTTAAACAAAATCACATCAGGTTAAAGGCTTTACAATTATGAGTTTAAATCACCCACATGATCCAGAGATGGTCTTTTATGGCAGACATCACAGCTCACTGCAAAACACAGACACACACAAGCTGTTTTAAAAACTTGCAGCTCTCTGGAAACACACAGACACACACACTGCTTGTTAAACTGAAACTAAACTGCAAAACTAAACTGCAAAATGGCTGACCTGGCCTCGGCTCCACCCACTCTCTGACATCACTGTTTTCTTAAAGATACATTGCTTAAACATCCATGTCTTAAAGGTACTCTCACATGACACCTCCCCCCAAGAAAAAAAATAATCCATCAACTTCAAGATGGTTTCATTTTTCACTTTTGCACCATCCGCTAAGAAATGTACACAGTAAATATACCTTTTTGTTTTTAAAAAAAAGCAACGCATGCAAATAGGTATAATAATATAGTCCATTTTTCTTTGTTCTTCTTCCTCCAACCGAAATCCTTCTTGATTGACAGTCTCTTTGAACAAAGTCTCTGCACGATCCATCCATTCCTCTACTCCTCGGCATTTCTCTTTAGAATCAGATACTTTAGTTCAATCTGACCACAGAGTCCCTTGCAATTCTCCAATACAGGAACATTGGTGATCACAGCTTTCAGGCAGTCAAATGCCTGTTGAAAGTCCGCTGTCCATTGAATTTTTTTATGTTTCTTCAGCAATTCCATCAGTGGAGTAATCACGATACAAAACTTTGGCACAGCTGTTCGATCAAATCCACTCATGCTAAGAAATCACATTATTTCCCTTCGTCTTGAGGGCATCGGAAACTCTGCAAGGAAAGTGATTCGGGCTTCTCCAAATTTACTTTCGGCTAGGTTCATCACCAAACCCGCCACCTGAAGTCGATCGAAGAACTCCATATGATGTTTTAAATGCTCTCTTTATGTCTGGAAGTTGGAAATAAAAGCCACTTCCCACTTTCTCAATGCAATCATTCAAACGTGGGATAGGATAAGAGTCCGTTCTTGTAACTGCATTCACCTTTCGATAGTCCCCACACAACCGTTGGGTACCGTCTGGTTTAGGTACCATCAGTATGGGTGAGCTCCATTGGCTGCAACCCACTTCAATTATGCCATTTTTAAGCATACTCTCAATCTCTCTGTTAACCTGTGCCAATTTTAAAGGATTAAGTATATATGGATGTTGTTTGATATGAACAGCATTTCCCACATCTACATCATGTATAGCCATTTTAGTACTTCCCTATTTATATCTCCAAACTTGCCCATGTGATATCAATAACTCTTTCAGGTCAGTTCATCCTTCCTCTGGAAGGTAACTTAACAATTCATCCCAATTTTCAAGAACATCCTCATTTTCCAATTTAACTTGAGGTATGTCAAATTCACAGTCATCTGGATTTGGTTCGTCACTTTGAGTTAGAATCATAAAAACCTCCTTTTTCTCTCCTTCCCTTTCAAAGTACCTTTTAAGCATATTCTCATGACACAATCGGTGAGTCTTCCTTCTATCCGGTGTGTTTACCACATAATTCACCTCACTTAATTTCCTTTCAATCTGATACGGTCCACAAAACCTAGCTTTTAAAGTCTCCCTGACCACTGGTAACAACACTAAAACTTTATCCCCACTGGCAAAACTACGAACTTTGGATTTCTTGTCCGCTCCCCGTTTCATTACATTTTGTGCAACTTTCAAATGTTGTCTAACCAATTCACCTGCCCTATTTAATCGTTCCCTAAAATTTGACACGTAATCCAATAGTGTAATTTCCGATTTCTCACCCACCAATTTTTCCTTAATCAATTTAAGTGGTCCTCTTACCTCATGACCAAAAATTAGTTCAAAAGGACTAAATTTGGTAGACTCATTAGGTGCATCCCTAATTGCAAACAATACGAATGGGATTCCTTTATCCCAATCCTCTGGATAATCTTGACAATACGCCCTCAACATTGTCTTTAATGTCTGATGCCATCTTTCTAACGCTCCCTGCGATTCTGGATGGTACGCAGTTGATTTAAATTGTTTTATTCCTAAGCTATCCATAACTTCTTTGAATAACTTTGAAGTAAAATTTGATCCTTGATCCGATTGAATTTCTGTGGGTAGTCCATATCTAGTAAAGAATTTAAGTAACTCCTCCACAATCCTTTTACCTGTAATATTACGGACTGGAATGGCCTCTGGAAACCTAGTAGACACATCCATTACAGTCATAAGATATTGATTCCCACTTTTTGTTTTAGGAAGCGGTCCTACACAATCGATTAGGACCCTTGTAAAAGGTTCCTCAAATGCTGGAATGGGTATTAAGAGTGCTGGTTTTATCCCTGCTTGAGGTTTCCCTATCACTTGACATGTGTGACATGATTGACAAAATTTAACTACATCTTTATGTAGTCCAGGCCAATAAAAATGTTTCTGGATTTTAGCTTGAGTTTCCTTATTCCCAAATGACCTCCCACTGGTACCTCATGTGCAACTCGCAACACTTCCTTTCTATACCCTACCGGCAATACTATTTGATGAACTTCTGCCCACTTTTCATCCGCCTGCATATGTACAGGTCTCCATTTTCTCATCAAGACATCATTTTTACGGTAATAACACTCTGGTATACTCTCAGATCCCTCTTCCGTATATGCTTTCTGATATATCTGTTTTATTTCTACATCTACATCTAACTCCGCCAATTTTCCTGAACTAAAAATATCCGCCTCATCCTCCACCTGTTCTTGTTCTTTTCCAACCATCTGATCAAAAATCGTTTCTGATAATTGCACTTCAACTTCATCTTCACTCTTTGATTTCTCCTCTTGTCTTAACCTGTGACTTTGCGACCTTGTTACTATACAATCTGGAAAAATCCCAGAATATTCTTCCACCAACCCTTCAGTTGTCTGATTTTCCAATGGTTTATCAACCACAGTAGGCATCACTCCCACTTGCGATCCAGCTATATGATTACCCAAGATAAACTGTATTCCTGGACAAGATAGTTTATCTATTACTCCTACTACCACTTCACCACTCTTCACTGGACTTTACAACCTTACCTTATAATGGAACGCTACTCCTCTCACCCTGAATTTCACATATCACCACCTTTTCTGCCAACATTCTTCCCAAACTACATAATTCCTCATCTCTTACCATTAAAGATTGACTAGCCTCTGTATCTCTTAAAATTGTAACTTCTTTACCTGCTCCTCCTGATACGCATGAGTAAACTTTACCCACACAAGTAAATTCTTTAAAGACACCTGGCACCTTCTTAACAATTACTTCTTGAACACTGTACAATCGTTTGCACCTCATTCACTTCCCTTGGGCTTTCCTTTACCACTCTAACAAATCCCATTGTCTTATCCTGTTTTACCACATCAGCCTTTCCAGTGCTTTTCTTCACCCACCAACACTGTGACTTTACATGGCCTAGTTTATTACAGTGAAAACATCTGAAACTTTTCATTTCTTTTCCACCCTCCTGGATTTCTTTTTTAATCTGAGGTACACTCTCTTTCATCAGATCACCTTTACCTTTATCACTTGAGTATTTCTCAACGCCCCAGTTTCTATCCCTCACCGGCTGAAACTGATGTCGGAAACCAATCTTTAATGAAATGAAATGAAATAAATCGCTTATTGTCACAAGTAGGCTTCAAATGAAGTTACTGTGAAAAGCCCCTAGTCGCCACATTCCGCCGCCTGTTCGGGGAGGCTGGTACGGGAATTGAACCGTGCTGCTGGTCTGCCTTGGTCTGCTTTCAAAGCCAGCGATTTAGCCCTGTTTCATAATCATCTGACATTTCTGCTGCTAATCTTGCAGTTTTAACCCTCTGTTCTTCCACATGAGTTCTCACTACATCAGGAATTGAATTTTTAAACTCCTCCAAAAGTATAATTTCTCGAGAGCTTCATACGTTTGGTCTATTTTCAAAGCCCTTATCCACCTTTCAAAATTACTCTGTTTGAGCCTTTCAAACTCCATGTATGTTTGACCAAATTCTTTCCTTAAATTTCTAAACCTTTGTCTGTAAGCTTCAGGCACGAGCTCATATGCACTTAAGATGGATTTCTTCACCTCCTCATACGTTCCAGATACCTCCTCCGGTAGTGATGCAAACACTTCACTAGCTCTACCTACCAGCTTTGTTTGTATCAGTAACACCCACATGTCCTGTGGCCATTTCAATTGTTTAGCTACATTCTCAAATGAAATGAAAAAGGCTCCCACTTCCTTCTCGTCAAACCTTGGCAATGCTTGGACATATTTAAATAGATTCCCACCAAGCCTTCGACTATGACGCTCTTTCTCACTATCCTCATCACTATCATCCAACTGTACGTTTCCCTTTACGTTTGCCAATTTTAACTGACTGTCATGTTTCATGGCCATTTTCTGAAGTTCAAACTCCCCCGCTTTATCTTTTTCCCTGATCTGTATCTCCCTTTCTTTTTCTTTTTGTTCAGCTAGGGCTATTTTTTCTTTTCTCCTTTCTTCTCTCTCCTTTTCTTTTTCCTCTCTCTCTCTTTTTCTTTTTCCTCTCTTTCCCTTTCTTTTTTCTCTCTCTCACTCTCGTATGCCAGCCCCTTTAATTCTTTCTGATGTTCCATTTGTTTAATTTGCAACTGAATTTTTGCCATTTCCAATGAGTCAAACTCTATCTCAGGCAACTTTAAATGCTTAACCACCGCCATAATTACCTCATCTTTTCGCATTTTGTCAGGTAATGTTAACTACAATGTTCTTGCCAAATCTAACAATCTGCTTTTCGTTTCTGTCCGTAAGATACTACGTGCAACACTCTCCACCCCCAAAAACTTCTGAGCCTCTGAAAGAGCCATTGTTCACAACACTCTCCCCACTTAAACTAAAATACCACACCGGAAAAGCAACAATCCTTCACTGTCTTTAAGTTCACAAAAGCCAATCCAATAGATAGACTTTTATCCCCCTCGAGCCCCAATTGTTATGGGTGAGGCGTTTTCAGAACCCCAAAATGTATCATGGAGTTCAACCAACCTCTCCCTTTAATGGATTTGTTGCTTTTCCTAACACGTGGCTTTTTCCCTTGGTGTGGGATTACAATTATAGACATGTGGGTTTTTAAACACAAAATACTGTTTATTCCATGAACTCAACTTAACATCTTTAAATAAATATTGGATCTCTTAACACCCCTTACTTCAAAGAGAACTCAGAAAATATTGCAACAGTAAATAATCCCTTCAAACTTCCAAGAGACTTAACACTTTTAAACAAAATCACATCAGGTTAAAGACTTTACAATTATGAGTTTAAATCATCCAAATGATCCAGAGATGGTCTTTTATGGCAGACATCACAGCTCACTGCAAAACACAGACACGCACGAGCTGTTTTTAAAACTTGCAGCTCTCTGGAAACACACAGACACACATACTGCTTTTTAAACTGAAACTAAACTGCAAAATGGCTGACCTGACCTCAGCTCCACCCACTCGCTGACATCACTTTTCTTAAAGGTACATTGCTTAAACATCCATGTCTTAAAGGTACTCTCACATGACACAGGCAGCAGTGATATTTGCATTTAGAGAACATATTCCTGCTGTTAGTGCAGCTCCTTCAGATCCTTTTTTGAAAGCCTGTCTCTGTGGCAGCTTTTCATGACCTCTCCATGTGGCTTTCCAAATCCTTCTGCCCCCACCTGTTCGAATAGGAATCTTTTTCTCTCTCTGAGCTCCGTCCAGCCCTTCAAATAATAGTTCTGTCCTGGGGTGTCTAGACTTGGAACTCATCATCGCTCTCTGGGCTTTTGATTGCCCACTCTCATTTACACAAAAGAACAGGGCCATGCTATGTATATGCAACTAATCTCCAATTTACAGACAAAAGACACCATCAAACTGTGCAATGGGCTAATGGCTGGTCAGATCAGAGTGTCCCGGAGGACAATGAATCTTGAGTGAATCACCCCGGCTGAAGAGGGGTATCCTGTTTAAATCCCATTAATGAGTTTAAATCTAAATGGGCCAATGTAACTCAAGCCAGGTGTGGGCGTATACCTCTGACTCAGTACTAGCAGTTTTACCCTCAGTCTGTTATCCCCTAAATTGCCCATAACATCTTTGATCCAGTTTCCTGACATCTCCCTATCGGAACAGTAACCCACTATTTAAGAAAGGAGTGCGAGAGAAGATGGGGAGCTACTGATCTGTTAGCCTGACATCAGTAGTAGAGAAATTCTAGAATCTATTAAAGGATGTGATAACAGGATACTTAAAAAAAATAAAAAATGGTAGAATTGGGCAAACTCAATATGGATTTATAAAATTGGAACTCATGTTTAACAAACCCGTTGTTTTTGTGAGACCCGTAAACAAAATTAGAGCACATGGAATTGGGGAGGATATACAGGCATGGATTGAGAATTGGTTAATGGACAAAAAACAGTCGGACTAAATGGGTCATTTCCAGATTGGCATGTTGTGACTAGTGGGTAATATCCGTGCTTGGGGCCCCAGCTATTCACAATCTATGTCAATGATTTGGATGTGGGGATTAATGGTAATATTTCCAAGTTTGCAGATGACACAAAACTAGATGGAAGTGTGGGTGATAAGGGGGATGTAAAGACACTTCAAGGAGATTTGGAGAGGCTAACCAAGCGGGAAAATAGTTTGGCAGATGGTATACAAGGTGGAGAAATGTGAGGTTATCCAATTTGGTAGGAAGAACAGAAAGACAATATTTCTTAAATGGTGAGAGATTGGGAAGCGTTGAATTTCAAAAGAATTTGGGTGACCTTGTACATCAGTCACTGAAAGCTAACATGCAGCTTTGGCAAGCAGTTAAGAAGGCAAATGGTATGTTTGTCCATATTGCAAAAGGATTTGGGTATAGAAGTAAAGATATCTTACTGCAATTATATGCAGCCTTGGTTAGATAGTTCCTGGAGTGTTGTGTGCAGTTTTGATCTCCTTGTCTAAGGAAAGATCGCCATAGAGGGTGTACAATGAAGGTTCATTAAATTAATTCCTGGGGTGGAGGGATTGTCCTATGAGAAACGATTGAATAGAATGGGCCTTTTATTCTCTGGAGTTCTGAAGAATGAGAGATTATCTCATTCAAATTAACAAAATTCTTACAGGGATAAACAGGGTAGATGCAGGAAGGATGTTCTGGAATCTGTATCTGGAATCAGGGGACACAGTCTCAGAATAAAGGGCTGGTCATTTAGGACTGAGCTGAAGAGGAATTTCTTCACTCAGTGCCCCAGAGGGCTTGTGGAGGCTCAGTCATTGAGTATATTCAAGGCTGAGATCGATGGGCTTCTACATGTTTAAAAACATCAAGGAATATGAGTACAGGAAAATGGTGCTGAAGTCGATAACCAACCCTGATCTTATTGAATGGAGGAGCGGATTCTTAAGAGCTGAATGGCCTACTCTTTCATTCTTTATGTTCCTATGCACTTTGATGAGGAAGTTTGAAAAGCTGCTTATATTTAATAATTTGTTTTCCTGATACCTACCGGTCAATCTGTTTATAAGTTCTTAATTTTTGTTTTAAGATTTAAATTATCCTGATGTAAAAGGAAGAATGTAGGGCTGGGGCACGGTGGGGTGTACCACTTGGTAAATTGTTCAGTTCTGTGCTGTAACAATTCAGTGATTACAGTGGGGATGTGCAAGTAGCTACTCTTAGCTCATTTCGATTTAAAAATACAACTCTAAAGTATCTTGCTTCCATCTCTCTAGCCAACTTTCTGTTCATCAAGGAGATGATTTGTGCTGAAGCTTCTTTGCCTAGAATTCCTGAGTCTCCTGTCCTGGACAAGCTTGTTTCCTCAATTAAACATTGGAAAAACTGAAACTATTGGTTTTATTGTCAGTTCTCCATTTCCCTTCCCTTTCTGCACCCCCACCCCCAATTCCATACCAACAAATCCATTCCCTCATCAATTATTCCACCCCCCCCCCCCCCCCCCCCCACCCTCCCTGATCATTGTCTCAGGCTGAACCAGACCAAACTATGTTTCCTAAGCTAAGCTTCCAACCTCATATCCTCATTATTGCGAAGACTGCTTTCTTCAATCTCCATAATATCACCTTTCTCTACCCCTGTGTCAGCCCATCTATGATTGAACCTGCATTATCCAAACTTGATTATTTCAGTACTCTCATGGCCGGCCTCCCAGCCTCCATCTTCCAAAAATGTGAGCACATCCAAAACTCTGCTCTCTGTATTTTAACTGTGCAAAGTCCTGTTCCCCAGTACTCGCTGCCCACATTTTATTCCAATTTGCCATACCACGTACATTTTTATTCTGTGGACAAGTTCACTCCTTGTCTCACCTCTCTCATCTCTGTAACCTTTTCCAGACTTACAACCCTCCTAGAACTTTGCGTCTCCAGCTCTAGTCTCTAGCCCATCTACAACTTCCTTTGCTTCACTGTTAGCTGCCTAATTTCCAAACTCTGAAATTCCCTCCCTTAACCTCTCCGCCTGCCCTTCTCAAAGAACCTTCGTCAAAGCCACCTAAAGAGAAAATGTTGGAATGATTTCCCAGCATTTTCTCTTTTGGTTTCAGATTCCAGATTCCGCAGTAATTTGCTTTTGTCAAAGCCACCTATTTATCCAACTGTTTATTAACCCTCCTCATAATGACTCCTTTGGCTTGTCACGTTTTGTCTGATTACACTCCTGTGAAATACCTCCAAGATGTTTTCCTTTCAAAACTTAAAAAAAAATAAACTTAGAGTACCCAAATAATTTTTCCAATTTAAGGGGCAATTTAGTGTGGCCAATCAATCTACCCTGCACATTTTTGAGCTGAAGGGGTGAGACCCATGCAGACATTGAGAGAATGCGCAAACTCCACACGGACAGTGATCCAGGACCAGGATCGAACCCAGGTCCTCAATGCTGTGAGGCAGCAGTGCTAACCACTGTGCTGCCCTGGGATGTTTTGCTACGTTCAAAGATCCAGGGCCAGGATCGAACCCAGGTCCTCAATGCCGTGAGGCAGCAGTGCTCACCACTGTGCCGCCCTGGGATGTTTTCCTATGTTCAAAATGCAGTATAAATGCAAGTTGTAAATTGTTTGAAGCCACATAAGCTATCGTTCTATCGTTTTTATTAATTTTCTCTCTGCATATGGCAATTGATGGCTGTAATCGATAACTTGGTAGTTTGGGGAACGATAAAATAATATTCCTATCTTGCCCCTTTCACGTAAAAGCTCTAATGGGTATGCCACCCAGTAAATGTTGTTTTAACAGGGATGCATTATTACTCCATAACCACAACAGAATTATTTCAAAGGCAGTGAACCAAATAATCAACTACTGTTAGATACACCGTTAACACATCATTGTCGTATTGTAAAAATGTTACCGAGTGTTACAATATTTTTAGTGTTAATATAACTGGTTTTCATATTGATTAGAATTGTGGAAGTGAGGAGTTTTTTCTCGGAGAGTTGAGAGTCTTTGAAACTCTCTTCCTCAAAGCCAAGGAATCAGAATTTTTAATATTTTTAAGGTCGATAGATTCTTGATAAGCAAGGGGTTGAAAGATTATCGGGGGTAAGCTGGAATGTGGAGTTGAGATTACAATCAGATCAATCACTATCTTATTGAATGCTGACTGAGTGACCTACTCTTGCTCCTAATTTGTATGTTCGTATTTGAGTTTTGTGTTGAATTCACAAACTGAAGAAATTTGTTTCACTCTTACTTCTGTTCTTTTTGTAAACAGGATACAGGAATAGGGAAAACTGTGAATGGATTCAGGAAGCATGATGTGGTTGGAGATGATGCTAAGAACCTAGTCTCAAAGTGGAAGAAACTGGTACCCCAGGAAGTAGAACGGTATTGTTTTAACAGCCCTCTCCGCTAAAATAGTGAAAGCTGTTACTATGCAATATACATGTGTATTTTCCCTGATTATGTTTAATGTATAACAAGCCAATTCTTGACGCTGGGTTAGGGAAAGAAAGAATTATTTATCTTGTGTTATTATAATAGAAAGCTAAAATTCACTCTTCTTCCCTAAATGTGGCAATTTGAAATGTGAAGGTCGTCATTTTCAGTTGTCCCTCAACTTGAGCTCCTCAGTTAGTAAACTTTTAAAAAAAATTCTCCTACCAGTTTTTGGACTGGAATTTATTTTTTTGTTTATGGATCTGGTTTCGATATTCATGAGAAAATAGCACCCAAATCAAGGTGATCAAGAATCTGAACTGCAGGTAATCCAATTTCAGTTAACAACACATTTGGTCTCCCGTGAATGTAATTGTCTTTTTTAAAAATAAATTTAGAGTACAGAATTAATTTTTTCCAATTAAGGGACAATTTAGCGTGGCCAATCCACCTAGCTTGCACATTTTTGGGTTGTGGAGGCGAAACACGCAAACACAGGGAGAATGTGCAAACTCCACACGGACAGTGACCCAGAGCCGGGATCGAACCTGGGACCTCGGTGCTGTGAGGCCGCAGTGCTAAAATGAAAATGAAATGAAAATGAAAATCGCTTATTGTCACAAGTAGGCTTCAAATGAAGTTACTGTGAAAAGCCCCTAGTCGCCACATTCCGGCGCCTGTTCGGGGAAGCTGGTACGGGAATTGAACCGTGCTGCTGGCCTGCCTTGGTCTGCTTTCAAAGCCAGCGATTTAGCCCTGTGCTAAACGGCCCCTATTGTCCTTGTCTTTTAAAGATGGACAATCATAATACAGTAACTCGTAGTGCCAAACATACAGAATAATGTAGGATAGTATTTTAATGATACCAAATGGGCGATTAGAGTCTGCAGTCAAAAAAAAGTAACTGATTGATGTAGTTCCCTATTGCCTCTCCACCCGTTGCCCCTGCCCTCCCCCCAAAAAAGAGTCTCTGATAATTAATTGACAAGAGCATGGCATCACCTTCTGCACTTTACATGATTAAGACTTTGAACTGTTGGCTCTTATGTTTCTGGTAAGTTTATTTACAGTATCATGCTATTCCATACAGATACAATAATTACAATTCCTGTTAACTTGCATGAGTTGGATTGGCAGGGTATCTTCTATTCAAACATATCGTTGCATAATCCCATCATCATTGAGTCACCTTGCCTTCCCTGCCCCTGAATTTATCTTTGAAAGGCAGGGTTCTTAAAAGGGTCATACATTTACTCGGGGATCAGAGTCCTCATCAGCTGACAATTGACATATCAGCTTTCAATCATCCTTTTACAATGTGTAAATATTACCATGTAGGTTCATATTTTGATTGTATTTCCTGGGATGGTGTGGCAAGTGGTTTATATTCCTCTCGAATCTCAAAGATTCAAGTTTTAATTCTTTCTCTAGCTTGCAGAAGTGTTTTGTTGTTGGACCCACTGATGATTTACCCTGCCTTTCAGCCATCGAAGTGTAGAATTTTACAGTAGAAGAAAACAGTTTGACCTTGTTTACCTGTGCTGACTTTCAAATAACTATTCATTTGTGCCTTCCTGTGAACCATGCCTTCATCATTAAAAAATAAATAAATTTAGAGGACCCAATTCATTTTTTTACAATTAAGGGGCAATTTAGCGTGGCCAATCCACCTAGTCTGCATACCTTTTTGGGTTGTGGGGGCGAAACCCACGCAAACATGGGGAGAATCTGCAAATTCCACACGGACAGTGATCCAGAGCCGCGATCGAACCTGGGATATCGGCACCGTGAGGCAGCAGGTCGAACTCACTGCACCACCGTGCTGCCCTCATGTTGTCTTCATATACGAACTTGTACCATGACTGATGGCAGGTTTGATTTCGCACAGCTCATTCTGATGCATACACATACATGCACAAATCAATTCTTTCCATTAAGTGTTGGTAGTTGGTGATCGTCAGTTCTGTGTGATTATTGTTTAATTTTCTTTGAGCATGAGATCTTTCGTTGACCCTTTAGCTGATGGAAACCAGAGACTGGTCCTGGGATTTTCTTAATTTTTGTAGTTCAGTACCACATTGGCCAGTGTTTCTACCTGCTGTGTATTTGGGAAGAACTTTGAATGTTCTTATTAAAAATAGCCTTTTTGTGTAAATGCTGTAACAAAGTCAATTAAAATTGCATTATCATTAATTATATGTTTATTTTGTTCAGATCCACCAATACGCTAGAAGAGCGAGAGTTTGCTTACAATAAAGGGGTTTCTAAAAAGAGACGCAGGGACCTTTCTCCAGAAGATTGTGTACAGACATTCCAGACTCCTCATAAAGAGTCCTCTGAACCAAACTATGAACAGATTCATGAGAAAAGGAGACACTCGCTGGAGAATGAGAAACCTTTCAGGTCTGGTAGCCATGGCTACCAGTCTTCAAAATCCAATTTTAAAGAGGAGGCGGAGAGACGGACTAAATCTCCTCCTGTGGAGGATTATGATGAGGACAATAACTATTCTGATGAAGATGTTGAGCAACCTATGCAACCACCGAAAAGCATCCATAAAGCTACTCGGGACTATCACAGCTCACGAGTAGAAGTGAGCACAGGCCGTGACAGGGAACACAAGTCTTCACACAAGGAAAAGCAACAATCGTTTACAAAAGACGATGAAAAGTTAAAATTTCCCTCACTTCAAAAGCCAGATAAAATGAATAAATCTTCCTCAAAGGAACAACATAATCATAAGGACCGAGGAGAGTTTGCATCAATAAGTTCCAGTCATAAGAAACCTCGCCTGCAACCTGAGGAAACTTTAGATGACAGAAAACATAAGCATAGAGATTTAGACAAGCGAAAATCTGATTGTGAAGAACCAAGGAGTACACTGGACAAACCCAAAGAGAAACCCACATCAAGTAAACAGAAAGAACAGCCAGACTTGAAAAAATCAAAATCTACAGAAAAAAATCAGTCTGTTTCTTCCCATAAGGACTCTACTAAACCAACAGTAGCTGATGACTTTGAAGAACCAACAATGTCATTTGAGTCCTATCTTAGCTATGATCAGCCACAGAAGAAAAAGAAAAAGGTTAACAAAACTGCGGAGAAGGTTAAGGAGGCTCATCCAAACAAATCCAAAGGGTCAGATAAACCTATGTCTAAATCTGGTTCTCGGAGCTCGGACTCCAATAGAAAACAGAATGTTGAGGAAAAGAAGAAATCCAAACGGCACATTGATGAGAAGCCTAGTGTTAAACCCAGAAAGGTAACATTAAAATGAAATAAGATTGCTTTAGATTATTAGTAATACTGAGGAATAAAAGTGTGTTATAGATTGTAGATGTTTAACAGTAGTCTCCTTTGAGGGATCTGGGTAGGCTAAAACTCAGTCCTTTTGATCTTGGCATGTGTGCATTTCTGTTGTTAACTGCACTATTAAGTGTGACAACATGGGATTCGTTACCACAGTTCTCCTGTGTAAGTTGATCACTACTGGGTAACCAAGGAGAGGAAGGAACAGAAGCCAGCTTGTGCCTACAGAAACCAATTGGGTCGTCTGTGGTTGTATTTTACTCCCACAGAATCTTATCCAGCAAGAGTTAAATGCCTCATGGGGAAAACGGAGAATAGGAAAAGAAAAAAATGCAAATTTGAGCCTCGAGTCCTATTGTCATAAACAGAATGAAGTAATTATCTTTATTTCACATTGTACTTCTATGACAGGATTCTTTGGTGAATGGTTTATTTTTTAAAGAAATCTATTATGTTGTGCCTGTAAGATAGAAATCTGCCCACAACAGGATTTCTGTTTCTACTAACGTATACTATCCTGTTAGTCAATATATTAAAAGAAGTACCGTGGTGACACTGATGGATGTTTTCAGGTAGCTCCATTTTTCTGACCTCTGTAGTTTTGAGGATTGGAGTTGGCAAAAAATGTCGCCCATTGCTGCTCCGAGCTAAGGGAGAGCGGAAGACAGACTTAATGTTTCTGACAAACTATGTTTTGGTCAACATGTGATTTGGGGCTCTTTTGAAAGAATAAGTATCCATGAATGCGTCTGATGGAAAGTTATTTTCCTTTGAAAATGAAAAGAAAACCAGAACCTGGATTGGATTCTCAACTCTTTTGTTATGCAGGAACGGTTTGATATCTGTGTGCCTTTCAACTTGAACTCAACCAGTGAGAATCAAAAAGTTACTGAGAAAATTAGTCAAATTAATTATCAGCCATTTAGTCCCACTGGCTATTATTGGCAAGTAGTTGTATGTTTGGAAGAGACATCTATGTGGCCATTGTCCATTAAATGTTTTTAGTGTTTACAAGTCTCTTGGTTGACAGGTCCAGGCTATTTCAAATTAATATTTGGCTTTGTTTGTTTTTATAGCTCTTCGTGCTCCTTTAACTCTGAAGTGCTTCCTCTTTTTGAGCATGTGTTGCTTCTAGTAGCTGTTTTTTCATAGAGGCTGTTTCTTTGTTCTGAAGTGCTTCCTAAAAAGAGCAGGTGTTGTTTCTAACCACAGTTCTTGTGTCTGCTGAGATTTCCTCTGTTCTGAAGTGCTTCCTAGAAAGACCTGGTGCTCTGTCTGACTGCTGGCAATGCCAACCTGGTACTCCTCACTGGCTGAGGAGATGTCGTGAAGGGGGAGTCCCTGATGGGGAGGGGAGAGTCCTTTGGTGAACACATAGTGTGGTGTTGCTCATTTGGGTGGGCCTTACAAAAATGGCTCCCTGATCTCTGAGGATCTGGCCTTGCCGGCTTCTTCGGACCCTGGCTCCAAAAAATGTTCGCGCTAATCCACCTGGCGAGAATCGTACCTCGTTTCCCACCAGATTCCACACTTAGAAAGTTTTGGGGAGAATTCTGCCTATAAATCTGCACATAATGAGGATTTAAAAGTGTCAACGATCAATTTTGACCCACCGAACCCTAGCTCTGCAGTCACTTATCTAAACTGGAAGCACTGACAAGTTTACATGATTACATGATTCTACGTGAAAATGGTGAGAGAGTTGATCAGATTGAATTCTACATTAAATAAGCTGTCCTCTCAGTTCCAACTTTGGTATTTACTGTGTTGCCATGCTTGGTGCAAGTTTATCAGGTTCAAGAAACTTGGAGAGAAAATTAACTGGTTTTGCTTGTGCAATAAAATTATAGGAAGTGGGTATGTATTCATCTGCAATATTTCAGTATCACAGAATACTATAGTGCAGAAGAGACCTTTCAACCCATCGAGTCTGCACCGATGCATGAAAAGCCCTGACCTGCCCCCCAAAGTCACCACTCTCTGGGTAAAAATGTTTCCCCTCAAATCCCCCTAAACCTCCCACCCCTCACTTTGAACATGTGTCCTCTCCTAACTGACCCTTCAACTAAGGGGAACAGCTGCTCCCTATCCACCCTCTCAATGCCCTCATAATCTTGTACACCTCGATCAGGTCACCCCTCGGTCTTCTCTGCTCCAGTGAAAACAATCCAAGCCGATCTAACCTCTCTTCATAACTTAAATGTTCCATCCCAGGCAACATTCTGATGAATCGTCTCTGCACCCTCTCCAGTGTAATCACATCCTTCCTATAATGTGGCAATCAGAATTGCACACAGTCCTCCAGCTGTGGCCTCACCAACGTTCTATTCAACTCCAACATGACCTCGCTGCTTTTGTAATCTATGCCCCGATTGATAAAAACCAGTGTCCCATATGCCTTTTTCGCCACCCTATTAACCTGCCCACTGCCTTCAGGGATCTGTGGACAAACACGTCAAGTCCCTTTGTTCTTCGGAACGTCCCAGTGTCAAACCTTTCATAGTATACTTCCTTATCAAATTACTCCTTCCAAAGTGTATCACCCCACACTTTTCAGGGTTAAATTCCATCTGCCACTTATCCGCCATTTGACCATCACGTCTACTATATCTTCCTGTAACCCAAAACACTCAACCTCACTGTTTTAAAAAAATAATATTAGAGTACCCAATTAATTTTTTCCAATTTAGGGGCAATTTAGCGTGGCCAATCAACCTACCCTGCATATCATAGAATCTACGGTGCAGAATGAGGCCATTTGGCCCATCGAGTCTGCACCGGCCCTTACAAAGAGCAACCCACTCAAGCCCACGTATTTACCCTATCCCCGCAACCCAGCAACCCCCACTTAACCTTTTTGGACACTAAGGGCAATTTAGCATGGCCAATCCACCTAACCCGCACATCTTTGGACTGTGGGAGGAAACCGGAGCATCCGGAGGAAACCCACGCACACACGGGGAGAACATGCAGACTCCACACAGAGAGTGACCCAGCCGGGAATCGAACCTGGGACCCTGGAGCTGTGAAGCAATTGTGCTAACCATTGTGCTACCGTGCTGCCGGGTTGAGGGCGAAACCCACGCAAATACAGGGAGAATGTGCAAACTCCACAATGGACAGTGACCCAGAGCCGGGATCGAACCTGGGACCTCGGCGCCGTGAGGCAGCAATGCTAACCACTGCGCCATCGTGCTGCCCCACTCAACCTCATTGTTAACCACCCGACCAATCTTTGTGTCATCCGCAAACATACTGATCCTAACCCCTACATAGTCATCTATGGCCTTTATATAAATGACAAACATTAGAGGGCCCAGCATGGACCCCTGTGATACTGGTTATTGGCTTCCAGACACTAAAGCAGCCGTCTATCATCACTCTGTCTCCTACCGCTAAGCCAGTTATAAATCCAACTTATCAAAACACCCTGTATCCCATGTGCATTTACCTTCCCGTACCAGCCTCCCCGAACAGGCGCCGGAATGTGGCGACTAGGGGCTTTTCACAGTAACTTCATTTGAAGCCTACTTGTGACAATAAGCGATTTTCATTCATTCATTTCATAAGTCTCCCATGTGGGACCTTGTCAATGGCTTTGCTGAAATTCATGTGCACTACCCTCATCTACACACTTGGTTACATGCTCAAAAAATTCAATCAAATTTGTTAGGCATGATCTCCCTCTGACAAAGGCATGCTGACTATCCCTGATCAAACCATGCCTTTCCAAGTGGAGATAGATTCTCTCCTTCAGATTCTTCTCCAGTAGTTTCTCAACCACTGATGTGAGACCCGCTGGTCTGTAGTACACTGGCCTGTCTCTACAACCTTTCTTAAATAGTGGGACCACATTAGCTGTTCTCCAGTCCTCTGGCACCTCTCCCGTGGTCAGAGAGGAATTAAAAATTTGGGTCAGAGCCCCGGCTATCTCCTCCTTCACCTCCCACAGCAGCCTGAGACACAATTCTTCCGGACCTGGAAATTTGTCCACTTTTAAGCCCGCCAATACCTTGTCACGCTCTATGACAATTTGCTTAAGAACCTCACAATCTCTCTCCACGAGTTCTATAACTACCTCCTCATTCTCTTGGGTGAAGTCAGATGTGAAGTATTCGTTCAACACCCTACAATGTCCTCTGGCTCCACCCACAGATTTCCCCCTTGGTCCTTAATGGGCCCCACTCTTTCCCTGGTTATCCTCTTACCATTGATATACTTATAGAATATATTGGGATTTTCCCTGCATTTACCAGCCAGAGCTTTATCATATCCCCTCTTGCTCTAATTGATTTCTTAAGCTCCATCCTGCACTTTCTGTAATCCACCGATGCCTCTGCAGACTTGCTTCCCTTATACTTGTTTTTAAAAAATATATATTTATTAAGAATTTTTCAACAAAATTTTCAACCATACAAACAAACCCCACCCCCCGTTACAAAAAGAAAGAAAGCTCGCATAGCAAGACATGAACATGGCAAGTCAATAAGATACAGAACATTGCACATTGGATTCCTCCCATACATGTCAGTTTTCCGGATCATTCATGTGTTTCCTTGCTCAAATGCCCCCCAGAACCCCCCCCCCCCCCCTCCCTCCTCACCCCCCCCCCCCCAACGAACGATGGCGCCCCCCCCCCCTCCCCCCAAACGAACGATGCCCCCCCCCCCCCCCCCCGGGTTGCTGTTGCTGCTGTCCGACATTCATCTAAAGCTCCGCGAGATAGTCTAGGAACGGTTGCCACCGCCTGTAGAACCCCTGTGCAGACCCTCTCAAGGCAAACTTTATCCGCTCCAATTTGATAAACCCTGCCATATCATTTATCCAGGCTTCCACGCTGGGGGGCTTCGCCTCTTTCCACATTAACAAGATCCTTCGCCGGGCTACTAGGGACGCAAAGGCCAGAATGCCGGCCTCTTTCGCCTCCTGCACTCCCGGCTCGTCCAGTACTCCAAATAGTGCTAGCCCCCAGCTTGGCTTGACCCGGACTTTCACCACCTTAGATACTGTTCCCGCAACTCCCCTCCAGTGCCGGGCATGACCAAAACATATGGACATGGTTCGCCGGGCTTCCTGAGCACCTCACACATCTGTCCTCCACCCCAAAGAACCTACTCAGCCTCGCCCCCGTCATATGCGCTCTATGAACCACCTTAAATTGTATCAGGCTAAGCCTGGCACACGAGGAAGAGGACTTAACCCCACTTAGGGCATCAGCCCATAGCCCCTCCTCAATCTCCCCCCCCCCAGCTCCTCTTCCCATTTACCCTTCAGCTCCTCTACCAAAGCCTCCCGCTCTTTCATCTCCTCGTATATCGCCGACACCTTGCCCTCTCTGACCCATACGCCCAAAATCACCCTATCTTGAACCCCTGTGCCGGGAGCAACGGGAATTCCCTCACCTGCCGCCTCACAAACGCCCTCACTTGCATGTACCTGAAGGCATTTCCCGGGGGTAGTCCAAATTTCTCCTCCAGAGCCCCTAAGCTCGCAAACGTCCCATCGATGAACAGGTCCCCCATTCTTCTAATCCCTGCCCGATGCCAGCTCTGAAACCCACCATCCATCCTTCCTGGGACAAACCGATGGTTATCTCTGATCGGGGACCACACCGAGGCTCCCATCGCACCCCTGTGCCGTTTCCACTGCCCCCAGATCTTTAGCGTTGCCGCCACCACCGGACTCGTGGTGTACCTTGTCGGCGAGAGCGGCAGCGGTGCCGTCACCAGCGCCCCCAGGCTCGTTCCTTTGCATGACGCCATCTCCAACCTCTTCCATGCCGCCCCCTCTCCCTCCATTACCCACTTACGGATCATCGCCACGTTGGCTGCCCAGTAGTAGCCACCCAAGTTCGGCAACGCCAACCCTCCTCTATCTCTGCTACGCTCCAGGAACCCCCTCCTTACCCTCGGGGTCTTGCTCGCCCACACACATCCCATAATGCTCCTGCTTACCCTCTTAAAGAAGGCCTTGGTAATTACAATTGGGAGGCATTGAAAAACAAAAAGAAACCTCGGGAGGACCACCATTTTAATCGACTGTACCCTGCCCGCCAGCGAGAGTGGCAACATGTCCCACCTTTTAAAATCCTCCTCCATCTGTTCCACCAGCTGCGTCAAATTAAGTTTGTGCAGTGCCCCCCAGCTCCTAGCTACCTGAATCCCCAAGTATCGAAAGCTCCTTTCTGCCCTCCTCAATGATAGGTCGTCTATCCCTCTTCCCTGATCCCCCGGATGCACCACAAAGAGCTCACTCTTTCCCACATTGAGCTTATAGCCCGAAAAGTCTCCAAACTCCCTTAGGATATGCATGACCTCAACCATCCCCTCCACTGGATCCGCCACATACAGCAACAGGTCGTCTGCTTACAGCGACACTCGATGCTCCTCTCCCCCCTCGGACCACCCCCCTCCATTTCCCCGACTCCCTTAACGCCATGGCCAAAGGTTCAATTGCTAATGCAAACAGCAGAGGGGACAGGGGGCACCCCTGCCTCGTCCCTCGATACAGCCGGAAATACTCCGACCTCCGCCAGTTCGTGACCACACTCTCCACCGGGGCTCTATACAGGAGCTTAACCCAACTAATAAACCCTCCCCCGAACCCAAACCTCCTCAACACTTCCCAGAGATACTCCCACTCTACTCGGTCAAAGGCCTTCTCCGCGTCCATGGCTGCCACTATCTCCGCCTCTCCCTCCACCGATGGCATCATTATCACATTTAGGAGCCTTCGCACATTACTATTTAGCTGCCTATCCTTTACGAATCCCGTCTGGTCCTCGTGAATCACCCCGGGACACAGTCCTCAATCCTCGTAGCCAACATTTTTGCCAGTAACTTAGCATCTACGTTGAGGAGCGAGATCGGTCTATACGACCCACATTGCAGTGGGTCCTTATCCTGCTTCAAGATCAAAGAGATCGGCGCCTCCGACATTGTCGGGGGCAGGGTCCCCCCTTCCCTTGCTTCATTGAAGGTCCTTACCAGCAACGGGGCTAACAGGTCTACATACTTCCTATAAAACTCCACCGGGAACCCATCCGGCCCTGGGGCCTTCCCTGCCTGCATGCTCCCCGGTCCTTTAATCAGCTCCTCCAACCCAATTGGCGCCCCCAAACCAGCCACCTCCTGCTCCTCCACCCTCGGGAACCTCAGTTGGTCCAAGAATCATTGTGGTCAACAGGTCGAATTCCGTCTGGAGACTTCGCCTCTCCCTAAGTAGTCCCTATTCAGGGGCCTCTGCATATCTCCTGTCCACCCTTAAAATCTCCCCCACTAACCTCTCCCTTTCTCTGCCCTCACTCTTCACCCTATGAGCCCTGATGGAGATTAACTCTCCCCTGACCACTGCCTTCAGCGCCTCCCATACTACTCCCACCTGCACCACCCCGTTGTCGTTGGCCTCCAGATACCTTTCGATGCACCCCCGCACCCTCCCACACACTTCCTCGTCTGCCAGCAGTCCCACATCCAACCGCCACAACGGGCGTTGGTCCCTCTCCTCCCCCAGCTCTAGCTTCACCCAATGCGGGGCATGGTCTGAAATGGCTATGGCCGAATACTCCGTTCCCTCCACTTCAGGATCAATGCCCTGCCCAGAACAAAAAAATCTATCCGGGAGTAGGCCTTATGTACGTGGTAGAAAAAAGAAAATTCTCTGGCCAAAGGCCTGGCAAATCTCCACGGATCTACTCCCCCCATCTGATCCATAAACCCCCTAAGCACCTTGGCCGCTGCCGGCCTCTTCCCCGTCCTAGATCTGGAACGATCTAATGCTGGGTCCAGCACCGTGTTAAAATCCCCACCCATTATCAAGCTCCCTACCTCCAAGTCTGGAATACGCCCCAACATCCGTTTCATGAATCCAGCATCGTCCCAGTTCGGGGCATATACATTCACCAGTACCACCTCCGTCCCCTGCAACCTACCGCTCACCATCACATATCGGCCTCCATTGTCCGCTGCTATGTTCTTGGCCTCAAACGACACCCGCTTCCCCACCAATATTGCCACCCCTCTATTCTTCGCATCCAGCCCCGAATGGAACACCTGTCCTACCCATCCTTTCCTTAACCTGACCTGATCTGACACCTTCAGATGTGTCTCCTGAAGCATGACCATGTCTGCCTCCAGTCCTTTTAGGTGCGCGAACACTCGGGCCCTCGTAACCGGCCCATTTAGGCCTCTCAAGTTCCACGT
The DNA here is from genome assembly GCF_047496885.1 of Scyliorhinus torazame. NCBI lineage: Eukaryota > Metazoa > Chordata > Chondrichthyes > Carcharhiniformes > Scyliorhinidae > Scyliorhinus > Scyliorhinus torazame. Next base: position 174,312,179 of record NC_092707.1, read on the forward strand.
GATCAGCCGGATTGCGGGGCTACCCCCCCACCCTCCCTGCCGACTAGCCATCTCCTGTCTTAGGCCAGTCCCGTGCTCGCCCCTCCCGCACCCTCCAGTCCCCCAGGCGGGGAACCCCCGTCCCGACCACTTCCATTTTCAGTTCCCCCTCGGACAGTGCAGCAGCAACCCTTATGTCTCCCCCCTTCCCCCTCCCCACTAGATCCGCATCTAGCACTTTTGCTCCCCCCATATTATTTCCGTAAGTCAGCTGACTTCTGCTGACCCCGGCTTCCCCTGCCTTCCCGTTGATCTCCCCGTGTGGGAGTCTCTCCACCTCCTTACCTTCCTCCATTCCCCCCCCCCCTTTTTAGTGCGGGAAAAAGCCCGCGCTTCCCTGAGCCAGCCCCGTCCCCTATGGCGCAGCTCCTGTTGCGGCCATTATCCCAGTTCCCTCATCCCCAAGTCTCGCCTCCCTCCAGCACCGACGCCCACATTCCCCATCATCTCGTCTACAGAAAAGAAAAAAAGGGGGGAATTTTAACCAGAACTCTACCCACATCCCCATCCATCATCCCACCCATGAAGTAATCTTTACCCGTATTTACAACCCCGTATACAACCAACATCTCCCCCCACAACCACATCCCCTCAGTTCGAGTCCAATTTTTCCATCTGAATAAAGGTCCAAGCCTCTTCTGGCGTTTCAAAATAATGGTGTCGGCCCTGATAAGTAACCCACAGTCGCGCAGGCTGCAGCATGCCGAACCTGACTCTTTTTTTTTGTGCAGCACCGCCTTGGCCCGGTTGAAGCCAGCTCTCCTCCTTGCCACCTCCGCGCTCCAATCCTGGTAAACTCGGATCACCGCATTCTCCCATCTACTGCTCCGCACCATCTTGGCCCATCTCAGAACACTTTCTTTGTCCGCGAAGCGATGGAACCTTGCCACTATCGCCCTTGGCGGCTCATCGGCCTTGGGTCTCCTCGCCAGGACCTGGTGAGCCCCTTCCAGCTCCAGGGGGCTCGGAGAGGCCTCCGCACCCATCAGCGAATGGAGCATCGTACTCACATACGCCCCAGCATCAGCTCCCTCCACTCCTTCGGGGAGACCCAGAATCTGGAGATTCTTCCTCCTCGACCTGTTCTCCAGGACCTCGATTCTCTCGGCCCACCTCCTGTGCACCGCCTCGTGCGCCTCCATTTTTACTGCCAGGCCCAGGATCTCGTCCTCGTTCTCTTTCGTTTTATCTCTCACCTCGCGAAGCTCCACCGCCTGTGCCTTCTGGGTCTCCTTCAGCCCCTCGATCGCCAACAGCATTGGCGTCAGCACCTCCTTTTTAAGCTCCTCCACACAGCGCTTAAGGAACTCCTGCTGGTCCAGCCCCCATGCTGCTCGATCTTCGATCTCCGCCCTCCGCCATCTTGCATTTCCCCCCTCGTTTTTGCCACTGCTCCAGAGCCTCTTTTCCTGCCGCTCCACCGCTAATGTCGGCCATACAACGTAAGGGGCTCCTCTGGAGAGCCCAAAAGTCCGTTATCGCGGGAGCTGCCGAAATGTGCGGCTTAGCGCCGGAAGTCTCCCTTATACTTGTTAAAAGTCTTTCAGAGTAAATGACTTTCCTAATTTTTCATAACACTGAAAAGCATGTGTGACTACCATTAATACACCATACAAATCCCCTCCGGATTTAATTTGGAAATGTTATTTGCTGCAGCCTATTATATAAGGTGACTCTAACAGACCTTCCATTTACTGTGGGGGTGGGGGAAGAAGAAAATCCTGTTCAGTTGTACTACCTCCAGGGATCAGCTGCCCACTTACAGACTGGTTTTGGAAACAGGTTAACTTTCAGACTTTTGGTCACAGAATGAAACTCAACAGTTGAAATGTAGAGGCCCTGAGAAGTATTATTTTGATAATGGAACATAATTTTATTCTAATACTTAACGAATGAGAAATGGTGGTACTGTCAGAGTCTTCAGCAACACCCATATTCAGTCAAAGATGGTGGTGTTGTGGTGATGCCACTGAACTAGTAATCCTGAGGCCTAGGTTAATGATCACGGGACATGCATTCAAATCCCACCACAGACGCTGGTGGAATTTAAATTCAATTAATAAAATATGGAATGTAAAGTTAGTCTCAGTAATGGTGACCATAAACCTATCAAAGGCTGTTGCAAAAACCCATTTGGTTTACTAACTCCATTTAGGGAAGTAAATTTGCCATCCTTACCCAGTCTGGCCTATTTGTGATTTAAGATCCACAACAGTGTGGTTGATTCCCAATCGCCCTCTAGAATGGCCGAGCAAGCCACTCATTTTAAGGGCAGTTCGGGATGGGCAACAAATACTGACTTTACCAGTGATACCTACATCCCATGAAAGAGTTTTTTTTTAAAAAAAGAGGAGGGAGCCACAAAAAGAAAAATAAGTCGAAATATAAGCAATTAAGTATTCAGTTTTACACTAGCCTGAAGCACAACGTATTGGTACTCCAATATCAGATGCCACTGTGCTTCCCTTAAATTATTGCTTGTAGTTTGCCACTTAAAAACTGAAATTTTAATTTTGCTTTTCCTTTTCCTCTTCCAATAGATGAAGATTGAAGTGGTACCTGTATTGCCAGATATCCCGTTGCCACTTATCCAGCCAAACTACAGACCCCTCCCTTCTATGGATATAACGCCAATATCACCGCCAAAAAGGAAAGGTGAGTCTACTCCAATGTAGGCTGAAATTGTGAATATGGTCCTTGTGAGTGAATGGATTTGATGCAAGTTAGGAGAAATGGGTGAGTTGAGGAAGCTGCAAGTTGGAAGGCAGACAGGGGTCTGTTCGAATGGCTAGGTCTAGAGGTAGCAAAGATATGGGTCAGGATTTCAGCAGCAAATGAGCTGAGGCAGAAGTGGAGCAGGTGTTTAATAGGGGTTGGAAATAGATGGTCTTGCTGATGAAGAGAATGAGGTTCGAAGCTCAGAGTCCGATTAAGAGGTCATGGTTGTGAACAACTTGGGCAAGATTCCTCCCCACCCCTCATCTCTTCAAAATGCTGACCCAGCTCCCTCTCGCACTCCCTTTTTACCTCATCCAGTGGAACTTACTCCATCGACACAAGCCGACTATAAATATATTTTTTTCTCAAAATCTTTTTATTGGCTTTTCTCTCATTTATAAACAGTTGTGTATATACATTACATTTTTCTTGTAATTTACTTTATTTTACAGAGAGGTTTGTTTTGTCCTTCATTTAACTGACTCTGTGTAGACTTTGTTGCCGGCTTTGAACAGGTTTTAGAACAGGCCGACAAACTGCCCCCAAGTATCCAGGAAGCCTTCCTCTGACCCTCGGGTGGCGTATTTAATCTTCTCCAGTGGAGAAATCCGAGAGGTCAGCGAGCCAGTCTGCAGCTTTGGTGGTGCTGCCGATCGCCAGCCGAGCAGGATTCTCCGGTGTGCGATTAGGGAAGCGAAAGCGAGGGCGTTGGCCCCCTTCCCTATGTAACTCTGGCTGCTCCAATATCCTGAAGATTGCCACTATTGGGCATGGCTTCACCCTCAGCCCCACAACCTTGGACATTGTCTAGGAGAAGGCTGTCCAGAACCCAGCAAGCTTGGGGCAAGCCCAAAACATGTGGGTGTGGTTTCCGGGCCCTTCTGACTATAAATATCTGATATCTTCCCCTCCCCTAGCTCAACCTCCGAAAGAACCCGATCCATCAAAGAGGGTGAGGGTGACGACGTGGAGTTATGAGGCGGGTGTTGGGGAAGGTCCCGTTCCTGGACTTGCATAGACTGATCATGGGGGAGGGGTGTGGAGGTGTGTGCGCGGGTGAGAGGAGGTGTGTGCGCGGGTGAGGGACGCCATCCAGAATTCTGGAGAGATAAATGACACCGGGGAGGTTTCGGCAGCAACGGTATGGGAGGCACTGAAGGCAGTAATGAGGGGGGAGTTTATTTCGATGCGGGCTCATAGGGAGAAGGTGGAGTTGTAGAGATGGATAGGCTGGTTCGGGAGATTCTCCAGGTGGACAGAAGGTACTCGGAGGCCCCGGAGGCGGGATTGTTGATCGTGCGGCAGAAGCTGCAGATAGAGTTTGGTCTGTTATCCACAGCGAAGGCGGTGGGGCAGTTGAGGAAGGCGAGAGGGGCAGTGTATGAGTATGGTGAGAAGGCCAGTAGGATGCTATCACATCAGCTCAGGAAAAGGGAGGTGGCCAGGGAGATAAGAAGAGTGAAGGACAGAGGGGGAAGCACGGTCTTGGACCCAGCGGGGGTGAACGGGGTGTTCAAGGAATTTGACTTGTTCAAGTCGGCTGTATGAGTTGGAACCCCAAGCTGGGGTGGAGGGGATGCGGCAATTCTTGGAGGGTTTGGACTTTCCGAAGGTGGAGGAAGGATTGGTGGAGAGGCTGGGAGCCCCGATCAGGATTGTTGAAGTAGTAGAGGGATTGGAGGCCATGCAGTCGGGCAAGGCCCCGGGACCGGACGGCTACCCAGTGGAATTTTACAAGAGGTTTTCGGGAGTGCTCGGTCTGTTGCTGGTAAGTGCATTTAAAAGAGGTTAGGAAGCGGGTGTTCTTTCCCCCAACAATGTCACAGGCTTCGATCGCATTGATTCTGAAGCGGGAGAAGGACCCAGAACAAAGTGGGTCATACAGACCAATCTCCCAACAAAATGTAGATGCCAAATTGCTGGCCAAGATTTTGGCATTGAAGATTGTGTTCCGGGGGTGATAGGGGAGGACCAGACGGGATTTGTCAAAGGAAGGCAGTTAACGCCCAACGTTAGAGTGTCATCTTAATGCCCTCTGAAGGGAGGGAGGTGGAGGTGGTGATCGCTGTGGACGCGGAGGAGGCCTTCGACCGGGTTGAGTGGAATTATTTATGGGAGGTCCTGGGCGGTTTGGGTTCGGACAGGGCTTTGTTGACTGGGTCCAGTTGCTGTACCAGGCACTAGTGGTGAGTGTGCGGACTTAGCGAGGGAGCTCGGAGTATCTTAGACTGTACCGGGGGACAAGGCAGGGATGTCCACTCTCCCCACTGTTGTTTGCCTTGGCTATAGAGCCATTGGCGATGGCGCTGAGAGTGTCAAAGGACTGGAAGAGGCTAGTCTGGGGTGGGGTGGGGGGGGGGGGGTGTGGTGCATAGGGTCTAGTTGTATGCAGACGACCTACTTGTGTATATTTCTGTCCCATTGGAGGGGATGGGAGAGATTATGCGCATTTTAGGAGAATTTGGCCGGTTTTCGGGGTATAAATTGAACATGGGTATGAGTGAGGTATTTGTGATCCAGGTGAGAGGGCAGGAGAGGAGGCTGGGGGAGTTGCAGTTTAAGGTGGTGGGAGGGAGTTTTCGTTGCTTGGGCTTTCAGGTGGCACGGAGATGGGAGCAGCTACATAAATTAAATCTGGCCCGGTTAGTTGAGCAAATGAAGGAAGACTTTCGGAGGTGGGACAAGTTCCCGTTGTCACTGGCGGGGAGGGTACAGACCGTAAAGATGACGGTTCTCCTGAGATTTTTGTTTGTTTTCCAGTGTCTCCCTATTTATCCCAAAGGCTTTTTTTAAGTGGGTTAATGCGGTGATCTCTGGTTTGTATGGGCAGGTAAAACCCCACGTGTAAGGGAAGTGCTGTTGGAGCGGAGTCGAGGGGGGGGATGGGGGTTGGCTCTACCGAACTTTAGGAACTATTACTGGGCGGCACATATAGCCATGATCAGGAAGTGCATAGTGGGGGAGGGTCGGTGTGGGAGCGGGTGGGGGCGGCATCATGTAGGGGCACAAGTTTATGGGCACTGGTAACGGCATCTCTGCCATTCTCGCTGGCTTGGTACTCCACAAGCTCAGTTGTTGTGGCGGCTCCGAGGGTATGGGGGCAGTGGCGGAAGCATGTGGGAGTGGAGGGACCGTCGGTGTGGGCTCCAATTTGTGGTAATCACCGGTTTGTCCCGGTGAGGATGGATGGGTGGTTTCGGTGTTGGCAGAGAGCAGGGATTGAGAGGCTGGGGGAATCTGTTTATCGATGGGAGCTTTCCTGGTTTGGAGGATTTGGAGGAGAGTGAATTGCCGGGAGGGAATGGGTTTTGGTATCTGCAGGTGAGGGACTTTGTACAAAGACAGGTTTTGACCTTTCCGCTTCTACTGCCCCAGGGGATACAGAATGGGATAGTTTCAAAAATGGGAGTGGGGGAAGTGAAAGTCTTGGATATTTATAATGAGCTCATGGAGTGGGAGGGAACCCAGATAGGGGAGGTAAAGCGCAAGTGGGAAGATAAGCTTGGTAAGGAGCTAGAGGCAGGTTTGTGGGAGGATGTTCTGAGCAGAGTCAACATGTCCTCATCATGTGCCAGGCTCAACCTGATGCAATTCAAGGTGGTTCACCGGGCACACATGACGGTGGCCTGGATGAGCAGGTTTTTTGGGGTGGAAGACAGGTGCAGGATGTGTGCGGGAGGGCCTGCAAATCATGTTCCCATGTTTTGGGCATGTCCGAAGTTTAGGGGATTATGACAGAGATTTGCCGATGTCATGTCCACGGTGCTAAAAACGAGGGTGGCCCCGAGTACAGAGATGGCGATCTTTGGAGTGTCGGAAGACCCGGGAGGCTTTTGCCTCCCTGGTAGCCCGGAGATGGATTTTATTATCCTGGAGGGTCTCTCAGCCCCCGAAATCGGGGGTATGGGTTCGCGACATGGCCGGGTTTCTCAGGCTTGAGAAAATTAATGTTAGGGTTTGTTTGGAGGTGGCAGCCGTTTAGCGACTTCGGGCAAAACAAAACTGTCAGCAGATATAATTGGAGGGGGGGTTAGGGAACGTTGGGGGTGGGGGGGGGGGGTAGGGGGAGTTAGTCTAGTTTAGGTTAGGTGAGATCAGCGAGAGGAGATGGAGGGATTGGGGAATTGTGCGTACAAGTCATGTTGGCTGGGTATGGTTGTTGGTTGGGGGGGTGTTATGCACGGAACTATGTTTACATTTATAGTTGTATTTTTTGTTACCATAATATCATAAATGCCTTAATGAAATATCTCTTTATGCAAAAAGTTATGCACCTGGTAATACCTAAACAGATTAGTTCTCGGAAGCTGGAATTTACCCAACCACTCCTCAAAACCAGCGAACCTCCCTTCTATAAACATGGCCCCAAACAGGTCCAACACCTCCTCCCACCATGCCCCAAACAATGAGTCCAAAACCACTAGAATGAAGCAGTGGTTTCCACAGATTTTGATTACCAATGACATGGCACCCAATTTAAATTTTACCTAAACTGTCTCCATATTCTGAGTGACCACCACCACCAAACTTATAGAACATAGAACAGTACAGAGTAGTAAGGCCCTTTAGCCCACGATGTTGTGCCGACCATTTATCCTAATCTAAGATCAACCTAACCTACACCCCTTCAATTTACTGCTGTTCATGTGCCCAAGAGTCGCTTAAATGTCCTTAATGACTCGGACTCCACCACCTCCACTGGCAGTGCATTCCATACACCCACCACTCTGTGTAATGAACCTACCTCTGACATCTCCCTGATACCAACAACCCTCAACACTATCTACAACTCCACCAACCTTTGTGTCTTCGGCAAACTTACTAACCCACCCTTCCACTTCCTCATCCAAGTCATTTATTAAAAACCAAAGAGCAGAGGTTCCAGAACAGATCCTTGCGGGACACCACTGGTCACCGACCTCCAGGCAGAATACTTTCCATCCACTACCACTCGCTGTCTCCTTTCAACCAGCCAATTCTGTATCCAGACAGCCAAATTTCCCTGTATCCCATGCCCCCTAACTTTCTGAATGAGCCTACCATGGGGAACCTTATTAAATGGCTTGCTGAAATCCATATACACCCCATCCACTGCCTGACCTTCATCAATGTGTCTCGTCACATCCTCAACGAATTCAATGAGGCTTGTGAGGCATGTCCTGCCCCTCACAAAGCCATGCTGACTATCTTTAATAAACTATGTTTTTCTAAATTATCATAAATCCTATCTCTCAGAATCCTTTCCAATATTTTTCTCACCACAGACTTAAGACTGATGGGTCTGTAATTCCCAGGGATTTCCCTATTCCCTTTCTTGAATAGGGGGACAACATTCGCCTCCCTCCAATCATCCGGTACTACTCCAGTGGAGAGTGAGGACGCAAATATCATCGCCAACAGCGCAGCAATCTCCCTCGCTTCCCGTAGTAACCTTGGGTATATCCCGTCAGGCCCAGGGGACTTATCTATCCTGATTCTTGAAGTCCACCTTGCAGGGGAAAAAGGCAGCAGACCCGTAACCAAGGCTCTCAAACTAGAACCTCGACAGATACTCCTCTCCATCTGCTCCCATAAGGACTCCGTACCCTTAACCCAACCCTATACCGTTTCAATGTTTACTGCTCAATAATAAAATAACAGATTGTCTGTTTGCCAGATTGGGCAACGCTCGGTCCCTGGATTGCCTTTCCCTCTGCAAAAATACCCTAACAGTCTGTGGGATCTTGCCCAAATAAAAGAATATGTCATTTTATTAACTTTCACAAAGAAAGATTTGGGAAGGAAAACTGGGACACTGAAACAAAAATAGAAACCTGAGAGGATATTCATCTTTACCGAGTGGATCCTACCCGCCAGGTACAGAGGGAGGTTTCCCCACTTCTTCAAGTCAAATTTGACCCCATTTATCAGACCTGAAAAATTTAGTTTATGGAGCGAGGCCCAATCATGGACCACCCAGAATCCCAGATAACGGAAGCTGGACCTGGCCAGGCGAAAAGACAACCTCCTCAGATCGGCACCCCTCACTGTGGGATTCACTGGAAAGTATTTGCTTTTGCCAAGTTCAACTTGTATGCCAAGAGGGAGCCAAAACTCCTAAGCAGCTTCATTATCTCCTCCACACTGGAGACAGGAACACCTCGCAGATGACCTCTATGCAATGACCAGAAGCTCAATTGCCAAGGCAAACAATAGCGGGGATAATGGACAGCCCTGCCTCACATCTCAAATTTTGAGCTCAAGGCATTCATATGAGTAGTGGGCAGCGCCCCCTCAATTGCTCTCTCGTGGTCCTCTGAGATCACCTGACGTACTTTCTTAATTTCCCCAGCCAGGATGCTTGTAAGTGCCTCAGCGGTTAGTGGAGTGGCCACCGACGTTGCAGGAGCCTACACCATTTTCTTAACAGACAAAGCTCTTGAACCTCCCAAGTCCAACGATGATTCCTTACTTTTCTGCTGCCTAGTTTTGTATTTATTGGGCATTCCTTTTGCGTAGGATTCTTAACCCATAAAACTGACCAACGTCCACCCCAAATTACCTCTGACTAAAAGGGCTTAAATCAAAGTTTTCTGGCAGACACCACCCATGTGCATCTGCTCCGTACGTATTGCCACTGAAAATCAAGCTCTGTACAGAACAAACACTAGCACTGCTATGTCCTCTCCTGGACCCTCCTGAGCAGCTCTCTTCTTTACACCCGTGGTCAGATTCTGTTGTGATATCCTGCCAGTAGGTATGCTGCCTATTTGTGTCCCTGGTCATCTCTTGTAAGAAAACGATTCAGCTTTGCAGTCCTCTTGCCCTGCTTACCTGCAGCTAGAGAATGGAAGCAGCTCTCCTCTGAGATTTGACGCCGAAAGCACGACAGGGCGCTTGACGTCTGCTGCCGCTTCTGACCAGAAGGCTGAACACAGCCTCATTTCCTTTCACATTTCTTTTCATTTCAAAGGCGGCAGCGGCAGCCATTCTCAATTTAAAAGCCAGTAGTGGCTGTTGGGTGCTTCTCCTGTGATTGGGACCACTGTGGGAAAGGTGTGACCGATCGCTCCGCAACCTACCCACAGGTAATGACCGCACTTTGAAAAACCCTGACCTAGGGTGTAAAGGGGAGAACAGGAGGGCACTGCTAAATTGCCAAGTCCCTTTGCTCCAGCTTGAGTCATTTATTCCTTTGGCCAAGTGTGTAACAAGTGTACTGTTTGTGGAGATTATATGATCTCAAGAAAGTGGGAAGTTTGTGTGGTTGGGGGAGTGGGAGAGGTGTGCATGGGGATGGGTTGGGATGCTGTGTGGGTAGGGTGGGGCTGGCATGTGGGGTCGTGCGTGGGGAGTGGGTCGGTTGTGTTTGGGGTGCATATATGGCCGGGGTGGGTGGAAAGGCTTGCTGTTCTTTGATGCAGTTGATTAGAATTTAATTCCTGAGGTGCTTCAGAAATAACTAAGATTTTCCTTTCTGTTGTAGCTGTATCTGTTCTGTCTGAGGAGGATCTGGGATTTACTGGTCGCCGGTTGAACTCAAAGATGCAGGTGTATTCAGGATCAAAGACTGCTTACCTCCCAAAGATGATGTCACTGTATGAACAGTGTATTCGAGTTCTACAAAACAACGTGGATTGTAAGTCATAAGTGTTCATTAGAGGTGTGCACATGCTAGAGTATGTAAAATACATTAAGACTGAGTGGTTCCATGTTGAGTTCCAGAGTTGCCTGAATCCCTGCTTATAACAATTGAATTTAGACATTTCCCACTAGGAACCTGCTTGTAGCAGCTTATCAAGTTCTAGTTCCATTGTCTGTCACCCATTCCCCCACTACCTGCTCCCCTCAGCCCTTCCCCATCTTCGAGAGCCCCTCATCTCTCTTTGATGAAACTACAATGTGCTTTAGAGAATTGAAAATCCTTGACACTACTCCATGATGCAGGACATTGATTTGCTATTTGTGCCTCCCAACTGACAGGTGTAAAGGAGTCATATTGCGAACTACCCTACTTTCTTATCGGGAGGTAATTAAGTATTCTAACCATAGAGTAATATTAAATGTCGGCACGTATGGACTCTCTTGTGACCAGAGGTTTTTTTCCCACTTCTGTTCTGGGTTTTAGCTTCTTGTTGTGATATATTGCACAGTTGCTGGGATTTCCACATCCTCACCCGAGTGGACACTATTGACATATAAACCTTGATCTTAGCCGTCACGGTTAGCATTGCTGCCTCACGGCACCGGGGACCTGGGGTTGATCCCGGCCCTGGGTCACTGTCTATGTGGAGTTTGCACATTCTTCTCCGTGTCTGCGTCGTTTCACTCCCCCCAACCCAAAGATGTGCAGGGTGGGTGGATTGGCCACGCTAAATTGCCCCTTAATTGGAAAATAAAATAATTGGGTACTCTAAATTTTTTTTAAAACCCTTGATCTTGAACATTGGCAAGCTACTTGACATAGGTGGCAGCAGATGTCCAGACTTCTAGATCAGCAATTATACATCCCTAATGTCACATTTCTGAATTCCAGCCTCAAATGACCTACATATTTCCTTCCCATTTACAACTTCCTTGCCTCAATATGGTCACTTGTTGGGATACACTTCCCTCGCCTTGATTTTTGAACTTATGGGGTCTCAATCAGCAAATGTTACCTAAGTTGGTTGAGTCGCATTTTGCATGTATCTCTCACGGATGTGAAGGAAGGGAAATTACAGTACTGTTTCTGTGGTTACAAATAAGTGCTATGTGCAGCTGATTGCCAAAGTTGAGATCGCTGTTTCTACAATGTCTGAGGCCAAAACATTCTACACTTATTGGAAGGGAACCTGAACAATTTAAAATGAGGGCCCGGATCTTCTGTGAAGCGACATTCATCATCGGCTTGCCTCCCTGCTTGAACGCTTCCAAACTCCGAAGCTGCTTTGCATTTCTTGCGGGCCTTCCTACCCCGGCTTCTCCAGAAATGTGAGGTCCCCTCTGAGAATCCACTGCAGTGTTGAGGGTGAAGGTGAGACACGCCCCATTTTTATGGTGCTAGGTGCTGTGCAGTAAGTTTATATGTCTAGTGTGAATATTAGTTAATGGGTCAATGGATGAACGTGTAGGTGGGTGAGGTAGGTGAGTAGGTTGATAGGTGGGGTGAGATGGTAGTCAGGTCAGAGGGGTCAGTTCTGTAATTACACAGAGGTTAGATTGTTTTCTCTGTCTTCCATTTCCTGTGTAACTGTTCCGGTAAATAACACAGAACAGTCCATGTTCTCTGACTCAAAGTCCGAGATATTCACAAAGATTCCAAGAGCAGGGGAATAGCTCATTGGAAGTTCAAACTTTCCATGCATTTCCCATAAGGTCAGCACGTTGGGATCTTCGCGAGGTTCCAATGCACATCATTTTTTTTAATAAACAATTTTAATGAGGTATTTTTTGGCATTGTAAACAGTAGAATTACAGAACGAGAAAACAAAAGGACATAGTGCAATTGCCGTAGCCCGCCCCACCCAGATCTGTCTAATTGACCCCCTATACTACATTCCCCTAAACCCCCCCCCCCGCTGACGATTAATTCTCCGCAAAGAAGTCAATGAATGGTTGCCACCTCCGGGCGAACCCTAACAACGACCCTCTCAAGGCGAACTTGATTTTCTCTAAGCCCAGGAAACTCGCCATGTCTGACAGCCAGGCTTCTGACTTCAGGGGCTTTGAGTCCCTCCGAGCTAGAAGTATCTGTCTCTGGGCTACCAGGGAAGCAAAGGCCAAGACGTCGGCCTCTTTCTCCCCCTGGACTTCCGGGGCCTCTGAAACCCCAAAAATCGCCACCTCTGGACTCATTGCCACCCTTGTATTCAGTACTCTAGACAGACGTCCTCGAACCTGCCAGTATCTCCTAAGTTTTGGACAAGACCAAAACATGTGGACATGGTCTGCCAGTCCTCCCAGACACTTTACACGCCTGTCCTCTACGCCGAAGAATCTGCTCATCTGGGACACTGTCATGTGGGCCCGGTGGACGACCTTAAATTGAATCAGGCCAAGCCTGACACATGTTGCAGTCCCATTGACCCTGCTCAGCACGTCCACCCACAGGCCTTCCTCAATCTCCCCTCCCGACTCCTCCTCCCATTTATGCCTCAGCTCCTCGGTCTACGTCTCCTCCGCCTCCATGAGCTCCTTGTAAGTATCCGAGACACATCCCTCCCCCACCCATCCTCTAGACACTACCCTATTTTGGATCCCCCTTAGTGGCAAGAGTGGAAAAGGTGGCACCTGCCTACACAAAAAGTCCCGCACCTGAATATACCGGAATTCATTCCCCTTCGTCAACCCAAACTTGGCCTCCAGCGCCCTCAAGCTAGGGAAGCTCCCTTCCAAAAACAAATCTCCCATCCGTTCACTACCCGCCGTCCGCCATACCCGAAACCCCCCGTCCAACCTCCCCGGGGCAAACCAATGGTTGTCACATATCGGGGACCAGACCGATGCTCCCACGTGCCTCCTCCACTGTCCCCAGATCCGAAGGGCCGCCACCACTACAGGACTGGTGGAGAAGCGCGCTGGCGGGAACGGCAGAGGCGCCGTCACCAACGCCCCCAGACTGGTACCCCTACATGAGGCTGCCTTAACCCGCTCCCAAACCCCACCACCACCACCACCACCACCATCCACTTCCTTATCATGGCTATGTTAGCCGGCCAATAATAGTTGCTGAAATTTGGCAGTGCAAGCCCCCCCCCCCCCGGTTCCACTCGAGCATCACCCTCTTCACTCACAGGGACTTGCCCGCCCATACAAAGCCCCAAATGATCTTGCTTACCCTCTTAAAAAAGGAACATGGAATGAAAATGGGGAGATACTGGAACACGAATAAGAACCTCGGGAGAACCGTCATTTTAACTGTCTGTACTCTCCCAGCTATCGACAGTGGGAGCGCATTTGATCTACCAGCCGGGACAGGTTCAGCTTATGTAGTTGACCCCAATCCCGCGCCAGTTATATTCCCAGGTACCTGAAACTGTCCCCAACTAACTGGAACGGCAGCTCCCTCAGCCGGTCCCCTTGGCCCTTCTCCTGAACTACAAACATTTCACTTTTTGTCATATTCAATTTGTACCCGAAAACCGGCCGAATACCCCCAGGGTCGCCATGATTCCGTCCATCCCTGCCATCGGGTCCGAAACGTACAAGAGCAGGTCACCTGCATACAATGAAACTCTATGCTCCACCCCCCCACCCCCCCCCCGAACCAGCCCCTTCCAACCCTCTGCAGCCCTCAGAGTAATTGCCAGCGGCTCTATAGCTAGCGCAAACAGCAGTGCGGAGAGGGGGCACCCCTGTCTCGTCCCGTGGTGCAGTCTAAAATAATGTATTGAAGTATCCTCCCATAACCAGCTTGTGGGAATCCAGGTCGGGTATCTTCTCCAGCACACTCTTTATGAAATCCGCATCATCCCAGTTTGGCGCATATATGTGAACATAGAACATTACAGCGCAGTACAGGCCCTTCGGCATCATGATCACATTGAGAAATCTTCTTGTATTCGCCACCAGTTTCCTACCTTTAACAAACCCTGTTTGATCCTCCCTAATAACATTCGGCACACAATCCTCAATCCTAGTGGCCAAAAGCTTTGCCAGATGTTTAGCATCCAAGTTAGGAAGGGAGATCGGCCTATAAGACCCACACGACTCCGGGTTCTTGTCCCGGTTAGAATCAAGGAGATGGTAGCCTGCGACAACGTCTGGGGCAGCACCCCTCTGTCCATTGCCTCATTGAAAACCTTGACCAGCAGCGGCCCCAATATCCCGGAGAACTTTTTATACAATTCTACCGGGTACCCATCTGGCCCCGGGGCTTGACCTGACTGCATGGCCTTTAAGCCTTCAAATATCTCCTCAGCTCTGATCGGGGCGCCCAGCCCTTCTTCTTCTAGTTCCCTATCCACTTTTGGGAATATCAGGCTGTCTAAGAAGCGTCTCATCCCATCTGCTCCATGAACTCCCTCAGCTCTTTTCCCATTGCTGACACTCTGCCCGTTCTTGAGCACGACCGGTCCAGACCTGGGTCAATAACTGTATTGAAGTATCCTCCCATAACCAGCTTGTGGGAATCCAGGTCGGGTATCTTCCCCAGCACACTCTTTATGAAACCCGCATCATCCCAGTTTGGCGCATATATGTGAAAATAGAACATAGAACATTACAGCGCAGTACAGGCCCTTCAGCCCTCGACGTTGCGCCGACCTGTGAAACCACTCTAAAGCCCATCTACACTATTCCCTTATCGTCCATATGTCTATCCAATGACCATTTGAATACCCTTAGTGTTGGCGAGTCTGCTACTGTTGCAGGCAGGGCATTCCACGCCCTTACTACTCTTGTTGACCAGGACCACCTTCCTCCCTTCCAGCTTACTGCTAACCATAACGTAGAGACCTCCCCCGTCCGAAACAGTACTCCCCATCTCAAACTGCACCCGCTTGTTCTCCAGAATCGCGACCCCTCTGGTCTTAGTATCTAGCCCTGAGTGGAATACCTGACTAACCCAGCTCTTCCTCAACCTAATCTGGTCCGCTACCTTCAGGTGCGTCTCCTGCAACATTATCACGTCCGCCTTTAGAGCCCTAAGATGCGCGAACACCTTTGCCCTCTTCTCAATGCACATCTTTTGTTGTACATCTGGTTCTTGTATGGCTGGGGTTGAAGGAGGCAGCAAAGTAGAATCATGGTGTACAGGCTCTTGTTGCACAAACACTGGTCAATGTGTAATATTGCTCCCCTAATCCATCACTCCAGTACAGCTAAACCACAACCCTTCCTTACACGTCATTATGAATTTGATAAGGATTGCATGACAGAAACTCTTCATTCTAACTCTTTAAATAGTTTATCAATCAATCCAAGGAAACACAAATAAAAATAAAGTGCTGATAAACTCTGGAGAGAGAAACTCTGGAGATTTAAGGCTTCAAGGCCAGTATATTTCTGTTTTTATTTCGGACCTCCGATATCTGCAATATTTTGCTTAATATTACAGTAGGCCACTTGCTTTCCTGGAAGGAATGATACAGAATATGCCTGTTTCTTAATATTACCAAGACAGGTCACATTAAATAACTGCTATGTCATAATAGTTACGCCAGTAGCCAGATTCCATTTACCCATTTCCGTTAAACTCCGAAGCAAAAGGTAAGTAAAGGCTATGCATTTGTGCTTCAACTCACTTTGTTGACATTGCTTGTGGGTCATCAGAGCAAACTGGAAGCACCCCAATCATAAGACAAGGAAATGTATCTTTACTGCTTTTCTCAAAGCCTCGACACAATTAGTTATTAATTTTATTGCTTTTTCTTCCCTGTTGAAACATTGACCCAGATCTTCTGGCCACTGGATTGACTGGATGTATGACTCGAGATGCATGTCAGGACCCCGCACTGATCTTTGTGGGAATTGCCTGGGTCGTTTGAACTTCCGTTGAGCACTTCCGCTGCTCCTCAGACCCTCTGTGAATATCTCAGATTCTGAATTGGAGACATCTGACAGTTCCGATGTACTTGCCTGAATAGTTACGAGGAAATGTTAGAAAGTCTGGCACTCTGACTCCCCCCAACTACTGCATCCAACTTGACTTGCCCCCCTGATTTGGCTAACCACTTGACCTCCCATTACCCAACCTGACCTGACCAAACCACTATCCCATCCACTCACTAACATTCATAGTGAAGATTAGACTTACCATACGGCAGCTAGTGTTATATAAAGGCCATGAAAAGGGAGCATGTCCTCCCTCCCCCTAACTCTCCAACACTAGAATTCAAACTCCATAACATATATGGAATTAAAAGTCTAATGTTGACCATAAAACCATTGTCGATTGTTGTAAAAACCCATCTGGTTCACCAATGTCCTTTAGGGAAGGAAATCTGCCATCCTTACCTAGTCTGGCCTACATGTGACTCCAGACCCTCAGCAATGTGGTTGACTTTTAAATGCCCTCTGAAGTGGCCTAGCAAGCCACTCTGTTATATTCAACTGCTACGAAAACACAAAAAAGGAATGAAACCGGACAGACCACCCAACACCCAACCAGGCAACGGAAGCGACAATGGCAAACCCAGCCCTGTCGACCCTGCAAAGTCTCCTTACTAACATCTGGGGGCGTGTGCCAAAGTTAGGAGAGCTGTCTCACAGACTAGTTGACATAGTCATACTCACAGAATCATGCCTTACAGAAAATGTCCCAGACAGCACTATTACCATTCCTGGATATGCCCTGTCTCACCAGTAGGACAGACCCAGCAGAGGTGGCGGTGCAGTGGTATACAGTCGAGAGGAGTTGCCCTGGGAGTCCTCCAAATCAATTCTGGACCCCATGAAGTCTGGCTTCAGGTTAAACATGGGCAAGGAAACCTCCTGCTGATTACCACGCACCAGCCACCATCAGCTAATGAATCATTACTCCTCCATGTTGAACACCACTTGGATGAAGCACTGAGGGTGGCAAGAGTGCAGAATATGCTCTGGGTGGGGTCTTCAGTGTCCATCCCAAGAGTGGCTAGGTAGTACCACCACAGACCGAACTGTCTGGATCCTAAAGGATTTAGCTGCTAGACTGGGACTGCAGCAGGTGGTAAGGGAACCAACAAGAGGGAAAATCATACTTGACCTCATCATCACAGATCTGGGTGCTGCAGGTTCATCTGTCTATGACCGTATCGGTAGAAGTGACCACCGCACAGTCCTTGTGGAGACAAAGTCCCGTCTTCGCATTGAGGATATCTTCCATCGTGTTGTATGGCACTACCACCATGCGAAATGGGATAGACTTTGAACAGATCTAGCAACTTAAGACTGGGCATCCATGAAGTCCTGTGGGCCATCAGCATTCATCCACAATCTGCAAATTCATGGCCCGGCATAGCCTCCGCTCTGCCATTACCACCAAGCCAGGGGATCAACCCTGGTTCAATGAAGAATGCAGGAGAGAATGCCAGAGCAACATCAGGCATATCGAAAAATGAGGTGTCAGCCTGGTGAAGCTACAACACAGGACTACTTGGGTTCAAACAGCATAAGCAGAAAGTAATAGTAATAGACAAAGTAATAGACAAAGTGATTCCACAACTAACGCATCAGATCTATGCTCTGCAGTCCTGCCACATCCAGCTGAGAATGGTGGTGGACAATTAAATAACTCGCTGTAGGAGGGGGCTCCAGAAATATTCCCATTCTCAATGATGGAGGAGCCCAGCACATATGTGCAAAAGACAAGGCAGAGGCATTCGCAACAATCTTCAGCCAGAAGTGCCGAGTGGATGATCCATTTCGGTCTCCTCCGGAGGTCTCTAGCATCACAGATGTCAGTCTTCAACCAATACGATTCACTCCATGTGATATCAAGAAAATCTGAAGGCAGCTGATACAGCAAAGGCTATGGGCCCTGACAGTATCCTGGCAATAGTACTGAAGACCTGTGCTCCAGAAATTGCCTCACCCCTAGCCAAGCAGTTCCAGTACAGCTACAACACCGGCATCTGCACGGCAATGTGGAAAATTGCCCAGGTGTGTGTCATGTGCACAAGAAACAGGACAAATCCAACTCAGCCAATTAGCATCTTACCAGTCTACTCTCAATCATCAACAAAGTGATGGAAGACGCCATCAACAGTGCTACTAAGTGGCACTTACTCAGCAATAACCTGCTCACGGACGCTCGGTTTGAGTTCCGCTAGGGTTACTCCGCTCCTGATCTCATTATATCCTTGGTTCAAACATGGACAAAAGAGCTGAATGCCAAAGTTGAGGTGAGAATGACTGCCCTTGACATCAAGACAGCATTTGACGGAGTATGACATCAAGGAGCCCTAGCTAAACTGGAGTCAATGGGAATCAGGGGGAAAACTCTCCGCTGGTTGCAGTCATAGCTGGCACAAAGGAAGATGGTTCTGTGGTTGGAGGTCAATCATCTCGACTCCAGGACATCACTGCAGGAGGTCCTTGGGGTAGTGTACTAGGCTCAACCATCTTCAGCTGCTTCATCAATGACCTCCCTTCCATGATAATGTCAGAAGTGGGAATGTTTGCTGCGGATGACTGCACAATGTTCAGCACCATTTGCGACTACTCAGGTAATGAAGTAGTTCATGTCCAAATGCAGCAGCACCTGGAAAATATCCAGGCTTGGCTGACAAGTGGCAAGTTACGTTCACACCATACAAGTGCCAGGCAATGACCATGTCCTACAAGAGAGGATCTAACCATCGCCACTTGACATTCTGTCATTGAATTCCCCATAATCAACATCCTGGGGGTTACCATTGATCAGAAACTGAACTGGACTAGCCATATTAATACTGTGGCCACCAGGACAGGTCAAAGGCTAGGAATCCTATGCCCCCCCCCCCCCCCCCCCCCCCCCCCCCCCAAACACACACACACACACACACACACACACACAAAGCCTGTCCACCATCTACAAGATGCAAATCAGGAGTGTAATGGAGTACTCTCCACTTTGCCGGATGAGTGCAGCTCCGACAACACTCTAGACGCTTGACACCATCCAGGGCAAAGCAGCACACTTGATTGTGGGCTTACCTGAAGGGGCAGAGGGCTCAAGGCCAACTGAGTACTTTGCTAAGATTCTGGCGGAGTTGATGGGGGAGGGTGAAGACCCCTCCTGGTATGAACTGGACTGAGCTCATCGGTCGTTAAGGCCGAAACCCAAAATAAATGAGCCGCCGAGAACAGTCATTATCTGCTTCCTTTTTTTATATATTAATTTAGAGTACCCAATTAATTTTTTGCCAATTAAGGGGCAATTTAGCATGTTCAATCCACCTACCTTGCACATCTTTAGGTTATGGGGGCGAAACCCAAGCAAACACGGGGAGAATGTGCAAACTCCACACAGACAGTGACCCAGAGCCGGGATCGAACCTGGGACCTCGGCGCCATGAGGCAGCAGGGCGAACCCACAGCGCCACCGTGCTGCCCTATTATCTGCTTCCATAAATACCACATGAAGGAGAAGGTGTTAAACTGGGCGAAGCAGAAGCAGGAGGTGCAGTGGGATGGTGTTAGAGTTCGGATTTACCAAGACTTGACGATGGAGTTGGCAAAGAGATGAGTGGCGTTCAGCCGAGTGAAGGCGGCACTCTTCAACAAGGGACTGCGATTTGGTATGGTATGCCCGGCAAAGCTGAAGGTGACATACAACGCCAAAATCTTTTATCTTGAAACGGTAGAGGCGGCTGTGGCGTTCATGAAGGCAGAAAGCTTGGGACAGAAGTGAGGAGTGGAGCTGGAAGAGAGATTGTGGACTGTGATTGGGGAGCTGGAAAATGTATAAAAGTTATAACTTTCTTTTCACTGACCTGTATTGTAGCTTACTTGACTTCACATTGTTGTAGAGTTTAAGTTTTTGTTTGGTTTGATTGGCATTTTTGCTCCTTTTTTTTTTTTTGTTGCAACGGTTATATGTTATTTCATTGAATTGCATGGGTTAGATTGTTTTTCTTTATCTTCTGGGACTGGGTGGGAGGGGACAGTATGCCTTTTTGGGGGAGATGGGGGACTACCCGCACGAGCTAACTAAAGTTGGCTAGTGAATGGAGGTGAGGTCAGAGGAGGGCTGCGGACATTGGAACCTGGGTAGCAGATTTCGATGGGCCTACGAGACGAGCAAGTTTGGGGGGGGGGGGATCGATACTGGGTCAGATTTTTTTTGAGGGGAAGTGCAGGGTGGATTCTGGGAGGGGAGAGGGGGTTTGATGTAAATAATGGAAAGGGACGGGTCAGGCTCATGGGGCAGGGTCCGGTGGTATGATGGTGGATAAGAAGGGGCGGGGGGAGAGGGGGGCGGTGAGAGACCCCCAGTTAGGTTAGTCACATGGAACGTGAGGGGACTGGGAGGCCCGGTCAAGAGGTCAAGGGTGCTGGCACATCTTAAAAATTTGAAGGCCGATGTAGCAATGCTGCAGGAGACTCACCTGAGGGTGAAGTACCAAGTGAGACTTAAAAAGGGCTGGGTTAGTCAGGTGTTTCATTCTGGATTTGACGGAAGAGCTCGAGGGGTAGCGGTAATGGTCAGCAAAAGGGTACAGTTCCAGATGGAGAAGTTGGTTACAGATCAGGGGGTAGGTATGTGATTGCGACAGGGCCGCTGGAGGGGAGGCTAGTGGCGCCGGTAGGTGTATATGGTCCCAATTGGGACAATGTGGGATTCGCGAAGAAGGTGTGTGGGGCCATCCCTGACTTGGACACACACAAACTGATAGTGGGGGGGAGGGGACTGGAACTTGGTGCAGGAGCCAAAATTGGACAGGTCATGGCCGCGCTTGCTGGTCAGGGGGGGCGAAGGCGCTGGCTGGGCTAATAGTAGAAATGGGAGGGGTGGACTCTTGGAGGTTTCTGCACCCGAGGGAGCAGGAGTACTCATTTTTCTCAGCGATCCATAAGGTGTACTCGCGGATTGACTTTTTCGTGGTGGCGAAGGCGCTGCTGGCTGGGGTTAAAGGGTCGGAGTACTCTGCAATTGCAATATCAGATCATGCTCCGCATTTGGTGGATATGGTACTGGAGAAGGGGATGGTACAGAGAACAGGGTGGAAGTTGGATGTGGGACTGTTGGGGGACCGAGAAAAAAAAAAAAATGCAATTGCGACGATGCAGTCGGGGAAGGTGGCAGGGCCGGATGGGTTTCTGGTGGAATATTATAAAAAATTGGTACCGCTGATGGTGGGGATGTTTGAGGAGGCGATAGGGAAGGGGGTGTTACCACAAACTTTGGGGCAGGCATCGATTTTCCTGTTACTTAAGAAAGATCAGGATCGGACAGAGTGAGGGTCGTATGGCCCATATCACTTTTAAACGTGGACTCAAAGATATTGGCGAAGGTACTGGCAGGTAGGCTAGAGGAGTGCCTCCCAAAGGTGATTGGTGAAGATCAGATGGGGTTTGTGAGAGGGAGGCAGCTCTTTTCGAACATTAGGAGGGTATTGAACGTGGTTATGGTACCAGCGGAGGGGTAGGAAACTGAGGTGGTTGTGGCATTGGACGCCGAGAAAGTGCGTGCCCGGGTAGAATGAGGGTACTTGATGGCAGTTCTAGAGCGGTTTGGAATTGGACCCAGATTTGTGGACTGGGTAAAGCTATTGTATAAGGAGCCGAGGGCCAGTGTCCGCACAAATAACATCAGCTCAGAATACTTTCCTCTCCACCGTGGGACTAGGCAGGGATGTCCTATGTCCCCCCTGCTGTTTGCACTCGCGATTGAACCATTGGCCATCGCATTAAGAAGTTTGGTGGTATGGAAAGGGATAGTGCGGGGGGGATAGAGCATGGGGTGTCCTTGTATGCCGATGACTTGTTATTATACATGTCGGAACCAAGTGTGTCAATAGGGGGATTACTGGAGCTGCTTCGGGTGTTTGGGTCTTTCTCAGAGTACAAATTAAATCTAGACGAGCAAATATTTTGTGGTGTCTCGGCCAGAGGTGGGGGCAGGGATGGGGGGGCTGCCATTCCGTAAGGCAGGGACTCACTTTAGATACCTAGGGGTGCAGGTTGCCCGGGAGTGGTGGGACTCCGTAGGTACAACATTTCTAGTTTGGTGGGGAGGGTGAAAGCTGATCTGGCAAGGTGGGATGGTCTCCCTCTGTCACTGGCGGGTCAGGTACAGGCAGTTAAAATGAATGTGCTGCTGCGATTCCTGTTTATTTTTCAATGCCTGTCGATTTTCCTGCCAAAGGCATTTTTTAGAGAGTTTGATGGGATGATTACCTCATTCATATGGGATGGGAAGGTGGCCAGAATTAAAAAGGTGCTACTACAGAGAGGAAGGCAGGCAGGGGGTTTGGGTCTTCCGAACCTGATGTATTATTACCGGGCGGCGAATGTGGAAAAGGGATGGAGCTGGGTCAGAGGGGTTGACTCCCAATGGGTCAGAATGGAGGAGAGTTTGTGTAGGGAGTCGGGATTGAAGGCGCTAGCGACAGCGCCGCTCCCGACTGCCCCGGGGAGATACTCAGGGAGTCCGGTAGTAATAGCATTGCTGAGAGTTTGGAGGCAGTTCCGACAGCGCTTCGGGTTGGGGGCAGGGTCAAGGGAAATGCCGATTCAGGGGAACCATAGATTTGATCCAGGGAAGTGGGATGGAAATTTTCGGAGATGGGAGGAGAAAGGAAGTAGGGCACTAAAAGACTTGTTTCTTGGGGGTCGTTTTGAGGGATTGAAGGAGCTGGGAGCGAAGTATGGACTGGAGCAGGGGGAAATATTTAGATACATGCAGGTTCGAGACTTTGCCAGAAAGGAGATACAGAGCTTCCCAGTAGAGCCGGCTTCCACATTGCTGGAGGAGGTGCTGATGACAGGGGGACTAGAGAAGGGGGTAGTATCGGCGGTTTACAGGGCTATTCTGGAGGAGGAGAAGGCGCCGCTAGAAGGGATCAAGGCAAAGTGAGAGGAAGAGTTGGGAGAGGGTATGGAGGAGGGGTTCTGGTGTGAGGTGCTCCAGAGGGTGAATGCCTCCACCTCGTGTATGAGGTTGGGGCTGATACAGCTGAAGGTGGTGTATAGAGCGCACCTTACAAGGGCGAGGATGAGCCGGCTCTTTGAGGGGGTAGAAGATGTATGTGAACGTCGCAGGAGGGTCCCGCAAATCACGTTCAAATGTTTTGATCCTGCATAAAGCTGGAGGAATACTGGAAGGAGGTGTTTAGGGTAATCTCTAAAGTGGTGCATGTTAAACTGGACCGGGCCCTCGGGAGGCCATATTCGGGGTGTCGGACCAGCCGGGGTTGGAAACTGGTGAGGATGCAGATGTTGTAGCCGTCGCCTCGTTGATTGCCCGAAGGCAGATTCTGTTAGGGTGGAGATCAACCTCTCCACCCTGTGCCCTGGTGTGACTGAGGGCCTGCTGGAATTCTTGATGCTTGAAAAGGTCAAATTTGAACTGAGGGGAAGGATGGAGGGGTTCTACAATTTATGGGCGTTATTCATTATGCACTTTCGAGAATTGGATAATATCGAACATTCGGGGGGGTTGGGGGCTGGGAGGGTTGGGGGGGTCTGTGTGTGTTAATGGTGACTATGGGTGATTCCTGATTCCTCTTTGTCATTTGTTTATGTTAAAATGCAGGGGTATGGTGGGAGGATGGGATTGTTGCTATTGATATGGGAATTGTCATTACATTCGTTACTGATTATTGTTTATTGTTGGGTGTAAATTTGGGAGAAAATGTGAGTAAGGAGGAGAATAAAAAAAAAATGTAAAAAAAAAAAAAAAATCAAGGCAAGGAAAGATGGAGTGAAACAGCAATCTAATGATGATTGCTACTTCATATAAGGTCCAGGTCATCGATTCTTGCTGAGATATGGTTTCTTAAGTATTAGTATAATAATCTTTATTGTCACAGGTAGACATACATTAACATTACAATGAAGTTGTCACATTCCGGCGCCTGTTCGGGTACATTGAGGTAGAATTCAGAATGTCCAAATTACCTAATAGCACATCTTTCGGGACTTGTGGGAGGAACTGGAGCACTCGGAGGAAACCCATGCAGACACAGGGAGATCATGCAGAATCTTTGTTAGGAAAGAGATAATGGGGGCGATTCTCCAAAATGGAGCCCAAGTGTTTGCGCCGTCGTGAATGCCGTCGCGTTTCACAACGGCTCGAAACGGGCACGGGGATGACCGATTCTGTCCCCCACAGGTTGCCAGAACGGCGCTGGAGCGGTTCACGCCGCTCCAGCCTCCCTTCCCGGTGCCAAATGGGCGCCGCGCCAACCCGCGCATGCGCAGTTGGGCCGCGCCAACCTGCGCATGCGAGGGGGACTTCTTCAGCGCGCCGGCCCCGACTCAACTTGGCGTTGGTGTTCAGGGGCCGGCCGTGCAGGAAAGTAGGCCCGGGGGGGGGGGGGGGGGGGGGGAGAGGCCGGCCCGCCGATTGGTGGGCCCCGATCGCGGGCCAGACCCCATCGGAGGCCCCCCCTGGTGAAGGATCGCTTTTTCCCGCCCCACAGGCTGCCCCCCCGACCCTTCGCGCAGAGTTCCCGCCGGCAGCGACCAGGGGTGAACGGCGCCGGCGGGACTCTGTCGTATCCGCTCAGCCGCTCGGCCCATCCAGGCTGGAGAATTGGCGGCCCCCGCGATTCCAGTGGCCCGCGGCTGGCGTCGCATCAAACGCGCCGGCGCAAATGGTGCCGATTCTACGCATCTCGGAGAATCGCGTGCCGGCATCGTGGCGCGGTTGCGGCGATTCTCCGGCCTGGCACGGGGCTCGGATAATCGCCCCCAATGTTCTCCAGTTAGATTTGGAGCTTTAATTGTTCAATAGACCACACCTATTGTTCGATGGACGAGCACATAAGGGTACAGGTGGCACTGTGGAGTTGGAAGAGAAGTGATTGTAGAACAACAAATTGGAGTTGGAGCAGTAAACGACTTGCTTTCTCATTCTTATTATAGAGATGTCATCGGAGCTTAACATCCTTGGCTGAATGTGAAAACACTTTTATCGTGAATTTAGATTGTCAATAGTGGAACATTTATTGACCATGCAGGGACATACAACTGAGCCTGGTCCAATCATCATTCAACATCAGTGCACCTGCACTTTTAAGCGATGCCCACTGGGTAATGATCAGTAGAAAGACTCCTGACTGATTTTTTTTCATCTTTCTTAGTCTTGGTGGTGAGGTACTTTGTGATCCTCACCATTTTGCAATATTATGCGGTCAAGAAATTCCATTGCTCCTCTTCAGATGGCGTTACTTCAAGAAGGTCCTGCATATGCTTTGTTGCTTAGTGGGTTTTTCCCCCTCAGTATCTGCTGTGCTTCCTTGCAGCTATTCATGAAGTTGGAGGAGTGCCATTCGAAATCTTAGAACCTGTGCTGGAGCGGTGTACCCCTGAACAACTATATCGGATTGAAGACTGCAATCCGGTAAGCCTGAACTCTGACTCCTAAAATGGAAGTTAACAGAAAGATACAGGAGCTGTTCATTGTGGTGCTTTATTATTCACTAAAAGAAGAACGATTTTCTTCTCTTCATCAGAGGTCTAACTTTCTTTTATGTAGTTTCCCAAAGAAAATATTGAAGGTATTCACTGTCACAAAGGTACACGTTACTGTTTTCCATGATACAGTCAGAGTTTTAAAACATTTTTTCTTTGCAATTTAAAAGCTTGTTTTCAAGTGATTGTGGTGAGAAATGGGCTGGGAGACTTTAAGCAACTGTTCAGAGGTATGGTGAAACGTGTTCATTCCTAATGGCTGGGCCAAGGCCAGAAACCCACCATGAGAGGAATTGTGGTCTTGACTTCAGTTAAAATATTTGTTATATATTCTTTGCCATGCCATTATTGTCAATGTACACATTGGTTTGAAAGAAAGAAGGGCCTTGCGTTCATAACTTCAGGTCCCAAAACACTGAACAACCAACAAAGTGTTTTAAAATGAAATCACTGTTGTCATGTAGGGCATGTGGTTTTTAATTTGTCCACAGAAATGTCATTCAAAGAGCAATGAACTAAACACTAGATAATCTGTTTTAGTGTTGGTGGTTGAGGGATGAATATTTGCAGGCCACCAGAAGAAAAGACCATGGGCGCGATTCTCCGACCCCCCCACCGGGTAGGAGAATCATCGGGGGTCGGCATGAATCCCGCCCCCCGCCGTGTCCCGAATTCTCCGCCACCGGAGATTCGGCGGGGGCGGGAATCGCGCCGGTCGGCGGGCCGATCCCCGGCGATTCTCTGGTCCGCGATGGGCCGAAGTCCTGACGCTGTCAGCCCACACCAGCCGCCGTGGATTGAACCACCTTTCGAACGGCGGGACAAGGCGGCGAGGGCGGGCCTGTGCCGTGGGGGCACTCTTTTCCTTCCGCCTTCACCATGGTCTTCACTATGGCGGAGGCGGAAGAGACCCCCTCCACTGCACATGCGCGGGGATGCCATGAGCGGCCGCTGACGCTCCCGCGCATGCGTCGCCCGGCAAAGTCATTTCCGCGCCAGCTGGCGGGGCACCAAAGGCCTTTCCTGCCAGCTGGCGGGGCGGAAATCAGTCCGGCTCGGGCCTAGCCCCTCAAGGTGAGGGCTCGGCCACTCAAGATGCGGAGAATTCCGCACCTTTGGGGCCGCACGATGCCGGACTGATTCGCGCCATTTTTTGCGCTGGTCGGCGGACATAGCGCCGATTGCGGAGAATCCCACCCCTATTCAATTTGCCCTGCATTTCCATAAACTTCACTATGCTGGGGCGCGATTCTCCGACCCCCCCACCGAGTCGGAGAATCGCCGGGGGCCGGCGTGAATCCCGCCCCCGCCGTGTCCCGAATTCTCCGCCACCGGAGATTCGGCTGGGGCGGGAATCGCGCCGGTCGGCAGAAATCGCGCCGGTCGGCGGGCCCACCCCCGGCGATTCTCCGGTCCGCGATGGGCCGAAGTCCTGCCGCTGTCAACCCATGCCAGCCGGTGTGGATTGAACCACCTTTCGAACGGCGGGGCAAGGCAGCACGGGCGGGCTCCGGGGTCCTGGGGGGGGGCGCGGGGCGATCTGGCCCCGGGGGTGACCCCACGGTGGCCTGGCCCGCGATCGGGGCCCACCGATCCGCGGATGGGCCTGTGCCGTGGGGGCACTCTTTTCCTTCCGCTTTCGCCATGGTCTTCACTATGGCGGAGGCGGAAGAGACCCCCTTCACTGCGCATGCGCGGGGATGCCGTGAGCGGCCGCTGACGCTCCCGTGCATGCGTTGCCTGGTGAAGTCATTTCCGCGCCAGTTGGCGGGGCGGAAATCAGTCTGGCTCGGGCCTAGCCCCTCAAGGTGAGGGCTCGGCCCCTCCAGATCCGGAGAATTCCGCACCTTTGGGGCGGCGCGATGCAGGACTGATTTGCGCCGTTTTTGCCGCTGGTCGGGGGACATCGTGCCGATTGCGGAGAATCCGCCCCCTGTTCTTCGGACAGCTAGCCAATCGAAAGATCTGCTGGTACATTTTAAGTGAGTTTTGGCTACAGACTGGGAAGATTTTAGTCCCTGGGGCCAGATTCCCAATAGGCCATCTCGTTGGTAGGTGATTGCTGTACTTTTCTTGTTTGATCCCAAATCTGTGCTAAGTTAGCTGATGCCACCCAAAGCAACTATAGTAATGTGACGTTTGGCCTCAGTACCCACAGGTTTGAGAAGGGAAAGTAAACCAAGGCTCAGGATTCCAGATGCTGATGACCCCCAATTGAAAGTGGATCTGAGTGGTGTAAAATATGAACAAGATCAAACTTAGGTGAAGCCACCCAAAGCAACTATAGTAATGTGACGTTTGGCCTCAGTACCCACAGGTTTGAGAAGGGAAAGTAAACCAAGGCTCAGGATTCCAGATGCTGATGACCCCCAATTGAAAGTGGATCTGAGTGGTGTAAAATATGAACAAGATCAAACTTAGGCTTGATACCCCTACTGGTCAAATTGTTTGCGAGCGTTCAGTCTTTGAGTTTGCGCTGAAGAATGGTCACTTATGTGCACTACATTCATGGTACCATAGATTTTTTGAGATTCTAATTTTAGGAATAAAAGAAGGAATAAAAGGAGGAAGCTTTAGATAGATTAACTTTCGGGGAGGGAAGTTTATGGTGCTCAAAGATGACTATGCCCGATGACATGCACCCTAGAATACTGAGGAATATTGGAAAGTAAATAACAAAGGATCTGATCACAAAATGTAAGCATCTTTGGACATAGAAGTTGTACGAGGAGACTGGAGGGTTGGTATTATAATACTTGTTTAAAAAAGGGCGGAAAGATAAATCGAGTGATTATGGACCAGCCTAACATGAGTAGGTAAGCTTTGAGAGGACATTGTAATGGGGATAAAATTAATACTTATAAGGATGTGTTAATTTAAGCACTGCCTTCATTGATCTATAAAATACAAGTTGTGTCTGCCAAAGTTAATCTGCATTCTTTGAGGAAATAAGAAAGAGTGCTGTGTATGTATGTATATTTCAATAGGATCTTTGTGTTGCATGGCAGGCTAATTGATATTTATTTAGACATACAATAGTAAAGATGTTAATGCTAAACCTGCATTAACCAGTGGTTAAGCTGCAGTTAAAATATTGTGTGCACTTTTGAGTTACCCAGCTTTGGAAGGATATCCAGGCCTAGGGGAGTGTGGAGAAGAGATTTACTAAGATGACAAAGGAAGTTTTAGTTGTTTCAGTAATGAAAAGGGATCAGAGAAACAGGGGTTCTTAATTTTGCTAATTATTCTTTTTCCGAAACAAAGACGCTTTTGCTGAGGAGCAGAATGAAAATTGCTTATCTGGCTCAGATGTAAGATCTTTTGAAAAAATGTGCATTTAATAAAATTAGGGGAGAAAAGAAAACATTATTTTACTGTAGGTAAGTACTCATCTGTAGTGACATACATCGAAGTAACCTTAATACGGATATCCTGCTGGATCCAGATTCAGGTCTTTTCCTGGTTGGGTGGGTTGGTAAGTAGTCTAGAAATTATGAACATCAAGTCCAGTGTTAACCCGGGACTGAAGTATTCTGAGGATCTGGTACAGGTCTATGAAGGATCAAGTTTTTAAAAAGATATGAATATCATTAGAAAAAGAGATGGATGAATTCCGTACTTGGAAGAGAACTATAGTTGTGGAACATGCTTTGCAGCAATATCAAATGAAACAAGTTGATGAGTGGCAGCAGGGTGAGTTTCTTGGTCTGAAAGAAGTGAAAATGGAACACTGAGCAAAAACAATGCAAATTATTTTGGCTTTGATCTAAGATTAATTTACAAACAGCAATTTACATTTCTCCATAATACCATTAATCAGTTGACCAGTGGTGACATTAAGGCAAAAATGGTGGCTTTTGAGGTGTAAGTGTTGGAATCTCTAAACCCTTCACCTATGACTGTATGTAAAGGGTGGGTATGATATATGAAGGGAGCACCTTGAAGCATGTTTAACAACCACACCCTTTGTGGAAACCAAGTCAGAAAGGTGCAAAAACATAGAGTTGCTGTTTGTTTCCTGTGGCTATTTTGACAGACTGGCTGAAGGTTTGAAAACTTTTGGGACACAGGCAGTTGTCTAACACTAAAATAGCTTATGCTGGTGCAGGTTTCAGTGCAGATGGACATGAAGAATGAGGTTACTGTTTTTGAAAGAGCTGCCAGAATTATCAGATGATCTTAACCTGACGTCTTCTTTCAATTGCTTTTGTCAGCCATCACACCCAAGGTCAGACAAGGATGGAATGTGTGAAATTTGTGTACAACATGTTTACAAACTTTTTTTGGCAACCTATGTTCCCTACTTCAAAAACTTTATTTCTTAGCTGCTACATGCGTGTTTTTACATGCAATCTTCTGACGTCATAACCTTTTAGTTAATTGTATTTTGTGGTCACTTGATTTTACTGTGTAAACACCTGTGAGTACATTGTGAAAATAGAAAGATTTTGTGCAAGGTTTTTCTCCTTTCCACTATGCTTTAACAGGCTGATTCCCTTGGACAGACTTCCTTTCCCTCACAAAGGGGTCAACTCCTCGCCAGGTACAGTCCTACAATTATCAAAGCAATAACTCTGGAAATTTACACCTTCCCCATAGGCATCGCCACCAGTCTTGCATTGACTGCATAAACTAAATCAACACTGTAGGATTGAATCAGGGATGAATTCATTTAGGTGCAAGCTGATTTTGTTTGTGATTAGTTCACAGTACAAAGATTAGGTATAACTTCAGCAAAGACTTTGTAGGGTGGAAATGTAGCTATGGGGGTGAATATTTTCAATGTAGTTACTTAATCATATTTAATCACATGAAGTATCGTGCTAATGTCAGTAAATGGGTTCCATTAGCAATCACAACAAAAAACTTTGGGAAAATATCTAAATTACAGATACATGAAGCAGTACGTTTAACAAACACACTAAGCAAGTTTTTAATTTATCTATGCAGTGATTTTTAAAAAATTAATTAGTTTTGGTATGTGTCTGTAAATGTTTGGGTAAAGGGGAACTATAGCAAAGAACAGGTAGTGTATGGTAATCAGGTATAATGCCATGAAGTTGGATAATTTGGTAACCATAAGATGAATGTTCGAGTTTTCCTTTTAACAGCATTTTCTAAACCTTTCCTTTGTACTTGGCTGCACCTTTTTTCACAGGTGCCTAATTGTGCATTTTTGCTGCCAAACAGACTTTTGTTGAAGAAACCGATCACCTGTGGCTGCGACATTGTAAGAGAGACTTTAAGAACCAGGAACGACAGGAGTTTGAGTCATGGCGTGAAATGTATCTGCGTCTTCATGATGAGCGAGAACAGAAACTGCGAGCTATAACACAAAGCATTAGTTCGGCTCATGCCAGCAAACCAAAGGGTAAAGAGCAATTTTAGTGAATGCAGTTCTGTCAGCCAGTCAAATCAATTGTTAAAATTATTTCACGGGATGTGGGCGTCGCTGGCTAGGCCAACATTTATTCTTCATCCCGAATTTATTTTCAGCTGTGCCAGTTTAGTGTATGAACAAATTATATTTCGGGTTTCAAACGATTTGTTGCTTCTAATGCTTCCAAGTGAAAGTATACATTATGCATAATATTGAATTATGAAAGGTTCAACTACTGTTATAGTTTAGCAAGTTATTATCAGCTGGAATGTACTGTTTGAACAAGTGGTCAAAGCAGAGTCAGTAGTAACATTCA
This sequence comes from Scyliorhinus torazame, assembly GCF_047496885.1. Taxonomy (NCBI): domain Eukaryota; kingdom Metazoa; phylum Chordata; class Chondrichthyes; order Carcharhiniformes; family Scyliorhinidae; genus Scyliorhinus; species Scyliorhinus torazame. Next base: position 174,343,636 of record NC_092707.1, read on the forward strand.
AAAGGGTACTTGGAAAATTTACAGTGCAACGGGGAAATAATTGACTAGCTCGCTCAAAGATCTGGCACAGGTACGCTGTGCTGTGTGGTCTCCTTCAGTTCACTACGGTTCTATTATTTTGCTTAACTTTTAAAATAAATTCCTGTTAATATGATCGGAAGGTGGGGGTTGAACATTTTGCAATTCCTTGAATAGCACATCTCATGAAATCGGCCGATGAACACTCTTTACCACAGCCGTGTGGCTTATTGATTTCTGCATGTCCTTTAAATGTAGCCTATCAGCTAATTGCCCATTTCCATCGCCATAGAATTCAGCATCGGCTGCTGAAACCCTCATTCATGCCTTTGTTGCCTCTAGACTTGACTATTCTAATGCACTCATGGCTGGTCTTCCACATTCTGCCCTCTGTAAACTTAAGGTCATCCAAAACTCTGTGCTATATCTCTTTTTTTTTAATTTATGGGACATGGGCATCGCTGGCTATACCTGCATTTAGTGCCCATCCTTGGTTGCTCTTGGGAAGGTAGTGGTGAGCTGTCTTCTTGAATCCCTGCGGTCCTTGAGGTGTAGGTACATGCACAGTACTGTCAGGGAGGGGTTCCAGTATTTTGACCCAGTGGCAGTGAAGGAACGGTGATATATTTCCATGTCAGAATGGTGAGTGGCTTGGAGGGAAACTGTGGTGTTGCCAAGTATCTGCAACTTTTATCCTTCTTGATGGTAGTGCTCATGGGTTTGGAGGGTGTTGCCTAAGGAACCTTGGTGAGTTCTTGCAGTGCATCTTGTAGATGGTATACACGGCTGCCACTGTTCATTGGTGGAGGGATTGAACGTTTGTGGAAGGCGTAGCGGGCTCCTATGTCTTGGATGGTGTTGAGCTTCCTGAGTGTTGTTGGAGCTGCACTCCTTGAGGCAAGTGGAGAATATTCCATCACATTCTGACTTGTGCCTTGTAGGTAGTGGACAGGGTTTGGGGAGGCTGGAGATGCAGGATTCCTAGCCTTTGACGCGCTCCGGTAGCCATAATATTTACATAGCTCGTCCAGCTCAATTTCTGATCAGTAGTAGGCTCCCAAGGATGTTGATAATGGGGGATTCTGTTAAGGTAATGCCATTGAATGTCATGGGGTGATGGCTAGATCCTCTCTTGTTGGAGATGGTAATTGCCTGGCACATCAGTGGCATGAATGTCACTTGTCACTCCAAGCCTGAATATTGTCCCGGTTTTGCTGCATTTGGATGTGGGCTGCTTCAGTATCTGAGGAGTTGGGAATGGTACTGAACATTGTGCAGTCATCAGGAAATACCTCTGAACATTATGATGGAAGGTCATTGATGAAGCAACTGAAGATGGTTGGGCTTTGGACACTACCATGAGAACCTCCTGCAATGATGTCCTGGAGCTGAGATAATTGACCTCCAGACAGCACAATCATCTTTCTTTGTGCTAGGTATGACTCCAACCAGTGGAGAGTTTTCCCCCAATTCCCATTGGCCCGGGTTTAGCTGATGCCACACTCCATCAAATGCTGCCATGATGTCGAGGACGCTCTCACCTCACCTCTGGCATTCAGTTCTTTTGCCCAAGTTTGAACCAAGGTTGTAATGAGGTCAGGAGCTGAGTGGCCCTGGCGGAACCCAAACTGAGTGTCCGTGAACAGGTTATTGCTGAGTAAGTGCTGCTTGATAGCACTGTTGATGAGCCCTTCCATCACGTTGCTGATGATCAAGAGTAGATTGATAGTGCTGTAATTGACCGGGTTGGATTTGTCCTGGGGTGTACAGGACATACCTGGGCAATTTTCTACCTTGCAGGGTAGATGTCAGTGTTGTAGCTGTACTGGAACAGCTTGTCCTCGGATGCGACAAGTTCTGGAGCACAAGTCTTCAGTACTATTGCTGGATATTGTCAGGCCCATGCCTTTGTAGTATCTAGTGCCTTCAGCCGTTTCTTCACATGGAGTTAATTGAATTAGTTGATGCATCTGTGATGCTGGGGACCTCTAGCGGAGGACGAGATGGATCCAGTTAGCACCTTTGACTGAAGATTGCTGCGAATGCTCCAGCCTTATATTTCGCACTAATGTGCTGAGATCCCCCTTCATTGAGGATGGGGTTATTTGTGGAGCCTCCTCCTCCAGTGAGTTATTTAATTGTCCACCACCATTCACTGCTGGATGTGGCAAGACGGCAGAACCTAGATCTGACCCGTTGATTGTGGGATTGCTTCCTATTACTTGCTGCTTATCCTGTTTGATAGGCGAGTAGTGTCACTAGGTTGACATTTCATTTGTAGGTATGCCTGGTGTTGCTCCTGGCATGCTCTCCTGCACTCCTCATTGAACCAGGGTTGATCCCCTGGTTTGGTGAAAATGGTTGTAGTGGGGGATATGCTGGTCCATAGGTTACAAATTGTGGTTTTATACAAGTCTGCTGATGGCCCATAGCACCTCACGGATGCCCAGTCTTGAGTTTCTAGATCGTTTTGAAGTCTATCCCATTTAGCACTATATTGGTTCCGCATAACATGATGGAAGGTATCTTTTTTTTTTTTTGTTGTTGAAAATATGTTTATTAGAATTTTTCAACAAAAATTTTTAACCATTCAAACCCCCCCGCCCCCCCCCCCCCCGTAACAAAAAGAAAGAAAAGTCGCATAGCAAAACATAAACATATCAATTCAACATAATACAGAACTTTGTACAATGGGTTCCCCCCCCCCGCACACATCGACTTTCCCATATGTTTATGCACTTCCCCTCCCAAGTGCCGTTAGGAGAAAAAAACCTTCCCTGCCCCCCCCCCTCCGAAAGAAACGTTCCCCCCCCCCCCCCCGTCGTCCCCCTGGATTGATGCTGCTGCTAACTGACCTCCACCTAATGTTCCGCGAGATAGTCTAGGAACGGTTGCCACCGCCTGAGGAACCCCTGCGCAGACCTTCTCAAGGCAAACTTTATCCTCTCCAGTTTGATGAACCCTGCCATGTCGTTTATCCAGGCTTCCACACTGGGGGGCTTCGCATCTTTCCACATTAGCAAGATCCTCCGCCGGGCTACCAGGGACGCAAAGGCCAGGATACCGGCCTCTTTCGCCTCCTGCACTCCTGGCTCGTCCGCCACTCCAAATCGTGCTAGCCCCCAACTTGGCTTGACCTGGACTTTCACCACCTCAGACATAGCCCTCGCAGCACCTCTCCAGAACCCATCCAGTGCCGGGCACGACCAGAACATATGGGCGTGATTAGCCGGGCTTCCTGAGCACCTCCCACATCTGTCGTCCACCCCAAAGAACCTACTGAGCCTCGTCCCTGTCATATGCGCTCTGTGGATAACCTTAAACTGTATCAGGCTGAGCCTGGCACACGAGGAAGAGGAATTAACCCTACTCAGGGCATCAGCCCACAGACCCTCTTCAATCTCCTCCAACTCCTCCTCCCATTTGCCCTTCGGCTCCTCTACCAGAGCCTCCTCCTCTTCTTCCATCTCGTGATATATCGCCGACGCCTTGCCCTCTCTGACCCATACACCCGAAATCACCCTGTCCTGAATCCCCTGTGCCGGGAGCAACGGGAACTCCCTCACCTGCCGCCTCACAAACGCCCTCACTTGCATGTACCTGAAAGCGTTTCCTGGGGGTAGCCCAAACTTCTCCTCCAGTGCCCCTAAGCTCGCAAACGTCCCATCGATGAACATTCTTCTAATCCCTGCCCGATGCCAGCTCTGAAACCCCCCGTCCATCCTTCCTGGGACAAACCGATGATTATCTCTGATCTGGGACCACACCGAGGCTCCCATCGCACCCTTGTGTCGTCTCCATTGCCCCCAGATCTTTAGCGTTGCTGTCACCACCGGACTCGTGATGTAACTTGTCGGCGAGAGCGGCAGCGGTGCCGTCACCAGCGCCCCCAGGCTCGTTCCTTTGCAGGATGCTATCTCCAACCTCTTCCATGCCGCCCCCTCTCCCTCCATCACCCACTTACGGATCATCGCCACGTTGGCTGCCCAATAGTAGCCACCCAGATTCGGCAACGCCCGCCCTCCTCTGTCTCTACTACGCTCCAGAAACCCCCTCCTTACCCTCTGGGTCTTATTTGCCCATACAAAACCCATGATGCTCCTGCCTACCCTTTTAAAAAAGGCCTTGGTGACCATAATTGGAAGGCACTGGAACACAAAAAGAAACCTCGGGAGGACCATCATTTTAATCGACTGTACTCTGCCCGCTAGCGAGAGTGGCAACATGTCCCATCGTTTGAAGTCCTCCTCCATCTGCTCCACCAGCCGCGTCAAATTAAGTTTGTGCAGGGCCCCCCAACTCCTAGCTACTTGGATCCCCAAGTACCTAAAGCTCCTTTCCACCCTCCTCAACGGTAGGCCGTCTATCCCTCTTCCCTGGTCCCCTGGATGCACCACGAAGAGCTCACTCTTCCCTACATTGAGCTTATAGCCCGAGAAGTCCCCAAACTCCCTTAGAGTCTGCATGACCTCCACCATCTCCTCCACTGGATCCGCCACATACAGCAACAGGTTGTCTGCATACAGCGACACTCGATGCTCCTCTCCCCCTCGGACCATCCCCCTCCATTTCCTGGATTCCCTTAATGCCATGGCCAAAGGTTCAATTGCTAATGCAAACAGCAGGGGGGACAGGGGGCACCCCTGCTTCGTCCCTCGATACAGCCGAAAATACTCCGACCTCCGCCGATTCGTAACCACACTCTCCACCGGGGCTCTATATAGGAGTTTAACCCAACTGATAAACCCCTCCCAAACCCAAACCTCCGCAGCACTTCCCAGAGGTACTCCCACTCTACTCGGTCAAAGGCCTTCTCCGCGTCCATAGCTGCCACTATCTCCGCCTCTCCCTCCACCGATGTCATCATTATCACATTTAGGAGCCTCCGCACATTGGTGTTTAGCTGCCTGCCCGTTACAAATCCGTCTGGTCCTCGTGAATCACCCCCGGGACACAGTCCTCGATCCTCGTAGCCAGCACTTTTGCCAGCAACTTAGCATCCACGTTAAGGAGCGAAATCGGCCTAAACGACCCACATTGCAGTGGGTCCTTATCCCGCTTCAGAATCAAAGAGATCATCGCCTCAGACATTGTTGGGGCAGGGTCACGCCCTCCCTTGCCTCATTGAAAGTCCTCACCAGCAACGGGGCTAACAGGTCTACGTACTTCCTATAGAACTCAACCGGGAACCCATCTGGTCCCGGGACCTTCCCCGCCTGCATGCTCCCCAGTCCTTTAATCAGCTCCTCCAACCCAATTGGCGCCCCCAAACCAGCCACCTCCTGCTCCTCCACCCTCCGGAACCTCAGTGGGTCCAAAAATTGTCGCATCCCCTCTTCCCCCGCTGGGGGCTGGTATCTGGACAGCTCCTCATAGAAGGCCTTAAATGCCTTGTTTACTTTCACCGCACTCCGCACCGTAGTTCCCCTTCCATCCTTGACTCCACCTATCTCCCTCGCTGCCATCCTCTTACGGAGCTGATGTGCCAGCATCCAGCTCGCCTTCTCCCCATACTCGTACGTCGCCCCCTGTGCTTTCCTCTACTGTGCCTCTGCCTTCCCTGTGGTCAACAGGTCGAACTCCGTCTGGAGACTTCGCCTCTCCCTGAGTAGTCCTTCTTCAGGGGCCTCTGCATATCTTTTGTCCACCCTTAAAATCTCCCCCACTAATCTCTCCCTTTCCCTGCCCTCTCTCTTCTCCCTGTGAGCCCTGATGGAGATTAACTCTCCCCTGACCACCGCCTTCAGCGCCTCCCTTACTACCCCCACCTGCACCTCCCCGTTGTCGTTGGCCTCCAAATACCTTTCAATACACCCCCGTACCCTCCCGCACACCTCCTCATCTGCCAGTAATCCCACATACAAACGCCACAACGGGCGTTGGTCCCTCTCCTCTCCCAACTCCAGTTCCACCCAGTGCGGGGCGTGGTCTGAGATGGCTATGGCCGAATACTCCGTTCCCTCCACTTTCGGGCTCAGCGCCCTGCTCAGAACAAAAAAATCTATCCGGGAGTAGGCTTTGTGTACGTGGGAGAAAAAAGAAAATTCTCTGGCGAAAGGCCTGGCAAATCTCCACGGATCCACTCCCCCCATCTGGTCCATAAACCCCCTAAGCACCTTGGCCGCAGCCGGCCTCTTTCCGGTCCTAGATCTGGAACGATCTAATGCTGGGTCCAACACCGTGTTAAAATCCCCCCCCATTATCAAGCTTCCTATCTCCAGGTCCGGAATGCGCCCCAACATACGCTTCATAAATCGAGCATCGTCCCAGTTTGGGGCGTATACATTTACCAACACCACCCACGTCTCCTGCAACCTACCGCTCACCATCACGTATCGACCTCCATTGTCCACTACTATGTTCTTGGCCTCAAACGACACCCGCTTCCCCACCAGTATTGCCACCCCTCTATTCTTCGCATCCAGCCCCGAATGGAATACCTGTCCTACCCATCCCTTTCTTAACCTGACCTGGTCTGCCACCTTCAAATGTGTCTCCTGAAGCATGACCACGTCTGCCTTCAGTCCCTTTAAGTGCGCGAACACTCGGGCCCTCTTTACCGGCCCATTCAGGCCCCTCACATTCCAAGTTATCAGCCGGATTGCCCCCCCCCCCCCCAACCCCCCCCAAGCCGACTAGCCATCTCCTGTTTAAGGCCAGTCCCGTGCCCGCGCCTCCCGCACCCTCCAGTCCCCCAGAAGGGGAACCCCCGCCCCGACCACCTCTTCCGTTTTCAGTTCCCCCTCGGCCAATGCAGCAGCAACCCTATTTCTCTCTTTCCACCCACCTTTGCTCCCCCCATAACACTTCCGTACGTCAGCTGACACCTGCTGACTCCGGCTTCCCCCGCCTTCCCATTGACCCCCCCCCCCGGTGTGGAAATCCCCCCCTCCTCCTTGCGCTCCCCCCCGCCCTTCCCTAACGCAGGAAAAAGCCCGTGCTTTCCTGAGCCAGCCCCGCCCCATCTGGCGCAGCTCCTGTGGCGGCTTATCCCAATTCCCCCATCCCCGGGCCTCCCCTCCCTCCAGCACCGGCGCCCACATTCCCCACAGTCTCCCCATCAAATCTCTTCCCCATCCCCATCCATCGCCCCACCCATGGAACATTCCCTATGCATAGTTAAAGCCCTGTATACAATCGACATCCCCCCCCCCCCCCCCCCCCCCCCCCCAACAACCACAGACCCTCAGTTTGAGTCCAATTTTTCCGTTTGGATAAAGGTCCAAGCCTCTTCCAGGCGTTTTAAAGTAGTGGTGTCGATCCTGAAATGTGACCCACAATCGCGCTGGCTGCAGCATTCCGAATTTCACCCTCTTCCTATGCAGCACCGCCTTGGCCCGATTAAAACCAGCTCTTTTCTTTGCCACCTCCGCGCTCCAGTCCTGGTAGATTCGGAACACCGCATTCTCCCATCTACTGCTCCGCTCCTTCTTGGCCCACCTCAGGACACACTCTCTGTCCACGAAACGATGAAACCTCACCACAATCGCCCTTGGCGGCTCGTTGGCCTTGGGTCTCCTCGCCAGGACCCGGTGAGCCCCATCTAGCTCCAGGGGACTCGGAGAGGCCTCTGCACCCATCAGCGAATGGAGCATCGTGCTCACATATGCCCCGGCATCGGCCCCCTCCACCCCTTCAGGGAGACCCAGAATCCGAAGATTCTTCCTCCTCGACCTGTTCTCCAGGTCCTCTAATCTTTCGGCCCACCTCTTGTGCAGCGCCTCGTGCGCCTCCATCTTCACCGCCAGGCCGAAGATCTCGTCCTCGTTCTCGGTGGTTTTTTCCCGCACCTCTCGGATCTCTACCTCTTGGGCCTTCTGGGTCTCCTTCAGCCCCTCGATCGCCGTCAGCAGTGGAGCCAGCTCCACTTTTTTAAGCTCCTCCACGCAGCGCCTGAGAAACTCCTGCTGCTCCGGCCCCCATGCTGCTCGATCTCCGCCCTCCGCCATCTTGTTTTTTCTCCCCCGTTTCTTATGCTGCTCCAAAGCCGCTTTTTTTCCCCGCTCCACTTCTGGTCCCCTCCATAGACTATGGAAGGGGGACCTTGCTCTCACCTTCCCACATGGGAAGTGGTCGAAACATTTCCGTTGGGGCTCCTCTGGAGAGCCCAAAAGTCCGTTCTAGCGGGAGCCGCCGAAATGTGCGGCTTACTCCGGACGTCCAGAAGGTATCCTCAATGTGAAGACGAGACCTTGGGTGGGATTCTCTCAGCCCGGGGCCGGGCCGGAGAATCCCCGCGACTGGCGCGAATCGTGACATGCCGCCCCGACACTGGGACGCGATTGTCCGCTCTGCGGAGAATTGCCGCCGGCGTGGTCGGCGCGGCGCAAGTCGGGGGCCACTCTATGCGGCCACCCCGCCGATTCTGGGCCCAGGATAGGCCGAGCGGCCATCACAAAAAGCCCCGAGTCCCGCCGCTGCCATTATAACCTGCTCTTAGCCGGCGGGACCCCGGCATGGAAGGGTCCGGGGCGGCCTGTGGGGGAGGGGGAGGGGGGGATCAACCCTGGGGGAGGCCTCCATTGTGGCCTCGCTTGCGATCGGGGCCCACTGATCGGCTGGCCGGCCTCTCGGGCTGGGGGCCTCCTTTCTTCCGCACCGGTCCCATTATTCCTATGCCATGTTGCACCGGGGCCGGCGGGAAGAAGGGAGCCACTGCGCATGTGTGCGTTGGCACCGGTGCTACTGTGCATGCGCGGACCCCGTGGCGCCCAGTTGACAGCGGGATCCCCTGAAGGGGCCAGAATTACTGATCCTGAGGCCATGTTGACGGCGTCGAGAAACGCAACGGTGTTTCTGACGGTGTCAACACTTAGCCTCAGGATCAGCGAAACCCACCCCTTGTGTCCACAAGGACTCTGCCGTGGTTATAGATACATAGAACATACAGTGCAGAAGGAAGCCATTCGGCCCATCGAGTCTGCACCGACCCACTTAAGCCCTCACTTCCACCCTATCCCCGTAACCCAATAACCCCTCCTAACCTCTTTTTTTGGACACTAATGGCAATTTAGCATGGCCAATCCACCTAACCTGCATGTCTTTGGACTGTGGGAGGAAACCGGAGCACCCGGAGGAAACCCACGCAGACACTGGGAAGACGAGCAGAGTCCACACAGACAGTGACCTAGCGGGGAATCAAACCTGGGACCTTGGCGCTGTGAAACCACAGTGCTAGCCACATGTGCTACCGTGCTGCCCTACCGTGCTGGTCACTCCTAGTGATACTGTCATGGGCGGATGCATCTGTGACAAGCAGGTTGCCGAGGATGATATCAAGTGTGTTTTTCCCTCACCACCTGCTGCCGCCCCAGTCTAACGGCCATGTCCTTTAGTATCTGACCAGCTCGGGCTTTGGTGGTAACTACCAAGCCACTCTTGGTGATGGACATTGAAGACCCCCACCCAGAGTACTTTCTGTGCCCTTACCACCCTCAGTGCTTCCAACAAGTGGTGTTCAACATGGAGGAGTATACATTCCACAGCTGAGGGGAGACAGTATGTAGTAATCAGCAGGAGGTTTGCTTACCCATATTTGACCTGTTGCCATGAGACTTAATGGGGTCCAGAGTCAATGTTAACGACTCCCAGGGCACCTCCCTCCTGATTGTATACCACTGTGCCGCCACTTCTGCTCGGTCTGTCTTGCCGGTGAGACAGGGCACACCCAGGAATGGTGATGGTGGTGTTTGGGGCATTATCTGTAAGTTATGAGTTGGTGAGTATGATTGTCAGGTAGTTGCTAGATTAGTCTGTAAGATAGCTCTCCCAATATTGGCACAAACCTCCAGATGTTAGTAAGGAGGTCCCGCTCCCCCATCACCCCTGTGTTCACTGACCTACATTGCCTCGCGGTCAAGCAGTGCATTGATCTTTTAAATTTTTAATTATTTTTAAATCCCTCCATGGTCCTGTTCCTTCCTATGTTTGTAACTTCCTTCATCCCCACAACCCTCCGCGAAATCTGCTAACTTATAATCCTGGCCTCCTGTGTATCCCCGATTTTGATCTCTTCACCTTTGTTGGCCATGTCCTTAGTTGTCTGGGCCCTAAGCTCTGGAAAATCCTCCCTACACCTTTGTCTCTCTACCTTGCTCACCACCTTTAAGACACTCTTTAAAATCTACCTCTTTGACCAAGCTTTTAGTCATCTGACCTTGTATCTCAAAATGGCAAAACACTGTGCATGCTCATCTGAAGCAAAAACAGAGAAAGCTGGAAGAACTCAGCAGGTCTGGCAGCAGCTGTAAGGAGTGAAAACAGAATTCATGTTTTGAGGTCCACATGGTGTTTCTTCAGAACTAAAGAGAGGGAAGATTGTGATATATATATAAAAGAGGTCAAACAGCTGGAACAGTGATTGGTGGGAGCTGGGAGAGATTGCAGCAAAAATGTAGCAAAATTTGAGAACAAGTGATAGATGGTCCAGTGGGGGAGGGAGAGTTTTTGCCTAGGAACAACAAAATGTTTGGGATATTAGAAAAGGAAAGATGGAGGAGAAAGGTCACAGTCTAAAGTGTTGAACTCAATGTTGAGTCCAGAGGGCTATAACCTAATCAGAAGATAAAAGTGCTGCTCATCCAGTTTGTGTTTGGTTTCAGGTCAAGGACAGAGTTATTGGCAGAAGAGCAAGGTGCTGAGTTGTAATAGCAAGCAACAGGAAGGTTGGGGGTCATGCTTGGGGGGCTGAGCAAAGGTGTTCCACAAAGTGGTCACTCAGTCTGCATTTAGTTTTCCCCGGTATAGAGGAGACCACGTTGGGAGCAGCGAATGCAGTCGCCCAAATTGAAGGAAGGTGCAAATGAAATGCTGCTTCACCTGAAATTAATGCTTGGGCCTTGAACCGTTAGGTGGGAGGAAATAAAGGGGCAGGTGTTGCACCTTCTGCGATTGCATTGGAAGGTGTCTCCTTCCCATACTAGCCTCCCTGAACAGGCGCCGGAATGTGGCGACTAGGGGCTTTTCACAGTAACTTCATTGAAGCCTACTCGTGACAATCGATTTTCATTTTCATTTGTAGCTCCTTGTGTGGCTCAATATCATATTGTGTTTTGTAATGCTCCTGTGAGGCGCCTTGGAACATTTTATTATGCTAGAGGTGCTATATAAATATGTTGTTGTTGTAAATGTAGGATTGGTATCTCTTGGTGCAGAATTACCAGCCTGTTTTTCAGACCTCCGATACAGCTCGGTAAGTCTGTAGAATCTGTAATTTTCAAAAATTGGATCTAAACTTGACTTGTGAGAGAGACAGTAGTTTAGACACACTGCCTCTTGGCTTCCAAATTTAAAGTTTTCATTATCCAAGCTGCTGGATCTTTATTTTAGAATCATATCAGTCATGGGAAGAACAGCTGGTTTGATAATGCTAAATAATTATGTGGTAATTTTCCAAATTCCGCCATCAGGCTTGCATATTTGAAATCTGGGTGCATACTCACTTGCCCACCATGACTGTTTGTCTCTTAAAATAACAGAAAATTGAGAATTGCACTCCCAATTTCCTGTAATGCATTCCTGATGGGCATGGTTCTGCATCGCAGGTACCAATTCATGGTATAAGCTCAGGGATACTTCAGTGGAACTGTGAAGTATACAACATGTGCCTTTTCTAACTTGCAAGTACTGAGTAGCTTTTGTTTTAAAAACAGGCCGTCAGGCAAAGCTGGCTTTCTTAAACACTGAGGTAAAGCCACCCAGAGATGTAAGGCGCAGACAGGAGAAGCATGGAACTGGAATATCGATTTCAACACCTCCTAGGTAATGTCTAGTGTTCATTTAGATATGGGCTGAAATTCTATGACTGTTCATGCCAACGGGATTCTCTAGTCCTGGCGACAGCGAACCCCGCCTGTGGGTTGGCTTCAATGGGAATTATCATTCACAGCAGCAGGAGCAAATGGCACACTGCCTCCCGCTGCCGGGAAGCACTCGGCTGGGAGGCTGGAAAATCCCACCCATGGTGTGGTGTGCCCTTACTCTGCAAGTCGCAGCATTCATTTTTTTAGCCTTTCAACAGAGTAAGAAAGACTTTTTTGGGCTTGTAGATTTTTTATTCTACTTTGTATCATTTTGATGTCAAAAAGCCGCTGAGAAAAACTCACTTGTAGAGAAATTATTTCATATTGTGAAGTTGTGACGACAGAATTCTGTTTGGAGCTGGTGAAGTCAGAATATTTTTTTATTTCTATAAACTTTTCCTGTAGGATAAAGATGCATAGTCATGCAGGAAACAGTGGCAGTGGGGGAGGAAATCAGTCCTTTGATGGTCCTAGCACTAGCCATGGCTCCACATCATCAAGTCTGACACCTCCCAATAGTGGAGGGGGAATCCATGAGTCCAAGAAACCCCAAGTCAAAAGTAAGTTCATAAAATATATTTTTCTGCTGTTCCAGGTCCCTCAGTTTTTTGTCATAGTGAATTCTGTGTTTGTTGAGTGACAGCAGAGGAATGGAAATTTGCTGCATAGTGACCGGATCCAGCACTTTCTGTTGGGTTACTGTGCTGTCCTAGGCAATATAAGAACTGCCGTCTGACTCCTGATTGCTCAGATGGTAAATTCATTACATGGTGCAGCAGAGCTTCTCAAAACTGTAAGCACCAAGGTTTGGGTCCACGTGTGCAAGTTAGTTGATCTTAGCTGGAGCAGCAATGATGCATAATTCACTCCGGATTGCTCACCTAGAAAATGTATGTAAGTGGATTCTGGGTAAAGATAGGATCAGCCTTGGATAACATTTGCTGTTCACTGACTTCATTGACCCATTAATAAATTACCGCTTGACTAAGGCATACATGGCTGCTAGGACCTTGGAACAGTATGAAACTGAAAGGGACTATCTTCAGCAAAACAGCTTTGAAAGCTCTGAGGGAGCTGACAATCTTTTATTGAGTCAGCAGCTCTTCAGAGCACTGTGGTTTGCCAGATAAGGAGCTCACTGTTTTACTCCAGTGTGATGTCTTCAGTGGAGACATTTTTCCACTTCTAAATTAAGTTTGACTGTTTTTCCCAGTAGAGATATCGATTGCCCTGGCCTGTTGGAAGGTGTTGCACAGGCAAAGATGTGTCTAAGAGTTGAGTGGCGGGGGAAGGCATTTGGTGACTTTAAAAAGTGACAACCAAATAGGGATATACTGAAATTAGGATTATAATGAAAATTTATCGCAAGACTCATTTTCCTTTTGGAAAAATCATTTTGAAAGAACTGTGAATGAGTAACATCTTTTTTGTTCATTGTGCTGTTTACTTTTATTTGAATGTTTTTTACTGACACAGTGAGTTCTAAATCTTTGTGTGCAGCAGCATTGACAGCAACGGGCATTTGAGCTCATATAATGAGTTGGTTGAACTAACATCTGTAAATGTACAGGCATGTAGTTGCTTCAACAATTTGTCTTCTGCAGTTTCTTCATCCTGCTGACGCCAATAACTTGTGCAGTCTAGCTCATTAACTGTAGCCCTCACCTGTTACTGTTTAAGCGTAATTAAAAAGTATCCCTAATGAACTTAATTATGCTTTAAAAGGTGATCGGAATCAATTTTTTTAAATAGAAGAAATTGAGTATAATTTTCATTTAGGCATTGTCTTTTACAACAAAATGCCACTTTACCTACATGATGAATTACTTTTGGAATTGTATTGACTGTTGATGACGAGTTACAGAGGATGTCAGTACCAATCAGTTATGATCTTGGAAGATGGAAGGAACTGAGCATAGATCAGCCATTTGTTGCTCAGGGAGGGAAGGCAGATTACCCTGGGTGTTGGATGTACTTCTTCATGTAACCATCCTAAGGACTGTACTATATTGGAAGAGGTCTAAGAGACCTAGATGCAGGAAGATTTCTTGGGGCTTCCACCAGAGAATGATGCTCGATCTGTGAAACCAAAAAGTTGGAGGGATGAGCAAAAACTGAAATGTTATTGGGGAATGTTTATGGATACAAACTTCTCAGTTTACATAAGTTATTGTTACTTTTGACCTTGATTTTATTATTATTTTTTCAGAAATTGCACCAATGATGGCAAAAACAATAAAATCTTTCAAGAACCGTTTTAGCCGGAGATAAAATGCGTGGTTGAAAGATGGAGGGAACAATAACATCACCAGTTCCTTGAATAGTGATATATCAGCTGGTCCTATTCTGAGCCATTTTATGTGCTCAAGAACACAAGGGTACAAATTGCAATACCAAGAACTTAAAGACAGTTTGTGTGCTTGAAATGATGTCTATGGATTACATCTTATTTTTAAAAATATTTTATTATTTTACATTTAGAAGCAAAAATGTAAGCTCTTGTTACTGGGGCACTGAGTGTTTTATTTCCCCTCTAGATTATTCATGTGTAAATAACACTTGGGCCAGTCTTGTTGCACAAAGTTTAATCATTCTATTTTAAAAACCCTTTACATTTTTAAATTGTCATCATAAAGAGAAGTTGATTTTAATGACTATGAATTTGAGGCCTAGACAATATTAATGTTGCAGTATTGGTTTTACATGTTCTTTCCTGTAATTCTCTCTCTCTTTTACTATTGTGCCAATCTTTTTGCATTTCATGCTATACAGCGTTTCCGGCATTTTAACATCAGTTGTCCCATTGGGTAGGATTTATGGTTCATAAATTACATTTAACATTGTGGGAAAAGAAATGCAGTCAGAAATAAGTAGTGCCATTTTGACTTTTTTTTTGTTTTGTGGTAACATGACTTCTCCTAATAAAGTCCTGGTGCTGTAAGTAAACATGTGACACTGACATGTATGTTGGCTGAGTTTTTGAGGTTGTCAAGAGTGATTTCAAATTGATGTGGATTGGGTACTTTTTTGTAGCAGCATTTTGAAATGGACAACCTAAAAGATTGACAATCTGATGCCTACAGAGACAATGCTTCAGGATTTCATTTCGCCAGTCATATCACCAGATGTGCATGATGGCATTAGGACAGCTGTGCTTTTGTGGCCCTATTGGGATTATTTATTCTGTAAGTGCGATTAGGTTTGCCAGCGGGTTTGATACGTTTCGTGTGAAAATCGGTAAACTTCATTCTGAAATTACACACATTACTTGAGACCCTGCCAGCAGATACCTATCCGCTACAAGAAGACGAATACCTCACCTGTAAACACTAAGTCCTGTATTATTCACTTGTGGGAAAGACCTACCTAGCTCACTTGCTACAGTTTATACACATTAAAGAACAGACTGTAATCTGTTCATAAAATTTGCCTGGATTTGCTTTTTGTTGTTGTTGTCTATGTTGCCATGACAGCTTTGTTGAGCAGTGTGCATCATTGCACTGTTCTGTGAATTGATTCTGTTCACACCTAATTTCAGCCCAAGATACACAGTGGTGATTATTATGAATGTGTTAGAAGTTTCATGCAACAATTTATGTGGTGCTATTTCAATGGTGCATTACATGAGAGGGGAACAAAATGGTAGTCCCCTATTGAGCTGCACAAAAGCAAATACAGGTACGATATTTCCAAAAACAAAGCAGACTGGAAAAAGTGTTGAAATTAATAAAAACAGATTTATTTTAAGGGGACATGAAGAAATATTTAACAATGTAATAACGAACCATTAATGTACGATGGTATGAATGTAACTATCATATATTGTATTATGAATTTCTAGTAATTGGCTATTGATTATTATGCAATTAAATTTATAGCAATGATGAATTTATAGTGTAAATCTCCTGTGAACCTTGTCACATATTTCCTGACTAGACAGCTGCTAAAAGTAAGACCCAAAGGCTGGAACTGCATGCATAAACTTGACCTGAAATGTAAACAGTATGTTTGTTTATTTAAAAGGAACAAGTGTTTTTCTGTGGTGAATCAGATAACTACTGTAAATGTTTTAAGTTTGTCTCAGGAATTTATGATGGCTACTTGAGTACGTTTCTGTCATTCTGCATGGTAAGGTGCCCGTCTATGTAACTTTATATGTAAAAAATTCTGTCTTTAATCCCCATTTCCCATGTCTCCTCACAATTTCCTGATCAGGTGAGCAGCCAGTTTCTGGATCTGAAAATGCCACTCTATAACTGACCATGAGGAAGCAATCATGAAATGATTACAGTGCAGAGGAAGACAATTCAGCTTCCATTTCCATGCTGGCTCTCTGCAGATGCAGCCCACCTGATTCCACTTCCCTGCCTTCTCACCATCAACTTGCACAATTTCTTTCTTCAGATAATTATCCAATATCCTTTTGAAAACCGCAATTTGAATCTGCCTCCACCACACTCTCAGGCAATACATTCCTGATCCTAACCACTCGCATAAAAATGTTTTTCCTCACCTCGCTGTTGCTTCATTTGCCAGTCAACTTAAACTGGTATCCTACGGTTCGCTATCCTTTCACCAATGGGAACAGTTTCACCCAAAATTTCTGTCCAGACCCCTCATGATTTTGAACACCTCTACCAAATCTTCACTTCTCAAGCAGAAGAGGCTCATATTCTCCATTCTATGCATATAAATATAACTGAAGTTCCTCATCCTTGGAACCATTCTTGTGACACAAACATTTGGCTGACATCTAATTTTACTATTTTTTTTCTCTGCGAAGACACTTCACCTCTGCCTGGCATCAGTTGATTCAGTTAAAATTAGTAATTTGCTCTGTAGAAATTCAAGCAGGAAAAAATATTTGGCATGACCCCTTAATACTTTGATTACCTGCACAGTGTTGAGGTTTACAGTATGATACTCACTATATCTCTCGTCTGAATAATTTTAGGGAATGGTGCTGAGTTCTCGACAGAGAACTATGAGCATATTCTAGCTTGAATGATTTAGTTTCTCAACGCAGTGAAACAGCTCATATTACCTTTTCCTAAATGCTCATCCCTATCCGCTTCAATTGTGCATCTGAAACAATGATAGAATCTATTAGTGGTATTTTTATTGAACAGAATGTGAAACTGACTGTTAACTTCTAAGATATACCCAGAAAATCCTTATTGTCACCCACCCCCTCCAAAAAGAAATGTACTGCATTTCCTTTGTCATTAGTGTAATCTTGCAGTAATTACACTCCAAATTGAAAATCCATCTCATCGTAATGTTGTAATCCTTCTGCTGAAGCTTTCTCTGCTCTAAGGAATATAGAAATTTGGTGGCACCTCAGATCCAGGCAACATGGTGCATTTTTGAAGAAATGATCACAAATATTATGGTTTCATTATTAAATGAGTAAATTGGAAGAGAATTGAAGTCTTAAACTCCAGTTTTCAGTTTGGCTAACTTTGCATTAACCTACAGGAAACCTCAAGGTTTATCAAAGTTAATCAAACCTTAAAATAGGGTTATAGTCTTGTAAATTCCATTTTGTGTATCAAGTCTATTTATAATGTGTTTTTGCCAGACATAGCCTTGTTAAAGTGTGCTTATTCTTGTCCCCTTAAAATAAAATGATGGCTTAAAAGCAAGTTATTTTGTACATTGTAGTTTCCCCTTCAAAGGTGAATGCTGTTACCAGAAAGTGATTCTGTGACAATTGACCCCTCTGTCTCGTGCCTCATTTTGACTACTTTTCCCATCCCCCATCTTTGAGACCTCCCACGTTTACACTTGCTGAGAGTATAGATAGCCAACATATCACTAGTTTTCTTCTTTTTTTGTGAAAATCTTTTTATTTGCTTTTCTCCTATTTATAAACAGTTGTTATTTATATACATTACATTTTTCTTGCCCGTGCTAATTTGCTTTATTTTACAGCGAGGTTTGTTTTGTCCTTCATTTGACAAACTGTACGTACATTTTGCTGACCTCTGGATCGGTCTGTGATTATCTCTCCTCCCCCCCCCCCCCCCCCCCCCCCCCCCCATTGGTTTCAGGACCCTTCCTCTTCTCTTGTGGTTTCCCCATTTTTATCCCCCCCCCCCCCCCCCCCCCCCCCCCCCCCCCCCCCCAAATCCGGTTTGTGCAGTCCTTTGGTTCTTCACTTTTTTTTCCCCCTGGCTTACTCCTTGTTTTGAAATGAAATGAAATGAAAATCGCTTATTGTCACAAGTAGGCTTCAAATGAAGTCACTGTGAAAAGCCCCTAGTCGCCACATTCCGGCGCCTCTTCGGGGAGGCTGGTACGGGAATTGAACCGTGCTGCTGGCCTGCCTTGGTCTGCTTTCAAAGCCAGCGATTTAGCCCTATGCTAAACCAGCCCCTTTTAGCTGGCCTCGAACAGGTTTTGGAAAAGGCCGACGACCTGCCCCCCAAGTATCCAGGAAGCCTTCCTCTGACCCTCGGGATGGCGTACTTAATCTTCTCCAGGTGGAGAAATTCCGAGAGGTCAGCGAGCCAGTCTGCAGTTTTGGATGGTGCTGGCGATCGCCAGCCGAGCAGGATTCTCCAGCGAGCGAATAGGGAAGTGAAAGCAAGGGCGTTCAATCTCCGATACCCCGAAGATTGCCACAATTGGGCATGGCTTCACCCTCACCCCCACAACCTTGGACAGTGCCTCGGAGAAGGCTGTCCAAAACCTAGCAAGCCTGGGGCAAGCCCAAAATATGTGGGTGTGGTTGGCCGGGCCCCTCTGGCACCGTACACATTTGTCCTCACACTAACCCAGAAGGAGTTTCCCCCCACATTCTCTCCTGCTTCCAAACCTAAGGTAGGCAAAGTCAAGCGATGAGAAATCTTGAATATTGACGCTGTGACCTGTTTAAAATGCAAGGGCTGCAGTGCTTGTGTTATATCATTCATCAAATATTGCACCAAGAATCCCAAAGTAGCTGGACTCACAGGAATTGTTTGGGGGGAGGGGTAAAATAAAGAGATTTCAGAATGTATTGTATATGGCTGGTCAAGTAACTGTTCCTCCTTTTAACTGGGCAGCTAGCTGTTCTAACAGCTGTAGATGTACCCCAAATTTAAATTTGGGCCAAAAAATGTGATACTTAATTTTTCAAAAGAAAGCTAGAACAATTTTTAAAGTTGAAAACTATGATGGTAATTGAAGAGACCAATACCAACCACCCTCTCTAAAAGACTCCAAACCTTTAGAATATGGTGATGGATTAATGAAGAGCTACCGACCAGCATTCCTTTTATGCTTAATTTAGTAGAACATTCCATGTTGCATCTTTTGAATGAGGTGTACTTGAAAGGTGTTTTACAAGCAAAGTAAAATTAGACTAAAATCACTGTCAAAAAACAGGGCGTCAAGGTGGCGCAGTTGTTAGCACTGTTGCCTCACAGTGCCGAGGACCCGGGTTTGATCCTGGCCCCGGGTCACTGTCTGTGTGGAGTTTGCACATTCTCCCCGTGTCTGTGTGGGTCTCACCCCCACAACCCAAAGATGTGCAGGGTAAGTGAATTGGCCACATTAAATTGCCCTTAATTGGAAAATGAAATGGGTACTCAAATTATTGTCACAAAGAAAAAAAATCATTGTCACAGACAAGTTTTAAAGTCAAGTAAGAAATTGATTCTTGTGTCTTTTACTTTATAGTTGCATATATTAGAGATATTTTAGGCCTTGCAATATGAGCTGACATGATCCTGACCACTGATCACCTTTTCCAACTAGGCACAAAGATTCATACTGTATTTTATTAAAATGACCTCTTCCTATAGTACCCCAAATTACAATATTACAAAGTAGACTACAGAGAACTTCACAGAACATGCCTTAGTTTTTGCTGCTGTTTAAATCTAACGTAATTGTGTGCTGAAGTCCTCAAAAGGTTATCCGATTTAAGTTATATTTGACAATCTATTAGGAAATAGTTTTTAAACCCAATGAAAACTCATTTTAACTAGAAGTTGTTTCCAAACTTCTCGGCACTAGAACTGTTTTCAAGGGGCATTCAACAATGAGAATCTGGTAAACTAAACATTCTCTACTGGATTTGTGAATACTGAACCAAACAAAATTGGGAACATGTGGGACATTCAAACTAAATTAATGACTTCACAATGTAGATGTCAGGGACAGTCTTTTTGGGACCGTATTAGGCTGTGTCCATTTCTCAGAGAAAATGTATATTAACTGAGTACTTTACTCTTGTGCTGTATTAATTACTGATGGGTGTTTCTAGTGACCATGTCATTCAACAATTCTGCTGATAAAAATTGAATACTGCAATGCTATATATACCACTACAAATTACTTCTGTTGTGCAAATTTTTTGCTGACCCATCTCCTGCCCCATTCCACCCCTTTCCAAATTTTAGGATAATTTCTTTATTCTTACATGGGATGTGGGCCATTTCAGAGGGCATTTGAGAGTCAACCACATTGCTATACATTTGGAGTCACATGTAGGCCAGACCAGGTAAGGATGGCAGATTTCCTTCCCTAAAGGGGATTAGTGAACCAGATGGGGTTTTATGACAATTGACAATAGTTTCACGGGCAACTTTGGACTTTTAATTCCAGATGTTCATTGAATTTAAATTTCACTATCTGCCACTGGCGGCATTCAAATCCTGGTCCCCAGCTGGATCACTCCTCCAGACAATACCATTTCACCACTGCCTCCCCTTGCCATTAGTCTCACTGATGGTTCTGACCTGGTATATGGTAAAACATATTTGTTCCAAAGTCCATAGATGCACTTAAATTGTGGCACCAAATGAGTAATTATAGACCAGCACAGCTACAATAATGGCGTCTTTGTTTTTGAATGCTTCCATCTTGGGATTTGTTCCTGTTTTCTTTCATTTTCCCTCATGCACAAAAGTGAGAATAAGCTATGTGCTGCAATTGCTCGACAGCCGACTACCAGAAGTGGCAAGTGTATCATAATTTCCTAGCGTAATGGATAGCCTTTACTTTCATTTCCTCACAGTTCCATAGTTAACATTAGGAACCTGCTACTTGAGAATTGCAGGGGTAATTCCATATTCTTCCACCAAGACACCATGTTGAAGCCCAAAGTGAGTCACACTACTTGATAATGCCCTGACGAATTGATGCAACTCATTTTGGCATTGATAGAATTGGACAAACTGAAATTTATACTTTTTACTTTATTAAAAGGTAAGGTATTGGAGAACCCATTTCCTTTGAAAGTGACAATTTTGCTTTAAGATATGAGATTGTGTTCCAACTTTCTTAGCTGGACATGTACAAACTTCCTTTCAATTTGGCGCTTGTTCAATATTGCTTTATTGTTCAATATTCAATAAGTGCCTTATGCCTGGAGTCAAGTGGCCCATTCATTACTGCAAATTTTTGTTCACTTTTGTGAAATTGTGAATGCAGATGAAAGTGTGAACCTTTATTAAATGAAGAATATTTCTTCATTAATGGTGTTCTTTGAATAAAGTGCACAAAAACTTGTAATAGTTGATTTTTTCAGGTTCTTGGAACTAGGTGTGGTTGATGTCAGGAGATGATTAGAGACCATTTTATCATTGAAAACCACCTCACCATTGTTCTAGAAAATGTATTTTGTACAAGGTTAAAGGTCCAAATTTTGCATGTGGTTTTAATTTGGACTGCTTTAATTATATCTTGTTATATTGTCAAGCTCTATAAATCCCCCTCTAAGGGCTAGTTCTCTATTCAAGTATTCAAAACGACTGTTTAAGCAAAAATAGTCAAATAAAACAAAAGTGTTACAAACCTATGGCATTTGGTAAATTCAATTGTCAAACTGTTACTAAATTAATTTTAACAGTAATCTTGCCAAAGATTGAATGCTTGTTTCAACCCAAGAAACTACAATTAAACGTTTGTACTTATTTTTGGATCAAAGCTTTCTAAATGTGTTTATACATCAATTAATTGGAAATACCGAATTGTCTGAAATTGCACCTCCTGCTGGCTGTTCTGGGAAACGTTCATTAGTAGATTGCACCACACTGGCTGTGATTTTGGTAAATCTTGTTGCCATTGACGTAACCATTTTTGTGCCTATTTTGTCTATTCTCTCCGCCGATTGCTATCGAGATAGAAATGTATCCATGAATGTTGGATTGGTACATCCAAGATTGATTTAAATCTTCCTTGTGGTTGAATGACTTGTCTAGGAGCAATGTACTAGGGAGCATACTGGAGTAATGTACTGACTACGGGTTTAAGGGAGAAGAATAAATATGTTTGAAAGCTGTATAGATTGCTGGGGATAATCATAATATTGTTCTTTTATTAGTACAGATCAAATGTATGCTACCGCATAAGAGCGTTTGGGTGAAAAGTTACACAGTAGTACAAAGCTGTACAAGTGCGGGGTAAAACTGCTGAGACTCCCGACTAGGTGAACACAGACTGAGCAGGTCCAATGTATGAATGACAGCCCCGAGTTGCAGCGCCACCTGTGGCATGAGGATGGGATGTTTGGCGCATGCGGAGTAGGTGCTGTTGGCGGTGTCCTGAATGCGCATGCGCAGAATAGAGGGCCGGGTTTTTTGGGGAGGGGGTAAGGGCGTGCGTGCGCAGTGTGCGGGAGAGGTGAGCAAGGTGAGTGGAGCTGCTGGGCTTCCCCATCCATTCGGGTTGTTACCCTGTGGGTGGTGGAGCGGGCAATAGGAAGGCGTTCACTGCCAAAGGGAGAGCGCGGTAGGGGAGCCTCCAGCTCCGTGTCCGCTCTCCAGGCACCGCAGCCGCGACACCTCCCTGTAGCTCTGCCCCTGAGTCTGGCTCCTTGTGCGCTGGTTCCGGCCACGTCGGTATCCCCGCACGGTGCAGGTTGCTTCCTGGTGACTGGAGTTGCACAACGAGCCCATTCATTCTCCATCACTGCTGGGCAGATAGACGGCGCTGGCTGGGAAGCTAACTAACCCAAATTGTGGAGTGAGACAACTCGGGGGTCTCTCTGTTTAAAGACGCTTTCCAAAAGTTTATCATCAGGAAATGTGAGTAAGAATCTAAATTTGAAAGGATTGCTTGGGAAGAACATACATGGTAATCTGGGGAAATATGTAGGTGCGGATCTTCACATGAACCCGGTTGCCTCTTTGTAGGTTGAACGCCTGCATATTTGACCAGTGAGATCAGTTGGAAGGAATGTATTGCACAGCTTGTCGATCAACCTCTGAAGAAAGGCCAATGTAGAAAGTGCCTTGTGTAAATCCAAATTGACAATTCACTGACTCTTTTAAAGTGCTCCGGTTAAAGGCGTTTTTGAATCGGAATGGCTGGAGTACGGGTAAAGATTTAAAGTCCATTGTTTATGTATGTACGTTTTAAAATTAAAAATCCTACTATTACTGTTATCCACAATTTATCAGTAAAGGAGCAGTGGAGGGTCTCAAATCATTTGATTGCAGTGTTGTGAATGGCCAGTTCTGCCATTTAAGAACCTCTTCTGCACTGTAAACACTGTAAATTCTATGTAAATACATTCTTTTTGCTACAAATGATACCGAAGCAAAGATTTCACGTGCTTGACTAGTCATACAATAAAAAACTTGAAAGAATTGATAGGATAATGAAGTGGAGTTATTCTTAGTTCAACAGAAAGAGTCTGGGCATGTAAGGAAATTTAAAGCTATTGACGAGGTACATCAATTAAATTCTTCTAGGTTGTATATTGTAAACATGATGTGGAGATGCCGGCGTTGGACTGGGGTGAGCACAGTACGAAGTCTTACGACACCAGGTTAAAGCCCAACAGGTTTGTTTCGATGTTACTAGCGTTCGGAGCGCTGCTCCTTCCTCAGGTGAGGAAGGAGCAGCGCTCCGAAAGCTAGTGACATCGAAACAAACCTGTTGGACTTTAACCTGGTGTCGTAAGACTTCGTACTGTATATTGTAAAGTTATGGGTAAACGTGGATTTCCATTGATGTATAGAAACTGAGGTTGCAATGGGTAATTGCATCCATAAAGACCTAAGATAATGAACTCAGAATCCCTAACCTACCCATTAGCATGGCTATATGATTTTAAGATTATAATTATATCATGGAACAAATCTATGACAGACTTCAATGTTTTAGAACCTTCTGGATTTCAGGAGTAAGCCATGACTTAAGAGTCCATTCATCAACGGCTGTAGTTTGTGCCACTTAACAGTAACAAAAAAAGCGTAAACTATGGAAACAGAGAAACTTGAAACTTTTGCCAGTTGAAAATGTAACTAATTCTAAATCATTTTGATTTCTTATAGAAAATGACAACGCAGAAGATCCTAGTGACAGGTGGAGCTGGTTACATCGGTAGCCACTGTGTGATTGAGTTGATTAAATCAGGATATGTTCCAGTTGTGATAGACAACTTTCATAATGCAATCCGAGGTAGTTCTGTATTTCTTTATACTTGTTTTGTTGTATGCAACTTGTTCAAGCATCCGTGTGATGGTTTATGCATTCCTATAATGTGGGAGATGTGGCAGCCAATTTGCACACAGTCTGGTCCCACAAACAGCAACGTGATGATGCCGATGTAATCTGCCGGAATACCTGAGATAACTCCCTTGCATTCCTTGAAACTCATGCCAGGGAATCTTCTACATCCACCGAAGGGGGTTGACGGGACCTTTGTATAATATCCCATCTTATCCCATCCAAAAAAGACACTTTCAGCAGCATAGCACTTCCTCACTACTACTGTGGGGAATTGTCAGCAGAGAGTTTGTGCTGAAGAACAAAATAAGTTAGAGGCAATAATGTCGTCACTGCAGACGTTTAATTGAAGGACTGTCAGAATCTACATGGTAATACAGGGGGTTCCAACTCCTTTTGCTTAAGAAATAAAAATTGTCGGTAGTCCGATAATCTTAACTATCCAAATAAGATTGGGCAGCACGGTGGCACTGTAGTTAGCACTGCTGCCTCATGGCACCGAGGTCCCAGGTTCAATCCAAGCTCTGGGTCACTGTCCATGTGGAGTTTGCACATTCGCCCCCACAACCCAAAGATGTCCAGGTCAGGTGGATTGGAAAAAATTAATTGAGTATTCTAAATTTAAAAAAAAAAAAAAAAAAAAAATTTTTTAAAAAACAATCCAAATAAGATAGTGACTTCCTTCTGTTCATGCCCAAAGACTTGAAGACGTGTATATAAGTATTCCACAGCACCTCAGCACCCACCGCAACCCATCCTGGTGGTTCTATGAATGTGAAAAGACACTCAGCTACAATGAAGTAACATTTACAAACTGTTAGCAGTTGTCTTGTGATCAGGTATAACAGGATTAGGGACGGCAAGGTTGTGCAATGGTTAGCACTGCTGCCTCACGGCGCCGAGGACCCGGTTTTGATCCCAGCCCCGGGTCACTGTCCACGTGGAGTTTACACATTCTCCCCGTAACACCCCCACAGCCCAAAGATGTGCAAGGTAGGTGGATTGGCCACGCTAAATTGCCCCTTAATTGGGGAAAAAAAAGAACTGGGTACTCTTAATTTATTTTTTTAAAAGGTAAAACAGGATCAAACCACCATCCAACAGTTTGCAACCCTACGCCTGGTCAGCTACTTGCTTGATAAAACTTGCTGTTCCATCCAGGGAATGACCTTGTATGCTGGAGATAATCAGACTACATAACTGGGAAAAGTTTCATGAATTTTATTTGTAATCCAGGTGAGGATGGAGTCCCTGAAAGTATTCGTCGTGTCAGTAAGATCACAGGAGCTGACATAATCTTCCGAGAAATTGATCTGCTTGATGAATCTGCTCTGCATAATCTTTTCAAAGAGGTACCAATCTGAATCCAAATACTTAGCTTTTCCTCTCCTTTAGGTTTCAGTTGAGATTTAGCAGCATGTACTGTGAGGTCCAGCACTATTTGCATTGTCACTCAGACTGTCTGTTTCCATAACGCCATCTTCTCCTGCACATCAGCTGCTGAAATCCTCATTCATGCCAATATACTTGACTATTCCAACGCACTCCTGGCTAGTCTGCCATATTCTACCCTCAATAAACTTGAGGTCGTACAAAATTCTGGTACCTGTGTTTTAACTTGCATCAAGTCATGTTCAACTATCTCCTTGTTCCCGCTGACCTACACTAGCTCCTGGTCAAGAAATGTTTTAATATTAAAATTCTCATCACTGTTTTCAAAATCACTCCAATGGTCTTACCCCTCCCTATCCCTGTAATCTCTTCCAGCCCCACAATATGAGCTCATCTAATTTTGGCCTCCTGTGCATCCCCGATTCTAATTGCACCCTTGGTGCCTGTGCCTTCGGTTGCCTCAGCTCTAAACTTTGGAATTCCATTCCTACACCGCTCTACCTCACTTTCCTCGTAAAATAAATCTTAAAACCTAGTTCTTTGATCAAGCTTTAGATTGACCTAATATCGCTTTATGTAGTTTGGTGTCATGTTTTGTTTTCTAATGCTCCTGAGCAGCACCTTGGAGCAGACTTGATAGGCCGAATGGCCTACATCGGCTACATCTTATAGATGTTTATTATGTTAAAGGTGTTATGTGGAGATTGTTTGTTCAGTGTGTTCGGAAATAACTTTCTTCACTAACGATTCCTTGGTTAAGATTGGTCATAATACAAAATCCAAACATTGGAGGTAATTCGCCATAAACTAATCATGGCGATGTCCTTCCTTCTATCCCCTTTCCCAAACTACAACTAATAAAGTGTCTCAAAAATATTTTGTACATTCTCATCACTGGAAGATTTGAAACTTGCAACATAAGGAGTTGGGCATAAATCTGTCATTATCATTTATGACCACGGTGATTCCATGAAAAGTACTTCATTGGCTATAAAGTGTTTTGAACATCTGAAGATTGTGAATGGTTCTACGTAAACACGCTTTTAGTATATATTTTCAAATACCTGCATGATCATATACAAACCTTTAGCAAAAATACAGCTTTTCACACCCAGAAGGTCATGAATTTCAGTACATGATTATTTTTTAAGATTTAAAACTGGTTTTGCTCTGGTTTAAATTCCAGTGCTGAGGATGCCATGAATTACAGTGCTGCCCTTCCTGCTCAGGGACTTGGGTTTGAATGCACAGACATTTATGCAAGAAAATGCTCCTGTCTCCGACAGCTACAAGGATCTTAAATGTGTTTGTGCAATTGTGATTAAGTTATATTCATAGAATCCCTACAGTGCAGAAGGGGCCCACTTGGCCCGTTGAGTCTGCACCAACACTCCGAAAGAGCAGCCCACCCAAGCCCAACCCCACACCATCCCCATAATCCCACCTAGAGCCAATTTCTCACAGCCAATCCACCTAACCTGCTTACCTTTTGGACTGTGGGAGGAAAGCGGAGCACCCGGAGGAAACCCATGCAGACACGGAGAAAGTGCAAACTCCACACAGTCACCCGAGGTCGGAATCAAACCCGGGCCCTTTGCGCTGTGAAGCAGCAGTGCTAACCACTGTATTTGGAAAGGTCATTTCAGGCTTGATCTTTTATACCAAATTGAAAAGTTTCTTGTTGTCTATTTAATCCTTCTTATTAGATTAAAATTAATATCTTCAATCCATTGCATTATTTCAAATTCCCATTCAGACTGGACTTGATGATTAGAACAAATCAATGAAGTTCATTTTAGTAATTAGGATGACATTTTATTTTTTCAGCACAATTTCTCAGCTGTGATCCATTTTGCGGGTTTGAAGGCTGTTGGAGAGTCTGTCCAGAAGCCTCTTCTTTATTATAAAGTCAACCTGACAGGAACAATTAAACTGCTGGAGGTAAGTGTGCTGACTCCGGAAGGTGGCGAATCATTCATCCGTAAAATGAACCTCTGTGGGGGAAAGGAGATCATACTGTTCACGGTTGTGGTGTTTTCTCTTCATTGCCCATTGATAATAAAAGTGTCAGTCAGCTATGAATTAATTCCAGTTGCAAGATAAAGCCCAAACATTGAGCATTATTCATTTCATAGAATGTTTTTATCAATACCCTGCCCCCCTTTTTCCTCTTTGGAAAGTAATGGCTCCTGCTTTGGTGCAGCCTGTCCAAGTTTGCTGGTGACACTAAGTTTGGTGGCACAGTAATGGTATAAATGGGAGTAGACATGTTGCAAAGGGATATTGATAGATTAAGTTGGGGTGGGGGGGACTGTAGCAGATGAGTTCAGTGTGGCAAAGTGCGAGATCTTCCACTTAGGACCCAAAAAAGAATATTTCATATTTCTTTGGGATTCGCGTGCAGACGTCACTAAAAACCGGTGGACAGATACAAAAAGCTGTAAAAGGCTACTTATTCTCACGGAGGCTGAAATATAAAGAGGCTACAGCCCTGTTTAGACCCAGTCTAGAGCACTGCATTGATTTCTCTGCGCTATACCTCGAGCAATATATTGGCCTTGGAAGAGATGCAGCGCACTTTTCCGAATGCTACTGATACTAAAATGGTTAAGTTCTGAGGACAGGTTGCACAGACTAGATTTGTATTCTTTCAAGTATGGAAGATTAAGGAGTGGTCTAATTAGAAGTGTTTGAGATGATTAAAGGGCCTGATATGTTAGAGAGGGAGAAACTATTTTCCTTTCCTGGGGGATTCCAGAACAAGGGGGCATTAGCTTGAAGTTAGAGATGTGCCATTCAAGGGTGAAGTCAGGAAGAACCTCTTCATACAAAGGGTAGTTGAAAGCTTGAAACACTGCCCTCAAAAAGGTCAATTGAGCTACTTCACTCCGTATTTTGATGTGCATACATAGAAACATACATAGAAAATAAAAGCAGATGGAGGTCGTCCGGCCCTTCGAGTCTGCTCTGCCATTCATTATGATCACAGCTGATTATCAAGTTCAATACCCTGATCCCGGCTTCCCCCCCATGTCCCTTGACCTCTTTAACCCCAAGAGCCATACCTAATTCCTTCTTGAAATTACACAAAGCACTTGCGATCCCAAGGCATACAGTAAGAGTATAAATGGGAGTAGACATGTGGGCGGGCAAACTGTGGCAGGTGAGTTCAGTGTGGCAAAGTGTGAGATCATCCACTTAGGACCCAAAAAAGAATATTACAATTTTGTGATCCACGCGCAGACGTCACAAAAAGCAGGTGGACCACCGTGCACCAAAGAGCACAGTTGCTTCACAGCTCCAGGCTCGCAGTTTCGATTCCTGGCTTGTGTCACTATCTGTGCGGAGTCTGCACGCTTTCCCCTTGTCTGCGTGGGTTTCCTCCCACAGTCCAAAGATGTGCAGGTTAGGTGGATTGGCCATGGTAAATTGCCCTTAGTGTCCAAAAAGGTTAAGGGGAGTTAGTGGTTGCGGGGATAGGGTGGAGACGTGGGCTTAAGTGGGGTGCTCTTTCCAAGGCTGGTGCATACTCAATGGGCTGAATGGCCTCCTTCTGCACTGTAAATTCTATGAAGGCTATGGGCTAAGTGCTGGAAGATGGGATTAAAATAGTTAGGTGCTTGTTTCTGACTGATGCAATGGGCCGAAGGACCTTTTCTGTGCCTCTCACTCTTAAACTGCAGGCAGTCCCCGACTTTACGACGTTCGCCTTATAAAGAATGAAACTTTCGAACTTTAAAAATTGACACCCTGCTTCAAATTTGCCATGTTGATTTTGACTTCATGATGCCACGTCAGCCCATCTTTTATATTTTTACAGATATAATTTATAAATTTGATATGTTCTGAACAAGCCCGGGCAAGGTGAGAAACCTCCTGCCAAAACACCGGGGCCACCTGCACCCTTCACTCATTCCACCGAAAGGGCGCTATGGTGAGCAGCCGCTGTGGCCTGCCAGCAGAGGTCTGAATGCGTTGGAATTAACGTTAAGGTCTAAAACCTGTGGAAAATGAGGTTGCAGTTTGCCAGTAAAAATGCTGCCTTTCCTTGCTGACGGAACCAACCTACCACTTTTAACATTTTTCCGGCGGGGAAATCCGTTCCAGCTTACAGAGTTTTGACTTACAACACGGTTTCCAGGAGCCAATTGTGTTGTAAGTCCACTGACTACCTGTATATTTGGACTGCAATCATGCAGCACGATTTTCAACTGTTGGACAATTAACTATCTGAAATAGAGTTTGGCGTGTTTGTTAATCCGTATCTAGGGACAGGTTTTAGTTATGTCATAAATGTGAAGGGGGAGCTTCAGGTGAGTTCTGATACAATTGCAGCCATAATTTGGTATACTTTGTCATGTGAGAGTACCTTTAAGAAATGGGTGTTTATAAATGGGTGTGTATATAAATATCTGTAGTGAGAGTACCTTTAAGAAATGGGTGTTTATTACTGCAGTGATGTCAGAGAGTGGGTGGAGCAGGGCTGTCTGTCAGCTTTTTACTTTTGTTTTAGGCTGTTTGCTGCAGGGTGTGTTTTAGTTTTGTTTTCAGTGTTGGAGCTGAAGCCAGACCAAGCAGGGTGTACTGCTGTTCTCTCTGCCATCAAAAGACTATCTCTTGATTATTTGGTGAATTCAGAATTATAAATGTTCTCAGTGGTGAATGTTAACCTAATGTGCTTCTGGTAGAAGGTGTCTTAAGTCTTATGGATGTTAAAAGGAAAGCTTAAAGGATTACTTAGTGTTGCATTCTTTGGGGGTTGTATTTGAATTAATGGTTGTTAAGATGTTCGCTGTTTGTTTTAAAAGGGTTAACCTGAATTCATAGAAAAAACATTGTTTTGCTTTAAAAAATACTTTTCCATTTCTGCTGTACCACACCTGTAGAGTGGGCCGTGTGCTCCCCATACCACAATCTATTAAAAGTTGGGGGCCGTTAAACTCCATGATATACTTTGGGGTTCTCTAAACCCTGGCCCATAACAACTTCAATGAATTTCTGAAACTTCCAGGCTTTGTGTACACTATTTAACATGTTCTCGGTGCATATTCTGTTTTTAGGAATGTTTTGCCAATCTGTAATTTGCATATTAAAAGATTAGTAATGATGGACCATGTGCAAGTATGCGACCGAAAAAAACTGTTAAAGTGGTCTTAAGATGACCTGCTAAGTGAACCTTTGTTTGCACTTTTTTTTTTGCTTTAGACAATGAGAACACACAATGTTAATGACATTGTTTTCAGCAGTTCAGCAACTGTATATGGAGATCCCAGTTACCTGCCCATAGATGAGGCTCATCCTGTTGGTAGCTGCACTAATTCTTATGGAAAAACGAAATACTTCATTGAAGAAATGATCAAAGATCTCTGCCATGCAGAAAAGGTATTTCTCTCTGTTCTATGTGATTTGCACCTGTTTAGGTTGTCAGACTTGCAAGTAAGCTGCACCCTGTTTGGAAGACAAAGGTAGTTTTAAGGGATTTAGACTTGGATCGGTAAACATTAGAAATGAGGTATAGAAAGTGTGTTCAATTAGATATTTCTGTGCTTGGAAGGGTCAAATCTATCATTAGATTTATGGTGGGAAACGGTGTTTATGTTTGGGGATTGGTTCCAATTCCAACTGTGATTCTATTATGCTTAGAGAGGGCTAGGGGATGAAGAGTAAATAAATCAGCAGTAGTTGTTTAGCAGCTGAGGTCTTGTAAGGTAGAGAAGGTTTTTAAGTTTTAGTTTAGCTGAATTTGATTGCAGTTGGAGATAGATAGAGAGAAGGCACCTCTCACAGCTCTGCTAGAAGCAATTAATTTAGAAGGCTAGAAGGGGAACATCTCTCTCCGCTTTGCTAGAAGAAACACCATATAATGGAGTAATGGTTAAGCAAACCAGTGCAGAGATCAAGTTAAGGAAACTAGAGAAATTAAGAGAGGTTTCCAAGAAGACGGAGGTTAAAAGTACGAGAACAGTTCAGTAAATACAGAGTTGAGAAGAAGGCTGAGATGCCAGAAAGATATTTCAAGTAATTTTCAGGTTTGTGAGATTTTACTACAGCCTGTGGAATGTGAGTTGAAATAACTATCAATTGTTAAAAGTGGAGTGGAAGCTTTGTTTAAAAGTGTCATTTGGAGAACCTGGACTCTATTTCTGAATGCAAACCACTAAGGGAAAGCATTATTATAATTCTTTTTAAAATTTAGAATGCCCAATTCACTTTTTTCAATTAAGGGGCAATTTAGCCTGGCCAATCCACCTATCCTGCACATCTTTGGGTTGTGGGGGTGAAACCCGTCCAAACATGGTGTGAAATTGCAAACTCCACATGAACAGTGACCCAGAGCCGCGATCCAACCTGGGACCTCGGCGCCGTGATGGGAAAGCATTATTATTATGAGAGAAGATTTTAAAGCTTGATTTTTGGGAGTGGAGTTTGAAAACTCATGTGACAATCATCTGGGGGATTTCTGAATAGAAAACCATAGACGCTAACTTGTTCAGAGTAGAGTGCACGTATTTGACCACAGCCAATCTGTGTGCTTAAAAGAGATTTTGTGTTAATGGAACCATTGTAGCTTAAGATGTACTTTGTAATCCGTGTTAAATCTTAAAACCGATATTGGTTTGCTAAAGTAAGGGGGATTAAAAGTATTGTCTAATCCAATTTTTCATATTTAATGTTTTTCTTGCTGTTAAAACTAATCAGCAGTCCTCCTACACGCCTCCATGTTTTATTTTAACAAAGTAAACGTTGCGGTCTTTTGAGCCAGGACTCCATGCTGGAATCTTCCCATCCAATTGTAACATCAATTAGGATTGTAACAATACAGTGTTAATTAAATGCAACTGTAACATTGCCCAGGTTATTGTGATGTGTTCCATCTTGTTACGATCTCTGTAAACTGTTAACGTTTAAAGAGAAATTCAAACACCCAGGGCGCAATTCTCCCATCGGGAGACTAAGTGCCGACGCCGGAGTGAAAACCAGAGTATTTCACTCCGGCGTCGGAGGCCATTCCCAGCCCCCTATTCTCCCGCCCCCGGGGAGCTAGGAGTGGCGCCGCATCATTTACGCGCGCCAGACCTCCGCGGCGCCGCGTAAATGTCACGCCCGGTGCCGTGTAAATGACGTCATCCGCGCATGCGCAGGTTGACCGGCACCAACCCGTGCATGTGTGGTTGCGTCCTCCACGCGGCCGCCCCGCAAGAAGATGTCGGATGGATCTTGAGGTCCTCCTTCAGAAGGGCCGGCCCGCCGATCGCCCCCCCCCCCCCCCCCCCGGTGCAGGAACCCCCTTCTTTCTCCTCCCCCCCCCCCCCCCCCCCCCCCCCCCCCCCAGCGCTCTCGCGCTGTTCCCACCGGCAGCGACCAGGTGTGGACGGCGCCGGTGGGAACCTGTCGTGTTGGGCAGGCCGTTCAGCCCATCCAGTCCGGAGAATCGCCGCTCGCCCGTTACAAACAGCGAGCGGCGATTCTCCGAGCGGCCAGCCGTGATTCTCGCCGTGCCGGTTTGGGGGGCGGGTGAGAATCGCGTGCGGGTGCCGGGACGGCGTGGCGGGACTCGCGCGGCGCCCAGGCGATTTCCCCCCACCCGGCGTGGGGGGAGGGAATTCCGCCCCCAGTATTTAATTGAATGAAATTATGCTACAAGATTTCACATTTTTAAATAAAAATGAATTTTTATACAACCAAAACAAGCACTGTGAATTTAACACTGTCTTAGGTAACTACCTTTCAGTAGAAAACACAACCGCTGATATTTTGGACTAAAATCCTCAACTCAACCATTTTTTCCCCTAGGCCTGCCCCCAGCTAGTCTTTGGGTACTGATCAGGTTCTTGATGGCCATCTACTTTCTTGGGACAAACTCCTGATTTTCCACAGCTGCCTTGTAAGACCTGGGACTTTTCAGCTTGAACCTGAGATTCACTTGCAATTCTTGCGCTGAGGTTTGAACATAAACTTAGAAATTAGCTCAATTCTCCTTATCCACATCTGTTTCACAGTCCATGGCAGACACTTTCTCTTCGTCCGGTTTCAAGCTAAACTGCTTGTTTTCACTGAGGGTTTCACTAAGTTGGATTTACCCTATTTATCAAAAACCTATATAGCAATATCTCTGTTTTAAGATGTATTGTTGCTAACTTGTTGCAAAGATTTCTTTATAACTGGAATATGAATTCTTAGTGTCATGATTTTTCAAATTAAGCATGATTTTCAAGTGGTGTTCTCAGATAGCTTTGAGTCTCTGGTTTATGGTGGTGATTAACAAACTTGTGGTCCATTTAGGATTGGAATGCAGTTCTACTTCGATACTTCAATCCTATTGGGGCACACGAATCAGGAAGAATAGGTGAAGATCCGCAAGGTATTCCCAACAATCTGATGCCATACATTTCACAGGTAGGTAATAAATAAAAGCTTTAAAACAGGATGTGAGTACAGTGGGAAGAGGGTGACAAATTTCTCCTTTGAAAAGCTACATGTTGCTCATGACTTCCTCCTAATAGAACTACAGATGTTGTTTAATTATTGCCCAAGCCTTATCTTTTAGCAGAGGTCCTGAAACCCTTCAATGCCTCCTATGCACTTGGTTGATTTTAGTTTGGGTACGCATTTTTAATTTGGAGGATTTAATCATGGAGTTGGTCGCTCATACCAGTTTTCTAACTGCCCTCTTGGCTTCCATATTTGGATGTTAAAATCTATTTCCCTAAATACGTTCACGGAGTGTGGATGTCACTGACTAGGCCAGTATTCGTTGCCCATCCCTAATTGCCCTTGAGAAAATGGTGCTATGGTGCATTCTTGAACCTCTGCAGGCCATGTGGTGTTTGTGCACCCACTGTGCTGTAAAGAACGGAGTTCCAGGATTTTGACCCAGCCAAGTCGAGATGGTGTGTGGCTTGGAGAACATGCAGGTGGTGGTGGTGTTCCCATGCTTCTGCTGCCCTTGTCCTGTTAGGCAGTAAAAGTTATGGGCTTGGACGGTGCTGTCGAAGGAACCTTGGTGAGTTCCTGCATCTTGTCCATGGTACACACGGCTGCCACTATGCATTGGTCATGAAGGGAGTGATTGTTGAAGCTGGTTTAGGACTTGGCCAGCTTGTTCTGTAGTGATTCTACCGAGTCTTTCTAGGTGATGAACATTGACGTTCCTCGCCCAGAGGACATTCTTTGTCCTTGCCACCTTCAGTACTTCCTCTAGTTGGTGCTCAACATGGAGGAGTATTGATTTATCAGCTGAAGGAGGTGGCGGTAAGCGATAATCATCAGGAGGTTTCCTTGCCCATGTTTGGCTTGATGCCATGAGACTTTGAGAAGTCTGGACCCCATGTTGAGGACTCTCAAGGCAATTCCCTCCTGCCTGTATATCAGCCACCAGCTCTGGTGGCTCTGTCCTGCCAGTGGGACAATACATACCCAGGGGTGGTGATGGTGGTGTCCAGGATATTGTCTGTAAGGTATGAATCTGTGAGTATGACCGTGTCAGGCTGTTGCTTGACTCGTCTGGGACAGCTGTCCCAATTTTTGCACAAGCAAATGTTAGAAAGGAGAACTTTGCAGGCTCGATAGAGATGAATTGGATTGGATTTTGTTTATTGTCACGTGTACCAAGGTACGGTGAAAAGTATTTTTCTGCGAGCAGCTCAACGGATCATTAAATGCATGAAAAGAAAAGGAAATAAAAGAAAATACATCATAGGGCAACACAAGGTACACAATGTAACTACATAAACACTGGCATCGGGTGAAGCATACAGGGTGTAGTGTTAATGAGGTCAGCCCATAAGAGGGTCGTTTAGGAGTCTGGTAACAGCGGGGAAGAAGCTGTTTTTGAGTCTGTTCATGCGTGTTCTCGGACTTTTGTATCTCCTGCCCGATGGAAGAAGTTGGAAGAGTGAGTAAGCTGGGTGGGAGGGGTCTTTGATTATGCTACCTGCTTTCCCCAGGCAGTGGGAGGTGTAGACGGAGTCAATGGATGGGAGGCAGGTTCGTGTCATGGACTGGGCGGTGTTCACGACTCTCTAAAATTTCTTGCGGTCCTGGGCCGAGCAGTTGCCATACCAGGCTGTTATGCAGCCAGATAGGATGCTTTCTATGGTGCATCTGTAAAAGTTGGAAAGAGTTAACGTGGACTTGCCGAATTTTCTTAGTTTCCTGAGGAAGTATAGGCGCTGTTGTGCTTTCTTTGTGGTAGCGTCAACGTGGGTGGACCAGGACAGACTTTTGGAGATGTGTACCCCTAGGAATTTGAAACTGCTAACCATCTCCACCTCGGCCCTGTTGATGCTGACAGGGGTGTGTACAAAGAACAAAAGAACAAAGAAAAGTACAGCACAGGAACAGGCCCTTCGGCCCTCCAAGACTGCGCCGACCATGCTGCCTGTCTAATCTAAAATCTTCTACACTTCCGGGGTCCGTATCCATCAATTCCCATCCTATTCATGAATTTGTCAAGATGCCCCTTAAACGTCACTATTGTCCCTGCTTCCACCACCTCCTTCAACAACGAGTTCCAGGCACCCACTACGCTCTGTGTAGTAAAAAAAAAAAAAAAACTTGCCTCGCACATCTCCTCTAAACCTATGCCCCCTAGTAATTGACCCCTCTACCCTGGGAAAAAGTCTCTGAATATCCACTCTGTCTATGCCCCTCATAATTTTGTAGACCTCTATCAGGTCGCCCCTCAACCTTCTTCGTTCCAGTGAGAACAAACCAAGTTTATTCAACCTCTCCTCATAGTTAATGCCCTCCGTACCAGGCAACATCCTGGTAAATCTCTTCTGCACCCTCTCTAAAGCCTTCACATCCTTCTGGTAATGTGGCGACCAGAATTGAACACTATATTCCAAGTGTGGTCTAACTAAGGTTCTATACAGCTGCAACATGACTTGCCAATTTTTATACTCCATGCCCCGGCCAATGAAGGCAAGCATGCCGTATGCCTTCTTGACTACCTTCTCCACCTGTGTTGCCCCTTTCAGTGACCTGGGGACCTGTACACCTAGATCTCTCTGACTTTCAATACTCTTGAGGGTTCTACCATTCACTGTATATTCCCTACCTGTATTAGACCTTCCAAAATGCATTACCTCACATTTGTCCGAATTAAACTCCATCTGCCATCTCGCCGCCCAAGTCTCCAAATGATCTAAATCCTGCTGTATCCTCTGACAGTCCTCATCGCTATCCGCAGTTACACCAACCTTTGTGTCGTCCGCAAACTTCCTAATCAGACCAGTTACAATTTCCTCCAAATCGTTTATATATACTACGAACAGCAACGGTCCCAGCACTGATCCCTGCGGAACACCACTAGTCACAGCCCTCCAATCAGAAAAGCACCCTTCCATTGCTACTCTCTGCCTTCTATGACCAAGCCAGTTCTGTATCCATCTTGCCAGCTCACCTCTGATCCCGTGTGACTTCACCTTTTGTACCAGTCTGCCATGAGGGACCTTGTCAAAGGCCTTACTGAACTCCATATAGACAACATCCACTGCCCTACCTGCATCAATCATCTTTGTGACCTCCTCGAAAAACTCTATTAAGTTAATGAGGCACGACCTCTTCACAAAACCGTGCTGCTTCTCGTTAATACGACCCCTTGCTTCCAATTGGGAGTAGATCCTGTCTCGAAGAATTCTCTCCAGTAATTTCCCTACCACTGACGTAAGGCTCACCGGCCTGTAGCTCCCTGGATTATCCTTGCTACCCTTCTTAATCAAAGGAACAACATTAGCTATTCTCCAGTCCTCCGGGACATCACCTGAAGATAGTGAGGATCCAAAGATTTCTGTTAAGGCCTCAGCAATTTCCTCTCTTGCCTCCTTCAGTATTCTGGGGTAGATCCCATCAGGCCCTGGGGACTTATCCACCTTTAATATTTTTCAATACGCCCAGCACCTTGTCTTTTTGGATCTCAATGTGACCCAGGCTATCTACAAACCCTTCGCCAGACTCAACATCCACCAATTCCCTCTCTTTGGTGAATACTGATGCAAAGTATTCATTTAGTACCTCTCCCATTTCCTCTGGCTCCACACATAGATTCCCTCCCCTGTCCTTCAGTGGGCCAACCCTTTCCCTAGCTACCCTCTTGCTTTTTATGTATGTGTAAAAAGGTTTGGGATTTTCCTTAACCCTATTTGTCAATGACTTTTCGTGACCCCTTTTAGCTCTCCTGACTCCTTGCTTAAGTTCCTTCCTACTTTCCTTATATTCCACACAGGCTTCGTCTGTTCACAGCCTTCTAGCCCTGACAAATGCCTCCTTTTTCTTTTTGACGAGGCCTAC
Organism: Scyliorhinus torazame; assembly: GCF_047496885.1. NCBI lineage: Eukaryota > Metazoa > Chordata > Chondrichthyes > Carcharhiniformes > Scyliorhinidae > Scyliorhinus > Scyliorhinus torazame. The sequence continues at coordinate 174,381,588 of NC_092707.1, forward strand.
AATATCCCACATTATCCAAGGATTGTGAAATTTGCCATATTTATCCTTCTTCCTCACAGGAACATGCCGGTCCTGAATTCCTTTACACTGACATTTGAAAGCCTCCCACATGTCAGATGTTGATTTACCCTCAAACATCCGCCCCCAATCTATGTTCTTCAGTTCCTGCCTAATATTGTTATAATTAACCTTCCCTCAATTTAGCACATTCACCCGAGGACCACTCTTATCCTTGTCCACCAGCACTTTAAAACTTACTGAATTGTGGTCACTGCTCCCGAAATGCTCCCCTACAGTCCTTTGCTTCCTGAAGTCAATGACCAGCTCTTTAGTTTTACTGGCATTGAGGGATAGAATGTTGTCGCTGCACCACTCCACTAGGTTATCAATCTCCCTCCTGTATTCTGACTCATCGTTATTCGAGATCCAGCCCACTATGGTCGTATCGTCAGCAAACTTGTAGATGGAGTTGGATGGTGGTGGGTGTGCCATTGTTTTTGGTACTTTGATTGATGCCGGGTGGTCTGTCTGGTTTCATTTCTTAACTTTTCTGTAGTGGTTTGATACAACTGAGTGGCTTGCTCGGCTGCTTCAGAGGGCATTTAAGAGTCAACCACATTGCAGTGGGTCTGGAGTCACATGTAGGCCAGACCAGATAAAGACTACGTATTTCTTTCCCTAAAGTGAACCAGGTGGGTTTTTATGACAATTGACAGTGATTTCATGATCACTATTGCAGAGATTAGCTTTTAATTCCGGATTTATTAATTGAATTTGAATCCACCAGTTGACGGGATTTGAACCTGTATCACCAGAGTATAAGCTTGGGTTACTAGTCGAGTGACAACACCACTAACATTTCAGTACCAGAATAATTGAGGAGGAAGTTCGAGCCCACCTCAAACTTTGGAATGATTTACCACAACAATTGTTGAGGCTTTGACTGTAGAATACTCCCACAGAGAATTTGATCAGCATTTTAAGAAACATGTCAGCATATATGAAGCAAAAGCAAAGAAATTGGATTAAAGTGGGCAGCTCCAGTTCAAGGGTTTATGTAAGCACAGACACAAGAGGGTTATGTCTATAATTTGATGAATAACTCCAGTCTGCTAATAAAGTGTTATGCTCTTTTCATTTTTCTGAGATGTAGGAGTGTTCAAAGTCCCTCCTTCCTATTCCTGTACTCCACACCATCTGGAGTATTTCCTAATCACATGATATTGCAACTGAACATGTCACGAGCTATGTAATCTTTACCACAGCTATGAATAGTGGTGGATCTTTGACCTCATAAATGAGTCCTATTTAACAAAGGTATTGGGTGTTACCACAATTTAAATTCCATCTTGTGTCCGTAGCCACCTTTGGACAACTGACAGTCATTTGGCAGTGACTCACCAAGCAAAATAATCCTGCAAAACAAGTTGTCAATGTGTGAATTTTACAAGAGGGAAGCAGGAAGTGTCAAGCTAGTATCAGGATTTGGGTGACAGCTTCTGTGTAGGCGGTGTTTTCTCTTCGGCCCGCCCGCACCAGATCCCTCAAAGGAAGAAGCCTGTCCTCAAAACACAATGGGTGGAAGAACCCTTTATTTTTGGTGATGTGCTCTGTTCTGACTCAACAACGTTTGAAGCTCTAATGTAAAGAGTGAAATGATTCTGTTCACTACCTTTTTTCACCCCGAGTGGTGAACAAAAGAAACATCAACTCACAAGAGCAGTCTGACTATGATGGTGTGTTAATTTGTGCTACTTTTATGCCTAGCACCACCTCTTCTGCTGAGGGACACTGGGTGTTGCTGAGTGTCTCTTTCATTCAAAACTGATAGCTGATGATATCTGCAGCTTGTTCTGTGTCCTGAGTCAAGTGAGGGATCAGATGTTATTCAGTCTCACTCAGTGACACTTTAACTTGCTGCACTGCAGCACATTTGGTAACTTGTTTTAATAATGTGTTCATACATTAATACAGTGTCAGCCTTCTATCTTGTACCCTGCACATCTTTTGGGTTGTGGGGGCGAAACCCACACAAACACGGGGAGAATGTGCAAACTCCACACGGACAGTGACCCAGAGCTGGGATCGAACCTAGGACTTTGGCGCAGTGATGCAGCACGGCTGACCCTGCGCCACCATGCTGCCCTTCTGTCTTGTAAGATAATGGTTCGCACTGTGGTGGTCAGCTCTGTGTTAAGCCTGGCTCTTGTGTTATGTTAACTCTGCAGTGAAACTGGAGCATCCACTCCAAGGCACCGGTCTGGGTAAAATTTATGGATGCTCTGGGCTGTCCACATGTTAGGGTTGCCCTCTCTACCTCCTCGGTTGAGTCCAAATTCATTAACCTTCAAGTCTCCCGGAAATTTGGTTAATGCATGTCTGAAGCCAAACCTCCTCTGAGTTCCTCTGCAGCTTTAACCTCTGTCTGTGAGGGACTTAGTTTCGCTGTGTCCACACGAGGTAAAGCTGAGGACAACCCATGGAGAGGTTGACAGGGAGAGACTTACACATTTGGCGCCTTTTTTTGCTGCTAGCCAGTGGCGTAGACTGGCAATGAGAAGTAAACTAACACACAAAAGCAGAACGCATTTGAATTCTCTTCACCTACATCGACCTGTTGGATCACATACACTAATAATTCAACTGTGATCAGCAGTAACACGAAAAGCTTCAACCTTTTAGTAGGTGTTGCTAAATGTTTGACTTCCTTCTCAGGTTGCTATTGGGCGTCGGCAGTGCCTGAATGTTTTTGGAAATGACTATGAGACGTGTGATGGCACAGGTAAGATCACTCCACCTTGTGGCTCATGATTCAATTATACACCGAGCGGCATGCTGACACAAATCACATGCTCCAAAAGGGCATGGTGTATGGCATTGGGTTTACACTGTCGCCAAGATGGTGACTTCTCCTGTTTCCTGGAGTCCATAAACGTAAATATTTATCCGTAACACAAAGTACAAAAGACAGTGCTGAGCAACACGTAATTACTGCCGTTGGAATTTGGAGTCACGTTCACTTCGGCTCTGGAAAATTTCAGCTATACCTTTCCTACCTTGTACAAAATATCTATTTAAAATTGGGCAAGTTTTATTTAAAACAGAGTAAATGCAGACATGTGCTCTTAAATGTTTGAGGGTTCTCAAATTTTGGGAAGGGAGAATAAAGTGATTCACTAATGGATGTCACTCAAAGTAAGATAAACATCTTCTGAGACTGGGGTGTGCGGGAGTGTGCTTACTGTTCCAAGTGTGTTTCTTGTATTTTGTACCTCCAGTGTATTTGTTCATTGGGGAAGTGTCCTGAAGCAGCTCCATTGACTTTACTTGACCAAATAATCATGATATTTCCACTGAAAGCCTCCGATATTTATTTACATCGATCCACTCCTGTGTGAACACACACTTGCCCAAGCTTCCTGCATTTAAACCCCTATTAGCTGGTATGGGTTTGTGTCCAGAGGAGCTGCAGAGCCAATGGGTTCTGCGAATAAGGCAGCATGGCAGAAGAAAATAGATGGCTTTCTATTACCGCCAGTGGTGGTGCTGTATTGTCTGAGATGCAGCTGGAGAACGATGTTGAAAAAGGAAAGTTAGCTTTAAAATACTTTTTCCTTTTTCAACATCGTTCTCTAGCTGCATCTCAGACAATAATTCTACGGTGTGCTGGAGATGGTCTTACGCCAGACTTTACACAAACAAATTTATTCTGCAGGTTTTTGGCTTGGCAACTCTGGAAAGTTTGGGTAGATGTTCTTGGTAATCAGGGCCTGTATATTATTTGCAATCAGAATGTTACATTTGCACAAAGGCAAATATATGTAGAGAAAACCATAAAGATTAATGCCACCTGACTTATAATAGAGTATAGGAACAAATAGGTTAAGATGAATTTGTAGAAGGCAATTGTTCTGCAACAATTAGAATACTGTGCATTTTTGAGTGAAAAGCTGTTTAAAGCTATAGCATAGCAGCTTGGAATCACCTGGATGATGCCAAGCCGAGGTACAAGTTGAGATGCTGATTACAGGGCTATGGGGAGGAATTTGGGAAATAGTGATAGTTTTTGATGGCTCTAAATGATAGGACGAATTGAACTTATTTGTTCTACAAATGTCTAGTCTAAAGTACTGGTAAATGCTATGTACTGCAGCGACTGCTTTTCTAGGTGTTTGATGAGCATAACCATGATGCAGGAAACAAACTATCCTAATTTCTAGGAATACAAGTTGTTTATGGATCGGAATACACATGATTGCGGGCAAATAAGAGCTTTGTCTTGCTGTTTAGGTGTCAGGGATTACATTCATGTTGTGGATCTTGCAAAGGGACACATTGCTGCACTGAAGAAGCTTAAAGAGAGATGCAGCTGCAAGGTTTGTTATTAAAAACTGCACCCTGGGTAGCTTTCTCTTGCTCTGCAAGACTATTCCTCTGCTGCCTTTTACAATTTGAGTTCCCTGCTTCAAATCTTTGGTATATTTTCTGCGTCCTTTTTCTCCTATTCTCCCAAGACTTTCTGTCCTTTTTCAGCACTATATAACTTAGACCAAGACCATCTGTTTTCACAATACCAGTTATATGGCTCTCTCTGTTCAGGTGTATAATCTTGGTACTGGAACAGGTTACTCTGTTCTACAGATGGTAAAAGCGATGGAGAAAGCTTCTGGAAGAGAGGTATGTGGCGATAATTATTCAAGGAGTTTCTGTAATGCACCTTTTGGCTAGGCTGAGAATTAATTAGCCAGATTAATTGATCCATTTTTGAATCAATCACTGACTAACAGAAACATTTTGGTTTTCTCCTTACCGTCTGCAGATTAAATATCAGATTGTTTCGAGGAGAGAAGGAGATATTTCTTCTTGCTTTGCTGATCCAACTCTTGCAGAGAAGGAGCTTGGATGGAAGGCGCAGTTTGGGATTGACAAGATGTGTAAGCACTCTTGTGTAATAAAATGCCTGGGGGTTTAATGTCATTTTGATGTTTTGTGGTAAAGCAACATTTTAATTTGGTGTTGGGTAGTTAAACTGTGTTGCTATTTTACTTGTCTGTTTTAGAGCTGTACTGTAGTATTGTTGAATGTTGGACTGTACATTGAGTTTTAATATTCTTTGTATTTTAGGTCAAGATTTGTGGCATTGGCAATCCCAGAATCCTTATGGCTTCGGCAAGAATGAAACACCAAACGCAACATCTAACAGTTGATTATTTTTAGAAAACAAGAATTTAAATCTTTCATAAAACCTTTTAGTAGTAGCCCAGTGTGCAAATCGCAAGTAATGAAATACAAGGTAGTTTTTTTTTAGGTATCCGTAATCTGTTCTGGTGGTGGATGATGGTTGAAAACTATGTCAGCACAATTAGTTCAAAATAGGAAAATTATGTGCACTTGTGAATTCTTTTACAATTTACTGTAACATGTCAGATTTTAGAATTGAAATTCATGAAGCAGTTTAAAGCTCAGTGAAATTGGTTAAGTGACTGATTTCTTTCACCAAGATTGGCTCGTGCTTTCTTGTTGACTGAAGTTTAAGCTCTTTAGAAATGTGACCAAATCTTTGGTTTGTAATTCTTGAGTAACTTCTATATCATTTAAATCTATATATACACAACACAAGCTGGGTACAGCTCTGGTGCATTTGAAGATTTTATATTTTAGAGCAATGCCGTAGAAATAAATTAACGCCAAGTTTTGGTATGTGTGCATGTATGACATTTTTTTTCAACTTCTGACGTAGAAAGGTTTGTTCGTAGTTACACAGTCTGCCTTTGTTGTAATTTGAGTTGATACCAGGGTTGTTGAAGCATTTTTATATTCAAGAATCAGGCAAGACTTTTTCAAGGTTAAAACAAGCAAGTGTTGCAGATTGGTAGCATTGGAGACCTCTAGTCGGTTGATGATCATACCTGCTGGTGGAGAACAGCGACAGTGAAGGAACAGCAATATATTTCAAAGTCAGGGTGGTGAGTGACTTGGAGGGGAACCTCCAGGTGGTGGGGGTCCCAGATACCTGCTGCTCTGGTCCTAGATGATACTGGTCCTGAGTTTGGAAGGTGCTTTCTACGGAACCGTGGCAAGTTAAAGCAGTGCACCTTGTAGATGGTACACACAGCTGCCACTGTTTGTCGGTGGTGAAGGGTTTGAATGTTTGAGGAAGGGGGAACAATCAAGTGGGCTGCTTTGTCCTGGATGGTGATGAGCTTCTTGAGTGTTGTTGGAACTGCACTCATCCAGGCAAGTGGAGAGTATTCCATTACACTCCTGACTTGTGCTTTATAGATGATAGACAGGTTTTGGGGGGGGTCAGGAGGTAAGTTACTCGGCATAGGATTCCTGGCCTTTGACCTGCCCTAATAGCCACAGTATTAATATGGCCAGTCTAGTTCAGCTTCTGATCAATGGTAACCCTCAGGATGTTGGTTGTGGGAGATTCAGAGATGATAATGCTATTGAATATTAAAGGGCGGTGATTAGATCCTCTCTTGTAGGAGATGGCCATTGCCTGGCACTTGTGTGGCATGAATGTAACTTGCTACCCCAAGCCCTGGTTATTGTCCAGGTCTTGCTGCATTTGGACATGGAGTACTTTGTTATCTGAGGAGTCACGAACAGTGCTGGACATTGTGCAATCATCCGCAAACATCCCCACTTCTGATCTTATCATGGAAGGAAGCTGGAGATGGTTAAGCCTAGGACACTACCCTGAGGAATTCCTGCAGTGATGTCCTGGAGTGGAGATAATTGACCTCAACCACCACAACCATCTTCCATTGTGCCAGGTATGACTCCAACCAGCAGAGAGTTTTCCCCTTGATTCCCATTGACTCCAGTTTAGCTGGGGCTCCTTGATGCCATACTCAGTCAAATGCTGCCTTGATGTCAAGGACAGCCATTCTCACCTCACTTCTGGCATTCAGTTCTTTTGTCCATGTTTGAACAAAGGCTGTAATGAGGTCAGGAGCTGAGTGAGTGGCGGAACCCAAACTGAGCATCTGTAAGGTTATTGCTGAGTAAGTGCTGCTTGATAGTACTGTTAATGACTCCTTCCATCACTTTGATGGTGGAGAGTGGACTGATAGGGTAGTAATTGGCTGGGTTGGATTTGTCCTGTTTTATGTATACAGGACATACCTGGGCAACTTTCTACACTGCCGGGTAGGTGCCAGTGTTGTAGCTGTACTGGAACAGCTTGGCTAGGATTGTGGCAAGATCCGGTGCACAAGGTCTTCAGTGCTCTTGCCAGGATATTGTCAGGGCCCCACAGCCTTTGCAGTATACAGTGGCTTCAACCGTTTCTTGATATCACATGGAGTGAATTGTACTGGCTGAAGACTGACGTCTGTGATGTTGGGGAGATGGATCATCCACTCGGCACTTCTGGCTCAAGATTGTTGTGAATGCTTCAGCCTTGTCTTTTGCACATATGTGCTGGGGTCCCCATTATTTGAGGATGGGGATAATATTTGTGGAGTCTCCTCATCCAGTGAGTTGTTTAATTGTCCACCACCATTCATGGATGTGGCAGGACGACAGAGCTTAGATCTGATGCGTTCTATTACTTGCTGTTTAACACAAGTCGTCCTGTGTTGTAGCTTCACCAAGTGGACACCTCATTTTTCGGTATGCCTGATGTTTCTCCTGGCATGCTCTCCTGAACTCTTCATTGAACTAGGGTTGAGCCCCTGTCTTGGTGGTAATGGTAGAGTGGGGGATATGCCAGGCCATGAGGTTACAGATTGTGGTTTAATACAATTCTGCTGCTGCTGATGGCCCACAGCGCCTCATGGATGCCCAGTCTTGAGTTGCTAGATCTGTTCGAAGTCTATCCCATGTAGCATGGTGGTAGTACCACACAACAGCCAACAAGCATGTACCACCACCTTATGGGCAACTAAGGTTGGGGAAAAAAATGCTGCCTTTGTAAAGCAAACCATTTCCCAAGAACAAGTAGGCGCAGCATGCTTTGAAATGCAATTCAGGACCTCATTAACTTTCCAAAATATAGAAAATAGGAGCAGGTTAGGCCATTCATCCCTTCTAGCCTGCTCTGCCATTCAACATGATCATGGCTGGTCCTCTGTCTCAATGCTGTACTCCAACACTCTCCACATACTCCTTGACACCTTTAGTGTCGAGAATCTTTTCCTTCTTAAATGAGTTGGCTTCACCAGTCTCCTGTGGTAGAGGATTCCACAGGTTCACCACCCAGTTACAGGCTTCAACAGAAGTGAGATATTCCCATTGCCTCATGTTATATGAACGAGTGGTTATTAGAAAAAGCAGGTATAAAAGCTGACTCCTGAAAAAATACTGCACTCCTCGAGTCTCCTGGAGCCATTGCCATTGTAACTAGCACAACTGCCAGATGCAGTGCAACAATCCAGTCCCTTGTCATTTTTTATCCAATAAACACCTCAATACATGGTGTGGGAAGAGAACTGGAATTTCAATACACGGTGGGAGACCATTCAACCATCACTGCAAAGCCACTTTTGGCCATATTTGCTCATCTCCAGCAAGGCAGTGCTTCCAATCAAGAGGTCCAACCTTTGTTCCCTCAAATCCAAAGAGCAGAGACTTTATTGTAACCAGCATAAAGTAGGCTTAGCCACCCAGAACCCAGTTCTGCCTGGGCCACATCACTACCAGACCTTTATCTCCTCCACCAAAAGCTGTCTACTACTTTAAGACTCTCCTAGATGTCAATGATAACCCTGAGTTTCTTTTCCCTATTTCTAACTTTTTCCTTAAAGCATATTTTTGTTTTTTTCCCCTTCAATGCGTAAATTCAAGGCGTTTATGGATTTCTTCATTAGCAAGACATAAGCCATCCATTCAGTTGCCCCTTTGTGAGTTCTCCCATTTCCTTTGACCAGAAAGCCAAACCACCCAAACTCACTTCAGCTCCAGTCTTGGACCTTTATCTGTTTCTAAAGTTTCTTTCCCATCGCTGAGTCAAAATCATGGAACTCCCACCCTGACAACACTGGGTGTACCTACACTGCATGGACTGCAGTGGTCCAAGAAGACAGCTAGGGGTAGGCAATAAATACTGACCTAGCCAGCAATGCCCACCTCACCTCTCTGCAAGCTTATCCTGTCATGACATTTACCTCCTGCTCCATCAAACCCATTCCCACTAAACAATTGAACTTGCCTTGCTGACCACAATGCTGGCTGGCATTGTAAACATTCCCCTCTTCAGTCACCATTCTTCTACATTCAAAACTATCATCATCATCACACTCTTTATAAAGAAACATGGGGCGAGATTCCCTGACCTCCCAGGGGTGTCTTTCGACAGCGGGAGGTGGCCCACCATTGGCCAGTAGAGAGACCTTCTAGTCCCAGTGATGTCAATGGGATATCCCATTGAATTCACCCCACACCCACAGCAAGGGTGTGCCATCGGCGGGACTGGAAGATCCCGCCAGCCTGAACAGCCGGAAGATCTTGCTCGTCATCTCAATCACTCTCTTCTCATTGATCTCGTTGCCAAACTCCATTTCCTCTTCAAGATATCTGAATATCTAGTCAACTCTCAGATCGTGTCTATCTCTGCTCCAGCAATATGTCTGTGGCTTGTACGCAGAACAATGCTTTTTGCTGTACCTCAGTAGAAGTGACAATAAATTAAAATGTGTTTGGAACCCTCAAATTAAGTTTATGCTCATCCAACAACACTCACCATAATCAAATATAGCACACTGTGATGTTCACCTTGCTGTATTACGTATCTTTCTGATCCTCAATCTCTCTGCAGCCTAATACATGGTTCACAAATGATCCAGCTTAGTCAAACTTTTAAAACACAAGACAATGTAATTTGCTTTCTTGAAAATTCAGAAAATGAAATCTGACAAAACTCACAGTGATGACATGGTATAGACCTATTCAATGGCACAGAAATCTTTAGCCTGAATAAGTAAGTGCTTGCAGTTAAGTCATGCTATTCAAAGGAGGTTCTGTTTCTGTGAAACCTTGCAAAGGGAAAAATCACGAACGATGAATGCATTTACAATCATAGAATCCCCACAGTGCCGAAGGAGGTCATTCGGTCAATCGAGCCTGCACCAATCCTCAAAGAGCACCCTACACAGGCCCACTCCACCGCTCTTATCCCCGCAACCTCACCTCAGGGCAATTTAGCATGGCCAATCTAACTAACTCGCACATCTTTGGACTGTGGGAGGAAACCAGAGCACCCAGAGAAAACCCACACTGACACGGGAAGAATGTGCAAACTCTACACACCGTGCTGCCCCTATGGGAGTTGATTAGATAGTTTCCAGCCATCCTAAAAATGTATGTGTATAAAGGATCAAGGGGATAAAACATTTAAATAAATTTAAAGAGAAATTTACTGGGGAAATAGTTTAATAAAACAAGAACAATGCAAAATCTGTCACACTTGAGCGTTGAGGTGGATAGTGATCAGGAATTAAATTGCAGCAACAAGGAGCACCCATGTACAAACATCACGCGCCCAATGTACACTTTCTACTGCAAGAAAGTAGTAATGGACACTTTCCATTTTCCTTATTTAGGCAGTTTTTTGTTTTTCAGCATTTTCGAAAGATAGCTTCTATTTTTAATACCACAGATAAATCAACATTTAGGCCCACAGTGGGTGAACTGATTTACAAAGACTTTTGCGCGGATAAACAAATTTGCGAAAGGTGAATTTGCGAAAGATGAAATCACGAACCGAATCCAGAAATTACACCTCAAATGTAATCGTATATAGATGTCAAATTAATGCAGATTTCAATGCACATTAAGTATAATAGTTAAATATCTAACTGCAATCTAGATATAAACTACTTCCTGCATAGGAACAAGTGTAGGCCAATCAGCCCGTCAATCCTGCTCCATCATTCACTACAATCATTGTGATCTATCCTGTCCTTTGCTTTATGTTGTAGGTTACAATTAATTTTTTGAAATTCTAGAGAATACAGATCAAGATTTCCCAATCTCTTCTTAAGACACCCGCCATCCCTGTTACAAGTCTGGTGAACCTTCGTTGCATTCCCTCTATGACAATGATATTGGGCGGGATTCTCCCATCGGACGGCTATGTGCCGACGCCGGCGTAAAAATGTGAGTGTTTACTCCGGTGTCGGCGCCCGTTCCGGGACCCCATTCTGCGGCCCACAGTTGGGTAGCGTGGCTCTGGAGTGGCCCACGCCGCACCAGCTGCCGATCCCGGCATGAACCCGGCGCCGCGGGGTCCGCGCATGCGCAGTTGGGCCGACGCCAACTAGTGCATGCGCAGTGGCCTTCTTCCCCGCGCCGGCCCCGACGCAAAATGGCGCATGGCTACAGGAGTTGGCGCGGAGGAAAGGAGGCCAGGGTGGCAGAGAGGCTGGCCCGCTGATCGATGGGCCCCGATCATGGGCCAGGCCACTATGGAGGCGCACCTCCGTGGCCCCCCCCCGCCCCCCCCCCCCCCCGAACAGGCCGCCCCTAGACCCTTCAAGGCCGAGGTCCCGCCAGCTCAGAGGATGTTCGAACAACACCGGCGGGATTTGGCTTTTTGTTGACGGCCGCTTGACCCATCCAGGCCGGAGAATCAGCGCGCTGGCCCGGGCCGGAGAGTGGGCGCATACCCCGACCGGCGCCGCGCCAGCCACGCGGCCCCAGTGGCGCTGATTCTCCACTCTACGGAGAATCGCGATCGGGGCAGCGTTGGGCGAATCGCGCGGCCCGCCGGCGATTCTCCGACTCGGCGGGTGTCGGAGAATTCCGCCAATTATTTCTGAGGTAAGAGGATTAAAATTGCACACAGGATGCTAGGTGCAGTCTAACCAAGCGTCTATACATTTGAAGTAAGACCTCACTACTCTTGTACTCAAATTCTCTTATGATAAAGGCTAACATTCCATCGACCTTTTTAATAGCTTGCTGCATTTGCATGTTAGCCTTCAGTACTATGTGTAAGGACCCCCAGGTCCCTTTGTACATCTTATTTATATTTCATTGTTTAATACACTATAAATTAAAATATAGAATTCCACAGTAATCTGTTATGCCCAACATAATCATTTTTAAAGAGCCCCAATATCTCGGCAGGTTTAGGGTGATTAATTGAGTCATATCGACCCTGCTGAATGAACTTCTGCACCCAACTGTGATGCACATTGGAAACACAGACATCCTCAGAATCAATGTATCATCCTGGTAAATCGACACTGTATTGGCCCTCTTAATATATATCCTTCCTAAATAAGGTGTGATGCCCAGTCTGAACGCAGAGCTCCAGGTGTAATCTAATCGGGGCTTTATTTCAATTTCCTGGGAGAACAGGCTCTTGTCTGACATACTAACTAAATTCACTGTATAATATTTTAAATTCTAGAGTACCCAATTCATTTTTTCAAATTAAGGCACAATTTAGTGTGGCCAATCCATCTACCCTGCACATCTTTGGGTTGTGGGGGTGAAACCCACGCAAACACTGGGAGAACGTGCATACTCCACACGGACAGTGACCCAGAGCCGGGATCGAACCTGGGACCTCAGCGCCATGAGGCTGCAGTGCTAACCAGTGCACCACCGTGATGCGCCACGATTCACTGTATCTATGAATGGCTTTGATGGCACAAAAATAGGCAGCAGTGCAGATGAATAGAAAGATAGCATAACATAGATATAAAAATCTGGAATTACAAGTATAATGATGACCAAGAAACCATTGTTGATTGTTGTAAAAAAAATCACCATAATATCCTTTCGGGAAGAATATCTGCCATCCTTACCTGATCTGGTCTACTCAAGACCCATGGCAATGTGGTTGGCTCTTAACTGCCCTCAATTCAAGGCCAGTTAAGGATGGACAACAAATGATGGCCTTGCTAGCAATGCTCACATCCCATGAAAGAATAAAGAAATAAATATGATTCAAATGAGCCAAGCTGCAGCAAATGGATTTCAATGTCAGGTCGTCCACTTTGGACCTGAAAAGGATAGATCTAGCATACCTTCTAAATGGTGAAAAGCTTGAAACCGTGGAGGTCCAAAGAGACATCACGATCCATGTACGTAAATAGCTAAAATGTCATGGGTATGTGCAGAAAAAGATCAAAAAAGCTAACAGAATTATCAAGAGGCATAGAGTACAAAAGGGTAAAAGTCATCCCTCACCTGTATAAAGCCCTGGTTAGACTACACCTGAAATTGTGTGTTCAGTCTGGGCACCACACCCGAGGAAGGATATGTGAGCCATTTGGGATATACAGCATAGATTTACCAGAATGATGCATAGGCTCCCAGGATTAAATTACAAGGAGGGTTAAACAAACTAGGGGTGGATTCCTTGGAATTTAGAAAGTAAACTGCAATTTGATTGAAATTTTCAAGATTACAAGGGAAATTGGTGGATAGAAACTTTCCATTGGTTCGGGAGTCTCTGACCAGCCTAAACAATAAAGCTTGATCTTTCAGGAGTGTCATTAGAAAACACTTCTACACACAAATGGTGTTCGAAATTTGCAACACTCTTCCCCAAATGAGAGTTTTTCTTTTAATTTAAAGTGCTCAATTTTTCCAATTAAGGAGAAAATTAGGGAGGCCAGTCCACCTATCCATCACATCTTTGGGTTATGGGCGTGAGACCCACGCAGACACGGTCCCTAAATGAGAATTGATATGAGAATTATTATTAATTTTAAATTGGAGATTGACAGATTTTTGGATAATCAAAGTTATTCAGGGATGTGGGGCAAAACCAGGAGTTGAATTGCAGATCCGTTATGGTGGATGACGGATCTGGTTTGAGAAGCTAAAATGGCCAACTCCTGTTCCAATGTTACTCATCTTATTAAACGAGTAGCTGAGCTTTACCAATCAGTTACTGATTTGACAGGGCAGATTTTACACTGCGCACCCCCCCCTCCCACTCCCCAAAGGCAGGGGGCAGGTATAATTGCATGGATGGAATTCCCCCAGGATCCCACTCCCCTGACCCAGATGCAATTTCATGGTTGGACAGGCAGGGTGTTTTACCTATTAAGGCCACTAAGTAGCCACTTAAGGCCCTTTTCCCATCCACCTTCAATTTTTAGATTGGCAGGAGTGGATGCAAGTAGAGCGGTCGATAGAGAAATAAACCGAGTCTTCAATCTGAAGGCCCCTTCAGACTTCCAGGACCTTGGAGCTCCAACCCTCCCACTCCCCCAGCCTACACCTGGACACCTCGATTGTCTCCCTCTGGACACCTCCCAGGTCATCCCATGCCCTTCTTCCCCTTAGACTCTCGGGACTTATCTTGAGATAAGTTCTTGGGACTTAGTTCCTGGCAGAGCACTGCAGTACCTCTTGTGGCCACTACAGTGCCATGCCTGGATGGGTTGGGGAGCTGTTGGCCAATCTGATTGACCAACAGTTCTAACAGGCAGGACTTCTTTCCAAGGGCAGATGGAAGTCCCACCCACTGCCAATCAACACTCAGGTGAACATTAAAAGGCTTCCGAGAGTCAAAGGTAGCGTGTTACACACCAATTCTCAGGATGGAGGGGGGCAAGCACTCTCCATCCTTAAAATTCTACCCATAGAGTGGAAAGTTAGTTGATCTCGGTGGGTGGCAAAAGGGCCTCTACATTTGGCTTTAGGAAATATGGTTTCAGAATGGGAATGTTCTGAAATCTGATCAACCCTTCTGGACATATGAGAGGAAAGACATGATTTCACCCATGATCAAATGTTCACCTAGACTAACATAAATAATGGCCACATAGATGAACATTGGAGGGCATCCAGGACCATCAAAACAATAAACCAGAAAAGTAGTTAAGGATATACAGTTATTAGTGGTCTTATGTCAAATAAGAAGTGAACTGTTTTGTTAGAAGGATTATCTTTATTTGGGAGGGTAAAGATCCAGTTGTTGTGGTCTATGTAGGTACCAACAACATATATAGAACAAGGACAGAGTTTCTGCTGAGGGACTATTAGCAGCTAGGGTTTAATATAAAAAGCCCTGGGTCACTTTGGCCCCAGCTATTTACAATCTATAGTGACGACTTGGATACAGGGCTAGAAGGTCCTATAGCCAAATTTGCAGATTACTCTAAAATGGGTTGGACAGTAAGTTGCAATGAGGAAATAAGAATATTACAAATGAATATAAATAGGTTAGGAGAGTGGGCCAAAATGTGACAGATGGAGTTCAACATGGATAAATGTGAGGTCATCAATTTTGGTCAAAAAAATGGAAAGGCAACTTATCTGAATGGGAAGAGACTTCAGGGTGCCCAAGTACAGAGGGATCTGGGTGACCTCGTGCATGAATCGCAGAAAACGAGCATGCAGGTACAGCTGGTAATAAAGATGGCAAATGGAATGTTGGCATTTATAGCTAAAGGAATATAGTATAAAGGAAAGGAAGTGTTGTTGCAACTGTACAAGGCATTGGTAAGAACGCGCACCTGGAGTATTGTGCAGTTTTGGTCCCCTTATTTGGGAAAAGATGTAATGCCATTGAAGGCAGTTCAGAGGAGGTTCACTAGATTGATTCCAGAGATGATGGATTTGTCTTATGAAGAGAGGTTGAACAGTTTAGGCCTAGACTCTCTAGAATTTAGAAGAACGTTGGGAGATCACATTGAGGTACAAGTTGAGCATCCCTTATCCGAAATGCTTAGGGCCATGGATCAGATTTTGGAATTTTTTGGAATATACTGCACGGGTGCGGCACGCATTGAGAACTGTGCATGTGCGGTGCACATTGGGAACTGTACATTGCCCAGGAGCCTTGTAGGATTTCCCATTCATGCCATCACGTTTGAACTCAAAAGAAAAAAGTGCAGAATTCAGAATCTTTTGTTTTTTGGAATTTCCGATAAGGATGCTCAACCTATATATGATAAAAGATATGGATGAAGTTGACATGGAACGGATGCTTCGTCTTATGGGGCATTCTAGAATGAGGGGTTAGAGTCTCAGGATAAGGGGTAGGAAATTTAAAACAAAGGTGAGGAGAAACTATTTCTCCCAAAGCGTTGTGAAACTGTGGAATTCACTACCCCAAAGTGCAGTGGATGC
Source organism: Scyliorhinus torazame (assembly GCF_047496885.1). NCBI lineage: Eukaryota > Metazoa > Chordata > Chondrichthyes > Carcharhiniformes > Scyliorhinidae > Scyliorhinus > Scyliorhinus torazame. The sequence continues at coordinate 174,397,635 of NC_092707.1, forward strand.
TGGGACAGTGAGTAAATTTAAGGAGGAGTTAGACAAATTTTTAATTAGTAATGGGTTGAAGGGTTATGGAAAACAGGCAGGACTGGAGTTGAGACCATCATGAGATCATCAATGATCGTATTGAATGGTGCAGCGGGCCTCGAGAGGTTAAATTGTCTACTCCTGCTCCTAGTTCTTATGTTCTAAGAAAGAACTATTCTGTCCAGCTCTTGACCTGTAGCCCTGTAGGTAACAGCACCTCAAGCACAAATCTGGTGTTCTTGGCTATTAAGAAAATTTCTTGATTAATAAGGGGATCAGGGGTTAGGGGAGAAGGCAGGAGAATGGGGATGAGGAACCTATCAGCCATAATCAAATGGAGGAGAAGAACCCGATGGGCTGAATGGCCCAATTCTGCACCTATATCTCATGGTCTTATGTTGAGAGTTAGCATAGGACAAGAATTTGTGCCATTTCACTATTGGGACTAACAATTACTGAAAATATACCGTTCATGCCAATATTCCATTGCATTTTACTAGTGTAAATAGTTAATCTGTTGTTTTGTTAAGTGCTGCACGAGGATGTATATCATTGTCTTCTGAAGTTGTGATCACAAATTGAAGTACAACAGCAAGGGCTGCCAATTTGACTCTTAGATCTTGTATCTTACTTAAATATTAAATGAAAGGATCCTCTAATTCAAGATCTCCCAATGAGAGTGGTTGGGTATATGAAACCAAGAGGAATATCTTGAATAAAATCCCTAAAATGTAAGTGATGTCATTTTGAAAGTAGGTTGTTCAACAAGTATGCATTGTAACAAATGTGGCCTCACCAAGTGAAATATTAAAAGGTCATTATGACTTGCTCTGATTTGTAATAAAACACCAGATAACAAAATCACAATTAGAAACCCTCTATGACTCTGGCCTGGGTAAATCATACCATCTCATCCTCCTAGATCTCTCTGAAGTCTTAGACACAAATTAACCATTGCGTTCTCCAGCTCGTTGGTGTAGCCCTCACTTACTTATGGTCTTACTCATCCAATGGTAGCGAGAGTTGCTTTACTGCACAGATTTGACGCCAATCTCACCCAAACAGCCATGTTAATCTGGAGATCAGAAAACACACATTGATGTTTTGTTTAGCCTACAGTTGTTTATAAAATGCAGCCAGATCAGTTTTATGGTTGGATCATTACTTCAACAAGAGATTTTGATTATGAAACTTTATCAGCAAAGCCAGTGACTGGGAATATTAATTGCAATTTTAAATCATTGACATCACTCACGTTCTGTTACAACTTGTTTCCTTGAAACAAAACAAGATTCCCCAAGAGTTCACTTCCAGACCCCCATGCTAGCTGACATTGTAATTGCTTCTCTCTCCTTGGGTACTGCCCCCCTTCTCTTGCATCATAATTGCCCACTCACTTCAGAAAGCTCACACTGACCCATCAGTCCTCGCAAATCATCAGCCCCCCAACCAGGCTGATCACCTGGAATGTACGAAGGCTAAATGGGCCGGTTATGAGAGCACGCGTGTTCGCGCATTTGAGAGGACTGAAGGCGGACGTGGTAATGCTACAGGAGACGCACCTTAGAGTAGCTGATCAGATTAGATTAAGGGAAGGGATGGGTCGGACACGTTTTTCACTCGGGGCTGGACTCGAAAACTAGAGGGGTCGTGATCCTATTAATAAGCGAGTGGTTGAGGCGGGTAGGATAGTTTCGGATGTGGTGAGGGCCGGTTACCATTATGGTCAGTGGGAGATTGGAGGGGGTGCAGGTGGTAGTAGTAAATGTGTATGCGCCAAATTGGGATGAATGTGGAGTTTATAAAGAGGTTGCTGGGGAAGATCCCAGACCTGGATTTAGCATTGGGAGGGGACTTCAACACAATAATTGATCCTGGTTTAGACCGGTCAAGCTCAAGGACAGGCAGGGTGCCTGCAATGGCAAAGGAGCTAAAAGGGTTAATGGAGCAGATGGGGGGGGGGGGGGGGGGGGGGGTGGATCCATGGAGATTGGGGGTGGATCCATGGAGATTTGGGCAGCCAAGAGTGAAGGAGTTCTCCTACTCACACGTGCATGAAGTGTACTCTCGGATTGATTTCTTTATTTTGAGCAGGGCCCTACTGACGGGGGTGGTGGACACAGGGTACTCGGCGATCACAATCTCAGGCCATGCCCCGCACTGGATTGACCTACAGGTTAGTAAAGACAGTAACCAGCGCCTGCAGTGGAGGTTGGACATGGGACTTTTAGCTGACGAAGAGGTGTGTGGTGGCGGGCTGAAGAAATGTATTCAGAACTACCTGAAGTCAACGACACGGGAAGTTCCCGGTAGCGGTGGTAAGAGGGGGGGCTGATCTCGATACGGGCCCACAGGGAGAAAGTAGACAGGGCAGAGACTGACCGTCTGGTAAAGGAGATATTACAGGTTAACAGGAGGTATGCGGAGACCCCAGAGGCAGGGTTTTCAAGGGAACGGCGAAGGCTACAGGCGGAGTTCGGCTTGTGTTAACCACAGGGAGGGTGGTAGAGCAGCTGAGAAAGGCGAGGGGGGCGATTTATGAGGCATGGAGAGAAGGCCAGCAGAATGCTTGCACAGCAGCTTAGAAAGAGGGAGGTAGCTAGGGAGGTAGGGAAAGTTAAGGATGGGGACGGGAACCTGGTTGGAGACTCAGCAGGGGTGGAATAAGGGCATTCAAGGAGATTTATAGTAGGCTGTATGGGTCGGAACCCCCACCTGGGCCGGAGGGGGTGAGGCATTTCCTAGGGGGGGCTAAATTTCCCGAAGGTGGGGGGGGAGGGGGGGGGGGGGCTGGTAGAAGGGCTGGGGGCCGCCGATTGGGTTGGAAGGATAGCAGAGGGTCTGAAGGCTATGCAGTCGGGTATAGCCCCGGGGCCGGACGGGTACCCAGTGGAGTTCTATAAAACATTCTCTGGGACGTTGGGGCCGCTGTTGTTGAGGACATTCAATGAGACAAGGAAGCGTGGGGTGCTTCCCCCGACGATGTCACAGGCCACGATTTCACTGATCAAGGGTCACTGTTAGGGTTCGCTCGGAGGTGGCAGCCGTTTGTTGACGGAAAATTAATCGTCAGCAGAAGGGGGAGAGGGGGGGGGGGGGGGGTTAGTTTAGCTGAGAGTAGGGGGTTAATAAAGGTGGGACCTGTAAGGGAGGAAGACGGCTTTTGCACTATCTTTATAAATTCATGTACATTTCATATTTTTTTGTCGTTGTAAAACCATAAATACCCCAATAAAATGTTTATTTAATAAAAAAGAAACTGCAGCAAGATTCACCTGTGGACATGAGAAGTGTTGCATATAGAGTAGGTTTACAACTGATGTTTTGCAGCACTAATGATCATCCTTCGCTGATGTGCCATCAGAAAGTCAAATGTTTTTTTTAAGAAATATTTTAATTCAAATTTTTACATACTTACAGAAAAAAGAAAAACAAATAACACATAAATAAACATCTTACAACTACATCACGAATTCCCCCCAATATACAAACCCCTCATTAAGCAATTACAAACACAGTAGAAAACACAAAGTGCACCCCCCCCTCCCCCCCTTCTAGGTTGCTGCAGCTGCTGACCACCTCCTAACGCTCCGCTAGAAAGTCTACGAACGGTTGCCACTGCCTGAAGAACCCTTGCACAGACCCTCTTAAGGCAAATTTTACCCTCTCCAATTTAATGAACTCTGCCATGTCGCTGATCCAGGCTTCCACGCTTGGAGGCCTCGAATCTTTCCACTGTAGCAGAATCCTCCGCCGGGCTACCAGCGTCGCAAATGCCAGAATACCGGCCTCTTTCGCCTCCTGCACTCCCGGCTCGTCCGATACCCAAAGTAGTGCGAGCCCCCAGCTCAGCTTAACCGGGGTGTTCATCACCTTAGACACAGTCCTCGCAATGCCCCTCCAACACCCAGCCAGTGCCGGACACGCCCAGAACATGTGGATGTGATTTGCTGGGCTCCCCGAACACCTCCCACACCTGTCTTCCACCCCAAAGAACCTGCTCAGCCTCGCCCCTGTCATATGCGCTCTGTGAAGAACCTTAAATTGTATCAGGCTAAGCCTGGCACAAGAGAACGAAGAATTAACACTACCCAGGGCATCAGCCCACAGACCCTCATCTACCTCCATCCCAAGCTCCTCCTCCCATTCACCCTTTAGCTCCTCCACCGAGGTCTCCTCCTCCTCCTGCATTTCCTGGTAGATCACCGAGACCCTGCCCTCTCCAACCCACACCCCCAAGAGCACCCTATCCTGGATCGAGTGCTGGAAGCAGCGGGGACCCCCTCCCCTGCCGTCTTACAAACGCCCTTACCTGCATGTACCTGAAGGCATTTCCGGGGGGAAGCCCAAATCTTTCCTCCAGCGCCCCAAGGCTTGCAAATGTCCCATCTACAAACAGGTATTCCCCTATCCCCCATCCTTCTAATTTCCGCCCTGTGCCAGCTCAGGAACCCTCCATCCATTCTCCCCGGGACGAACCGATGGTTCTCCCGGATCGGGGACCAAACCGAAGCCTCTACCTCCCCCCTGTGGCATCTCCACTGCCCCCAAATTTTCAAATTCGCCGCCACCACCGGACTCGTGGTGTACCTAATCGGCGGCAGCGGTGCTGTCACCAGCGCTCCCAGACTCGTGCCCACACAGGATGCCATCTCCAGCCTCTTCCACGCTGCCCCCTCCCCCTCCATTACCCACTTGTGTATCATCGCCACATTGGCAGCCCAGTAATACCCACACAGATTAGGTAACGCTAACCCTCCTCTGTCCTTACTCCGCTCCAGAAACACCCCCTCACCCTCGGGGTCTTTTTCGCCCACACGAATCCCATGATGCTCCTATTGACCCTCTTAAAAAAGGCCTTGGGGATCAGGATGGGGAGGCACTGGAATATAAACAGGAACCTTGGGAGCACCATCATCTTCACCGACTGTACCCTACCCGCCAGGGAGAGTGGCAGCATATCCCACCTTTTAAACTCCTGCTCCAACAGCCTCGTCAAGTTGAGCTTGTGTAGGGCCCTCCAGCTCCTGGCCACCTGGATCCCCAGGTACCGAAAACTCCTTTCCGCCCACTTCAATGAAAGCTCGTCTATCCCCTTTCCCTGGTCCCCTGGGTGTACCACGAAGAGCTCACACTTCCCCACGTTGAGCTTATACCCGGAAAAGTCCCCAAACTCCCTGAGGATCCGCATCACCTCCGGCATCCCCCCCCACAGAGTCCGCCACATACAGTAACAGGTCATCGGCATACAACGATACCCGGTGTTCCTCCCCATCCCCTCCAGTTCCTGGACTCCCTTAGAGCCATAGCCAAAGGCTCAATTGCCACTGCAAATAGCAAGGGGGATAGGGGGCACCCCTGCCTCGTCCCCTGGTACAGCCGAAAGTATTCCGACCTCCTTCGATTTGTGGCCACACTCGCCACCAGGGCTTCGTAAAGTAGCCTAACCCAACTAATGAACCCCTCCCCGAACCCAAACCTCCTCAACACTTCCCAAAGGTACCCCCACTCCACCCTATCGAAGGCCTTCTCCGCGTCCATCGTCGCCACTATCTCTGCTTCCCCCTCCACTGCAGGCATCATGATTATGTTAAGGAGCCTCTGCACATTGGTATTCAGCTGCCTTCCCTTAACAAAACCCGTCTGGTCCACGTGAATCACCCCCGGGACATTCTGGTAGCCAACACCTTCGCTAACAGCTTCGCGTCCACATTGAGGAGAGAGATTGGCCTATATGACCCACACTGTAATGGGTCCTTGTCCCGCTTCAAGATCAGCGCCCTGGACATTTTCGGGGCAGGGCCCCCCCCCCCCGCCTCATTGAAAGTCCTCACTAATAGAGGGCCCAGCAGGTCCATGTACTTCCGGTAAAATTCCACCAGGAACCCACCTGGCCCCGGTGCCTTCCCCGCCTGCATACTCCCCAGCCCCTTAGTCAGCTCCTCCAGCCCTACCGGTGCCCCAAGCCCAGCCAACTGCTCCTCCTCCACCCTCGGGAACCTCAGCTGATCCAAAAATCGACGCTTCCCCCCCCCCACCCCCCTCCTCCGTCGGGGGCTCAGATCTATATAGCCCCTCATAAAAGTCTCTAAATACCCCATTTATTCCCACCGCACTCCACACTGTGTTCCCCCCTTTATCCCTAACTCCCCCAATCTCCCTCGCTGCCTCCCGCTTCCGAAGCTGGTGTGCCAACATCCGGCTAGCCTTCTCCGCGTACTCATTCACCGCCCCTTGCACTTTCCTCCACTGCACCTCTGCCTTCTTGGTGGTCAACAGGTCAAACACGGCCTGGAGGCATCGTCGCTCCTTGAGTATTCCCTCCTCTGGGACCTCTGCATACCTCCTATCAACCCTTAAAATCTCCCCCACCAATCTTTCCCACTCTCTCCTCTCCTTCTTCTCCTTGTGGGCCCTAGTGGAGATTAGCTCTCCCCTAATCACCGCCTTCAGCGCCTCCCAGACCACCCCCACCTGCACCTCCCCATTATCGTTAGCTTCTAGATAGCTTTCAATGCACCCCCGGATCTGCCCGCTCACCACCTCATCCGCCAACAAGCCCACATCCAGGCGCCACAGCTGGTGCTGGTCCCTCTCCTCCCCTAGCTCCAGCTCCACCCAATGTGGGGCATGGTCTGAGATGGCTATGGCCGAATACTCCGTGTCCTCCACCCTCTGGATTAGTGCCCTGCTCATAACAAAGAAGTCTAATCCGGGAGTAGGCCTTATGGACGTTGGAAAAAAAAGAAAATTCCCTGGCCCCCGGCCTGACAAACCTCCATGGGTCCACTCCTCCCACCTGGTCCATAAACCCCCTCAGCACCTTGGCCGCCACCGGCCTCTTACCCATCCTGGACCTGGAGCGGTCCAATGCTGGATCCAGTACCGTGTTGAAGTCCCCCCCCCATTATCAAGCTCCCTGCCTCCAGGTCCGGAATCCGGCCCAATATGTGCCGCATAAATCCGGCATCGTCCCAGTTCTGGGCATATACATTCACTAATACCACCCGCACCCCTGCAGCTTACCACTCACCATCACATACCTACCTCCATTGTCTGCCACGTTGTTCAGTGCGTCAAACGACACCCGCTTCCCCACCAAAATCGACACCCCTCGATTCTTTGCATCCAACCCCGAGTGGAAAACCTGCCCGACCCACCCCTTTCTCAGCCTAACCTGATCTGCCACCCTCAAAAGCGTCGCCTGGAGCATAACCACATCTGCCTTCAGTCCCTTCAGGTGCGCGAACACACGGGCCCTCTTGACTGGCCCGTTCAGGCCTCTCACATTTCAAGTTATCAGTCGGATCAGGGGGCTACCCGCACCACACCCACCCCCCCCACCCCCCCCCCCCCGCCCCGCCCCCCCCCCGCCGATTAGCCATCCCTTTTTCTAGGCCAGCCACGTGCCCGCGCCTTCCGCACTCTCCATTCCCCCCAACGACAGATCCCCACCCCAAATCTCTCTCCGAGCTCCAGCTCCCCTTTGGCCAATGCAGCAGCAGCCCAGTCCCCCCCCCAGCTAGGTCCCCCCCGAGCTGCGTTGCTCCCCCCCATAGCACTCCCGTAAGTCAGCTAACTCCTGCTTACCCCGGCCACTCCCGCCACTCCATTGACCCCCCCAGTGTGGTAGTCCACCCCCCCCCCCCTCCTGTCCATCAGTGGCCGCTCCTCTCCAAAACTGCCCTCCCCCCGCCCCCTTCCTTCCCTAGCGCAGGAAAAAGCCCGCGCTTTCCATCAAACCGGCTCCGCCCTCTCTGGCGCAATTCCCTTTTGCGGCCTAATCCCAGGTCCCCCACCTCGGGCCTCCCATCTCCCCTCCCCCCAACGGGGCCCCATCCTTCCAACCACCGACGCCCACACTCTCACAAAACCCCCACTTCGAACCATTTCACCCTACCCCACCCAGCACCCAGGGAAACAATACAGAACAGAACAGAACGTCCCCCAAAGCACAGTAACCACAGTAGCCCCCTGCGACCTCCCCTCACAACCGACCCTCAGTCCGTATCCAACTTTTCGGCCTGAATAAAGGTCCACGCCTCCTCCGGCGTCTCAAAGTAATGGTGCTGGTCCTGTTTTTAAAAAAAAAAAAATGTTTATTCAAATTTTTCCAACAACATTTTTTAACAAACAAACCCCCCCCCCCCACATAACAAAAAGAAGAAAGAACACAAACACCACAATCAAAAATAATAAACTACTTATACATCGGGTTTCTCCCGCATATATTAACCTCCCATATGACATTCAAAAGTACCCTTGGGGAAACTCGCCCAAATACCCCCCCGAAAGAGACCCCCCCCCCCTCCCCCCCCGGGTTGCTGCTGCTGCTGACCTCCTCCTAACGCTCCGCAAGATAGTCTAGGAACGTTTGCCACCGCCTGAGGAACCCCTGCACAGACCCTCGTAAGGCAAACTTTATCCTCTCCAGCTTAATGAACCCTGCCATGTCATTTATTCAGGCTTCCACACTGGGGGGCTTTGCGTCCTTCCATAATAGCAAGATCCTCCGCCGGGCTACCAGGGACGCAAAGGCCAGGATACCGGCCTCTTTCGCCTCCTACACTCCCGGTTTGTCCGTTACCCCAAATAATGCCAACCCCCAACTCGGCTTGACCTGGACTTTCACCACCTTGGACATAGTCCTCGTGAAACCCCTCCAGAACCCATCCAGTGCCGGGCACGACCAGAACATGTGGACGTGATTCGCCGGGCTTCCCGAGCACCTCCCACATCTGTCCTCCACCCCAAAGAACTTACTCAACCTCGCCCCTGTCATATGCGCTCTGAGTAACCTTAAATTGTATTAGGCTGAGCCTGGAGCAAGAAGAAGAGGAGTTAACCCTACTCAGGGCATGATCTCACAGACCCCCATCAATCTCCTCCCCAAGCTCCTCCTCCCACTTGCCCTTTAGCTCCTCCACCGAAACCTCCTCTTCTTTCATCTCTTGATAGATAGCCGAAACCTTGCCTTCTCCGACCCATACACCCGAAATCACCCTGTCCTGAATCCTCTGTGCCGGGAGCAACGGGAATTCCCTCACCTGCCGCCTCACAAACGCCCTCACTTGCATATACCTGAACGCATTTCCCGGGGGTAACCCAAACTTCTCCTCCAGCGCCCCTAGGCTCGCAAACGTCCCATCTATAAACAGGTCCCCCATTCTTCTGATCCCTGCCCGATGCCAGCTCCGAAACCCCCCATCCATCCTTCCCGGGACAAACCGATGGTTCTCCCGAATCGGGGACCAAACCGAGGCTCCCATCTCCCTTAGGATCCACATGACCTCCACCATCCCCTCCACTGGATCTGCCGCATACAGCAACAGGTCATCCTCGTACAGCGACACCCGATGTTCCTCTCCCCCTCGGACCAACCCCCTCCATTTCCTTGACTCCCTTAGTGCCATGGCCAAAGGCTCAATTGCCAATGCAAACAAAGGGGACAGGGGGCACCCCTGCCTCGTCCCTCGGTACAGCCGAAAGTGCTCCGACCTCCGCCAATTCGTAGCCACACTCGCCACTGGGGCTCTATATAGGAGCATGACCCAACTGATAAACCCTTCCCCGAACCCAAACCTCCGCAACACTTCCCAAAGATACTCCCACTCCACCCGGTCGAAGGCCTTCTCCGCGTCCATAGCTGCCACTACCTCCGCCTCTCCCTCCACCGATGGCATCATAATCACGTTGAGGAGCCTCCGCACATTAGTGTTTAGCTGCCTGCTCTTTACAAATCCCGTCTGGTCCTCATGAATCACCCCAGGGACACGGTCCTCAATTCTCGTAGCCAGCTCTTTTGCCAGCAACTTCGCATCCACATTGAGGAGCGAGTTCGGTCTATACGACCCACATTGCAGTGGGTCCTTCTCCCGCTTCAGAATCAGCGAGATCAGCGCCCCGGACATTGTCGGGGGCAGGGTCCCCCTCTCCCTTGCCTCATTGAAAGCCCTCACTAACAACGGGCCTAGCAGTTCCACATATTTCCTATAAAACTCGACCGGCAACCCATCTGGCCCCGGGGCCTTCCCTGCCTGCATGTTCCCCAATCCTTTAACCAGCTCCTCCAACCCAATTGGCGCCCCTAAACCAGCCACCTCCTGCTCCTCCACCCTCGGGAATCTCAGTTGATCCAAAAATCATCGCATCCCCTCTTCCCCCACTGGGGGCTCAGATCTGTACAGCTCCTCATAGAAGTCCTTAAATACCTCATTTACTCTCACCGCACTCCGCACCGTATTCCCCCTGCTATCCTTAATGAAATGAAAATGAAATGAAAATGAAATGAATGAATGAATGAAAATGAAAATCGCTTATTGTCACAAGTAGGCTTCAATGAAGTTACTGTGAAAAGCCCCTAGTCGCCACATTCCGGCGCCTGTTCAGGGAGGCTGGTACGGGAATCGAACCATGCTGCTGGCCTGCCTTGGTCTGCTTTAAAAGCCAGCGATTTAGCCGAGTGTGCTAAAACAGCCCCTGCTGGTTTAACTCCACCTGTCTCCCTCGCTGCCACCCTCTTACGGAGCTGGTGTGCCAGCATCCGGCTCGCCTTCTCCCCATACTCGTACGTCACCCCCTGTGCTTTCCTCCACTGTGCCTCTGCTTTCCCTGTGGTCAACAGGTCAAACTCCGTCTGGAGGCTTCGCCGCTCCCTAAGTAGTCCCTCCTCGGGGGGGCCTCTGCATATCTCCTGTCCACCCTTAAGATCTCCCCCACCAACCTCTCCCTCTCCCTGCCCTCTCTCTTCTCCCTGTGGGCCCTAATGGAGATTAACTCTCCCCTTCAACGCCTCCCAGACCACCCCCACCTGCACCTCTCCGTTGTCATTGGCCTCCAAGTATCTCTCAATGCACCCCCGCACCCTCCCGCACACCTCCTCATCCGCCAGTAATCCCACATCAAGATGCCACAACGGGCACTGGTACCTCTCCTCTCCTAACTCCAGCTCCACCCAGTGCGCGGTGTGGTCTGAGATGGCTATGGCCGAATACTCCGTTCCTTCCATTTTCGGGATAAGCGCCCTACTCCAGGGGCCTAGCAAACCTCCATGGATCCACTCCCCCCATCTGATCCATAAACCCCCTAAGCACCTTGGCCGCAGCCGGCCTCTTCCCCGTCTTGGATCCGGAGCGATCTAATGCTGGATCCAGCACCCGTGTTGAAATCCCCCCCCATTATCAAGCTTCCTGCCTCCAGGTCCGGAATCCGACCCAGCATATGCTTCATAAATCCGGCATCATCCCAGTTCGGGACATATACGTTTACCAGTACCACCCACACCCCCTGCAACCTACCCGGGAAAAAGCCCGCGCTTTCCTGAGCCGGCCCCGCCCCCTCTGGCGCAGCTCCTTTTGCGGCCTTATCTCAATTCCCCCATCCCCGGGCATCCCCCCCTCCAACATCGGCGCCCACACTCTCCCACAGCCTCCCCATCTAATCCCTTCACCCATCCCCATCCAGCACCCAACCAAGGGAACATTCCCTACACGTAGTTAAAACCATATATACAGCAAACATCCCCCCCACAACACCAATCCTCAATTTGAGTCCAACTTTTCAGTCTGTATAAAGCTCCAAGCCTCCTCAGGCGTTTCGAAATAGTGGTGCCGATCTTGGAATGTGACCCACAATCACGCTGGCTGCAGCATACCGAACTTCACCCCCTTCCGATGGAGCACCGCCTTGGCCCGATTAAAGCCAGCTCTCTACTTGGCCACGCCTGCACTCCAGTCCTGATAGATTCGGATCTCCGTGTTCTCCCACCTGCTGCTCCGCTCTTTCTTGGCCCATCTCAAGACACACTCTCTATCCATAAAGCGGTGAAACCTCACCACTACAGCCCTTGGCGGCTCGTTGGCCTTGGGTCTCCTCGCCAGGACCCGATGAGCCCCATCTTGCTCCAGGGGGCTCGGGAAGGCTCCTGCGCCCATCAGCGAATTGAGCATCGTGCTCACATATATGGTGCCGGTCCTTAAACGTGACCCACAGTCGCGCTGGCTGCAGCATCCCAAATTTCACCCCCTTCCGATGCAGAACCGCCTTAGCCCAATTGTACCCGGCCCTCTTCTTGGCCACCTCCGCGCTCCAGTCCTGGTATGTACGGACCTCTGCATTCTCCCATCTGCTGCTCCACTCCTTTTTTGCCCATCTTAGGACACACTCCCTGTCCACCAAGCGGTGGAACCGCACCAATACCGCCCGCGGCGGCTCGTTAGACTTGGGCCTCACCGCCAGGACTCGGTGGGCCCCATCCAGCTCCAGGGGCCTCGGGAAGGCACCCGCGCCCATCAACGTGTTCAGCATTGTGACCACATATGCCCCAGCATCCGTCCCTTCCACTTCCTCCGGGAGACTCAGAATCCGAAGGTTCTTCCTCCTCGACCTATTCTCCATGTCCTCGAACTTCTCCTGCCATTTCTTATGCAGCGCCTCCACCTTCACCGCCAGGCCCAATATCTCGTCCTCATTCTCCGAGGCCTTCTGCCGCACCTCCATGATCACCACCCCTTGGGCCTTCTGGGTCTCGACCAGCTTGTCGATCGAAGCCTTCATCGACTCCAGCAGCTCTGCTTTCAATTCCGTGAAGCAACGCTTGAGAAACTCCTGCTCCTCTTGCGACCATTGCGCCCACGCTGCCTGGTCTCCACCCACCGCCATCTTGGCTTTCCTCCCTCGCACTTTTCGCTGCACCAAAATTACTTTTTTCACCGCTCCACTCCTGGTCCAATCCATACAGTGCCGGGGAAATCGTACTGTCACCTTCCCACACTGGGAACCGTCAAACAAATGCTGCTGGGGCCCCTAAAAAGAGCCCAAAAGTCCGTTTCTGGCAGGAGCTAACAGCACGTCTTTCGGGACTTGTGGGAGGAAACCAGAGCATCTGGAGAAAACCCATGCAGTTGCAGGGAGAACGTGCAGACTCCACACAGACAGTGACCCAAACCGGGACTCAAACCTGGGACCCTGGCACTGTGAAGCAACAGTGCTAACCACTATGCTACCTTCATAGCTAAACTATTACACGTAAATAATTGTGGCCATGTTGCCTTATGCAGTGAACAGCTCGAAATGCAAGGTAATTGGGCTTCAGAGACTGCTAGAACACCTAAAGAAATGAGATCAAAAGGTGACCCATGTTTGTTTAATAAATTCAGATAAGAGATAGAGTTTACTTAGCTAAAGAACTGGAGATGTTATGTCTGCAAAGCTCGCAAGAACAATGGCAGTCCAGAGAGATGTTTTTGTTTTGTTTAGTTAATTTTAAATCATTCAATTACCTTGAAAGGATGTAAAATCTATGTACTTAATTAGATTAAAGAAGAAACTCGATGAGGAATAATTAACTTAAATGGCAGTTTGAGGACAGCCCAGAGCAGGCTACATCAGGATGAAGGTGGGTGGAGTCGAGGGAGGTCCTCTGATTTCAATTTACTTGGGTGTATGGTGAGAGAGAGAGAGAGTGCATTTTGGACCTGATGCAACTTGTTGCTCACTGAAAAAAGTTAGCTACAGTAAATGATAGTTAGATGGACCTGCACTGTAAATGGAGTAAAGATCAAATGTCATCATTGACCATGTAGAATGCAGGTGAGGCTAAATCTCAATTTGAATCCTCTGAGGGAAAAGCAGCTTGGAGATTACTTAGTGGGAGAATCCATAATTGGTCTCACAGTGTCATTGCAAAAGAGAGTAATCAGCTGAATTAACTTGGAAGTATTGGAAAGGAATTAGAGCAAGAGATTGGGACATCCACAGCTGAGAGGGTAAATGAATGTTTTACTTCTGAGAATAGCTGGAGCGGAGGATAATTCTTCTGAGGACTGTGATGAACTTATGGGTGATCCAACAGTAGTAAATAACTTTAAGATTTAATATGATCCCAGTTAATGTGATAACTAGATGGGAAAATCCCGAATTGAACCATTGCTCAAACGACCATAACTTATATTTTTGTTTTTTTTACAAAATGTGGAGGAAGTCACAGGACCACTAATTAGCTGTAACACAAAAAAAAAACGGGTTGTGATACAATACACCTTTACTCTGTCTCTCTCTCTCTCTCTCTTCCCCCTCCCTCCCCCCTCATATCTGAACAATTACACACAGGTGTTAGGATTAACACAGACTACAAAGTACATCTTAATCTACAATGGTCTCATTAACACAAAGTCCCTTTTAAGAACACAAGATGACTGTGGCAAATGCACTCTCCACTTTGAACTCCCAAGTGAATGTGGATGTCTCCTCAGAATCCCCCCAGATGATTGTCACATGAAAATTTCCAAATACCGCTCACAAAAACATGCTTTAAAATCTTCTCTCATAATTATGCTTCCCTTATTGGTTTGCATTCTGAAATCCAGACCAGGTTTCCCAGATGATACTTTTAAACAAAGTTCCCATTTCACTTTTAACAGTGAATCCAGCCCAGGATTTTACACCAACCCCTTTAGGATTTCTTTGCCTTGATGTGCAAACTGTTCACAATTGCTTTAAGTCTCAAATGCAAACTGTATTAAAATGGCATCCTACATGCTTTTGCGTTTTATTTATTTTTCACACCATAGCCCCTCTCTAAGCACAATAGAAACACAGTTGGACCAACCCCCACACATACAAATATCTTTGTCCAGCATGAATCTAATTATAGATTTTACCGTTCCAGACAGAGAAACATTAAATTAAACCCACATTATTATTAAAACTATACCTTATTTCTGATCTTTACCAATACAAGTATAAATCCCTTCATTTTCCGAACAGATTGATGTGTTTTATACCTGGCACAACAGAAGGTGGTTGTGGTTTTTCGAGTTCAATCATCTCAGTTCTGAGGGTAGTGCCCTAGACCCAATTATTTCAGCTGCTTCATTAATAACCTTCCTTCCATCATAAGGTCAGAAGTGGGGGGTGTTCGTTGATGATTGCACAATGTTCAGCACCATTCGTGACTCATAAGAACATAAGAACTAGGAGCAGGAGTAGGCCATCTGGCCCCTCGAGCCTGCTCCGCCATTCAATGAGATCATGGCTGATCTTTTGTGGACTCAGCTCCACTTTCCGGCCCGAACACCATAACCCTTAATCCCTTTATTCTTCAAAAAACTATCTATCTTTATCTTAAAAACATTTAATGAAGGAGCCTCTACTGCTTCACTGGGCAAGGAATTCCATAGATTCACAACCCTTTGGGTGAAGAAGTTCCTCCTAAACTCAGTCCTAAATCTACTTCCCCTTATTTTGAGGCTATGCCCCCTAGTTCTGCTTTCACCCGCCAGTGGAAACAACCTGCCCGCATCTATCCTATCGATTCCCTTCATAATCTTATATGTTTCTATAAGATCCCCCCTCACCCTTCTAAATTCCAACGAGTACAGTCCCAGTCTACTCAACCTCTCCTCGTAATCCAACCCCTTCAACTTTGGGATTAACCTAGTGAATCTCCTCTGCACACCCTCCAGTGCCAGTATGTCCTTTCTCAAGTAAGGAGACCAAAACTGAACACAATACTCCAGGTGTGGCCTCACTAACACCTTATACAATTGCAGCATAACCTCCCTAGTCTTAAACTCCATCCCTCTAGCAATGAAGGACAAAATTCCATTTGCCTTCTTAATCACCTGTTGCACCTGAAAACCAACTTTCTGCGACTCATGCACGAGCACACCCAGGTCTCTCTGCACAGCAGCATGTTTTAATATTTTATCATTTAAATAATAATCCCTTTTGCCGTTATTTTTACCAAAATGGATAACCTCACATTTGTCAACATTGTATTCCATCTGCCAGACCCTAGCCCATTCACTTAGCCTGTCCAAATCCCTCTGCAGACTTCCAGTATCCTCTGCACTTTTTACTTTACCACTTATCTTAGTGTCGTCTGCAAACTTGGACACATTGCCCTTGGTCCCCAACTCCAAATCATCTATGTAAATTGTGAACAGTTGTGGGCCCAACACTGATTCCTGAGGGACACCACTAGCTACTGATTGCCAACCAGAGAAACACCCATTAATCCCCACTCTTTGCTTTCTATTAATTAACCAATCCTCTATCCATGCTCCTACTTTCCCCTTAATGCCATGCATCTTTATCTTATGCAACAACCTTTTGTGTGGCACCTTGTCAAAGGCTTTCTGGAAATCCAGATATACCACATCCATTGGCTCCCCGTTATCTACCGCACTGTTAATGTCCTCAAAAAATTCCACTAAATTAGTTAGGCACGACCTGCCCTTTATGAACCCATGCTGCGTCTGTCCAATGGGACAATTTCCATCCAGATGCCTCGCTATTTCTTCCTTGATGATAGATTCCAGCATCTTCCCTACTACCGAAGTTAAGCTCACTGGCCTATAATTACCCACTTTCTGCCTACCTCCTTTTTTAAACAGTGGTGTCACGTTTGCTAATTTCCAATCCGCCGGGACCACCCCAGAGTCTAGTGAATTTTGGTAAATTATCTCTAGTGCATTTGCAATTTCCCTAGCCATCTCTTTTAGCACTCTGGGATGCATTCCATCAGGGCCAGGAGACTTGTCTACCTTTAGCCCCATTGGCTTGCCCATCACTACCTCCTTGGTGATATCAATCCTCTCAAGGTCCTCACCTGTCATAGCCTCATTTCCATCAGTCACTGGCATGTTATTTGTGTCTTCCACTGTGAAGACCGACCCAAAAAACCTGTTCAGTTCCTCAGCCATTTCCTCATCTCCCATTATTAAATCTCCCTTCTCATCCTCTAAAGGACCAATATTTACCTTAGCCACTCTTTTTTGTTTTATGTATTTGTAGAAACTTTTACTACCTGTTTTTATATTCTGAGCAAGTTTACTTTCATAATCTATCTTACTCTTCTTTATAGCTTTTTTAGTAGCTTTCTGTTGCTCCCTAAAGATTTCCCAGTCCTCTAGTCTCCCACTGATCTTTGCTACTTTGTATGTTTTTTCCTTCAATTTGATACTCTCCCTTATTTCCTTAGATATCCACGGTCGATTGTCCCTCTTTTTACCGTCCTTCCTTTTTGTTGGTATAAACCTTTGCTGGGCACTGTGAAAAATCACTTGGAAGGTTCTCCACTGTTCCTCAACTGTTTCACCATAAAGTCTTTGCTCCCAGTCTACCTTAGCTAGTTCTTCTCTCATCCCATTGTAATCTCCTTTGTTTAAGCACAAAACACTAGTGCTTAATTTTACCTTCTCACCCTCCATCTGTATTTTAAATTCCACCATATTGTGATCGCTCCTTCCGAGAGGATCCCTAACTATGAGATCCTGAATCAATCCTGTCTCATTACACAGGACCAGATCTAGGACCGCTTGTTCCCTCGTGTACTGAAGCCTCATGACTCCTCATGTACTGAAGCAGTCCATGTGCAAATGTAGCAAGATCTGGACAATATTCAGGCTTGGGCTTTCAAGTGGCAAGTAAAATTCATGCCACTGGAAGTGTCAGGCAATGACCAGCTCCAACAAGTGAGAATCACCCCTTAACATTCAATGGCATTACCATCACCAAATCCCCCACTATCAATATCTTGGGGGTTACCATTGATCAGAAACTGCATTGGACTAGCCATAAAAATACTGCGACAACAAGAACAGGTCAGAGGATAGGAATCCTGTTGCGAGTAACTTACCTTCTGACTTCCCAAAGCATGGTGAGTCATTCTGCATTTACAGTGCAGAAGGCCAGGCCATTTGGCTGATCGTGTCTGCACTGGCCCTTGGAAAGGGCACCCTACCCAAGCCCACACATCCACCCTATCCCCATAACCCAATAACCCCACCCAACCTTTTTGGACACTAAAGGTAATTTAGCAAGGCTTATCCACCTAACCTGCACATCTTTGGACCATGGGAGGAATCCCACGCACACACTGGGAGAACATGCAGACTCCGCACAGATAGTGACCCAAGCCGGGAATCGAACCTGGGACCCTGGAGCTGTGATGCAACTGTGCTAACCACTATGCTACCACTGTTCCTTACAGGAAAGAACAAACTTGCACCTTGCCCATGGTACTCATTGTTTTCCTTCCTATGTGTGATTCACTGTGATGCACTTGGTGTGAAAGCTATCTCTTCCTATTATAAGTGGGGGTCTGACTTGTCAACAGGCTCATCTTGCAGTTTAGCTTCCTGTGCAATGTGCTCATCAGTTTGTTTCCTTGCCTCACTGAGAAGTTCTGTGGTCAGTTGATGGCTGCTTCTCTGTTTCAGCTTTGGATAATGGTAGCACTGGCTAAAGGTTGCAGCATCTGTGTTGTGGTACTTTGAGGTACCTTAAAACAGATGCTAGAGGCAAGAGGCCGAGGTTCTTCTTGCTGCTGGTTCATTTCTTGGCTGTCTTCCACTTGAGAGGCTCCATGGTAACCATCTTGGTGGTTGGTTGGTCTGACCAATAAGGAGCTTCTGGCACCAGCAAAGAAAATGGACAAACCATCTTTGTAAAGAGAGTAGACAATTCCGAGCTGAAGTCCCAGTTGAGAGTACATTTTCTGTTGAGGCTTTGGGAACTTGCAGTTCTGTGTAATTGATGGCAGAGGTTGTTTTAAAGTCTTCTGCCATTTTATGAAGGTTCAGAAGATTGGGCCTCATAAAATCCCACAGTACAGAAGAAGGCCATTCAGCTGATCAAATCTGCACCAACCCTCTGAAAAAACATCCCACCTAGGTCCACTCCGCCACCCTATCCCTGTAACTCCACCTAACCTGCACATTTTTGGACACTAAGGGACAATTTAGCATGGACAATCCACCTAAACTGCACATATTAGAACTGTGGGAGGAAACTGAAGTACCCAGAGGAAACCCACGCAGACACGTGGAGAATGTGCAAACTCCACACAGTCACCCAAGGCTGGAATTGAACCCGGGTACCTGGCATTGTGAGACAGCAGTGCTAACCATTGTGCCACCGCTCTGCTCAGAAGAGAAAAAAGACTGGTTAAGGATGAGGTACATGACTTCAAAGATTTTTTTGGCCTTGGCTTTGTTTAATGCAGTCCTCTTCTTCACCAGCTCTGCTCCCACGTTTTGATAAAACCTGATGGTGTGTCCTTCCCATTTGAACTCAAGATGCTCCTTCGCCCATCTCGGAACCCGCTCTTTCTCTTTTAAGCTATGAAACGTCATTATTGCATGTGGTTGATCCTCAAGATGAGGCCTTTGTAGGAAAGGGAGTACCACGTTATGAGCTTATCACACCATGATGGTGTGGTGTTGCCTGTTACTGGGCTCTGGGTGCTATGGGGAAGTGAATCATTAACGGCCGGGGGGGTTGGGGTCAGGGGGTTCGCGTTCACGCGCAACCGAATACACATTATAATGGTGGTGATCAACACGGAGGATGTCCTCATTGTTCTTCTTCTTTCTCTTCTCGTCTCTTCCTTTCTGTTTCGTCTCTTTCCCTGGAGCTTCTGGGGTTCTATGGATTAAGCATAGTGTCTGTTACTATCTTGGTTAATATCTCGTCTGTTAGCATGTCTGTCCTTTAGTGCCAATTTCCCTTTACAATTTGTCAACATGTGTGACTCCCTCATTGTTTTTAAAAAAACGAATATTCAGGACAAGACACACTTTAAAAATACTGAAACAGTGCGATCCGTCTCGCAGGCTGTGTGATTTACCATCCAAATGTTTGAGAATGTAAATAGCACAGGGATGGCAACCTAAGGGTTTCCCGAAAACAAAACAAAACTTTTTGAACCAAGAGTGCCGAAATGAGGTGCGTATGGGCCGCGACGGGTAAGATTTGGATGGAACCCCCGGGTAGGACGGTGACCGATGCCGTGTGTGCTCTACCCGAGTGTAGCTGACCAGAGGGGGGTCCTCAGGCAGGGCGGGTCTCATGCCGTTTCTCCACTGCCTGAGCAACCGACAAGAACGGGCAAAAATTTAGTCATCGTGGGGGGTTGCCGTATTGGTTCTACCTTCGAACCAGAAGAGCAGTTATGAACGGGGCTGGCAAGCTCTCAGCGGTTTCTGCCGATGAGCGTGCTGGCAGGTTTTCATAGGTTTCCGCCGACAAATAAGGCGTGGGGCCGTGGAAAAAAATTCCGATCTTACATACAACACATAACAATAAGAGTAACAAACAACATTAAACAACATACTGCAAGTTCCATCAGAAAGGACACCATTTCTCCCAAGCGGTTCCTTTTTAAAACATCATCTGGACACCTGAGTTATCAGTTGCGAACAGGGTTGCAAAGGGGTTCTCGCTTTGGGTGTCAGACTCAAAGTCGTCATCTTCTCCCGGATGCCATAATCTCGAATGTATAAGGGCTGATAGGGCTGCACGGTGCAATTTGGGGTCCATCTCATCGTTCCGGATGTGCCTGTATGAATTATTGCGGTGCCAAAAGGTGGTGTCAAGTTCTGTGGGGACGGAATTGTCATCGTAGGGCGGTGGTATTTGGTGGGGTTTGTTGAGGAAAGTGATGAGGAAGGGATCACTCGAATCGTGGTCAGATTTGCTGGGTGTGGGTCCTGTTGCCTGGGGATAGTAGGGAGGCGTGCTGTGGCTATTGTCTGAGTCACAGTCGCTGTTGTCTGTGGGCGTTCCGGGGCGGAATCTAGAGATCGGGGGGTGGAGTCGAGGGCGAGTCCGTGGATGTGGTGGGCGTGTTGGGGGAGGGTCGGGATACGTTGGGTATGGGCGGGGTGTGGTCTGCTGAGTCGAGCATGATCTGGTGTACGTGGTTAGACTGTGGGCCATATGCCTTAAGCTGGTTAATATGGAACCACGCAGTCTTTCCGTTGGGGTACTTAATTTTATAGACTGAGGGGCTTACTTTGTCCGCAATGGAGTACGGACCCGAATACTTCGGTGACAGGAATGTGCTGGGGTTGTAAATTGAGAGCATGACCCGCTGTCCTATCTCAAACTCAGTCGCATGCACTGTCTTGTCGAAACAGGCCTTGCTCTGTTTCTTCCTTGTGCCGAATCTTACTGCGGCTGCTAGCTGAGCCGTTTTCACATTTTCAACTAACTGTTTGACTGCGATCTCGTGTGTGAGGGCCGTCACTTCGGGGCTGGTCAAGTCCAATCCTAATAAAAATTCTGTGCCTTTCATGGGGTGTCCGGCCATGAGAGTGTGTGGGGTGTATCCTGTGGATGTCGAAAGTGTTTCTCAAAAACATCAGCGCAAAAGGGAGGACGTAATCCCAAGTGGTGTTGTTTTGTTGGACCATTTTTCTGAGGGTTGTTTTTAGGGTCCGATTCATGCGCTCCACGATACCACTTGACTGGGGGTGGTATGCGATGTGGAATTTTTGGGTAATGCCAAATATCGGGAGGATGTTCATGACACGTCCCGTAAAATGGGAACCTTGGTTGGATTCAATGCTGCGGGGGAGTCCCCATCTCGTAAAGATGTGGTGGGTTAAGATCTTTGCGGTGGTCTTTGCCGTGTTCGTTCTGGATGGGAATGTCTCTAGCCATTTGGTAAAAGTGTTTATGACGACTAATACATACTTGTGACCATTCCTGCAAGGGGACAATGGTCCTATAAAATCGATCTGGAGGTTAGTCCAGGGGCCATTAACGGGGCGGGTGTGACTAAGCTGAGCCTTCTTTGTGTATCTGTCCAGATTGTTCTGGGCACAGATAAGGCAATTCTCAACATAGTGCGTTACGTCTTCTTTTAAACTTGGCCACCAACAGAGCTGCCTAAGGTTGGCTGTAGTGGGATCAATTCCCTGATGCCCATGACTGTCATGGAATAAACAAATAAGCTGATTCCTGTGCTGTTCAGGAACCACATAAAGGGTGTCTTTTAACACCACATCGTCATGTGTGGTCAGTGCATTTTTAAATCTCTCGTAAGGTGCTGGAAATTGTCCTTTCAAAATCTCCCTGAGATTGCTATCCTGCTTCTGGGCCTGCACTAAATCCTCGCTATTAGTCTGCGAGACCTGAACTGCATTCACTGGTGTGCTTTCGGGGGGTGTCCAAAAATATCCAAGCCTGGAACCTGCTTTAGCCAGCGCGTCGGCCTTTACATTTCCAGGGTGGGGGAGGACCAGTGACGACTACGAACTTTAACAACACCAAAGGTCCTGTCCTGTGCTTTCTCTAAAATGTGGCGGAGCAATGGGGCTGAAGGGAGGGGTTTTCCGTCTGCGGAAACAAATCCTCTTGCTTTCCACAGGGGTAGGAATTCTGTAAGGCTGTTGCAGACATAGAGGCTGTCCGTGTATATGTCTGCTGGGCTGGGGAAGGAATCTGGGTGATCTATAAAGTACGCGACGGCTGCTAGTTCTGCCACCTGCGCGCCTAAGTGTCCTAGTAGTTTTAGTGAGATTTCTTCTAGGGCGCGTCCTCGACATATATGCCGCATCCTGTAATGCGCTTCCCTTCTAATACTGTGGAAGAACCACCCACATAAATCCTTAAAGGTGCGCATGTGTCTGTGTGCTGGGGGTTCTGGGGTGAACTACCTATCTTTTTGGGAGGTGTTTTCACAATAAAGGGGCCTGTGTTGTGGTGCGGTGAGATGATTTCACATTCGTGGGGGGGTGCCTGGGTACTGAAGGTTATCGGCTAAGTGTGGGTCTTGGTCCGCTTAACCGTGATGACCCGTCCCTGCAAAAGAAGGGTCCATCTTGCTGCTCTAATTTGGCTGACTGTACGTCAAGTAAAAGTCGTCCGTCAAGTAAAAGTTGGGTGGGGGTGTGTTCCGTGAGGATTGTGATGGGGTTTAGTCTGGTTATGTAGGAAAAATTCTGAACTGCCCAGAAAACTGCGAGCAGGTGCCTTTCACAGGCCGAAAATCCCTGCTCCACAGGATATAAAAGTCTGGATGCGTAAGCCACGGGTCTTAGCTGTTCGTGCCGTTCCTGGAGGAGCACGGCCGAAAGGGTGCGGTCGGTGCTAGCTTTCTCTATCGCATAGGGGAAAGCGGGTCTGGAACCTATAGTGCGGGGGCTGCAATGAGGGCTCTTTTCAAAGCATCCACAGCATCCGTATGCTGCGGAAGCCATTCCTAAGGAGCTCCTTTAGGAGTTCCGAAAGGGGTGCTGCCTTGTTGGTGAAACCGTCAATATGGTTTCGGCAGTAGCCAACCAGTCCTAAAAACGACATGAGGGCTGAAACATTCTGTGGAAGTGGCAATTTGGCGATCAAGTCAATTCTTTTGTGCTCAATCTCGCGTTTACCATGCGTGATAATCGTACCCAAATATATCACTTTGTTTACCTAAATCTGGGCCTTTTTGGAGTTTACTTAGCATCCAATTCGCTGTAGGAGTTCGGACAGAAGCGCAATGTGCTCTGCCTTGGTGCCTGTCTGCAGTAATAGGTCGTCCACATACTGGACCAGACATTCGGGGCGAGAAAACTTTGACAAACCATTTGCCAGCTCTCGGTGGAAAATGGAGGGGGAGTTGTGGAATCCTTGTGGAAGGCATGTCCACGTGTACTGCTGACTTTTAAAAGTGAAGACAAATTTGTATTGGCACACTTTTGCCAATGGAATGGACCAGAATCCGTTACTGACGTCCAAAACCGTAAAGTATTGTGAGTTGAGTCCCTGTTTGAGCATGGTCTCGGGACTTGTGGCTACCGTGGGGGCTGCTGCGGGGGTGACTTTGTTGAGTTCCCGGTAATCGATGGACAGTCGCCATGATCCATCGGGCTTTCTCACTGGCCAAATCGGGGCATTATTAGTGGAGGCTACTGATCTGAGTACGCCCTGCTCTAATAAGCTGTCGATAACTTTTGCGATTTCTCCCTCTGCCTCTTGGGGAAATCCGTATTGCTTTTGGGGTCTAGGGTCAGGTCCTGTGATTTGAACGGAACCAGTCATCCGGCTACAGTCGTGTTTATGGGTTGCGAATGCTGTCCTGTGCTTCTGCAGAACTGCCCTAACCTGCTTGTCTGTGCTAATCGTGGTCGGGTCAAACCAGAAATCGCCGACTGCGCTAATCTTGTTTGCGTATTCAGCTATTGTGAGCGTTGCAGGGCTCTTGCAGATTTTGCCATTCTCCAAACACATTGGTTTACCGGATCAAATGAAAGGTGGTGGGAGTTCATAAAGTCAATTCCCAAAATGTGTTCTGCTGTGTGGGGTAGATCGACCAAAACTATGGGGTGCTTTGTCGTTCTATTGCCAACCTGAATGGGTACAGGGGCTGTGATGTGTGCCTGCTGTGAGTGGCCTGTGAAGCCACTGAGGGTGATGGTGGCTGTAGTGGGCCACGCGTCTTTCTGAAACATGGTGGAGGAATTAATTGTGGTGCGGGACCCTCCTGTGTCCCAGAGAAATTCGATGGGCTGTCCCCATATCTTTGCTGCAACTACTGGTCGGCCGGACCTATCCCAAAGGGTGTCGCAGACCCAACTGGGGGAGCCCAAACACCGTCAGTCCGTTCCGTTCAGGTACGTCTGGTCTGAATGGGTGCTCACGCTATGTATGGGCTCTGTCCTATTCTTATTCAGAGTGCCTGCCTGCTGGGCTCTCTGTGGCTTTCGTGGGGCATTGCATTCTCGTGCAAAGTGTCCTAACTGTCCACAGTTGTAACACTCCTGTGGCTTTTGTGGGGGGCTGTTCCTGCCTGCTGTTCGTTCACCCATGCGGGCTTCTGGTGTGTTTTCACCGCTTGGATGTCTGCTCCTGCCTGCTGTTCCTCGGGTTTCCTAACAGCGGGTTTGTTTTGGGCACATTGCTCCCAGGCACGGGACAATCTCTTTATAACCCATTTCTCATTATGCGCTTCTTCTGGGGGGTCATAGTTGGTACAGGCTTTTTATCCTGCCTCTGTGGCATGGGAGATAAGGGTGTGGGTCCATTTGGCCATACCGTCTTGGGACAAATGGCCGCGGTCTAAAAAACAGCTGTAAAGTGAATCCACAGGCATCCAGCAAACGTTGTGGGGTGCTCCGTCTTTTTCTGCCTGCACTTATTCAGGCCTTCTACTGGGTCACCTGTTGTAGCCGATCGCATCTAGGATCGCTGCGTGCATCTCTGCAAGGGTGCCTCCTCCTACATTCTGTGGGTCGGGAAGGGCTGCTACGACCGAAGGGTCTAAACTCAAAACTGTGAGCTTCACGTGCTCACGCTCATTCAAGCCGTACATGGTCGCCTGCTTCTTTACTCTGGCGAAGAAGTGGTGGGGGTCTGAGGTGGGGAGGAACGGTGTGATCTTTTCACACGCGTCCCATAATTGGGTCACGGTTAAGGGGGTCGTGTACAGGAATTCCGTGTCTCCTTCCGATGTGACTGCGCGGTGGGTGGTTACTGGGTTCATTGGTGCCTGAACCATCTGCTCTGTGGGGGGTTGGTGCGCTTTTCTCTTCTGGGGCTTTCCTTGCGCACATGTTCCCTGAACATATCTATGCGCGGTCTCATTTAATTCTTCCCAATCCGGGCCGTCTTCTGCATCCAACTGGGATCCAAAGGTGCTCTGGAATCCATTCTGAACTGAAAGCAAAGACTGAAGTTCTGCAATCTGCTTCCGGCACTTTGCGTGATCTAACAAGCTGTCTCTGCTCCATGGTGGCAGCATGGAGTGCTCATAATGCTGCTTTCAGGTCGCTACACTGCCTTTGCAATGCCTCTACCTGTTTCTCTGTTTCCTCTCTTACCAGGACTGCACGTTGCGTGTCCTGATAGGCCTTTTTTGTACTGTGTCTGGAAGCTGCTTAGGTGCGACAGGCAAGACTGGTGTGCCCTCTTGGCATCATCCACCTCTCCGTCCTTTGCTGCTAACTTCCTTCTCAACTCTATGTTCTCTTTCTCAACCTTGCTTACATCAACCTTGCTCTTTCGTGTATTGCTTCTATCTCTTTACGGAGTGTCCGAACGACCTCCTCTGTGCCTCGCAATTGTGCCAAACAGGACACGATTGCCATCGGCTTGCGAGCTTTCCCCAAGCTTTTCTTATGAATCTCTGACAGGTTCTCCCACCAAGTATGTCCTATACTCCCAGGTCCTGTTTCCTTATTCTCACAGAATTCACTCCAAAGGGGCCATCCTTTCCCTTTGAGATTCTTCCTGATTGCCTCTTCCCAAACGGGACACTGTCCTTCTCTGCTGCTGGTTGCTGCGACCACGAATTCTTCATGGTTCATGAGGTGTTGCATTGCCTGCATTGCCATCTTTCCTCTCTAAATACTCTTAAAATTTGGAACGACGGGTACTAAGGCGGTGCTGTAATTACGGGTACGGCTTTCGCTATTTTCCGGAATACAAACTCCCGACAGTTTTTTTCGCAACAAAAATCCATCAGTTTTACCTTATAGCCCTGTTAGTTACACATGCATTAACACACTTCCGAATTACGAGGATTGATCAGAACTGCTTGAACACTTGTGGTTTTGTGTTCCCAATTGGATTCTAATTCAAGTTTTTGGGTTCTCCCGAAGTGGTTAAGCCACTTCTAAGTCGGGTCCCGTCAGGATGTCGCCAATAATATGTTGGTAACTTTTGGTTGGCTCTTAATTCATAATTTGCTCTGTTTGTTTAACCTTTGCTCTAGAGTCGCCAGGTATCTTTATACCACCACGAGGTTCAAGTTCAAGTACTGATCAATAACGCAACACACCAATTAGTAAGATTCAAATCAAAACACATTTATTATATACAGTAAGTCACTACTTACGCATTTAACTCTACATTCTAGACTATTTCTATCCCTAAAAGGCCTATACTTAGCTTTGGAATTGGCCCACCAGGTCAGGGGAACAAATGGCCTTTCGTTCAGGTCCTGAGTCTGCAGGATTCAAAAGCCGGTATGGACTTGTAGCTAGGAGCGCCTATCTTGTAGCGAGCGTTGACTGGAGACTTACTTGGTTGATGTGGCCACTTGAGCAGTTCACTCTCAAGGGTTGATTCGCATTGTTGAGCGATCCTGCCAAGAAGGACGATTTGAACTTGGGGACTTTACTTTATAGTCCCCAGGGGCTTCCCGCCCTTCGGGGCGGACCCCGTACCTGGTTCCAAATGATTGGACTTCTCCAATACTGGAGTTGTTCCCTGATCGCTGGGCGGTCCCTAAATGTCCGTTGGCCTTCCTTTGTCTTGGCTCCTGCTGGCGCCGAGGAGGCTGGCTTGGCTTTATTCACCTTAAGTGTTTCAATTGTGCCTTGGAATCGCTTATTACCATGCAGATGGCTGCTGATTTCAGTGCTGTCTGGTTTTTGCAAGTTCCAATACACAGGATTTCTGCACTTGCTCGTTTTTGCCTGTGATGGCTGAATTTCCCTTTAGTCTTTGCGGTTCTCCATTTTAAGTCGGGAAGTGGCCAACCCAGGTGGTTACAGAACTCTTACCAAAACCCCAGATGCAAACATCTTTGTCTAACATGAATCTAACTATAGGTTTACCCTTCCTTACACAGAAACGCTAAATTAAACCCACTTGAAATGATACCTTATTTCTAATATTTAACAATGCAAACTGTAGCCATGTAAAATGGCTGACTCCCGATTAGAATGGTCAAACCCGATTTAAATTGGCGAACGGAAGAGGCTGATGGGAAAATCAGCCAACAGGACTCAAACTGACAGCTGCAGGTAAAACAGTGTATTTGCCTCTGGGGACGTCAGTCCAGACCGATACCTGCAGCCATCAACATCACAACAACCCAGCCATCTGCATTTTAATCAGCCATCCCCGGGAACAATTGCTACAAATTAGAAACTCAAAGCCGACCCAGACCTTTCGGCGCCAGCAGGGGCTAACACAAAGAAAGGTAAACGACCACCCCCCGATCAAGGAATCGCTCCAGTGGACTTCCGGGTGCGGCGATGACCAGCTAAGTCGCACGTTTCGGCACCTCCCGTTTTAACGGACTTTTGGGCTCTTATCGGGAGCCCCAACGGCAATTTTCGAAGGCTAAACCCACTGTGAGGCGACATAGAAGGGAGTTCCCCCCCGGATGTGAATGGATAGAAGAGATAATAGTGGCCAGATTGTAGAGGATCCTCTGGAGCAGCGGCAAAGAAGGGAAGTGAGAAGCAAGATGGCGGCGGAGGGAGGCCAGTTGGTATGGGGCCTGGAACAGCAGGAGTTCCTCCGGCGATGTGTGGAGGAGCTCAAGAAGGAGGTGCTGGCGCCGATGCTGCAGGCGATTGAGGGGTTAAAGGAGGCGCAGAAGACCCAAGAGATGGAGCTCCGTGGAGTGAAGGCAAAAGCTGCCGAAAATGAGGACGAGATACAGGGCTTGGTGGTGAAGACGGAGATGCACGAGGCACTGCATAAGAGGTGTATGGAGAGACTGGAAGCCTGGAAAATAGCTCGAGGAGGAAGAACTTAAGAATCTTGGGTCTTCCCGAAGGGGCAGAGGGAGCCGACGTTGGGGCGTATGTGAGCACGATGCTCCATACCTTAATGGGAGCTGAGGCCCCGACGGGCCCCCTGGAAGTGGAGGGAGCGTACCGAGTCCTCAGGAGAAGACCAAAGGCAGGAGAAATATCTTGAGCAATAGTGGTGAGGTTCCACCGCTACAAGGACAGGAAGATGGTCCTGAGATGGGCGGAAAAGACACGGAGCAGCAGGTGGGAGAACGCGGTGATCCGCGTGTATCAGGATTGGAGTGCGGAGGTGGCGAGAAGGAGGGCAAGTTTCAATCGGGCCAAGGCGGTGCTCCACAAGAGGAAAGTGAAATTTGGAATGTTGCAGCCGGCAAGACTGTGGGTTACACACCAGGGTAAACACCACTACTTCGAGACGGCAGAGGAGGCGTGGACATTTAATGAAGAGGAGAAGTTGGACTAGATTTGAGAAAGAAAGAGTGTTTGAAATGAAGTAGCAAGGTGGTGGCAAGGGACTGTTAATCAGATGGGGGAAAATTCTCTTTCCCCTCGAAGGGGGACACACATGAAGAAATGTGGGCGCCGGTGGGGAAGGGGAGGGGGAAGGAGAGAGGGAGCTGCGCCATCAGGGGCGGGGCCGAGAGGGAAGCGCGGGCTTTGTTCCCGCGCTATGGAAATTGTGGCGGGAAAAGGGGGCGCAGGAAGGAGGGGGCCTCACATAATAGCAGGCTAAGGATAAACGGGGGCAGCCGAGGTCAGCCAGAGTTTGCTGAGTTCCGGAAGCAATATGGGGGGAGCAACTAAGCTAGAGAGGGATCTAGCGGGGGGGGGTTTAACTGGGTTGCTGCTGCTAAGGGGAAGGGGGAGCTGTTACAGGATGGGATGGTCGGGACGGGAGGGCACCGTCCGGGGGATAAGTGGGTGCGTGGGAACCGGGTGAGGAGCTGGTCTAAAAAAGGGGATGGCTAGTCGACGAGGGAGGGGGGTAAAGAGCCCCCCAACCCGGTTGATCACGTGGAATGTGAGAGGGTTGAATGGGCCGATTAAGAGGGCAAGGGTATTTGTGCACCTAAAGAAGCTAAAGGCAGACGTGGTCATGCTTCAGGAGACGCACCTGAAATTGGCGGATCAGGTCAGGTTAAGAAAAGGATGGGTGGGACAGGTATTCCACTCGGGCTTGGATGCGAAAAATAGAGGGGTGCAATACTGGTGGGGAAAAGGTTTTGTTTGAGGCGAAGACCACAGTGGTGGACAGTGAGGGTAGATACGTGATGGTGAGTGGCAGATTGCAAGGTGAGGCGGTGGTACTGGTGAACGTATATGCCCCGAACTGGGATGATGTGAACTTTATGAAGCGTATGTTGGGGCGCATCCCGGACCTGGAGATGGGAAAGTTGGTAATGGGGGGGGGGCTTCAACATGGTGCTGGACCCAGGGCTGGACCGGTCCAGATCTAGGACCGGGAGGAGGCCGGCAGCGGCCAAGGTGCTTAAGGGCTTGATGGAGCAGATGGGAGGAGTGGATCCCTGGAGATTTACTAGACCAAGGAGTAAAGAGTTTTCCTTCTTTTCCCATGTCCACAAAGTGTACTCCCGGATAGACTTCTTTGTCCTGGGAAGGGCGCTGATCCCGAAGGTGGCAGGAACGGAGTATTCGGCTATAGCCATTTCAGATCATGCCCCACATTGGGTAGATCTGGAAGTTGGAGAGGAAAAGGAGCAGCGCCCACTCTGGAGATTAGATATGGGACTGTTGGCGGACGAGGGGGTATGTGGAAGGGTGAGGGGATGTATTGAAAGGTACCTAGAGATCAATGATGATGGAGAGGTCCAGGTGGGAGTGGTTTGGGAGGCGCTGAAGGCGGTGGTTAGAGGGGAGCTGATCTCCATAAGGGCCCATAAGGGGAAACAAGAGGGTAAAGAAAGGGAGATTGCTGGGGGAGATTTTGAGGGTGGATAGGCAATATGCAGAGGCTCCAGATGAAGGGCTATACAGGGAAAGACGGAGATTGCACACGGACTTTGACTTGTTGACCACGGGTAAGGCGGAGGCACAATGGAGGAAGGCACAGGGAGTGCAGTATGAATATGGAGAGAAGGCGAGCCGGCTGCTGGCCCAACAACTTAGGAAGAGGGGGGCGGCGAGAGAGATCGGAGGGGTTAGAGACGAGGAGGGAAAGATGGAATGGGGAACGGAGAGGGTGAACGGGGTGTTTAAGGTATTTTACGAGAGGCTATATAAGGCTCAACCCCCGGAAGGGAAAGAGGGAATGATGCGTTTCCTAGACCAGCTGGAGTTCCCGAAGGTTGAGGAACAGGAGATGACAGGACTGGAAGCGCAGATTGAGGTGGTAAAAGGAATTGGGAACATGCAGGCAGGGAAGGCCCCGGGACCGGATGGGTACCCGGTGGAGTTCTATAGGAAATACGTGTACTTGCTGGCCCCACTTCTGACGAGAACCTTTAATGAGGCTAGGGAAAGGGGGACACTACCCCCGACGATGTCGGAGGCGACGATATCGCTGATCCTGAAAAGAGACAAAGACCCGCTGCAGTGCGGGTCAAACAGGCCTATTTCCCTCTTGAACGTAGATGCCAAGCTTTTGGCAAAGGTGATGGCGACGAGGATAGAGGACTGTGTCCCTGGGGTGGTGCATGATGATCAAACGGGGTTTGTTAAAGGGAGGCAATTGAATGCTAACATACGGAGGCTGTTGGGGGTGATGATGGTGCCCCCACCGGAGGGGGAGGCGGAGATAGTGGTGGCGATGGATGCAGAGAAAGCATTCGATAGAGTGGAGTGGGACTACCTGTGGGAAGTACTGAGGAGATTTGGATTTGGAGAGGGGTTCATTAGATGGGTTCAGCTCCTGTACAGGGCCCCGGTGGCAAGTGTGACCACTTCCGACTATATAGGGGTACAAGACAGGGATGTCCCCTGTCCCCGTTACTGTTTGCGTTGGCAATTGAGCCATTGGCCATACCGCTGAGGGGCTCTAGGAAGTGAGGGGGTACTTAGAGGAGGAGAAGAGCATCGGGTGTCATTATACGCAGATGATTTGTTGTTGTATGTCGCGGACCCAGTGGAGGGGATGCCTGAGATAATGCAGACACTCAGGGAGTTTGGAGAGTCTTCAGGATATAAATTGAATATGGGGAAGAGTGAACTGTTTGTGATGCACCCCGGGGAACAGGGAAGGGGAATAGACGATTTGCCGTTGAGGAAGGTAAGAAGAGATTTCCGGTATTTAGGGATCCAGGTGGCCAGGAACTGGGGGACCTTGCATAAGCTTAACTTGGCACGACTGGTAGAGCAGATGGAAGAGGACTTTAGGAGGTGGGACATGGCGCCCCTGTTATTAGCGGGCAGGGTGCAGGCGGTTAAAATGGTGGTCCTTCCGAGGTTTCTTTTTGTGTTCCAGTGCCTCCTTGTACTGATTACAAAGGCCTTTTTTAAGAAGGTGGATAGGAGTATTATGAGCTTTGTGTGGGCTGGAAAGACCCCAAGAGTAAAGAGGCGGTTCCTGCAGCGCAGTAGGGACAGAGGGGGACTGGCACTGCTGAGTCTAAGTGATTATTATTGGGCCGCCAATGTGTCAATGATATGTAAGTGGATGAGGGAAGGGGAAGGAGCGGCGTGGAAAAGACTGGAGATGGCGTCCTGTTGGGCAACTAGCTTAAAAGCACTGGCGATGGCGCCGTTACCGTTCTCCCCGAAAAAATACACCACAAACCCAGAGGTGGTGGCAACTCTGAAAATTTGGGGGCAGTGGAGACGACATAAGGGAGTGACGGGTGCCTCAGTGTGGTCCCCGATAAGGAACAACCATAGGTTTGTCCCGGGAAGGATAGATGGGGGATTTAAATCTTGGCAGCGAGCAGGAATTGCAAAATTGCAGGACTTGTTCTTAGACGGGACGTTCGCGAGTCTGGGAGCACTGACAGAAAAATATGGGTTGCCACCTGGGAATGCATTTCGCTATATGCAAGTGAGGGCATTTGTGAGGGAATTTCTGCAGCTCCCGGCGCAAGAGATCCAGGACAGAGTGATTTTGGGGGCATGGGTGGGTGATGGTAGGGTGTCAGATATATATAGGGAAATGAGAGACGAGGGGGAGACGATGGTAGAGGAGCTGAAGGGAAAATGGGAGGAGGAGCTGGGGGGAAGAGATTGAGGAGGGGCTGTGGGCAGATGCCCTAAGTAGGGTAAACTCTTCGTCCTTGTGTGCCAGGCTCAGCCTGATACAATTCAAGGTTCTACACAGGGCGCATGTGACGGGAGCAAGGCTGAGTAGGTTTTTTGGAGTGGAAGATAGGTGCGGGAGATGCGCGGGAAGCCCGGTGAACCACACCCACATGTTTTGGTCATGTCCGGTATTGCATGGGTTCTGGGTGGGTGTGGCAAAAGTGATCTCGAAGGTGGTGGGGGTCCGGGTCAAACCAAGCTGGGAGTTGGCTATATTTGGGGTTGCAGAAGAGCCGGGAGTGCAGGAGGCGAGAGAGGCCGACGTGTTGGCCTTTGCGTCCCTAGTAGCCCGGCGAAGGATTCTACTTATGTGGAAAGAAGCTAAGCCCCCGGGTGTGGAGGCCTGGATCAACGACATGGCAGGGTTTATAAAACTGGAGCGGATAAAATATGCATTAAGAGGTTCGGCTCAGGGGTTCACCGGGCGGTGGCAACCGTTCCTCGACTATCTCGCAGAGCGATAAGGGAAAATAGGAAAGGCAGCAGCAGCAGCCCGGGGGGAGGGGGGGCTCATTTGGGTCTTATGGGGTTTTATGTGTTTATATATTAGTTATTTATATTTGATTTCACAAAGTTACTATTTTAGTTATTTTTGTTATTTCTTATTTTGTTGTTGGCAGTTGCCGTTAGTCAGCATATTATTTATTTAAAAAACGATCAATGTATATATTATTACAAAGTTGTAAAATGGGAAATTTTTGTTTGATCGAAAAACTTTAATAAAATATATTTTTTTTAAAAAAGGAATCGCTCCAGTATTGGAGCATATTGAACCAAGTGATTGGGACCAAGTCCAATCACTTGGAACCAGGTACAAGGTCCGCCCCGAGAGGCGGGAAGCCCCTGGGGACTATAAGAATAGGGGCCAAGTTCAACTCGACCCTTCTCTTCCTGCTCGCAACCTTCGAGACCCTTCTACAAGAAACCGTAAGTTTTACTCCAGCGATCGCTACCAGATAGGCACCCCTGACTATCGACTTGTACCAGTTTTTGAATCCCGCAGGCTCAGAACCAATTCGAAAGACCATTTGTTTCCCTGACCTGGTGGGCCATTTCCAAAGTTAAGTATTGGCCTTTAGTGGTAGGTAGTAGTCTAGAAGTAGAATTATTGTATAAGTATTAATTGCTGTATATAATAAATGAGCGTTGATTTAACTCTTACTAAGCGGTGTGTTGCATTATTAATCATTACTTGGACTTGAACCACGTGGCGGGATCAGAAAGATACCTGGCGACTCATGAGCAAAGGTGACAGAATTAGAATAAGTAAACTAAGGCTAAAACGAGCAACAAAACATAGATAACTTAAAATGACCTGTTTCCCTGACAGGGATTATATCCACATTGTGCATCTTGCAAAGGGAGCACATTGCTGCACTGAAAAAATATATTGTGCATCTTGCAAAGGGAGCACATTGCTGCACTGAAAAAATATATTGGTGCTCAGTTGGTTTACAACAAAATTACTTCTGCTGCTTTTATACTAGAGTTGGCCATTTCACAGCTTCAGTACATTTTTAACGATCCGCTTCCTTCTATTCTGGGCCTTCTCTTCCCCTGCCGCCCCCAAATACCTTTTGGTACTAAATAACTTTTGCAATCTGTCTTCACATTCATCAGTTGTATTGCTCTCTCTGTATAGGTTTACAGTCTCGGTACTGGAACAAGTTGCTCTGTTCTAGTTGGTAAAAGTGATGGAGAACTTCTGGAGATGTGCAAGTATTAGCATAATTAATTTGCTTGAATGAGAATGAATTAAACCAAAATAATTGGTCCACATATGAATCACAGATTAACAGATAATGTATTGTTTTTTGCCTCCTTATCTTTGCAGGTTAAGTATCAGATTGTTTTGAGGAAATCATTGCCTCTTGCTTCGCGAATCCAACTATTGCAGAGAGGGAGCTTGGTTGGAAGGCACAGTTGCGTTTGATAAGTTGTGCAAGCACTCAATGTAATGCTGATATTTTACATGGAAGCAACATTTAAGTGTGAAAGGTAACTGAACATGCTGCTCTTTTTAGCCTCAAGTTTGATATCAAATATTTGGTTTCAATACAGTTAGCAAGTAAAAATATTGCATATTTACACACCAAATAGTGTCTGAATCAGTATTATACTATTGCTAAATGTTGGAAAAACTATTTTCAAAACAATGTTCTTTTCATTTTCTGTCAGGTGTGTGGTGTTGGCAATCTCAGATTCCTTATGGTTTCAAAATAATGGAAACATCTACTACAACAGCTAATAGTTGTATTTTTAAATACATCAAGTGTTTAAATCTTGTATATAATGGTTTCTGTAGCAGCCCAACATGTAGATCGCCAGTGGTAGAAGACAGCTTCAAAGCTGCAATTGATTTAAAAATAGTTTGGATTAAACGCAGGTAAACAAAGTATCTGCCGTAATAGGAAATAACCTCCTGGGACCATCCTTCACTCTCAGGTAAGTGGAGATGAGCAAAGCACTGGCAACTTGAAACAGAGTGCAAATTAAAATTTCATGCATAACACACTCTTCTATTATAAGTGACAAAAGCTTTGATTTAGTAGCAAATCTCCTATGGTATTACTCAATGCGTATCGATTCAAAATGCACATTTTTGCACTTATTTTGCAAAACATTGTCAGTTCTAATTGATGCATCTAAAGAGGGAATGTACCATGTTGCTTTGATTTGGAATGCACTGCCTGAAAGTAGCTGCCAGCACCTTAATTTTCAAACTGGAATTAGATAGATACAATGGAAGGAAAAGTTTTCAAGGATATGGGGAAACAGTTGGGAGCGGGACTAATTGGATAGTTCTTCCAACAAGGATAATAGGCCTCCTGCTGCTGCAAAATTCTACGACACATCAGAAAATATTAAAAATTAATTGCCATTTAAAAATATGAAAATTGAAAATGTAATAAAAATGATCCAAACATGTTGCTCTAATTTTTTGTTTTGGAGGGAGGGAGAATGCTTTCAGCTGCTCTTGCAAGCTGAGAATTTTAGTATGGGAAGCAATATTTTGTAACAAGCACAAATAAAAAGGTAAGCACATCTCAACAACATTATTCTGAGTTACAAACATCCAAGTTTTCCAGGTATGTCACCAAGTTGCTGGGCTAAGCTGTATACAAACCTGGCTGCCCTCACTGCGATCCTACTTCAGAATGCGTCTCTCACAGCCAAAGGGAAGAAAGGCAGAGGAGTGAGGTGCTTCTAAGATTGTCAAGACAGATTAACAGTTTGTAATTCAGTCAAAGATGAAACCAAACAAAATCCCTCAGCCAGCTCTTTAGAATCATATCTATTCATCGCCTCAGTCTTGTGTTTTAACTTGTTAGTTTATATCACGTTTAAAAATTCAGTTAGAAATAACATTCTTTCCAAATCCTTTCTGCAAAAAAAAGAATCCCAAAATACGACACCATGATGTTGCAAGAATTTTTCCAAAATTGCAGATCCAATGGCCCTTCCTCGCAGCAGCAAAAGTGCCAACCTGCTATGAGTATCGAAGGAAGTAAAAAATATACTCTGCAAATTTGAGTCTCACAGGTTTTTCCTGGAAAATCATACAAGACGGAGAGATACTCCAAAATATTATAAGGAGAGAACTTTATTCAGATTGCTGAGTTCCTTTTTTTAAAACCACATCTTACATTGTGAAAACATCAGATAGCATAAGCCTGGAAGAAAAAGGGTTGTGGACTGTTACTGAAGGAAAATTCTCCTTAAAAAGTCTGCATCAAAAACACCTAGAAGGGAAGAAAAATGGAAGAGGAAACACGATAAATAATTGGAATAGACTGTTGTATAGACAATTGTAGATTGTACAATTGTGTAGATTAAAGTAAAAATTTGAGAGTGAATGCAATGAGTTTTGAATATCGAGTACACTGCCTTGTTCCCATTATGATCTGTGAAACACATTTGTGAATGCATGCATTATAAATATTTAACCTGAGACTTCCGGGTGCGGCGATGACCAGCTGAGTCGCACGTTTCGGCAGCTCCCGGTGAAACGGACTTTTGGGCTCTTGATAGGAGCCCCAACGGCAATTTTGACGGCTAAAAACACTGTGCGGTAAACCAGAAGGGAATCCCCCCTGGATACGGATGAAAAAAGGAGGAGAAAGTGGCCGGATTGCAGTGGATCCTTTAGAACAGCGGCAAGAAAGGCAAGCAAAAACCAAGATGGCGTCGGAAGGTGGCAGTTTAACATGGGGCCCTGAACAACAAGAGTTCTTGAAATGCTGTGTGGAAGAGCTCAAAAAGGAAATTAAGAAAGAGCTGTTGGCCCCGATACTACAGGCGATCGAAGGGCTAAAGGAGGAACAAAAGACCCAGGAGCGGGAGCTTCGGGTCGTGAAGGCAAAGGCAGCCGAGAATGAGGACGACATACAGGGCCTGGTGGTGAAGACGGAGACGCATGAGGCACATCAGAAACGATGTGTGGAAAGGTTGGAGGCACTGGAGAACAAAGCAAAGAAGGAACAACCTGAGGATTCTTGATCTTCCTGAAGGTGCGGAGGGAGCGGACATCGGGGCATATGTGAGCACGATGCTGCACTCGTTAATGGGAGCGGAGGCCCCGGCGGGTCCGTTGGAGGTGGAGGGAGCATACCGAGTGATGGCGCGAGGACCGAGAGCAGGAGAAATTCCCAGAGCTATAGTAGTGAGATTCCTCCGTTTTAAGGATAGAGAAATGGTCCTTAGATGGGCAAAGCAAACTCGGAGCAGTAAATGGGAGAACGCGGTGATCCGCGTTTATCAAGACTGGAGTGCGGAGGTGGCGAGAAGGAGGGTGAGCTTTAATCGGGCCAAGGCGGTGCTTCATAAAAAGATAACATTCGGAATGCTGCAACCGGCAAGACTGTGGGTCACATATATCGAGGGAGGCACCACTACTTTGAGACGGCGGATGAAGCGTGGACGTTTATTGTGGAAGAAAAACTGGAATTAGCGGGTTATTAAAAAGAACTTTTGAACAAAGTGGTGGGGCGAAAAGGGGGGAAAGAGGCGTTTTATGTACTAATCCTGCGATGTGGTAACTTTTCTCTCTTCCACAGGTGGTGATGGGGGGAGATGGGGAGGTGGAGGAGATGGGGCGTTGGCCATTGGGGGCGGGGCCAAGGGAGAAGCGCGGGCTTGGTTCCCGTGCTATGATAATCATGGCGGGAATAGAGAAGCAGGAAGGAGGGGGCGTCGCACGGTGCGAGCCGAGGTCACGGGGGGGAAGCCGAGGTCGGCCAGAGTTTGCTGACTTCTGGGAGCAACATGGGGGGAGTAATTACGCTAGCGGGGGATCTAGCGGGGGGGGGGGGGGGGAATTACTGGGTTGCTGCTGCTGGGGAGAGGGGGGAGCTGGTATGGGAGGGGATGGGCGGGGGGGGCACCGCCTGGGGGAGATACAGCTGCGTGGGAACCGGGTGAGGAGCTGGAAAAAGGTGATGGCTAATCGACAAGGGGGGGGGGGGGGGGGGGGTAGGAAGCCCCCCCAACCCGGCTGATCACGTGGAACGTGAGAGGGCTGAACGGGCCGATAAAGAGGGCACGGGTACTCGCACACCTTAAGAAACTTAAGGCAGACGTGGTTATGTTACAGGAAACGCACCTGAAACTGATAGACCAGGTTAGGCTACGCAAAGGATGGGTGGGGCAGGTGTTCCATTCGGGGCTAGATGCGAAAAACAGGGGGGTGGCTATATTAGTGGGGAAGCGGGTAATGTTCGAGGCAAAGACTATAGTGGCGGATAACGGGGGCAGATACGTGATGGTGAGTGGCAAACTACAGGGGGAGACGGTGGTTTTGGTAAACGTATATGCCCCGAACTGGGACGATGCCAATTTTATGAGGCGGATGCTAGGACGCATTCCGGACCTAGAGATGGGAAAGCTGATAATGGGGGGAGATTTTAATACGGTGTTGGAACCAGGGCTGGATAGGTCAAGGTCCAGGACTGGAAGAAGGCCGGCAGCAGCCAGGGTACTTAAAGATTTTATGGAGCAGATGGGAGGTGTAGACCCGTGGAGATTTAGCAGACCTAGGAGTAAGGAGTTCTCGTTTTTCTCCTATGTCCATAAAGTCTACTCGCGAATAGACTTTTTTGTGCTGGGAAGGGCGTTGATCCCGAAGGTGAGGGGAACGGAGTATATGGCTATAGCCATTTCGGATCACGCTCCACACTGGGTAGACTTGGAGATAGGGGAGGAAACAGGAGGGCGCCCACCCTGGAGAATGGACATGGGACTAATGGCAGATGAGGGGGTGTGTCTAAGGGTGAGGGGGTGCATTGAAAAGTACTTGGAACTCAATGATAATGGGGAGGTCCAGATGGGTGTGGTCTGGGAGGCGTTGAAGGCGGTGGTTAGAGGGGAGCTGATATCAATAAGGGCACATAAAGGGAAGCAGGAGAGTAAGGAACGGGAGCGGTTGCTGCAAGAACTTTTGAGGGTGGACAGACAATATGCGGAAGCACCGGAGGAGGGACTGTACAGGGAAAGGCAAAGGCTACATGTAGAATTTGACTTGCTGTCTACGGGCACTGCAGAGGCACAATGGAGGAAGGCACAGGGTGTACAGTACGAATATGGGGAGAAGGCGAGCAGGTTGCTGGCACACCAATTGAGGAAAAGGGGAGCAACGAGGGAAATAGGGGGAGTGAGGGATGAGGAAGGAGAGATGGAGCGGGGAGCGGAGAGTGAATGGAGTGTTCAAGACATTTTATAAAAAATTATATGAAGCTCAACCCCCGGATGGAAGGGAGAGAATGATGGGCTTTTTGGATCGGCTGGAATTTCCCAAGGTGGAAGAGCAGGAAAGGGTGGGACTGGGAGCACAGATCGAGGTAGAAGAAGTGGTGAAAGGAATTAGGAGCATGCAGGCGGGAAAGGCCACGGGACCGGATGGATTCCCAGTCGAATTCTATAGAAAATATGTGGACTTGCTCGCCCCGGTATTGACGAGGACCTTTAATGAGGCAAAGGAAAGGGGACAACTGCCCCGACTATGTCTGAAGCAACGATATCGCTTCTCTTAAAGGAAAAGGACCCGCTACAATGCGGGTCCTATAGACCTATTTCCCTCCTAAATGTAGATGCCAAGATCCTGGCCAAGGTAATGGCAATGAGAATAGAGGAATGTGTCCCGGGGGTGGTCCACGAGGACCAAACTGGGTTTGTGAAGGGGAGACAGCTGAACACGAATATACGGAGGCTGTTAGGGGTAATGATGATGGCCCCACCAGAGGGGGAAACGGAGATAGTAGTGGCGATGGATGCCGAGAAAGCATTTGATAGAGTGGAGTGGGATTATTTGTGGGAGGTGTTGAGGAGATTTGGTTTTGGAGAGGGGTATGTTAGATGGGTGCAGCTGTTGTATAGGGCCCCGATGGCGAGCGTGGTCACGAATGGACGGGGATCTGCATATTTCCGGCTCCATAGAGGGACAAGGCAGGGATGCCCTCTGTCCCCATTATTGTTTGCACTGGCGATTGAGCACCTGGCGATAGCGTTAAGGGGTTCCAAGAAGTGGAGGGGAGTACTTAGAGGAGGAGAAGAACACCGGATATCTTTGTATGCGGACGATTTGCTACTATACGTGGCAGACCCGGCGGAGGGGATGCCAGAAATAATGCAGATACTTGGGGAGTTCGGGGATTTTTCAGGGTATAAATTGAACATGGGGAAAAGTGAGTTGTTTGTGGTGCATCCAGGGGAGCAGAGTAGAGAAATAGAGGACCTACCGTTGAGGAAGGTAACAAGGGACTTTCGTTACCTGGGGATCCAGATAGCCAAGAATTGGGGCACATTGCATTGGTTAAATTTAACGCGGTTGGTGGAACAAATGGAGGAGGATTTCAAGAGATGGGATATGGTATCCCTGTCACTGGCAGGGAGGGTGCAGGCGGTTAAGATGGTGGTCCTCCCGAGATTCCTCTTTGTGTTTCAGTGCCTCCCGGTGGTGATCACGAAGGCTTTTTTAAAAAGGATTGACAAGAGCATCATGGGTTTTGTGTGGGCCGGGAAGACCCCGAGAGTGAGGAAGGGATTCTTACAGCGTAGCAGGGATAGGGGGGGGCTGGCACTACCGAGCCTAAGTGAGTATTATTGGGCCGCTAATATTTCAATGGTAAGTGGATGGGAGAGGAGGAGGGAGCGGCGTGGAAGAGATTAGAGAGGGCGTCCTGTAGGGGGACTAGCCTACAGGCTATGGTGACAGCCCCATTGCCGTTCTCACCAAGGAACTACACCACAAGCCCGGTGGTGGTGGCTACACTGAAGATTTGGGGACAGTGGAGACGGCATAGGGGAAAGACTGGAGCCTTGGGGGGGTCCCCGATAAGAAACAACCATAGGTTTGCCCCGGGGGGAATGGATGGGGGATATGGAATGTGGCAAAGAGCAGGAATAACGCAACTGAAAGATCTGTTTGTTGATGGGAAGTTCGCGAGTCTGGGAGCGCTGACCGAGAAATATGGGTTGCCCCAAGGGAATGCATTCAGGTATATGCAACTGAGGGCTTTTGCGAGGCAACAGGTGAGGGAATTCCCGCAGCTCCCGACACAAGAGGTGCAGGACAGAGTGATCTCAAAGACATGGGTGGGGGATGGTAAGGTGTCAGATATATATAGGGAAATGAGGGACGAAGGGGAGACTATGGTAGATGAACTAAAAGGGAAATGGGAAGAAGAGCTGGGGGAGGAGATCGAGGGGGGCTGTGGGCAGATGCCCTAAGCAGGGTAAACTCGTCGTCCTCGTGTGCCAGGCTAAGCCTGATTCAGTTTAAGGTATTACACAGGGTGCATATGACTGGAGCACGGCTCAGTAAATTTTTTGGGGTGGAGGATAGGTGTGCGAGGTGCTCGAGAAGCCCAGCGAATCATACCCATATGTTTTGGTCATGCCCGGCACTACAGGGGTTTTGGATGGGGGTGACAAAGGTGCTTTCAAAAGTAGTGGGGGTCCGGGTCGAACCAAGCTGGGGGTTGGCTATATTTGGGGTTGCACAAGAGCCGGGAGTGCAGGAGGCGAGAGAGGCCGATGTTTTGGCCTTTGCGTCCCTAGTAGCCCGGCGCAGGATATTGTTAATGTGGAAAGAAGCCAAGCCCCCGGGGGTGGAGACCTGGATAAATGACATGGCAGGGTTTATAAAGCTAGAGCGGATTAAGTTCATTCTAAGGGGGTCGGCTCAAGGGTTCACCAGGCGGTGGCAACCGTTCGTCGAATACCTCGCAGAAAGATAGATGGAATGGAAAAAAGAAGGCAGCAGCAGCAGCCCAGGATCGGGGGGGGGGGGGGCGGGGGGAGGAGGAGGAACCAGAAGGACTCTCAGGGTTGTTAATATATACTGTATAGTATGTATAGGTCGTTGCTACAGATAATTATATATTGGACTGTTAAATTATATTTTTGGAGAGTGTTACTTGTGATAAGGCAGTTGCCAATTAGGGTTAGTTTTCATTTTTGTTATTTATTATTTATTCATTTTTTTTTTTGTTTTGTTTTGTTTATAAAATAGGTCATTGTTATTTGTGTTGTTATAATATTGTGTAAAGGATGCACAATGTACTGTGTTGGTTGACCAAAAATTTTCAATAAAATATTAAAAAAAAATAAAAAAAATATTTAACCTTACAAGTGTAATTAATTGTCAATGCTGCCCAGCAGTCACTATTTGGAGCTCTGAATGCTGATAAAACACCCAGATACTAAAACGATGAAACTTAGGGTGCCCTGAAGTCACCATGAATTAATCACTTGGATTCAGTTGTAAACTCAGAAGAAAAATCATTGCAGTATTAAAAATAACTGCATTTGTGTTTTCCACTTTCTTTGAGCACTTTTGTTCACTGGGTCTAATATTAGATATGGAGAAATGCGGCTGTTTAGGCGTTATGGTTGTGAATAAGTCATTTCATGAAACCTCCAGCAATATGCTCAACCAAATTTGGCAATCTTAAATGAAACCTAAATATGCTTACTAATTATTGCTGAAGAGACATTCAAAACACTTCCCGATGGACTTCTTTATTCAATTTCACATTACAAGGAGACTGGAAAACAAAAATAAAATACTGTGAGTAAAATAATCAGTTTAAACCACAGCAATGGAATGGCAAAGCATACAGTCACATGGAAATTGATTACTTCTTCTGAAGGATGCATTGACAAATGGTTTCTTTCAATGCACTCAATTACTAATTCTCGTATGACATCACCTTAACGTGTTGTTAATGGCCAAGAAATTCTCTAAACTGTTAACAATCACCAAGATTGTACAATTGTGTAGATTAAAGTAAAAATTTGAGAGTGAATGCAATGAGTTTTGAATATCGAGTACACTGCCTTGTTCCCATTATGATCTGTGAAACACATTTGTGAATGCATGCATTATAAATATTTAACCTTAAAGTGTAATTAATTGTCAATGCTGCCCAGCAGTCACTATTTGGAGCATTTACCACTCAGCACAGACACATTTTCTATCACTTACGTTTGTAAGACGTATTTAATGATTCTTTACTCTATAGCCTTAATTTTCTATAGAAGGAATGCGAGGTAGAACCAAATCAATTTATGCTTTAGCAACTATGTTGGATTAATTTAACATGTATGTTTAAGATGATTCTTCCTTCTCCCCACCAACGATACTGGAGGTCACATACCAGCTTCCAGTAATTGGGACAGGAAGGCAAGCTTGCTCTCTACTTCAAATGCCATTGGAGCTCTTGTGCTAAACTGAGAAGAGCCTTACAGAAGTTAATAAAAACAAAATGACATTGCACTGCCTCCCTCTCCTCACAGCATCACAAGCCAGAAAAGCATAGTTAGAAAGTCATGCCGTTAGGCTCTGATCAAAGAGGTGGGGGGGGGGGAGGAAGTAAAATTTATGCGCACACTAAAACGCCTGTGGACTGCTCAGCAGTCTCGACTGAGATTTGAGTTGCATGCTCTCAGAAGTCCATTTTCCAGATAAAAACTATTTTCAAGCTAGGTTTTCAGAACCTCAATAAATTACTGGATATTCCTTACAACATTATATGAATTTACATC
Source organism: Scyliorhinus torazame (assembly GCF_047496885.1). Lineage (NCBI taxonomy): Eukaryota > Metazoa > Chordata > Chondrichthyes > Carcharhiniformes > Scyliorhinidae > Scyliorhinus > Scyliorhinus torazame. The sequence goes on from NC_092707.1 coordinate 174,441,206, forward strand.
TTGTCTGAGTATATGAAAAATTATTTTCACCCATCCTCCTTCAAAGTAGTCGATCCACCTCCAAACTCACTCGAACCAACCACATACACATTGTGACTCCTACTTCTATTTTGCGCTTTGTAATACAGTGCTGTACCTCTATCCAGTTTCAAAAGTTAAGTTTCTCAATGCGTTTTTGTGACAAAGATACTCAACGATATTCTAAATTGTGCCCATTAAAAGAGTACAATGCCATATACAAGCAGTCAGTCACATCTAAACGTAAACAGAATGAAGCCAATGTATTTATAATGGGAAAGCGACTAATCACTTTGAAAGATGGTTGCATATACTCATAAAGGAATACTCGAAACAGCTCAATTACTGAAATTTGGCGACAGCCATTAAAAACTAGCCAATAGATTATTAAAAAATTAACCTAGTGATATCTCTTCAGTGGAGAGGAAATGAAAGAAAATGACACAGTGAAAAAGGTCATCTCATTAATTCTCCCTCACATCCTCCAATATTATCTATCTTATGTTACACAAATTTCATGACATGCTACTTTTATTGAAGATATATGTGAAATGCATCAGGTGGAGTTCAGGTACAGCAATAATTTACCAAATCCAACCTTTGAGAAATTTAGTGCAAGTGCATATCACATGCTGTGTATAGGATTGTCATGTTGGATTCTGCTTTGTGGCAAATGGATCCAAGAGTACAATGTTACAATGCTTCAATGCAGTATCACTCAATACATATCAAAAACCTCAGATCTGTAATTTTACATGAATTAATTTAGATTCTGCTGGAGCAGTTCCTGAAAAGGATTTGAACTCTTACGAAGGTGATGGCATTCATAGAAACAAAGACAATTTCCTTTTTTGCATAATTTTCAGCAATTATGAACTGAAGTGCTAATCAACTTGCATCACAATATGTTGGTCAGTAAAGATATTTTGCATAATTTTCAACATTTTCTGCATTTTTAAGGCAAAAGTCTTTAACTTTGTTGCCAGCCAAATTTGTTTGTTGCTTTAAAAAGCTCCTGTGAAGCGCAGTGCCTGTTTTCAAAAAGTATTTGACACAAACACTGAGCGTAACTGAGGGTAATATTTTACCATTACAGGTTAGGGAATCAACATCAAACGTTTGTGACAGAGACCCAGGTTTTTATACTATCTTTCCATTTTATTGCAATGGATCCAGAGGGAACATGTTGGTTGTAACCAAATAAACCACATGGCAATGACTTTGACACTTTTAAAATAATTGTCCCCATTTCTCGACAGCTATTCTACTCCTCAGTGCACAGCACAGAGCTATGTCGAGCAAGCAAAAATGGTCAGCAAGGTAGACTGGATCCAAACCTCCAGCTAGCAGAATACTCATGACATTGGAAGTAATGGATGATAACCGTTAGAGGATATTTTGAGAATGGAACATGTTTTAAAAATTTGGGGGCATTACCAACAGTCACGTAAATGGTGATCCTCCATCTGTAAACGTGCCCTCACTCAATGGTTAAACATATAGATTTTCCTGTTTGGGGGGCGAGGGGGGTCACAATATCAATCAATTAGTGGGGGAGAGGCTGCCTGGGTGGATTCGTCCCTTCCAAAACTCAGGGGGTTGAGGTCAAATATCATGTCCACTTCCTGCTACAGCCGAGATAAAAGCTGAGTTACTTACACTTTTTAATGCAATTTCCACACTTTCCTTTCATTGGTCTGCTAGACATTCCGTTTCTAGACTCCACTGCCACTTTCAAACGGTTAGAAAATACACAGGAACCTTACTGCTGTGATACCTGTCCCCATTCTGACAATCAAGCCATTACTGATCATCAATCATGCTGCACCAGTGCACTGCTGATATGATGACCCTGTCAATTAAGGAAAACTACAGTATGCCTAGTCAGCAATCCCGTGTTGTTAGCCCTTCGGTTCATTCCATGATTTATTTTGCCTTTCATTTTCGAATAGACATGATTCTTCATTGCTGTTTCTTGGTCCCGTTGGCCAGTACAGCAGGACCATCTACTTTGCCTTGCACTTCTCCACAATTACACCAATATTGATCCACAATTAAATAACAAGAAGTGAGCGCATCAATTTGCAGGCAAAGCACAAAAATTAGAGTATACTGATACTATATTAAGCACATTTTAAAGCTTTAACTTTAGTTCAGGTGCAATTGGACTGAGGCTTGAATCCAAGATCAGAAAGTATGGGATACCCTTCTTGCTTGGAGGAACTTTATAAACTATTCTCATCTCTAAATAAAAGCTGCATTAAGAATCTTTTTCTGACTATTTGAGCTTGAAAGAGTTAAAATTGAGTAGATACTTCCTGTCAAAGGCAGACATCACTATACTGATAAAATGACCTCTGAAGGGTCTTAGGACTGTGCCAGTACAAATTGTGGATATATCCAGTCTACTTTACATTGAGAAAAAATATTAACTATTACAAATAAAATGGTCTGTAAAGATCTGAGGTTGGTAGCACATGGCTTGGTTTCAGTTGTCAGGTAAAAGTTGAAAGATTGAGGAGTGCTTTACAGGTTTGCTCTTTCCAGTCAGACTGGTGGAAGTTGCTGTGCAATGAATTCTTTCACTGCCGTCATTTCCTGTGTGATGAAAAAACAAAGTCCCATTAAACTCTTCAGTTCAGAAAGGGAAGAAAATGTTATTGAAGTCATTGCAATTCCATGAATGCAATGCACGTTTTCTCCAATTTACAATTTGTTGAATAAAATTAATTTCCTTATACAAACACACATCTGAACATGGGAATTAGGAGTAGGCCATTTGGCCCCTCTAGACTGCACTGCCATTTGATAAGCGCATGGTTGATCTGTTTCTGGCCTCAATTCCACTTTTGCCTTCCTAATCACTTGCTGTACTTGCAAACTAACATTTTGTGATTCAAGTACCAAGACATCAAGATCCGCTGTACCTCAGTACTGCAATCTCTCTCCATTTAAATAACATTCTCCTTTTGAGTCTTCCTGCCAAAGTAGACAAGTTCACATTTTCCCACATTATACTCCATTTGCCAAATATTTGCCCAATCAGTTAACTCATCTATATCCCTTTGCAAACCGCTTACGTCCTCCTCACAACTTACTTTCCAACCTACCTTCATATCATCAGCAAATTTGGCAATTATACATTCCATCCCTTCAACCAAATCATTGATATAAATTGTAAAAAATTGAGTGCCCAGCACTGATCAATGTGGCACCCTACATCTTATACCTTGCCAACTTGAAAATTACGCATTTATGCCTAGTCTGTTAGCTCACCCCAATCCTTCATCCAAGCTAATATATGTTACCACCTACACAATGAGCTTTATTATGTATAACAACCTTTGATATGGCATTTAGTTAAGTGCCTTCTGGAAAGCCAAGTACAGCACATCCACAGGGTCCCCATTATCCATGTTACTTCCTCAAAGAAATTTGTCAAACAATTTCCCTTTCACAGAGCCATGCTGACTCTGCCTGAATGCACTGAGATTTTCTAAGTGCCCAGCTATAATCTGCTGAATAATAGATTCCAGCATTTTCCCTTTGACAGATGTTAAGCTAACTGACCTGTAGTTTCCTTTCTATCTCCCTCCTTTCCTGAATAGAGGAGATACATCTGCTATTTTCCAATCTGATGAACCTTTCCTAATCTGATGGGACCCTTCCAGAATAGAGGGAATTTTGGAAAATGTAAACCAATGCATCTACTGTCTCAGCAGTCATCACTTTTAAGGCCCCAGGACCTGGGGAACGGTGAGCCTTGCGTTCTAATAATTTTCTCAGTAACCTTTCCTTGGTGATTAAATGTGTTTTTGTTTTAAATTTAGAGCATCCAATTATTTTTTTTCCAATTAAGGGGCAATTTAGCGTGGCCAATTCACCCAACCTGCACATCTTTGGGTTGTGGGGGGCGAAACCCACGCAGACACAGTAGCACAGTGGTTAGCACTGTTGCTTCAGTGCTCCAGGGTCCCAGGTTCGATTCCCAGCTTGGGTCACGGTCTGTGCGGAGTCTGCACGTTCCCCCCGTGTCTGCGTGGGTTTCCTCTGGGTGCTCCAGTTTCCTCCCACAAGTCCAAAAATGTGCAGGTTCGGTGGATTGGCCATGCTAAAATTGCGCTTAGTGTCCCCCCCAAAAAGGTTAGGTGGGGTTACGGGATAGGGTGGAGGTGTGGGCTTGGGTAGGGAGCTCTTTCCAAGGACCGGTGCAGACTCGATGGGCAGAATGGCCTCCTTCTGCACTGTAAATTCTATGATTCTATGACACTGGGAGAATGTGCAAACTCCACACAGGCAGTGACCCAGGGCTGGGATCGAACCCGGGTCCTCAGCGCCGTAGGCGCAAGTGCTAACCACTGCTCCACTGTGCCACCCTTGATTGTATGTATTATAAGTTCCTCCCTCCCTTTCACTTCTTGATTTAACTTATTTTCTGGGATGTTGATGACAGCTGCAAAATAGTTGTTCAACTAATCTGCAATGTTTTATTTTTCATTATTAATTTCCCAGACTCATTGGCTGGAGGACCATACTCTTTTCATTTTAAATACCTGCAGAAACCCTTACTATTGGTTTTTATATTTCTAGCCAGCTGGGCAGCATGGTGGTGCAGTGGTTAGCACTGCTGCCTCACAGCACCGAGGACCCTGGTTCGATCCCGGTCCCCTGCCCATGAGGAGTTTGCACATTCTCCCCGTGTCTGCGTGGGTCTCACCCACACAACCGAAAAAGGGTTGTGCAGGGTAGGTGAATTCGTCATGCTAAATTGCCCCTTGATTGGAAAAAAAGAATTGGATACTCTTAAACTTATATTTAAAAATATTTCTAGCTAGCTTTCTTTTGTACTCTGATATCCTCTTCATATTTTTATTCATTTGTTACTGTTTCTTATATTCTTCTCAATCTTCACAGAATTATACTGTACTATCTTTAATTTTCATAGTTAGCCATGGATGTTACGACCTTCCCCTAGACTTGTTCTTTCTGGAATGTATCTTTGCTGAGTGTTATGAAATATCTCCTTAATTACCTACCACTGCATCTTTACTGACATGACCTTTAACCTAATTTCCCAAATCACTTTGGTCATCTCGGTCTTCATGCCCTCACAATTGCCCTCATTTAAGTTGAAAACACGAGCCTCACACCCACAATTCTTTCCCTCAAACTGAATATGAAGTTCAATCATGTTATCACTGCGACCTAGGCCTGCCTTTACTATGAGGTAATTAATTAATCCAGTCTTATTGCACATTACCACGTATAGAATAGCCTGCTCCCTGGTTGGCTCCAGAGCTTGCTGCTCTAAGAAACACTCCCAAGAACTCATCTTCCAGGCTGCCCCTGCCAATCTGATTAATCTAATCTATATGTAGACTAAAATCACCCATGATTAACGCCGTACCTTTCTCACAAGCTCCCATTATTTTTTCCTCTGTAGCCCTTCCTACGGTGTGGTTACTGTTAAGGGGTCAATAAATGACTCCAACAAGTGACTTCTTACCTTTGGTCTTTCTCATCTCCTACAAAAACCGATTCTATGTCTTGATCTTTAAAACAAAGGTTATCTCTCTCTATTGTAATAGTATCATCCTTAATTAAGAGATACCCCTCCACCTTTTCCTAGCTTCCTGTCCTTTGGAAATGTCACGCAACTTTGAATATTCAGGTCCTGGCCTTTGCCTTCTTGTGGCCATATCTCCATAATGGCTATCAGATCATAAATACTTAGTTTTATTTGAGATGGCAATTTATTCATTTTGGTACGAATGCTGCGCGCAGATAGTCTTTAGTTCTGCCTTTTCACTATATTCATAACCTCAAGCCTTATCTGCTGGCACACTCGGATCATCATTATCCTAATTGCTACCTTGCTCTAACTCTCGACTTGTTCTCTCACTTTAATTCATCACGTCTTCCCTCACATGATCCCTTATCTGCACTATTGAGTTTAAGGCCCTCGCAACCACCATAGTTATACAACTCGGCAGAACACTGGTCCCAGCATGGTTCCAGGTGAAGATAAGTAACACAACGTTTGAAAGGAGTATCTGCACCTTTGAGCTAATAAATGCAAACCTGGTTTGGTTTCATGAAGTTGAACCAGAAGCAAGTGCAGCAGAACTCGAACCTACAATTATCTGATAACATTCAACCCAAAGTCAGATGCTTTCCCCATTATGCCACAAAGGCACTAAATTCACTTGCTGGCTTGCATCGTAGCCGATATGTTTTTTTCTTCTCGGATATTATCTCCCTTTGCTTTGAAAGCTGCAGTGTAAACACCCTCCTCAAAGAAATCCATCTGACTCATCAATCTTTGGAAACTGCCACCATATTGCCAGCCTCCATTTCCCCCAAAAATCCTTGAACAAGTCACATCCAAATCTGTGGTAGCATTCTTGAAATTCTGTAACTGAATCTTTAAAATCTGTTTTCTACCACAACCATAGCACAGAAATGGCTCTGGGTATAGCCTCAAATAGCATCCCATGGGTTTAACCCTCCTTATCCTCGTTGACTTGACAGAATCATATCATCCACCACCTACATAACAGCTGTTGTCCAACTCAGTGGGACTCAATTAGTTACAGTTCAACTTATAAAATCATGGCAAAAAGTTGTTTTGCTGCAAGAATTTGACATGAATCTCACAAATAGCCACTTGAACTTTAAAAATTAATTTATAGGATGTGGGCATCGCTGGCTAGGCCAGCATTTATTGCCCATTGTCCTTGACAAGGTGGTGGTGAGCTGCCTTCCTGAACCACTTCAGTCCATGTGGTGCAGGTACATCCACTGTGCAATTAGGGAGGGAGTTCCAGGATTTTGACCAGTGATTGTGAAGGAACAGCCGATTATATAACCAAGTCAGGATGGTGAGTGGGTTGGAAGGAAATTTTCAGGTACCTGCTGCCTTTGTCCTTCTCAGTGATAGTGGTCATGGGTTTGGAAGGTGCTGCCTAAGGTGTCTTGGTGAGTCGTACAGTGCATCGTGTAGATGGTACACCTGGCTGCCCCTGCACATTGGTGGAGGAGGGAGTGAATGTTTGTGGAAGGGGTGCCAATCAAGCTGGCTGCTTTGCCCAGGATGTCAAAGAGCTTTTTGAGTGTTGCTGGAGCTGCAGTCATCCAGGCAAGTGGAGAATATTTCATCACATATCTTGTATGTGGTGGACAGGCTCTGTGGACTCAGGAGGCGAGATACTTGTTGCAAGATTCCTAGCCTCTGACCTTCTCTTGTAGCCACAATATTTATATGGCTAGTCTAATTCAGTTTTTGATGAATGGTAACCCAGGATATTGATAGTGGAGGATTCAGCAGCGATAGTGATGCCATTGAATGTCAAGGGGCGATGGTTAGATTCTCTCCTGTTGGAGATAGTCATTGCCTGGCACATGTAGGGCACAAATGTTACTTGCCACTTGTTAGCCCAAGCCTGGATATTGTCCAGGTCTTTCTGCATTTGACGTGGACTCCTTTCAGTGTCTGAGTCGCGAATGGTGCTGAACCATCAGCAAACATTCCCACTGATCTTATCACAAAAGGTCACAAAAAAATAAGCCATGTTTGTCAAGCTTACTATTATTTACAATGATGCTACCAGGCCAGTTTTGGCTGAATGATCGCTTCATCATTGCTTTCTCTTTCAGCATTTTATCAACTAACCATGGGACAAAATATTGAAGAACTATATCCATGTGATAGAACCAAATTATAAATTATGCAAATACCCAAATTTACCATATATAGAATTCTGACAGTGCAGAAGGAGGCCATTCAGCCCATCAAGTCCACACTGACCCTCTGAAATTATGGTGCATTATAAATTGTTACATACAATACAAGGTTTATATATTATAAATACAAGTGCAAAGAAACAACTCTGGCAGCACTCACCTGTGGACATGAGCAGTGCTGCATTAAATATGTTTTGAACTGAAGATTTGCAGGATTAATGATTGACTTTAGTTTATGTGCTGTCATTGAACCAAATGTTAGCGGTATCATGGGATCCATTTCACCATGGCATTGCAGGATGCTGATATCCTTGTTGACATTGCTACCTGCTGCCTAGAATTACCAAGAAAATTCAAAAGATTATTTAAAAATTACCTTAAATTCGCAATGTAGCTTTCTTGCTTGTTTAGTCGTATAATTGAAAAATATCCAAAAAGGGCAAGCTAATAAATAGGCGTGTACTTTTATGCATTTATACACCTGCATTAGTTTAAGAACATCATCTGGTTATGTTATTAGCATCTAAAATTCACCAATCACAAGCCTTCCCATTCAGCCCTGCTTCTATATGACACAGGACCCTGCTGAATTTTATTGAACATGAGCTGAAGATTATTTTTATTTGTTTATGGGACGCGAGTGTCGCAAGCTGTGCCAGCATTTATTGCCAATCCCCAATTGCCCTTGAAGGGGCAGTTAAGAGTCAAACACATTGCTGTGGGTCTGGAATCACATGTAGGCCAACCGGGTAAGGACGGCAGATTTTTTCCCCCTAAAGGACATTAGTGAACCAGATGGTTTTTTACGACAATCAAGAATGGTTTCATGATAATTCCAGATTTTTATTGAATTCAAATTTCACCATCTGCAGTGGCAGGATTTGAACCTGGATCCCCAGAGCATTACTCTGGGTCTCTGGATTACTAGTCCAGTGACAATACCACTACGCCACCACCTCATTTTCCACCTTGCTGAGTAACAGACCAGAGAAACCAAGATCACCCTTTTAATTCAGTTTTAAACCAAACCATTTCAAATTTAGACTTAAGTAAATGTCAACATAAATTAGTCAACTTGAATTTGATAGGTCTCAGCTGGAATAGTTCTGGGCACCACACTATAGGAAGGATGCAAAGACATTGGAGAGAGTGCAGAAGAGGTTTAAAAGATGGAGAGCCATCAGGGATGATATTGGGATGTTCTCCTTGGAGTGAAGAAGGCCATGGGGAGATTTGATGGAGATGTTCAAAATCATGACGGGCCTGGACAGAGTAGATAGGGAGAAACTGTTCCTGCTCGTAAAGGGATCAGTACCGAGAGGGCACAGATTTAAAGTCATTTTCAAAGAAGCAAATGTGATATGAGAAAAGCCTTTTCACACGAGTGGTTCGGGTCTGGAATGTACTGCCTGGACGTGTGGTGGAGGCAGGTTCAACCGATCCATTTAAGAGGGCATTAGATGATATTTGAATAGAAACAATGTGCAGGGATACAGGAAAAAGGCAGGAGAATGGAACCAAGTCAGGACGCTCATTTGGAGAGTCAGTGCAGACAGGATGGGCCAAATGGCTTTGTTCTACGTTGCACCAATTCTGTGATATTACTTCTGCGACAAAAAGCTCAAATCATTCAGAACTCTAACTGTGCACACCTAGAGCTTACACTTTTGGATCTTATGAAATTCGTGGTGGGAGTCGAAGGAGCTGTGGAGAAGCAAAGAATTTTGCTGCGCAAGTGTACAGATAACTACAAGTTAGTGCAAAGATACAAAGCCGTTAATGGAATGTAATCCTTTATCGCCACGAGTTTGGAATGCAAAGTGAGGAGGAAGATGCTGCTGTTGTACGGAACCTTGGTCCAACCCCATCTGTGATATTGCAATTTTTGTGGCACTAAACCTATTGAAAGATATATACGTCCTTGGACAGAGGAAACAGAAATTAACCAGAATTATATAAGGGCTTAAAGAGTTAAATTATGAAGACAGGATGCATAAATATAGCTTCTATTCTCTTGAGTTTAGGAGGTCAGTTAAGGGGTGATCTAATCAAAAATGACTGGTTGGGTACAGAGAAACAAATTCCTTTAGTGAAATCAGGAATGGTAGTGGAAATCCAGAATCCTCTCCCCCAACATGCTGTGGATGCTGGGTCAACTGTAATTTTCAAGACTAAGATTGATAGGTTTCTCTGCGATCCAAGTGAATGGCAGAGCAGGCTGGAGGGGATGAATGCCCCACTCTGGCACGTGGTTTCTGGTTTACATTGCCAGGCTTTGTTTTTTAAAATATTAAGTGATGTGTTAACATCCTTAGAATAACTTTTACACAAAACAATTGACCAAAGTAATATACCTATTTCAAGATCGATTGGGAGTGTAGAGAAGCAGCTATATAGCACTAAAAGATGTGTACAAGAGAACAAGACAAAGAGCAACATCCCACCGCAGAAGGCTTTTTAACCTTCTTCAAATCTCCCCTTCCATCTTGACTGCTAATGTTTGGTACCACAGGCACCAGTTGCTCCTCAAGTATTTTGTCCGAGTCACTACTCTTTGGACAGGAATCTTCACAGTGCATGGTAATAAGCCATTCAACTATCACTGTATAGCCAATCTCGTCCACACTTGCATTCTTCCAACTGAGCAGGGTTTAGCAATCAAGAGTGAAAACAGAGTTGAATAACCTACAAGGGCCTCGTGCTGCAATTACACTGCCAGTCCCATTAAATGTGTGACTGAACATGTAAACCCATACAGCAAAACCACAGAATTAGAATCACAGAATTGTTACGGCACGGGAGGCCATTGGCCAATTGTGACCGGCTCTCCAGATGAGCATCATGGCTTAGTGCCATTCCCGTCTTTTCCTCGTACCCCTACACATTGTTCCATTGAAATAATCATCGAATGCCCTCTTGGTTGTCTTGACTGAATCTGCCTCCACCACACTTCCAGGCAGTGAATTCCAGACCCGAACCACTCATGGTCTAAAAACATTTTTTCTCACATCACATTTGCTTCTTTTCACTTTAAATCTGTGTGCTCTCGTTCTTGATCCTTTTACAATCGAGAACAGTTTCTCCCCATCACTTGGATAACTTGGAAAGTTTTAACACTTAAAATTTTTTTTTTTTAATTTTTTTTTTAAAAAGAGTATCCAATTCTTTTTTTTTCCAATTTAGCGTGGTCAATTCACCGAACCTACACATCTTTGGGCTGGGGGGGGTGAGACCCACGCAAACGCAGGGAGAATGTGCAAACGCCACACAGTGACCTGGGGCCGGGATTGAACCCGGGCCCAGTGCCGTGAGGCAGCAGTGCTAACCACTGTGCCTCCCGGTGAGTTTTAACACTTAATTAAGTTTGGACATATTAATAATTTTGGCAGAACATTATTCTGAAATCTCAGATAAATATTTTGCAGCTGCACCAGAGCAGAATGCAATATGATCTACAGAGAAAATGTAAAATCTTGAGATACCTGTGGGAAGGTTTTGTGAAGAGGAAGCCAGCAACTCAGGGCTATAACACCAGCCAGTTTGTGATGACATGTCAGAGCAGTGTACAGAGACAATGCACCACCCTGTAATGAGAGCAAGTTTATTATTTTTCTTGGTCATTTAAAAAAGGTACTGAATAGATTTGGAAATAATTCTAAAAACCATTCACCTGTGAAAATCCTCCTAGAATGATCCTATGTGAAGGGATTCCATTTTTGATCTCGTGTTCAATAACTGCTTTAACTTGGAGGGAAAAAGTTTAGTTATTATAATAAGCCACATTTCTCTAATCCCTCTACTGAATACAAATATGTAAGCACACATCACAGAAGATATCTTTCTTATATACTCCGCCTTTTAAAAGCACTACATCTATTATTTAATCTCTGTCACACCTGTGTAACCTAGATTTGCTTTTGTGTCCATTCATTTGTATTAGTAGTTGCTGTTTCAGATCAAAGCTCTCTGCGATACTATTTTACTTCCTTGGCTCTCGCACTTTCACTCAGCTTTCCCTCCTTTGTTGCCATCATTCCAGGGTTGAATCCCACTCAACCAAGTTTACCATAGGGTACCTTCTGCTTTCTCAGCATACTATTACAGTACCGGTACCGGATATTCGGCGGGGGTGGGAATCGGGCCGCGCCGGTTGGCGGCCCCCCCCGCTGGATTCTCCGGCCCGGATGGGCTGAAGTCCCGCCGATAAATTGCCTGTCCCGCCAGCGTGGATTAAACCACCTTTTGAACGGCAGGACAAGGCGGCGCGGGATGGCTCCGGGGTCCTGGGGGGGGGGGCGCGGGCCAATCTGGCCCCGGGGGGTGCCCCCACGGTGGCCTGGCCCGCGATCGGGGCCCACCGATCCGCGGGTGGGCCTGTGCCGTGGGGGCACTCTTTCCCTTCCGCCTCCGCCACGGTCTCCACCATGGCGGAGGCGGAAGAGACTCCCTCCACTGCGCATGCGCGGGAAACTTTCAGCGGCCGCTGACGCTCCCGCGCATGTGCCGCCCCGACATGTCATTTCCGCGCCAGCTGGCGGGGCAACAAAAGCCGTTTCCGCCAGCTGGCGGGGCGGAAATTCCTCCGGCGTCGGCCTAGCCCCTCAATGTTGGGGCTCGGCCCCCAAAGATGCGGAGCATTCCGCACCTTTGGGGCGGCGCGATGCCCGTCTGATTGGCGCCGTTTTGGGTGCCAGTCGGCGGACATCGAGCCGTTTTGGGAGAATTTCGCCCTAGGTTTGTGTAACCTTTGAAATTCTCCTCGTGAACCCTCTAGATCTCAAACCCCATCCCCACCTTTCTTTAATAAAATTCTTAAAACTTAATCTTTCACTAAGTGTTTGATCACTCTCCCTAATCATGCCAGCTTTAGCTGGACATTCCTTGTTCATCATGCCTCTGAAGTGCTGTCGGAAATCTTTCTGTTAAATGATGATATATAAATGCATATATAAATCGATATATAAATCTGTCCTGGTCCACCCACGTCGACGCTACCACCAAGAAAGCACAACAGCGCCTATACTTCCTCAGGAAACTAAGCAAATTTGGCATATCCACATTAACCCTTACCAACTTTTACAGATCCACCATAGAAAGCATCCTATCCAGCTGCATCACAGCCTGGTATGGCAACTGCTCGGCCCAGGACCGCAAGAAACTTCAGAGAGTCGTGAACACCAGTCCATCACACGAACCTGCCTCCCATCCATTGACTCCATCTACACCTCCCGCTGCCTGGGGAAAGCGGGCAGCATAATCAAAGATCCCTCCCACCCGGCTTACTCACTCTTCCAACTTCTTACATTGGACAGGACATACAGAAGTCTGAGAACACGCACGAACAGACTCAAAAACAGCTTCTTCCCCGCTGTTACCAGATTCCTAAGTGACCCTCTTATGGACTGACCTCATTAACACTACACCCTGTATGCTTCATCCGATGCTAGTGCTTATGTAGTTACATTGTATATGTTGTGTTGCCCTATTATGTATTTTCTTTTCTTCCCATGTATTTAATGATCTGTTGAGCTGCTCGCAGAAAAATACTTCTCACTGTACCTTGGTACACGTGACAATAAACAAATCCAATCCAATCCAAGGTGTTGTATAGTTAAAGTACTCAACTTTTCCTATTTAAAGTGTGATGTGGGATTAAAAAAAGATTTGGATACAGGAATGGAGACTTACTGCAGTCAGAAGCTTTCTTTATACCAGTTTCGTCTTCTGCATCTTCTGGTTTTAATCCTACCAAGTCAAACCTTTCAAACAGAAGAGAATGGGAATTTCTGCACTCTCAAATATAATGCACAATTAAGCAAAATAAAGTTACGGTGTAGTTAAAAATGGAAAATAATGATTTATGTTCTGCTTTAAAAGTGGTTGAATTATGAACGGAAAATAGTACCTCCAACATTGCTCTGCGATCATAAGAATTAGGAGTAGACAAATCAGCCCCTCAAGCCGGCTCTGCCATTCAATATGATCATGGCCGATCTCATCTCATGGCCTCAACTCCACTTTCCTGTCCGTTCTCCACAACCATTACTAATTTAAAATCGGTCTACCTGCTTCTTAAACTTACTTAATGTCCCAACATCCACCGCACCTAGGGTAGTGAATTCGTCAGATTCAGGACCTTTTGAGAAAAATAATTTCTCCTCATCTGTTTTAAATCTGCTACCCCGTATCCTAAAACTATCACCTCTCGTTCTAGATGACCCCACAAGAGGAAGCGTCAACTCTACGTTTTACGTTTTCTTTGTCAACAATACCTTTTATCATCTAATATACTGCAATTAGATCTGCTCTTATTCTTCTAAAGTTGAGCACAGGCCTAACTTGCTCAATCTTGCTTCATAAGACAAACCTTAATGCAACTACATCCCTCCTCAAATAAGGGGGGTCAAAACAGTACACAGTACTCAAGGTGCGGTCTCACCAATGCTTTGTACAGTTGCAGAAACACTTCCCTATTTTTATACTCTATTCCTTTAGTTCAAAGGCCAAAATTCAATTTGCCTCCCTTATTTCCTGCTGTACCTGCACACTAGCGTTCTGCAATTCATGCACGAGGCCACTCGGATCCCTCTGCACCGAACCACTCTGAAGTTTTTCTCCATTTATAAGTTGCCATTCTATTTTTCTGACCAGACCAAAATGGACACCCTCACACTTATCCATGTTAAACTCCATCTGCCAAATTTCGGTCCACTCACCTAACCTATTAATATCCATTTGTAAATTTCTTATTTCCGCATTGCAATTTCCAATCCCACCTATTTTAGTGTAATTTGCAAATTTTCCTATAGTACCTTCTATCCCTACATCCAAGTCATTAGTATATATTGTTGGGACCCTGAAGACCAAACCCTGTGGCCCCCACTAGTTACATTTTGCCAACCAGTAGTGGCAAAGACTTAGGGGTGATTACCTCATGAGACCATACTGAATCAATACACTTGAATGGTTAGACTTCTGGTTGCGGCGATGCGGAGCTAAGCCACACGATTCGGCAGCTCCCGCTATTACGGACTTTCGGGCTCTCTAGAGGAGACCCAACGGGAATTTTTTGAAGACGTTCCGTGTGGGAAGGGAAGAGTGAGGTCCCCCTTCACCGTTTATGGACCGGACCAGAAGTGAAACGGCCAAAAAAGCGGCGTTGGAGCAGCGAGGGAAGAAAAACAAAATGGCGGCGGCCGGGGATAAAGTGGAATGCGGGCCGGAACTGCAAGAGTTCATCAAGCGCTGCTTCGAGGAGCTGCGGAAGGAGATGCTGGCGCCTATGCTGTCGGCGATTGAAGGACTAGGGATGATCCAGAAGGCCCACGAGGTAAAGATCCAGGAGTCAATGAGAACGAGGACGAGATCTTGGACCTGGCGGTGAGAGTGGAGGAGCACGAGGCGCTACACAAGAGGTGGGCGGGAAGATTCGAAGACCTGGAGAACAGGTCGAGGAGAAAGAATCTTCGGATCCTGGGTCTCCCTGAAGGAGTGGAGGGGGCCGATGCCGGGGCATATGCGAGCACGATGCTCGAGTCGATGATGGGCGTGGAGGCCCCTTCGAGGCCTTTGGAGCTGGACGGGGCACACCGGGTGCTGGCGAGGAGGCCCAAGGCTAACGAGCCGCCAAGGGCGATTGTGGTGAGGTTTCACCGTTTCACGGACAGAGAGAGGGTCTTGAAATGGGCCAAGAAAGAGCGGAGAAGCAGCTGAGAGAATGCGGAGATCCGAAAATACCCGGACTGGAGCACGGAGGTTGCAAAGAGGAGAGCGGGTTTCAACTGGGCCAAGGCGGTGCTGCACCGGAAAGGAGTGAGATTTGGAATGCTGCAGCCAGCGCGATTGTGGGTCACATACAAGGATCAGCACCATTATTTTGAAACGCCTGAAGAGGCTTGGACCTTTATTCAAACCGAAAAGTTGGACTCAAACTGAGGGTTTGTGAAGGTGAGGGGGGATGTTTGGTGTTTGATGGTTGTTGTACATAGGGTGTTAATCACGCGCAGGAAATGTTACACGGGCTGGGGGAGAGAGAGGGATGGCGATGGGGGAAAAGAGACAAGGCCGCGACAGGAGCTGCGCCAGAGGGGGCGGGGTAGGCCTAGAAAAGCGTGTGTTTTTTCCCGCGCTAGGGAGGAAAGGTGGGAGGGGGAAATGGAGGAACGCACACTGATTGGGAGATTCCCACACGGGGGGATTAATGGGACGGCGGGGGAAGCCGGGGTCAGCAGGTGTTAGCTGACTTACGGGAGTGTTATGGGGGGAGCAAAAAAGCTAGACACGGGTCTAGCAGGGAGGGAGGGAGGGGGAAAGGTTGCTGCTGCACTGGCCAAAGGGGAATGGGACACAGAAGAGATGGTCGGGGCGGGGGTCTCCCGTCTGGGGGACTGGAGGGTGAGGGCGGCACGGGCACGGGACTGGCCTAGAAAAGGAGATGGCTAGTCGGCGGGGGTGGGTGGGAGCCCGGGAGCCCCCCCCCCAATCCGGCTGATCACGTGGAATGTGAGGGGCCTGAATGGGCCGGTAAAGAGGGCCTGAGTGTTCGCGCACTTAAAGGGACTGAAGGCAGATGTGGTCATGCTCCAGGAGACACATTTGAAGGTGGCGGATTAGGTCAGGTTAAGAAAGGGGTGGGTAGGACAGGTATTCCATTCGGGGCTGGACGCGAAGAACAGAGGGGTGGCAATATTGGTGGGGAAGCGGGTGTCGTTTGAGGCCAAGAATATCGTAGTGGACAACGGAGGTCGATATGTGATGGTGAGCGGTAAGTTGCAGGGGACGTGGGTGGTATTGGTAAATGTATACGCCCCGAACTGGGATGATGCCGGATTCATGAAGCGCATGTTGGGGCACATTCCGGATCTGGAGGTAGGAAGCTTGATAATGGGTGGGGATTTTAATACGGTGTTGGACCCAGCACTGGATCGCTCCAGATCTAGGACCGGAAAGAGGCCGGCGGCGGCTAAGTGCTTAGGGGGTTTATGGATCAGATGGGGGGAGTGGACCCGTGGAGGTTTGCCAGGCCGCAGGCCAGGGAATTTTCTTTTTTCTCCCACGTGCACAAAGCCTACTCCCGGATAGATTTTTTTGTTCTGGGCAGGGCGCTGATCCCGAAAGTGGAGGGAACGGAGTATTCGGCCATAGCCATTTCAGATCACGCCCCGCACTGGGTGGAACTGGAGTTGGGGAGGAGAGGGACCAACGCCCGCTGTGGCAGTTGGATGTGGGACTGCTGGCAGATGAGGCGGTGTATGGGAGGGTGCGGGGGTGTATCGAAAGGTACTTGGAGGTCAACGACAACGTGGAGGTGCGGGTGGGGGTGGTATGGGAGGCGTTGAAGGCGGTGATCAGGGGAGAGCTAATCTCCATCAGGGCTCATAGGGAGAAGATAGAGGGCATGGAAAGGGAGAGGTTAGTGGGGGAGATTTTAAGAGTGGATAGGAGATACGCAGAGGCCCCTGAGGAGGGATTACTAAGGGAAAGGCGACGTCTCCAGACGGAGTTTGACCTGTTGACCACAGGGAAGGCAGAGGCACAGTGGAGGAAAGCGCAGGGGGCGACGTACGAGTATGGGGAGAAGGCGAGTCGGATGCTGGCACACCAGCTCCGTAAGAGGATGGCAGCGAGGGAAATAGGTGGAGTCAAGGATGGAAGGGGAGCTACGGTGCGGAGTGCGACGAAAATAAATGAGGCATTCAAGGCCTTTTATGAGGAGCTGTACAGATCCCAGCCCCCAGCGGGGGAAGAGGGGATGAGACGATTCCGAGACCAACTGAGATTCCAGAGGGTGGAGGAGCAAGAGGTGGCTGGTTTGGGGGCACCAATTGGGTTGGAGGAGTCGAGCAAGGGTTTGGGGAGTATGCAGGCAGGGAAGGCCCCGGGACTGGACGGGTTCCCAGTTGAGTTCTACAGGAAGTACGTAGACCTGCTGGCCCCGCTGCTAGTGAGGACTTTTAATGAGGCAAGGGAGGGAGGGACCCTGCCCCCGACAATGTCGGAGGCGACAATTTCTTTGATCCTGAAGCGGGACAAGGACCCACTGCAATGTGTCGCTTTATGCAGATGACCTGTTGCTGTATGTGGTGGATCCAGTGGAGGGGATGGAGGAGGTCATGCAGACTCTAAGGGTGTTTGGGGATTTTTCGGGCTATAAGCTTAATGTAGGGAAGAGTGAGCTTTTTGTAGTACAGGCAGGGGACCAAGAAAGGGGGATAGGCGATCTACCGCTGAGGAGAGGGCGGAGGGGAGTTTTCGGTACCTGGAGATCCAGATAGCCAGGAGTTGGGGAGCCCTATATAACCTGAATCTGACGAGACTGGTGGAGCAGATGGAGGAGGACTTCAAAAGATGGGACATGTTACCGCTCTCGCTAGCGGGTAGAGTGCAGTCGGTCAAAATGGTGGTCCTTCCGAGGTTTTTCTTTGTGTTTCAGTGCCTTCCAATCGTGATCACCAAGGCCTTTTTAAGAGGGTAGGCAGGAGCATTATGGGGTTTGTGTGGGCGAATAAGAAACCGAGGGTAAGGAGAGGGTTTTTGGAGCGCAGTAGGGACCGAGGAGGGTTGGCGCTGCCGAATATGGGGAGCTACTACTGGGCAGCAAATGTTGCGATGATCCGTAAGTGGGTCATGGAGGGAGAGGGGGCGGCATGGAAGAGGTTGGAGATGGCGTCCTGCAAAGGAACGAGCCTGGGGGCGCTGGTGACGGCACCGCTGCCGCTCTCGCCGTCAAGGTTCACCACGAGTCCAGTGGTGGCGGCAACGCTAAAGATCTGGGGCCAGTGGAGACGGCACAGGGGTGCAATGGGAGCCTCGGTGTGGTCCCCGATCAGGGGTAACCACCGGTTTGTCCCGGGGAGGATGGACAGGGGGTTTCAGAGCTGGCATCGGGCGGGGATCAGAAGAATGGGGGACCTGTTCATTGATGGGACGTTTGCAAGCCTAGGGGCACTAGAGGAGAAGTTTGGGCTACCCCCGGGAAATGCTTTCAGATACATGCAGGTGAGGGAATTCCCGTTGCTCCCGGCATAGGAAATTCAAGACAGGGCGATCTCGGGCGTATGGGTGGGAGAGGGCAAGGTGTCGGCAATATACCAGGGGATGAAAGAAGAGGGGGAGGCGTTGGTAGAGGAGCTGAAGGGTAAATGGGAGGAGAAGCTGGGGGAGGAGATTGAGGAGGGGTTATGGGCTGATGCCCTAGGTAGGGTTAATTCCTCTTCCTCGTGTGCCAGGCTTAGCCTGGTACAATTTAAGGTGGTTCACAGAGCGCACTTGACGGGGGCGAGGCTGAGTAGGTTCTTTGGGGTGGAGGACAGATGTGGGAGGTGCTCAGGAAGTCCGGCAAACCATGTCCATATGTTTTGGTCATGCCCGGCACTGGAGGGGTTCTGGAGGGGAGTGGCGGGAACAATATCTAAGGTGGTGAAAGCCCGGGTCAAGCCAAGCTGGGGGCTAGCAATATTTGGAGCAGTGGATGAGCCGGGAGTGCAGGAGGCGAAAGAGGCCGGCATACTGGCCTTTGCGTCCCTAGTCGCCCGGCGAAGGATCTTGCTAATGTGGAAGGAGGCGAAGACCCCCAGTGTGGAGGCCTGGATAAATGACATGGCTGGGTTCATTAAGCTGGAGAGGATAAAGTTTGCCTCGAGAGGGTCTGCGCAGGGGTTCTACAGGCGGTGGCAACCGTTCCTAGACTATCTCGCGGAGCGTTAGAGGAAGGTTGGTCAGCAGCAGCAGCAGCAGCAACCGGGGGGGGGGTCTGCCTGGGGGGTATTTGAGCAAGAGAACACATGAAAGATCTGGAAAACTGGCATGTACGGGAGGAATCCAGTGTACAAATCTCTGTAACATATCGTTTTACCATGTTTGTATCTTGCTACGTGTGTTTTCTTTCTATTTTGTTACGAGGGGGGGGGGGGGCGGTTTGTTTGTAAGGGTGAAAAATTGTGTTAAAAAACTTTAATAAATATATTTTTTAAAAAACAAACACTTGAATGGTTAACATGTCTTGTTTTTTTTCCAAAGAGTAGTGAATTAATCTTCATGGAGCTTCCAGCAATTTTAATTTCAAATTTTCAGTCTCTTTCCTATTTTACACAGAACAAATATTCATTTCTACTTGAAGGTGGACTGATTCTGCTGATCTCTCTACAGTGACTCTACGAGCTAATCACTTGTAGTATTTAAGTGAAACAAGGTTAGAAAGCCTGGGAAAATTAGGATATGTGGGGTGGTGGGGGGGGGGGGGGGGGGGGGGGGGGGGAGAAGGGAAGGTGCTAACAAGTCATAAAAGGAGAAAATTAAGAAAAATAAATTCGACAAACTCACCACGATGGCATAGTCATAGACCTATTCAATTGCACAGGAATCTTAGGCCTGAATAAACAAAAGAAAATAATCAAATTCAATCTAGATATTGTATCTCAAATATACCTACTTAACGTCAAATTAATGCACATTTCAATACGATTTAAATGTAATAGTTAATTTTGAATGTAAGCTGTTTTGGGGGCATTAAACAAAGAAAGAATACTACATTATTCTTTTATACACAACATAATAATGTAGATCCCCTAATACAGGGTTTTTCAAAGTGCAAGTTGCAACTCGCGGGTTGGTCGCGGCATTCCCATGGCAGTCCTGATCGTGGGAGAAGAGTTAAATGCCCGTTACCGGTCTTTAAATCGAAAATGCCGGTCGCAACAGTCTTTTAAAAGCAAATGATGCAGTCTTTTGGCCAGAAGCAGCAGCAGAGAGCTCCCGGCTTGTACACTTCACGGAGTGCCCTGTACGTCCATGCTTTTGGCGCACAATCACGGAGAAGAGCTTCCTCCATTTTCTAGCTACAAGCCAGCAAATCAGCAGGACTGTGAGGGTGGATCGTTTTATTATAAGGGAGCGGGCTGGAGTGAGGTGACTTCTTGCAAGCTGTGCCCAGCGTACCCTCTGATTCAGTGTTTTTCAAACTTTTTTTCCAGGGACCCATTTTAACCAACTGGCCAACCTTCGAGACCCACGTCAGCCGACCATCGGGACCCACGCCGGCCGACCTGCATGGCCCACCATTTTCTCTTGCCTTGTTTGGTGCTGACAAAATGGGGAAATCGTAATCGCGCCCAAAGCACGTGGTGACGACATTCGGGGGCCGTGACCTGCTCTCTGCCTCCCTCAGGCAGGAAGATTACATTGATTTTTTTTTTTTTTTTAATCTGCTGCGTCTCCGATTGCGCAAATTTACTATCTTCAGCCGCAGTAGCCGGCTTTTATATTCATTTTTTATTTATTTTTCGTAAATTGTAACAATGTTGTTGCACGGCACGTTTAATCAAAGAGACCAAAGCCCATGTCATCGTCAGACTATTCAGATTCTTCCTGTTTCTTCTCTTCCTTTTTCTCTTCAGCAGCAACAGGGGTAGCGGTGGAAACAACTGCTGCAGCAGCTGGGGCACTGCTACCAGCACCAATGTTACAGATCAGACTATTGATGTCAATATTAGCCAATGCCTTGGCAAACAGACTAGGCCAGAAAGGCTCAATGTCACACCAGCTGTTTTAATCAGGGCATTGAGTTTGTCTTCGGTGACGGTGAACTCGTCGTCGTGCAGGATGAGCGGGCTGTAGTCACAGGCGAGTTCCTAGGTGGGGGTCATGGCGCTGGATTTCTGCGGGTGAGTCCGATGGTGCTAGTCGCCGGGGGGGAACTCGGCCTTAGCTTTGTTCAGAAGAACCGAGCACTTCCGAACCGGGCAGACCGAGCAACGGCCGGCTTTTAACTATGCCGGCTGCGAGCGGCCTTTTTACCATATAAAAAAAATGTGGCCGCACTGCCCACTGATCATCGGTGCGCATGCGCAGTGCGGCCGCATTTAAAAAATATATTTGTGGCCACTTTGAAGGCCGCTCGCAGCCAGCATAGTTAAAAGCCGGCTGCTGCAGCAGTTGTGCACGGATTTGCGTGATCGGGAGCGCCGTGACAGACGGCTCCACGACCCTCCCGACCCACCCACGGGTTGCGCCACTGACCTTTGACAATGCCTGCTCTAATTCTATATTTTACTCTCGTTCTATGCTTTTAAAACTTCATTCTAACTCTTTTCTTTTCTCTACACCCTAGCTTTGACTGTAGCATTACATTCTGAAGTCTCTCCTTCCTTCCCTAAGTACGGTATGCGTTGTCTGTATAGAATGCAAGAAACAATACTTTTCACTGTGTACTAATACATGTCTCAATAATAAATCAAATCATACAGGCAGTCTACCTCCTGGCCAGAATTTCACACATGAATTTGCTGGAGAGAGCTGTTCAGGAGAGTCCACGGCAGGCTGAAGCAGTGTTAACTCTGTACAGGGCTCCAGGGCAGCTGGTGAACAGCCAACAACGAAAAAAATGAAATTGGGAACAAATCAGTATAAAGATGATTTCTTGAGATTTGGCTTTGTTAATTGTGTCAATGCAAATCAGGATGCAAAGCCCATGTGGTTTGTATGCAGGGAAGTACTGGCAAATGAGAATTTAAAACCTTCAAAACTTCAAAAGGCATTTGAAGACTAAGCAAGGCGGGTTTGAAGATAAACCTCTCAATTTTGTTCAAAGGATTCAGCGAGAACTTAATCATCGGCTGAAGTCCTTAGTAGAAATGTAACATTGAATGACAAAGCACAATTAGCCATTTACATGGTAGTTTGCCATGTAACCAAAGATAAAATACCCCAAACTGTAGCAGTGGTTAATTAATTCTTCCTGCAGTAATAGCATGGCTCGTACGGTCATTGAGGAGGTCAGCTGAAAAACTGAAATGCATCCCACTTAGTGATAACACAATGGCCCGCCAAATTTATGATATTGCTGAGAAAATGGAAGCCCAGCTTATTTCTTGTTTAAAGTCAGCACAGGAGTTCTCAATAAAACTGGATGAAAGTACAGATGTTTCAGATTGCTAGTTTATATCAGGCATGTTTGGCACAATGAATTTGTTGAAGATTTGCTGTGCTGCCCGAAATTACCAACCAGCATGACTGGTGCACAGATTTTTGAAGCATTGAATAGTTACGTGGTTGGAAAGTGTGGCTCGATTGGGTTAATTGCAGAGGAATCATAAGCGATGGGCAGCCAACATGACTGGGAAAAACAGGAGTTATAATAACAATTACGGTGGCAGCTGGTCATGTGGCCTCGTTCGGGGGAACGAGAGTAGCGGAAAAGGGAAAGCGGAGTGGCAAGCGAGAGGAGTGCAGGGTAATTAGGGGAAAGAAGGGGCAGGAATTACAGAGTGGGCGAGGGAAAAATGAGACAGTAACGCCCGGGAGGGGGGTCGCCACATTAGCGGGAAAGATAGCGCCAGGAGCAGCAGATAAAGGCCGCTGCGCATCCCCGACAGCGGGAAAGCGCCAGGCAGTGAGAACAAACAGCGGGGACGGGGGAGCAAAGGGGCCATGTTGGGTGCTCCCTGGACAAAGGGAAAGCACGGAGCACAGGGACCTGACCGCATGGGGACAGCAGTGACAGCGTCCATCTTGGACGGCCCCCTAACAAAGGGAAACCCTGGAGTACAGGGGCGCATGCACCAGGTAAGTATGGTTAATCTCACAGGAGCTTGGGGGGGGGGGGGGGGGGCGGAGGAAGGAGACCCCCACCAGGATAGTCATCTAGAATGTCAGGGGACTTAATTGCCCAGGGAAAAGATCCGAGTCTTCACCCACCGAAGAAACATGAAAGCTGACATAGTCTTCCTCTAAGAGACACACCTGAGTGAGCAGTACTGACTGTGGGTAAGGACTGGGTGGGACTGACCTACCATTCCACATGGTACAAGGGATGGGGGTGGCAATACTGATAAATAAGTGGATGATGTTTAAGGTGACGAAGACTGTTACGGACCCAGGGGGACGGTACGTCATGGTCAGCGGGGCCCTAGACAGGCCACCGATAGTACTCATCAATGTGTACGCTCCCAACTGGGATGACACGAAATTCATTAAAAAGACCATGGCAGAAATCCCCGACATAGCGACACACCGACTGATCATGGGGTGGTCTTTAACTGTGTATAGGACCCACTGATAGACAGGTTGAACCCCAAAACAGGGAAGACCACAAACATGGCAAAGGAACTCAGTGGTTTTATGGAGCAGATGGGGCGGTGGACCCTTGGAGATTCACCCACTCAGGGGAGAAAGTGTTCTCCTTCTGCTCCCCAGTGCACAACGTATACTTTAGGATCGACTTTTTTGTGGTGGGGAAATCGGTGTTTCCAGGGCTGGTCAAAATGGAATACTCTGCAAACATAATCTCCAACCACCTCCACATTATATAGATGTGAGGTTGGGATCAGGCAGTGCCCAACGCTCCACATTCACTACTGACTGACAAGGTCTTCAGCGAGAGAGTATCTCAGGCCATAGCTGAATATACAAAACAATAAAAACGGGGAGGTAGTACCGCCACGTTCTGGGAGGCGCTAAAGGCCGTGATTAGAGGGGAAGTTATCAGCTTTAAAGCGCAAAGAGACCAGAAGGAGAGAGCGGCTAGGCAGCAGTTGGTCGACTCCATACTGGAGGCAGACCGTAAATACTCCGAGGCCCTGACCGTAGAGCTCCTGGCGGAGAGGAAAAGCTACAAAGGGACTTTGACCTCCACGCGGAAAGCGGTATACCAACTGCGTCTGGCATGGCGGACCTATATGAATGACAGACGGCCGAAGCTGAGGCAAATGCACAAAAAAAACGACCAAGAGATGCAAGTGACATCAGGGGCACCACCCAGGTGCCCCTTCCATCCGGTTTTGTTTTGCTTGTTTTGTATAAATAAAAGAGAAGGGGGTGGGGGGGGGGGAGAGAAAGACCGCTTTTCGGCTATGTGTTATGAAATTTCTTTTTCTACTTCCTCCGTTTTTTTTGTTTCTCTTGTGTACATTTGTAATATATCATGTATAAAACCCAATAGGGCAGCACGGTGGCCTTATGGTTAGCACAACTGCCTCACAGCGCTGAGGTCCCTGGTTCGATCCCGGCTCTGGGTCACTGTCCGTGTGGAGTTTGCACATTCTCCCCATGTCTGCATGGGTTTCGCCCCCACAACCCAAAAATGTGCAGAGTAGGTGGATTGGCCACTTAATGGGAAAGAATAATTGGGTAATCTAAATTTAAAAAAAAAAGTATAAAACACAATAAAAACATTTAAAAAAAGGTGGCAGCTGGTCAGACATTGTTTAGAATCATTGTTTTATTCACCGTCAGGCATTGATATCGAAAGGAATTCCATCCGATTTTGAAGTGGTGTTAATTTCATCAAACACAGTGCACTCAATACCAGGCTTTTTGAGGATCTGTGTTTCAATAGAGGGGCCGAGCACACACATTTATTGTTCCACACAGAGGTACGTTGGCTGTCACGGGCCGAATGCTTGGCAGGACTGGGGGCTTGGCAGAGCTTACGGACCGAGATATGAAATCTACGCATTCCTCCTTGAGAAATCATCCCCAGGGACTTCCGGTTGCGGTGATGCTGAGCTAGCCACACGTTTCGGCGGCTCCAGCTCCGACGGACCTTCGGGCTCTTTTAAGAGTCCCACCGGGGAATTTTTTGTCGACCCAGCCCGGTGTGGGGTGTGGGAGAAGGGAGTCCCCCCCAAACGAAGGAGGAAAAAACCGGCGGCGGCGGCTGCAGCCCGAGGAATCATCGACCAAAAGGTCAGAGGGAGAGAAGTTCAAGATGGCGGCGGAGAAAGCGCAGGCGACATGGGGGCCTGAGCAGGATGAAATCGTGAGATGGTGCGTGGAGCTGCTGAAGAAGGAGGTGCTGACCCCGATGCTACAGGCAATTGAGGGGCTCAAGGAGACATTAAAGACCCAGGAGACAGAGCTTCGCGTGGTGGAGCAGAAGGTGACAGATATTGAGGACGAGATCCTGGGCCTGGCGGTTAAGACTCAGACGCACGAGGCACTTCATAAAAAGTGCACTGAAAGTATCGAGGCCCTAGAAAACGGAGCGCGAAGAAGAACCTTCGGATACTTAGTCTCCCTGAGGGTGTGGAAGGAGTGGACTGTGGAGCGTTACCAAGTACGATGCTGAGCTCACTGATGGGTGCTGAGGCCCCTACGGGCCCCATGGAGGTGGAGTGGGCAAATCGGATTCCGTCGAGAAGACCAAAAGCGGGAGAACCACCGAGGGCGATAATCGTGCAATTTTACCGCCTTAAAGACAGAGAAGAGGTCTTGAGATGGGCTAAAAAGGTGCGGAGTAGCAGATGGGAGAACGCTGTGGTACGAATATACCAGGATTGGAGTGCAGAGGTGGCGAGAAGGAGGGCGAGCTTCAACCGAGCCAAAGAGGTGTTGCATAAAAGGAAGGTGAAGTTTGGGATGCTGCAGCCGGCAAGACTATGGGTCACGTATCAGGAGAGACACCATTATTTCGAGACAGCGGAGGAAGCATGGTCCTTCATCAAAGAAGAGAAATTGGATGGGAACTGAGGGACTGATGCTGCAGGAAATGTTATTGTTATTGATTTTGTTAATGTTATGGGTGAAGGTAATTGAGAAGCAAACTGGGAAGGGGGGAGACATTGGGGAAATGTGGGCGCCGGTGATGGGGGAAAGACGGGACACAGTCGGAGAATGGGGAAGGGGAGGGGAAAGGGAGCTGCGCCATAAGAGGCGGGTCAGGTAAACGGATGTTCCTGCGCCAGAAAGAATAAGGCGGGAAGACAGGCGCAAGGCGGATGGGAGTTCCCCCACACGGGGGGGGGGGGGGGGGGTCGAGGAGTGAGCAGGAGTAGCCGGGGTCAGTTGAAGTCAGCTGACTTACGGATGTGACATGGGGGGAGCAATCAAGCTAGATAGGGATCTAGCGGGGGGAGGGGGACAACTGGGTTGCTGCTGCGGAAATCCAAAAGGAAATGGCTAAAGAGTGGGTGGGCGGGGATGGTGTGCGACGCTGGGGGAGAGAGCGGGAGCGCGGAGGTGGGATATGGGACTGGCCTAGAGAAGGTAATGGCTAGTCGACACGGGTGGGGGGCAGGCAGCCCCCTAGTGAGGCTGATCACGTGGAACGTGAGAGGCCTGAACGGACCAATAAAAAGGGCCCGAGTGCTCGCGCATTTGAAAGGACTAAGGGCAGACGTGGTTATGCTCCAAGAGACGCACCTAAAGGTGACGGACTAAGTTAGGCTAAGGAAAGGATGGGTGGGACAAGTGTTCCACTCAGGACTGGACGCAAAGAACAGAGGGGTGGCCATTTTGGTGGGGAAACGGGTAGCATTTGAAGCAAAGAACATCGTAGCAGATAGCGGAGGTAAATATGTAATGGTGAGTGGCAGGCTGGAGGGAATGGAGGTCGTGTTGGTTAATGTGTATGCCCCAAATTGGGACGATGCGGGATTTAGGAGACGGATGCTGGGGCGTATACCGGACCTGGAGGTAGGAAACTTGATTCTAGGAGGGGACTTTAATACGGTGCTCGACCCGGGGCTAGATAGATCCAGCTCAAGGACCGAAAGGAGGCCGGCAGCGGCCAAGGTACTTAAGGGGTTTATGGACCAAATGGGGGGAGTGGATCCATGGCGATTTCTTAGACCTAGGGCTAGGGAGTTTTCCTTCTTCTCCAATGTCCATAAAGTGTACTCCCGGATAGATTTTTTTGTTTTGGGAAGGTCGTTGATCTCTAGGGTGGAAGAAGCTGAGTACTCAGCCATAGCGGTTTCGGATCATGCCCCACATTGGGTGGACCTGGAATTAGGAGAGGGCAGGGAGCAGAGAACACTCTGGCGATTAGATGTGGGACTGATGGCGGATGAGGGGGTGTGTGCAAGAGTGCGGGGGTGTATTGAGAGATACCTGGAGGTCAATGATGACGGCGAGGTCCCTGTGGGAGTGGTTTGGGAAGCACTAAAAGCGGTGGTCAGAGGAGAGCTGATCTCTATTGGGGCCCACAAAAGGAAAACAGAGGCCAAGGAAAGGGAAAGATTACTGGGGGAGATTTTAAGGGTGGACAGGGAATTTGCAGAGACCCCGGAGGAGGAATTATACAAGGAGAGGAGACGACTCCAGACGGAGTTTGACCTTCTGACCACCAGAAAGGCGGAGGTACTGTGGAGGAAGGCACAGGGGAGGAGGTATGAATATGGGGAAAAGGCTGGTCGCCTGTTGGCTCATCAATTGCGAAAGAGGGCAGCAGCGAGGGAGATAGGAGGAATTAGAGACGAAAGGGGAGACACGGTGCGAAGGGCAGGAAAGATAAATGAGGTGTTCAAGACCTTTTATGAGGAACTGTATAGGTCTCAACCCCCAGAGGGAGAGGAGGGGATGCGGCAGTTCCTGGACCAATTGAGGTTCCCGAAAGTGGAGGAGCAGGAGGTGGTAGGCCTGGGGGCACCGATTGAGGTGGACGAGGTCATTAAGGGACTGGGAAGCATGCAAGCAGGGAAGGCCCCGGGGCCAGACGGGTTCCCGGTGGAATATTACCGAAAATATGTGGACTTGTTGGCCCCGTTGATGGCGAGGACGTTCAATGAGGCCAGGGAAGGGGGGACTCTACCCCCGACGATGTCGGAGGCGACGATATCGCTAATTTTGAAGAGGGACAAAGATCCGTTGCAGTGCGGGTCCTATAGACCTATTTCACTATTGAACGTGGACGCCAAATTGCTGGCAAAGGTACTGGCATCGAGGATAGAGGACTGTGTCCCGGGGGTGGTGCACGAAGACCAGACAGGGTTCGTAAAAGGGAGACAACTGAATGTTAACGTGCGACGACTATTAGGGGTGATAATGATGCCCCCAGTGGAGGGGGAGGCAGAGATAGTGGCGGCAATGGACGCAGAGAAGGCATTTGATAGGGTGGAGTGGGAGTATTTATGGGAAGTGTTAAGGAGGTTTGGGTTTGGGAACGGGTTTATTAGCTGGGTTAGACTTCTTTATGGGGCTCCAACTGCAAGCGTAGTTACAGGTCGACATAGATCGGAGTATTTCCGACTATATAGGGGAACAAGACAGGGATGCCCGCTGCCTCCATTGTTGTTCGCGTTGGCAATTGAACCTCTGGCCATGGTGTTGAGAGACTCCAGGAAATGGAGAGGGGTGATTAGAGGGGGAGAAGAACACCGAGTCTCGTTATACGCGGATGACCTATTGTTATACGTGTCGGACCCAGCGGGGGGGGGGGATGATAGAGGTTATGCGAATTTTGAGGGGGTTCGGGGAATTCACGGGGTATAGGCTAAACATGGGGAAGAGTGAATTATTTGCGATACATCCAGGGGACCAGAGTAGAGAGATAGAAGGCTTGCCGCTAAGGAAAGTGGAAAGAAACTTCCGATACTTGGGGATTCAGATCGCTAGGAGCTGGGGAACCTTGCACAGACTTAATCTGACACGGCTGGTAGAACAAATGGAGGAGGACTTCAAGAGGTGGGACATGCAGCCTCTATCGCTGGCGGGCAGGGTGCAAGCAATTAAGATGATGGTCCTCCAGAGGTTCTTATTTGTATTTCAATGTCTCCCTATATTAATCACCAAGACCTTCTTTAATAAAATAGACAGGAGCATCACGAGCTTCGTGTGGGCAGGGAAAGTTCCGAGAGTAAGGAGGGGGTTCCTTCAGCGTAGTAGGGACAGAGGAGGATTGGCACTACCGAACTTGGGCGATTACTATTGGGCCGCCAATGTGGCAATGATACGTAGATGGATGATGGAGGGTGAGGGAGCGGCGTGGAAAAGACTGGAGAGAAAGTCCTGTAAAGGGACGAGTTTAGAGGCGTTGGTGACGGCGCCGCTACCGTTCTCACCTAAAAAGTTTACCACGAACCCGGTGGTGGCGGCAACACTGAATATCTGGGGACAGTGGAGGTGACAGAGAGGGGTGCGGGCAGCCCTGGTGGGGTCCCCTATCAGGAACAACCATAGGTTCGCCCCAGGAAGAATGGATGGAGGATTTCAGAGCTGGTACCAGTTGGGAATTAGGAGGGTGGGAGATTTATTTATAGATGGGACTTTTGCGAGCTTGGGAGCATTGGAGGAAAAGTATAAGTTGCCCCGGGGAAATTTCTTGAGATATATGCAGGTGAGTGCGTTTACTAGACAACAGGTGAGGGAATTTCCGTTGCTCCCGACACAGGGGATACAGGACAGGGTGCTTTCAGGGGTGTGGGTCAGAGAGGGCAAGGTGTCAGAGATTTATCGAGAGATGAGGGAAGAGGGGGAGGAGTCGGTGGGCGAACTAAAAGGAAAGTGGGAAGAAGAATTAGGGGAGGAGATAGAGGAGGGTATGTGGGCTGATGCCCTAAGTAGGGTGAATTCCTCTTCCTCATGCGCCAGGCTTAGCCTGATTCAATTTAAGGTGCTACATAGAGCACACATAATGGGAGCAAGATTGAGCAGGTTCTTTGGAGTGGAGGACAAATGTGGGAGGTGTGGCGGGAGCCCGGCAAACCACGCACATATGTTTTGGGCGTGCCCGGCACTGGAAGGGTATTGGAAGGGAGTGACGGGAGTGATTTCGCAGGTGGTGAAGGCCGGGGTCAAACCAGGCTGGGGGTTAGCTCTATTTGAGTTGCGGAAGAGCCGGGAGTGCAGGAGGCGAAAGAGGCCGACGTTGTGGCCTTTGCGCCCTAGTAGCCCGGCGCAGGATCCTACTCATGTGGAAGTAGGCGAAACCCCCGGACTGGAGGCCTGGGTAAACGATATGGCGGGGTTCATTAAACTGGAGCAGATAAAGTTTGCCCTGAGAGGATCGGCTCAAGGGTTCACCAGGCGGTGGCAGCCATTTCTCGACTACCTAGGGGAACGTTAGAGGGAAGACAGATGACCAGCAGCAGCAACCCAGGGGGAGGGGGGGTTTAGTTTAGTTTAGGTCAATAGATAAGGGGGTTTTGTTACTTGTGTATTGTTAAAAATTTCTGTATTGTTACTGTTGCGTTTGTTTTGTAAGAGGAAAAATTGTTGTTTGGGAAAAAAAATTTCAATAAAATATATTTTAAAAAAAAGAGAAATCATCCCCGCTGGCTGATCCGTTTGATGATGAAATTTGTATGTTACCTACGTCTTACCTTGCAGGCATCTTTTCACTTCTAAATGAACTGAACCTCAAATTGCAAGGGAAGGATTATGATTGCTTTCGGCACTCTGAAGAAATAGATGCTTTCCAAAAGTCATTGAATGTTTGGCAAGTGCGAGTACAAAGCCAAAACTCACTGCTACGACACAACGAAGAAAACAATGGAAGTAAGGGAACTGTCAATAGACTGGCAAGCTTTATTCAGTCGCATCTGGCTGCATTGATCAAATAGTTTGTTGCTAATTTCCAGAGGAGAAGTTTCAGATTTTGAAAAGAGGTGGGTGCAAAATCATTTGGCATTTGAGACCCCAGAGTCAATTGTTAACTTACAGCTGACTCCAAATGAAGAGACTGAACTGCGCATCACCTGTGACAACACTTTAAAAACCCGCCACAAGTCCATTCTGGAGTAGCATCTCCGAGGAGTATCCAGTATTGAGTAAAGCAAACATTTTGTTGCTATTGTTCTTGACAATGACCTACATGTGCGAGGTTGGATTTTCCGTCTTCACAAAGATGAAGATGGCACAGAAGAACCAGATGAACTTTGCACCTGGTGTGCGCATTGCCCTCTCCTCCTGTGAGCTTGATTGGAGTGAGATCATGAGTACCAGGCAAGCTCACCTGTCGCATTAAAGGTAAGCGAAAATGATGGGTCGCGAAGGTCAGCTGGCTGTAAAAGTAGGTCCCACAAAAGAAAACGCTGCCCTAACATCTCAGCAGGTTTAGGATGATTAATTGAGCCATTTGGACCATGTCGAGTTAGCTCATTTCTAGCACGTGGCAGCAATTGTAAGGAATTACTCTAGGCTGTGTAGGGAAAAAAAGGGCAGATTCCGCCCCAAAACTGTGATGCATATTGGAAATGCACACGTGTTCATATCCTGGTAGGACAGGATCACGCTTGGCTATGATGCGTCTGGTGAGTGAATAGTTTTGCCATAATTTGTTGTTGAGGGTCATACATACACTGGAGCGGTTTTCTTGACCTACTCGATTTGTGGCTCTATAGCCCAAGCAAGTTATCGATGTGCTCAGGAGAGGGCAAAAAGGAGGAAAATCAAATAATTAAAACTGCTGGAGTTTAAACCAGTGTGGTTTTTAAAAAATAAATTTAGGGTACCCAATTCATTTTTTCCAATTAAGGGCCAAATTAGCGTGTTCAATCCACCTACCCTGCACATCTTTGGGTTGTGGGGGTGAAACCCACGCAGACACGGGGAGAATGTGCAAACTCCACACGGACAGTGACCCAGAGCCGGGATCGAACCTGGGACCTCGGCGCTGTGAAACTAGAGTGCTACCACCGTGCTGCCCTAACCAGTGTGGGGTTGAAAGTCATTCATCTTTCCACAGGATCACATACACTGGTTTTGAGCATATCTGGCTCTAGCTCAAAAAGGTTTCATATTCCTTTTTAAACAAGCCACAGCTGTTATATGATTGCTAGGCTCTGACAATTCCGATTAACAGTAATGAGTAATAACAAGGGCAAACGTGACGTACCACATTTTTTCAATCCTACCACCAAGATTCTTACTTTCATCTTCGAGTGTCATCAACAATTCAATGTTTCAAATTAAACACTTAAAAATAATAATAATCGCTTATTGTCACAAGTAGGCTTCAATGAAGTTTCTGTGAAAAGCCCCTTAAAAATAATAAAAAGCATTTATCAACAAATTTCACACAAATTGAACAGCACTTACGCATGAGGACAGATATATTTGATATAGGGAAGTCGGATTGAGGATAGCGATTCGGCCCAACCATGTCTGAAAAGAAGAATTTAAACTGTTCAGCTCCACAATGCAATAAATATGCAACAGCTACACAAATACAAAATAATTCCAGGAATGAGGGATTTTAGCTACAAGGTGAGGGCTGGAGAAACTGGGGCTGTTTGCCTTGGAGAAAAGGAGATCTAAGAGAGATTTGACGGAGGTTATGAGATTTAAGGCAGTGTTACGCAAGGGAGATATTAGGCAATTAGGTCCAGAAATGAGACCCCAATGTAGCAGGTAACGTAGAGGTTAAACAGACTGAGGCAATAAAAAACCTGCTAGCACAGAGTCACAGGGATACGCTCACACTTGCCGGAGTTACATTGTCCCAGTCAGACTTAAACTCGTTAGTTGGAATGCACAGGATTCCCCAGATCCATTGTTCTTCGAGACACCCCTGTCTGACCAGCTATTAGTCCATTACAGAGTCTGATGGCCTCTTTGTCGGTCAATAGGAGGTTAGTTATGTGTGGAAGTTGAATTTAAGGAAGAAAGCGTGAGGATTATAGACCGCTCAGTCATCTGTCATTGAGAAATAGAGAGAGTCTATAATTAAAGATCAAGTGACTGAACATTAAGAAAACTTTAAGCTGAGCAAAGTAAACCAGTATCAATTTGTGATGAATTTGTCCTGCATGACGAACCTGATAAAAACTTTTGAAAAGGTGATGAAGGACAGGGGAATTATGTACAGATGTTATTTATATGAACTATCAAAAGGCATTTAATAAAGTCCCTCATAAGAGACAGCTGATTAAAGTTGGAATCGAGGGCAAATTATTGACCTGGTTAGGAGAATTGCAGAGCAGCAGGAGACAGACAGAAGGGAGAATTGGAATGTGCAGACTCCGCACAGACTGTGGCCCAAGCCAGGAATCGAACCTGGGACCCTAGTGCTGTGAAGCAACAGTGCTACTCACTGTGCTATCGTGCCGCCCATGTGATTCAGGCTGATTAAGACATTTACTACTTGAGGTAGAAGGGCAGTACGGTAGCATTGTGGATAGCACAATTGCTTCACAGCGCCAGGGTCCCAGGTTCGATTCCGGCTTGGGTCTCTGTCTGTGCGGAGTCTGCACATCCTCCCCGTGTGCGCGTGGGTTTCCTCCGGGTGCTCCGGTTTCCTCCCACAGTCCACAGATGTGCAGGTTAGGTGGATTGGCCATGGTAAATTGCCCTTAGTGTCCAAAATTGCCCTTAGTGTTGGGTGGGGTTTACTGGGTTATGGGGATAGGGTGGAGGTGTTGACCTTGGGTAGGGCGCTCTTTCCAAGAGCCGGTGCAGACTCGATGGGCCGAATGGCCTCCTTCTGCACTGTAAATTCTATGAAACAGTTATTAAACACAAGTAATGGTGAAACCTGAGCCAAGAGACAGACAGACACACACACAGACAGACACACACACAGACAGACACACACACACACACACACACAGACACATACACTTGAGCCCTTTTCAGAATTGGGCCCTTGATGCCAATTATTTTGTTTGCATCAATGATAGGTGACTCATTCCCCACCCATAATTAGCATACAATTCCTGCCTGTAAATTGGAGGCTTGGGTGCTCATTTAGCACCTGAAATCGAGGCACTATATTATCAAATTTCTCAGCCAAAGAATTTTTCCCCCCCAATTAAGGGGCAATTTTGTGTGGCCAATCCAATTACACTGCACACCTTTGGGTTGTGGGGGTGAGACACACGCAGATACGGGGAGAATGTGCAAACTCCACACTTGAGTGTGACCTGGGGTCGTGATCAAACCTGGGTCCTCAGCGCTAACCACTGCGCCACCATGTTGCCCTTAGGCCAAAGAATTGTTAAAGACTATTGCAACTACCCGAGTTAAAGTGCCAAACAAGATAGAACTGCATTGAATATGATTTGTCGGGGGAATTTTAAAGTGGCAAACATTAGTCCGTAATAAGAATGCAAGAGGTTGACACATTAAGAGTTAAATTTGATTTAAACTGAATAATGTCATGACCACATTTTAAAAACAAATAAATTTAGTGCACTCAATTTATTTTTTCAAATTAAAGGACAATTTAGCGTGGCCAATCTACCTACCCGGCACATATTTGGGTTGTGGTGGCGAAACCCACGCAAACACGGGGAGAATGTGCAAACTCCACACGGACAGTGACCCAGAGCCGGGATCGAACCTGGGACCTCGGCACCATGAGGCAGCAATGCTAACCACTGCGCCACCGTGCTGCCCTGTGATGACCACATTTGCTGGTATTCTCATTTAGGAAAGCAAATAATTTTCTATCAATGTTAGTCTGATTCATAGTAGCTATCGAGCCACTGCTGGTGGTGAATAATGAAGAAGCAAGAATGGTGATTTCAAAAGGGCACGTTACGCTTTGATGTTGCTTGAGAAAAAAGGAGAATTAAGAAGATGAGTGGTAGAAAAGGCAAATTGAATAAATGGAGATACGTTTACTTATAGAAGGCAGAGGTTTTCATTCAAAATATCCAAGGAGCAGCAACAGGGATGACAGAAGAAATATTAGCACACATACTTCTTGGTTAGCAGTCAGACTATAGGTGCAAAATAAAAATTGATACGGGAAAAGTTTAGAAAGTGACAAAGTAAATCAATCATAACAGCAGAATGATCAAAGATAGAAATGGTTGGAATTGAGATTGCAGTCATCATTCAGCAATGTGATGCGCAAACCTAGCCTGGTCTGACATCCTCCAGTTTACCTCCTCTGTAGGGAAACATCTGGCTTCAACTCAGCACTTTTCACTGACATCAAAAATGTTTTAAAAAATATAGAGAGGGCAGCACGATGGCACAGTGGTTGGCATTGCTGCTTCACGGCGCAACAATAGCAAGTATCCATTACATAGAATCTCATTCCTGTCCCTGCCCAATGCTCACGTTCAGAGTTTCACAATAGTGATCAGGAACCCAAAGAGAGTGGAGGTGAACTGCAGCACTTCTAATGCCAATCTGGCTGACATCAGGTAACTCAGTACAGATCAGGAATTGAATCTGGGTTTTATAGTCTGTCTGGTCATAGTCACTGGATATGGTTGCTAAGCCAACAAAGGAATTAGATCCTAACTGTAGCATACAGGAAGCACTTTATGCAAGTGTTTGGGAGGGGGGAGGGGTGAAGGGAACTGTGTCTCTCTTCCAATTTCAAGGGCATCTTCTAGCTACATATTGAAAAACTTCCATTCCACTGCATCAGCTGAAGGAATCTTTGTGGAAGATACAGACTGCATCAGGGGAAATGAAAGGTAACTAGAACAGAAAGAGGTTTAGCTTTCGAAAAAGGTCTACTTAAATTGTCAAATCACAAAGTCCGTTGGTATTTAAGTCATTTTATTCCAATTAGAATTATGAAATTGGTCAACTTCTGTCCACTTTTCAGCAAGAAAAAACTCACCCAGTGTCTCCAAGCCCATGCAGGAAAATAACCTGTAAAACACAACCCAAACACAGTGACTTCATACCAGCACAAAATAACAGGAGCCAAATCATCAGAGCCATGATAATTCTAATCTAACAGAAAAGTGCCAAATACAGAATGTTTAATTAAAGCTGTCTGGGGGCATCAAGGAGTGAGATTTCAAACTGATTACAGCCATGAGAAGATAATAACTGTAACTCCACTGGTCCGCCATTAATCTCAAAAGTGGCACTGCAGAACCCTGCATACAATTAACTACCCACACACACTCCAAGATGGGTCAACAGTAAATTTGGACATCTCAATTGCTGCCCAAAATACAGAGGGAAAACTACAAAAGATGATCAAAAATATATTTATAGGGGAAGTTTTTTGCAAGTTAAATTGAAGCACTATTCTTTAAGTTGGTGTTCAGCCATTATTCTGGGATTTAAGGAAGATGGAAGCTTAAAATAGACAAACTACAGATTCAATCGAATTTCAGGCAGCAATATGTAGCGTGCCTGTGACAGAGTGCTAAAGTACTAATAAACTTTCCACAGCTGCTCTCGCCATGTGGAAAACAACCGCTTCACATCGTTTTTTCCTTCCAGATAAAACAGAAACAAATTATTCATACAAGTTTAAATAGTGAAGCAAAGCTCAACATACTAAATGTGATGCTTGCAGATTTCATAAAAGCCAGAGATTTCTGGTTCAAATTCAAGGCTAGAGTTGAAAGGACATTGCAGCAACGGCCAGACCCTATGTGTATTAACTGAGCAATAACTAATACAAGATTCCCTTCAAAACTGCAAGACTTCAAAGGTCACATCAAGGGACTCAGGAGGCTATATTATAAATCTGAAATGTCTCACAAAAATCAGATTCCAGCAGATACCATCACAGTACAGATATAGGGCAGAGCAAGAGAACAGATTTCTTACCACTGCAGTTTCCCGTTCTGTTGCAGACACGGTTGCAGCCTCATTGAGCAGCGGCAATGACATGTTGTTACCACACATACAACGACACAAATGCCAACTGTGAAACCTGCAGGCAGACACATGAAACCAGAGTAAGAAACAGGGGTAGCCCTTCCAGTAGCACATCTGCTAATTACAGCACTCAGAACACTAGATTAACAACACAAGTTTTCATCTCATATCCAGAGATACCCAAACTCACCATCAGGAACACAATCTATTTTATTTAATTATTTATCCTACGCAAAGAGTAAAAAAACTTAGCGTTGACTAATAAATTGATAATCAGCCCTCAAAACATAACCTGGAGTCTCATTATTGCTGAGGTTTAATTTTTATTTTCAGCACAAACCACAATGAGTTCTGTTTTACTGTGCATACTTTGTGTTTAGTTTCATTAGCAAGCTAATTAAAACAGTATTTATTTCACTATTAAATCAATTGAAACTCCCAGTTAGATTGCTGAGATATAGTATTCCAATATAAGGTAAGCTTGTAACCCCAGCTGCCAAGTACTTGACACCTAACCAAAGATCAGAAGATGAAGCACCCTACCAGCCCTCACTTTTATTGGTTTGCTTCAACGATTGGTTTGTCCCTGGTTAGAGTAAAACATTTCATCTTCAGGACCCTGAAGCACAGCTTCGAATGTCCAATGACAATGTGACAATGGCACCCACAAGGTGGTCAAATAGACATATTGCCCAAAAGAAAATGCTGGAAAATCTCAGCAGGTCTGGCAGCATCAGTACGGAGAGAAAAGAGTTAACGTTTCGAGTCCAGATGACCCTTTGTCAAAGCAACAAAGGGTCATCGGGACTCGAAACGTTAACTCTTTTCTCCCCTTACAGACGCTGCCAGACCTGCTGAGATTTTCCAGCATTTTCTCTTTGGTTTCAGATTCCAGCATCCGCAGTAATTTGCTTTTATTTCAGACATATTGCCCAGTTTGGGATGGGGAAAAAGGGAATGTGTGCCAAGGTCAAAGGACTAGAAACACTGATTTTTTACAATGTAGGTAGGGTTCAAACAACTTTTAGGAAATAAACAGATTGCTCTCTGGCATAAATATTCTGAAGTATGCGAGGCTTTATCTGACATAGAGATCTACAGCACAGAAAAGACCCTTTGGTCCATTGTGTCTGCACCTGTCAAAAACAACCACCTAACTATTCTAATCCCATTTTCTAGCGCTTGGCCCATAGTCTTGCATACCATGGCATCGCTAGTGCACATCTAAATACTTCTTAAAATACTTCTTATGAGGGTCTCTGCCTCCACCACCCTTTCAGACAGTGAGTTCCAGACTCCCACCACTCTCTGGGTGAAAAAGGTTTTCCTTACATCCCTCTAAACCTCCTGCCCCATAAGAAATAGGAGCAGAATTAGGCCATTTGGTCCTTCGAGTATATTCCGTCATTCAATCATGGCCGATATGTTTCTCATCCCCATTCTCCTGCCTCTTCCCATAACCCCTGATCCCCTTATTAATCAAAAACCTATCTATCTCTGTCTTAAAGATAGTAACATGGCCTCCACAGCCTTCTGTGGCAATGAGTTCCATAGATTCACCACCCTCTGGCTAAAGAAATTGCTGATCTGTTTTAAAATTTCATCTTTTCAGTCTGAGGCTGTGCCCTCGGGTTCCAGTTTCTCCTACTGGTAGAAATATCTTCTCCATGTCCCTTACCTTAAATCTATGCCCTCTGGTCATTGATCCTTCCACCAAGGGGAAAGGTTTCTTCCTGATTACTCTATCCATGACCCTCGTAATAGTATACATCTCAATCATGACCCCCTTAATCTCCTCTGCTCCAAGGAAAACAATCCCAGTCTATCCAATCTCTCTTCGTAGCTGAAACTCTATGCCCAGGAGTTTTAGCCCAGGAAATCACCTGTTAAATCGCCTTTGCATCCTTTGAAGTGCTGTCACACCCCTCCTATAATGCAGATTCCAGAATGGCACACAATACTCCCTCTCTTCTCTTAAACCCTATGCCTTGGCTAATAAAGGCAACTACACCAAATGCCTTCCTAATCACTGTATCCATCTGCTGTGCTACTTTAAGGGACCTCTGAGGCACACCAAGGTTCCTCTGATCCTCGGTGCTTCCCAGGGTCCTGCATTTATCATGTATTCTCTTGCCTTGTTTGCCCTGCCCATGTGCATCAACTCACACTTATCCGGAATTAATTCCATTTGCCACTGATCAGCCCATCTGATCAGCCCATCTATAATCCCTCTGTAACCGAAGGCTATCCTCCTCACTATTTACCATCCCACTAATTTTCACATCATCTGCCAACTTACTGATCAACCCTCCTACATTCATGTCTAACTCATTTATATAAACCACAAACAGCAAGGGTCCAACACCGATCTCTGCAGGACACCACCGTACACAGGCTTCCAGTCAGAAAAACACCGCTTGACCATCATTGGATTGGATTTGTTTATTGTCAGGCGTACTGAGGTACAGTGAAAAGTATTGTTCTGCTTACAGTTCTGACAGATCATTCCATACATGAAAAAAAAAAGGGCAAACATAAATACACAATGTAAATATATAGACACAGGCATCGGGTGAAGCGTACAAAAGTGTAGTACTACTCAGTAGAGAAGATGGATGAAGAGATCAGTTCGGTCCATAAGAGGGTCATTTAGCAGTCTTGCAGCAGTCACTGGTAACAGTGGGGAAGAAGCTGTCTTTGAATCTGTTTGTGCATGTTCTCAGACTTTTGTAATTCCTGCCCGGTGGAAGAAGTTGGAAGAGTGAGTAAACCAGGTGGGAGGGGCCTTTGATTATGCTGCCCGCTTTCCCAAGGCAGCAGGAGGTGTAGACAGTCAACGGATGGGAGGCAGATTCGCGTGATGGACTGGACTGTGCTCATGACTCTCTATACTTTCTTACAGTCTTGGGCCGAGAAATTGCCAAACCAGGTTGTGATGCAGCCAGATAGGATGCTTTCAATAGTGCAACTGTAAAGGTTGGTAAGAGTCAATGCAGACATGCTGAATTTCCTTAGTTTCCTGAGGAAGTATAGGCGCTGTTGTGCTTTCCTGGTCGTAGGGTCGATGTGAATGGACCAGGATAGATTGTTGGTGATGTGCACACCTAGGAATTTGGAGCTGTCAACCATCTCCACCTCGCACCATTGATGCAGACAGGGGTGTGTACTTTGCTTCCTGAAGTCAATGATCAGCTCTTTAGTTTTGCTGACATTGAGGGAGACCTTGTTGTCGTTACACCGCTCCACTATGTTTTCTATCTCCCTCCTGTATTCTGACTCATCGTTGTTTGAGATCCGACCCACTACGGTCGTGTCATCAGCAAATCTGTAGATGGAGTTGTAGCCAAATTTTGCCACACAGTATTGTGTGTATAGGGTGTACAAGGAGTCACCCTCTGCTTCCTGCCACTCAGCCAATTCAGGATCCAATTTGCCAAATTTCCTTGGGTCCCATGGGCTCCTACCTTCGCTATCAGTCTCCCATGTGGGGCCTTATCAAAAGCCTTGCTGCAGTCCAAGTAGGCCAGTCAAATCCATTTCCCTCATCTACACACCTGGTCATTTCTTCAAAAACTCAAACAAGTTGGTCAGACATGACTGTTCTTGAGCAATCCCTGCCTCCCCAAATGCAGATTAATTCTGTCTCTCAGAATTGCTTCCAATAGTTTCCTCACCACTGAGGTTACCCTGACTGATCTGTAGTTTCCTGGTTTATCCCTTCCTGAATAATGGTGCAACACTGGCTATCCCCCAGTCCTCCGGCAACCTCTCCTGTGGCCAGAGAGGAATTGAAAATTATTGCCAGCGCCCTGCTATTTCCTCCCTTGCATCACTCAACAGCCTGGGATGTGTTTCCTCCGGCCCTGGAGATTTGTCTATTTTTAAGCATGCCAGACCACTCAGAACTTCCTCATTGTCTGTGTTAATCTCTTTAATTTTATCACTGTCCTTCTTCCTGATGTCTATCTCTACATCATCCTTCTCACAAGTGAACACCAACACAAAGTATTCATTTAAAACCCTAACTCCGACCTCCAGCTCCACACACAAATTACCACTGTGGCCTTTAATGGGCCCTTCTCTTTCCCTAGTTATCCTTTTACCCTAATATACTTGTAAAACAACTTAGGATTTTCCTTTATTTTACTTGCCAGTGTCCTTTCATGTCCCCTTTTTGCTCTCCTCGTTTCCTTAAGTTCCCTTTTGCACATTCTATATGCCTCTAGGGAGTCTGCTGTTTTGAGCCCTTGATATCTGCCATAAGCCTCCATTTTTATTCTTATCCAATGCTGTATATCGATATCCAGCAATTACTATGTAGCCACCTAAATTGGCCAACTCCCGATTTAAAATGGCGAACGGCAAAGGCTGAAGGGAAATTCAGCCAACACAGGCAGAAACCAGCAGGTGCAGGTTTGCTGTGTATTTAACTCTGCAAAAGCCCAGACAGCATCGATACCAGCGACCATCAGCATAATAATGTAGCAGCCATCTACATACTAATGAGCAATCCCCAGGAACAATAGCAACATTTGGGGGACACAAAACTAAGCCAGACTCCCCGACGCCAGCAGGAGCCAACACAAAAGAGGGTAACGAACACCTCAAGACCGCCCATCGATCAGGGAACCGCTCCAGTATTGGAGAAATCGAACCAAGCGATTGGAACGAAGTCCAATTATCTAGAACCAGGTACAGGGTCCGCCCCGAAAGGCGGGAAGCCCCTGGGGACTATAAAGTTAAGCCAAGTTCAACTCGCTCTCTTCGTTCTGCCCGGGTCACCCAGCAACGCGACCCAACCTTGACCGTGACCGGTGTAGTGACCACCGAAAGAAGTAAGTCTTAATTCAACGCTCGCTACGAGATAGGCGCTCCTAGCTACCAATCTGTACCAACTTCGAATCCCGCAGACTCAGAACCCGAACGAAAGGCCATTTGTTCCCTGACCTGGAGGGCCAGTCCGAAGTTAAGTATAGGCCTGTTAGTTGTAGAAGTAGCTTAGACGTAGAATTTGTGCATGAGTAGCGATTACTGTGTATAATAAATGTGCTTTGATTTGAATCTTACTAATCGGTGTATTGAGTTATTGATCATTACTTGGACTTGAACCTCGTGGCAGTATCATAAAGATACCTGGCGACTCGAGAGCAAAGGTAATAAAACAGAGCAATTGAACTAACCGGAAAGTTAGCAACATACTAAATTTGGTTTTTTTTAAGAATATTTTATTGAAAATTTTTGGTCAACCATCACAGTACATTGTGTATCCTTTACACAATAATATAACAGTATAAATAACAATGACCTGTTTTATAAACAAAGAATAAATAATATATAACAAAAACGAAAACTAAAACTGAATGGCAACTGCCTTGTCTCAGATAAACACTCTCCAAAAATATGGTTTAACAATCCAATATACAATTATTTATAGCAACGACCTATACATATATATTAATAACCCTGAGACTCCTTCTGGTTCCTCCCCCCCCCCCCCCGGGCTGCTGCTGCTGCCTTCTTCTTTTCCATTCCCTCTATCTTTCTGTGAGGTATTCGACGAACGGTTGCCACCGCCTGCTGAACCCTTGAGCCGATCCCCTTAGGACGAACTTAATCCGTTCCAGCTTTATAAACCCTGCCATGTCATTTATCCAGGTCTCCACCCCCGGGGGCTTGGCTTCCTTCCACATCAACAGTATCCTGCGCCGGGCTACTAGGGACGCAAAGGCCAAAACATCGGCCTCTCTCGCCTCCTGCACTCCCGGCTCTTGTGCAACCCCAAATATAGCCAACCCCCAGCTTGGTTCGACCTGGACCCCCATTACTTTCGAAAGCATCTTTGTCACCCCCACCCAGAACCCCTGTAGTGCCGGACATGACCAGAACATGTGGGTGTGATTCGCTGGGCTTCTCGAGCATCTCGCACACCTATCCTCTACCCCAAAAAATTTACTGAGCCGTGCTCCAGTCATATGCGCCCTGTGTAACACCTTAAATTGAATCAGGCTTAGCCTGGCACACGAGGACGATGAGTTTACCCTACTTAGGGCATCCGCCCACAGCCCCTCCTCAATCTCCTCCCCCAGCTCTTCTTCCCATTTCCCTTTCAGCTCATCTACCATAATCTCCCCCTCATTTCCCTATATATATCTGACACCTTACCGTCGCCCACCCATGTCTTTGAGATTACTCTGTCCTGCACCTCATGCGTCGGGAGCTGCGGGAATTCCCTCACCTGCTGCCTCGCAAAAGCCCTCAGTTGCATATACCGGAATGCATTCCCTTGGGGCAACCCATATTTCTCGGTCAGCGCTCCCAGACTTGCGAACTTCCCATCCACAAACAGATCTTTCAGTTGCGTTACTCCTGCTCTTTGCCATATTCCAAATCCCCCATCCATTCTCCCCGGGGCAAACCTATGGTTGTTTCTTATCGGGGACCCCACCAAGGCTCCCGTCTTTCCCCTATGCCGTCTCCACTGTCCCCAAATTTTCAAAGTCGCCACCACCACCGGGCTTGTGGTGTATTTCTTCGGTGAGAACGGCAATGGGGCCGTCACCATAGCTTGTAGGCTAGTCCCCCTACAGGACGCCCTCTCCAATCTCTTCCATGCCGCTCCCTCCTCTTCCCCCATCCACTTACTCACCATTGAAATATTGGCGGCCCAGTAGTACTCACTTAGGCTCGGTAGTGCCAGCCCCCCCCAATCCCTACTACGCTGTAAGAATACCTTCCTCACTCTCGGGGTCTTCCCGGCCCACACAAAACTCATGATACTCTTTTCGATCCTTTTGAAAAAAGCCTTCGTGATCACCACCGGGAGTCACTGAAACACAAAGAGGAATCTCGGGAGGACTACCATTTTAACTGCCTGCACCCTCCCTGCCAGTGACAGGGATACCATGTCCCATCTCTTGAAGTCCTCCTCCATTTGTTCCACCAATCGCGTTAAATTTAACCTATGCAATGTACCCCAATTCTTGGCTATCTGGATCCCCAAGTAACGAAAGTCCCTCGTTACCTTCCTCAGCGGAAAGTCCTCTATTTCTCTGCTCTGCTCCCCTGGATGCACCACAAACAACTCACTTTTCCCCATGTTCAGTTTATATCCTGAGAATTCTCCAAACTCCCTAAGTGTCCGCATTATCTCTGGCATCCCCTCCGCCGGGTCCGCTACATATAACAAGTCATCCGCATAGAGAGATACCCGGTGTTCTTCTCCTCCTCTAAGTACTCCCCTCCACTTCTTGG
This sequence comes from Scyliorhinus torazame, assembly GCF_047496885.1. Taxonomy (NCBI): domain Eukaryota; kingdom Metazoa; phylum Chordata; class Chondrichthyes; order Carcharhiniformes; family Scyliorhinidae; genus Scyliorhinus; species Scyliorhinus torazame. The sequence continues at coordinate 174,485,456 of NC_092707.1, forward strand.
CACCCCTCAATGCTATTGCCAGGGGCTCAATCGCCAGTGCAAACAGTAATGGGGACAGAGGGCATCCCTGCCTTGCCCCTCTATGGAGCCGAAAGTATGCAGATCCCCGTCCATTCGTGACCACACTCGCCACTGGGGCCCTATACAACAGCTGCACCCATCCAACATACTCATCTCCAAAACCAAATCTCCTCAGCACCTCCCACAGATAATCCCACTCCACTCTATCAAATGCTTTCTCGGCATCCATCGCCACCACTATCTCCCCTTCCCCCTCTGGTGGGGGCATCATCATTACCCCTAGCAGCCTCCGTATATTTGTATTCAGCTGTCTCCCCTTCACAAACCCAGTTTGGTCCTCATGGACCACCCTCGGGACACAATCCTCTATCCTCATTGCCATTACCTTGGCCAGAATCTTAGCGTCTACATTTAGGAGGGAAATAGGTCTATAGGACCCGCATTGCAGCGGGTCCTTTTCCTTCTTTAGGAGAAGCGATATCGTTGCCTCAGACATAGTCGGGGGCAGCTGTCCCCTTTCCTTTGCCTCATTAAAGGTCCTCATCAGTAGCGGGGCGAGCAAGTCCACATATTTCCTGTAAAATTCAACTGGGAATCCATCCGGTCCCGGAGCCTTCCCCGCCTGCATGCTCCGAATTCCTTTCACTACTTCCTCTATTTCAATCTGTGCTCCCAGTCCCACCCTTTCCTGCTCCCCCACCTTGGGAAATTCCAGCCGGTCCAGAAAGCCCATCATTCTCTCCCTCCCATCCGGGGGTTGAGCTTCGTATAATTTTTTATAAAATGCCTTGAACACTCCATTCACTCTCTCCGCTCCCCGCTCCATCTCTCCTTCCTCATCCCTCACTCCCCCTATTTCCCTCGCTGCTCCCCTTTTCCTCAATTGGTGGGCCAGCAACCTGCTCGCCTTCTCCCCATATTCGTACTGTACACCCTGTGCCTTCCTCCACTGTGCCTCTGCAGTACCCGTTGTCAGCAAGTCAAATTCTACGTGTAGCCTTTGCCTTTCCCTGTACAGTCTCTCCTCCGGTGCCTCCGCATATTGCCTGTCCACCCTCAGAAGTTCTTGCAGCAACCGCTCCCGTTTCCTACTCTCCTGCTTTCCTTTATGTGCCCTTATTGATATCAGCTCCCCTCTAACCACTGCCTTCAGCGCCTCCCAGACCACTCCCACCTGGACCTCTCCATTGTCATTGAGTTCCAAGTACTTTTCAATGCACCCCCTCACCCTTAGACACACCCCGTCATCTGCCATTAGTCCCATGTCTAATTCTCCAGGGTGGGCGCCCTTCTGTTTCCTCCCCTATCTCTAAGTCCACCCAATGTGGAGCGTGATCCGAAATGGCTATAGCCGTATACTCCGTTCCCCTCACCTTCGGGATCAACGCCCTTCCCAAATAAAAGTCTATTCGCGAATAGACTTTGTGGACATAGGAGAAAAACGAAAACTCCTTACTCCTAGGTCTGCTAAATCTCCACGGGTCTACTCCTCCCATCTGCTCCATAAAATCTTTAAGCACCTTGGCTGCTGCCGGCCTCCTTCCAGTCCTGGACCTCGACCTGTCCAGCCCTGGTTCCAACACCGTATTGAAATCTCCCCCCATTACCAACTTTCCCACCTCTAGGTCCGGGATGTGTCCTAGCATACGCCTCATAAAATTGGCATCATCCCAGTTCGGGGCATATACATTTACCAAAACCACCGTCTCCCCCTGTAGTTTGCCACTCACCATCACGTATCTGCCCCCGCTATCCGCCACTATAGTCTTTGCCTCAAACATTACCTGCTTCCCCACTAATATAGCCACCCCCCTGTTTTTCGCATCTAGCCCCGAATGGAACACCTGCCCCACCCAACCTTTGCGTAGTCTCACCTGGTCTATCAGTTTCAAATGCGTTTCCTGTAACATAACCACGTCTGCCTTAAGTTTCTTAAGGTGTGCGAGTACCCGTGCCCTCTTTATCGGCCCGTTCAGCCCTCTCACGTTCCACGTGATCAGCCGGGTTGGGGGGCTTTTTACCCCCCCCCCTTGTCGATTAGCCATCCCCTTTTTCCAGCTCCTCACCCGGTTCCCACACAGCTGTCCCCCCCCCCAGGCGGTGCCCCCCCGCGCATCCCACCCCATACCAGCTCCCCCTCTCCCCAGCAGCAGCAGCCCAATAATTCCCCCCTCCCACCCCCCCGCTAGATCCCCCACTAGCGTAGTTACACCCCCCATGTTGCTCCCAGAAGTCAGCAAACTCTGGCCGACCTCGGCTTCCCCCCGTGACCTCGGCTCGCACCGTGCGATGCCCCCTCCTTCCTCCTTCCCTATTCCCGCCATGATTATCATAGCGCGGGAACCGAGCCCGCGCTGCTCCCTTGGCCCCGCCCCCAATGGCCAACGCCCCATCTCTTTCACCTCCTTTCCTCCCCCCACCACCTCCTGTGGAAGAGAGAAAAGTTACCACATCGCAGGATTAATAACATAAAACTCCTCTTTCCCCCCTTCTTCGCCCCCCATACTCATCCCACCACTTTGTTTCAAACGTTCTTTTTTTTTAATAACCCGCTCATTCCAATTTTTCTTCCACGATAAAAGTCCACGCCTCATCCGCCGTCTCAAAGTAGTGGTGCCTCCCTTGATATGTGACCCACAGTCTTGCCGGTTGCAGCATTCCGAATTTTATCTTCTTTTTGTGAAGCACCGCTTTGGCCCGATTAAAGCTCGCCCTCCTTCTCGCCACCTCCGCACTCCAGTCTTGGTATACGCGGATCACCGCATTCTCCCACTTACTGCTCCGAGTTTTCTTTGCCCATCTAAGGACCATCTCTCTGTCCTTAAAACGGAGGAATCTCACCACTATGGCTCTAGGAATTTCTTCTGCTCTCGCTCTTCGCGCCATCACTCGGTATGCTCCCTCCACCTCCAGCGGACCCGCCGGGGCCTCCGCTCCCATTAACGAGTGCAGCATCGTGCTCACATATGCCCCGACGTCCGCTCCCTCCGCACCTTCAGGAAGGCCAAGAATCCTTAGGTTGTTCCTCCTCGCGTTGTTCTCCAGCGCCTCCAGCCTTTCCACACATCGTTTATGGTGTGCCTCGTGCATCTCCGTCTTCACCACCAGGCCCTGTATGTCGTCCTCATTCTCGGCAGCCTTTGCCTTCACGACCCGAAGCTCCCGCTCCTGGGTCTTTTGCTCCTCCTTTAGCCCTTCGATCGCCTGTAATATCGGGGCCAACAGCTCCTTCTTCATTTCCTTTTTGAGTTCTTCCACGCAGCGTTTCAAAAACTCGTGTTGTTCAGGGCCCCATATTAAACTGCCACCTTCCGACGCCATCTTGGTTTTTGCTTGCCTTCCTTGCCGCTGCTCTAAAGGATCCACCTCAATCCGGCCACCTTCCTCTCCTTTTTCCATCCGTATCCAGGGGGGATTCCCTTCTGGTTCACCGCACAGTACTTTTAGCCGTTAAAATTGCCGTTGGGGCTCTTATTAAGAGCCCAAAAGTCCGTTACACCGGGAGCTGCCGAAACGTGCGACTCAGCTGGTCATTGCCGCACCCGGAAGTCCCTAAATTTGTTTTTTAAAAGAAATTTGGAGTAACCAATTCTTTTTTTCCCCAATTAAGGGGCAATTTAGCATGGCCAATTCACCTATCCTGCAGTTTACTAGATTTGTTGGTCCCACACTTTTTCTTGATTGGAACATGTTTCTCTCACCATAGATGCCGCCAGATCTGCTGAACATTTCCAGCATTCTCTGTTTTTATTTCAGATTTCCATCACCCGGAGTATTTTACTTCTGTGTTATATAAGACTACTGTACCTCATTGTCAGATTGTCATGAGAATGTTGCTTTAAGAAATGGTTAGCTGCTCATGTTACTGCAGTGATGTCAGAGTGTGGGTGGAGCTGAGCTCTGGTTCTGCTTTTTAGTTTCACTTTGAGAAAAGCTGGGGCGAGTCTGTCTTTTTGGTGTGGTTTTTCAGTGTGTTGCAGCTGAAGTCAGGCAAAGCAGCTGTACTGTTGATCTCTCTGCCATCTCTTAATCATTTGGTGAATTCAGAAGACTTATAAAACTGTTTTCAGTAGTGAATGTCAACTCTGATATGCTTACGTTTAAAGGTTTGTTAAGTCTTCTGGGTGTTAAAAGAACAGCTTAAAGGATTCTTTAATGTTGTATTCTTCTGGGGGTTACCTTTGAATTAATGGTTGCTAAGATATTCACTGTTTGTTTTAAAAAGGTTAACTTGAGTTCATAGAATAAACATTGTTTTGTTTTGAAAAATACTTTTCCATTTCTGCTGTACCACACCTGTAGAGTGGGCCGCGTGCTCCCCATACCACAATCTATTAAAAGTTGTGGGTCAGGTGAACTCCATGATACACTTTGGGATTCTCTAAACCCTGACCCATAACAAGGTTAATAACCACCATGTTGACTGTATTATTTATAAATGTACATTTAAGTTGACTGTCCACTCTGTCAAATAGTTCATATATTATGCAGATATAATTAACCTGATTCCAATTAATAAATGTGTTTGATTAATGCAAGACATAGCTCTACAGCACAGTGGATATAATGGGGGTAGTTGAAATATCAATGAGCTTTTGGATCTACTCAGAGTGCAAAGAGTTCTGGCTGTTGGCAGGTTCTCTGAAATGAATATGTGTGTTCTGTATGCAAAGAATTGAGTGCAGAAGGATCTCAATAACATTTCATGTTAAAAATATCAAGAATTTTAAATCAGGAGGCCTGATGCAGCAAGAACATTTTCTTTTTAGATTAAAAGCATGATGAATATTGACAAATGCATTCTGCATGTGAAGAAGTAATTGGAGCAATGTAGTGCATTAACAACAATCATTCAGAGAGTTCACAAGTAGAAAAGACCCACAGTGGCACAAATGAACTGTGAAGACTGTATCCAATGGGAATTAATCCCACTGCACATCAGAAAATGAATTTAAAACAACTTTATCTTTAGTGATGATGGAGAGTCACGTGACCACTTACTAAATATGTAGTATAAGCTTGCATATACAGTTTGCCAGCACAATTTGCCTTCATACAGCACCTCTCATATCTTCAAGTTGTTCCTTATTACCATTATTTATATGAATATGATCATATTGTCCTTTGCATCTTATTTAAATACACAGACTGGAAAGCCAGATGCTCTGCAGATCGCTGGTCAATTCTATTTTTACTGCAGACAGCACCAAGGTTGACAGAAGTACAGGTTCTCTGACAGCCAACTTGGCAACCAAAGCAATGCTCTGCAGATCGTTGGCCATTTCTATTATACGCAGACTGGAAAGCCAGATGCTCTGCAGATCGTTGGTCATTTCTATTTTTACTGCAGACAGTAACAAGGTTGACAGAAGTACAAGTTCTCTGACAGCCAACTAAAGCGCAAAATGCAACAAAATCTCATAGATCAGAAAATTCAGTTTCAAATCTCGGTATTGTGTTGGTTTTACTGATTTCAGCTGAGACAATAAAAATTCCACAATTGAACACAGCAAGTTCTACCAGATTGTTGGGTGAAAGCAGAGGTTTGGCTGGAAATTATGCAGATATTACAGAAATACGAATTCTGTAAATAATGTCCCGCATGTGCCAATCTTTCCACATTGGTGTAACAAGTAAAACAAAGAACCCGTGTGGAGAACTGAAGCATCAAAATCATTTGACTCCTCCAAGAATTTGAAGCACTGACCTTCAGGTTATTTTCTGAATGCAAAACAAAGCACACACAACTGACTGAATGTTACGGATCAATTCCCATTCACACTGTTGGGAATAGATCACACCTATTTTTTCTTTCACACACAGCTGTGTATAAAGCATCCACAGGTGAATATTTAGTCTATTGGTACAGCTGTGACTGATGTTTACACACCTATAAATGCTACAATCCAGGATATGCTGTGTTGACCAACCAAATGGCAAGAAATAAAGATTTGCATCCTTCCAGTAGTTCACAATTTCAGGGCATCAAAAAGTGCTTTGCAGCCAATGAAGCACATTTGAAATATGGTCAGCATTGCAATATATGATACACAGCAGCTACTTGTATATAGCAATGACCAGATCAGTTTAATGTTGGCTGGTAGATAAATTATAGCTAAGATGCCAGGTAGGCTGGTTTAGCACAGTGGGCTAAACAGCTGATTTGTAATGCAGAACAAGGCCAGCAGCGCGGGTTCAATTCCCGCACTGGCTTCCCGAACAGGTGCCAGAATGTGGCGACTGGGGGCTTTCCACAGTAACTTCATTGAAGCCTACTTGTGAAAATAAACGATTATTATTAGAGCTCTCTTGTTCTTAATCAAAAAATTGCAATGGGTGTTTTACGTCTAGGTTTGATGTTTAGTCAAAAAGATGGCACGTCAGACAGTGTAGCACTCCCCTTGCAATATCACATTGATGCTTATGAAGGAGCGAGAACAGCTCAGAAAAACCTTTATTGGCATCTTTCAATCTCAGGAAACAATGTACTGCACCCGTGTGTTATGTCAATTCATGAGTCGCAGTCCCTTTCTCAGCTGGCACACTGAGTTGTATTGGCCCTCGGTTAACTGATTTTTTTTCCTTCTTCTGGCAGGCTCTCTTGTCCACCATTTGGTCATTCCTTTTGACTTTGTTTTTTTCCATGACCTTCCTTTTTTCTTTTTTAGAATACACAATTTTTTTTTTTCAAATTAAGGGGCATTTTAGCGTGGCCAATCCACCTACCCTGCACATCTTTGGGTTGTGGGGGTGAAACCCACGCAGACATGGGGAGAATGTGCAAACTCCACACGGACAGTGACCCGGGCCGGGATTCAAACCCGGGACCTCAGCGCAGCAGTCCCAGTGCTAGCCACTGCGCCATATGCCCCCCTTTTCCATTACCTTCCTGACTTCTTGTCTCCAGACACTCCAGTCAGCAGCAAGAACTTCCCATGCAATGACCCCAATCCTCATCCAGTCAACTTGAAGTCTCACTTGCAGGCACGGGCAACCCGATGGATGTGCTGATATCAAGCTCACCACTGGGCATGTTTTTGGAGATGCAGCCATCATCCAGTAGGCTCATAATAGAGTCAATGAAGTCGCCTCTGACTCAAGGCGGCAAACATGTCAGGGATCGGTGCATGTTGGTGTATTTCCACATTCCGCACTGCCTTGCCAGAGTTACCCAATATTCATCTGAGGCAGCAGAGGTTGAAACAGTTCAGCCAATTTCGTTGCCTTGAAGTTGTCCGTGCCTCACTACTAAAGAGCGGGTGGAGAACACAAGCCTGGTACACATGGTGATTTGCATTTTCAGTCAGTTTGCTGTTGGTCCACACTCGAATTTTCAACTTTGACGTACAGTAACCGGACCTGCAATTTTCCTACTCATCCCCTTGCTTTGCTAAGTGAAACCCCGCCTCCTTTCCTTGCCCCATTGCATCATGATGTTCATTTTAAACCTGTAACTCTACCGTGTTCGTTAAGAACACAATCAACACAACAGTAACCCCAGAGCTGTCATGTGGGGGGTGAGGTTTGCCCCCGGGGTCGGGATGGAGCAGTCAGAGGCCCGGCTTCCCTGTAATTTGCTGCCTTGTGACGGACGGAACAAGAGATGCTGAACCGCCGATTCATCACAAGGAGACGCCGGGCCCCTCAGTGGTGACCGCCGCCCCGCCGACATCTCCCCCTATCGCTGTAGCCCACCCCCAATAACACCCAACATTTACCTTTTGTCACGGAGCCGCCAACACCCAGCGCCCTCCCTCACATCGACCGGTATTTCCGGTTGAGTCACATGACCGGAGGCCACTTCCGCTCCCAGAGAGGCAACGTCACCCCGAACCCCAGTGTATCTCCCCCGCAGCCAGCTGCACCTTCCTGTCCGCTCTGCTCCATAGCGGCAGATGCAGCAGGCACCGCCTGGGCATTAGATCCACACTCTGAAGTCGACCATTTGGCAGCACGAATGCAATGTTGCATTGTCACAGCTCAGCCCTTTCCCTACTTCCCACACCCAATCCCCCTTCCTGCGGTCCAAAACAAACCTCTGAGCAGTGTGGTAAGATGAGAATCGTTAGATATGTTACCCCCTCGATGCGGATTCTCAAATACTCAAGTGAAGGGGAAGATTAACATATGTTATTTGGAGAAAGTTCAGGAGGAGGCACTAGCTCATGTAAACACATTTTAGTCCCTGGATCGTACGGTAGTGCAGTGGTTAAATCACTGGACTACTAATTTACAGCTTTGGCCCACCAATGCAGAAAATGTGAGTTCAAAGAATTAACTCAGTTCACGAAAATTTGGAAATAAAAAAGTTGTAAACAAATTATTTTCCTATCCAGTGCAATCAAATAATCAAGCTTGGTAAATGACCCAATTAAAATAATTTGAATCATTACTACATGTATTCATGAGATTTCTAGACTTTTGCCAGTGTATATTATATCTAAATGTAGTCCAATGCTTCAACTAAGCTCATTCTTCTTTTCAGTTATCCATATACTGGGTCACATTTAAAGCAACACATTTTACTGTTGTGGTCATTTTCTTGCATGGTGTATTTACTTCAAATTGCCTCCATTTCTGCCACCATCAGTTACTGTTTTGAAATGATCAGAACTTCACTGTAGCATATCGGTCCAATTGCTCTCCAATCTCACAATCCAAGATTGGAATGACAAAATCTGTAATTGCACTATTATACATTTGCACAGTAGTGCAGTTTGTATATACCTATGTCTAATGTTGAGATCCCTTCATGAAGTGGTTGTAGATGGTAATTAGATTAGGGGTGGCCGTCCCAGGTCAGCTGATCATTTAATGGTTCAGAAGCCCAGGAAACCAAGTTGGCAAGAAAATGATGCCCGTTGAGCAAAGCTCCAAGGCTAAGCAGATCCTCAGCCTGCATCCCCATGAGACACACACATCACAATGGAGAATTTCAGGATAAATCACTTCTTTTAAATGCAAGAGAATCTACACTTCTGCTGAGAGAATTGGGGGTACTTTTAAAGACAACTAATTGCCACCATGACATATGAAATTGCTGACTGCAATCATTCTCAAATGCAACAAATCTGCTGCAACTCCAATGTTTGATGGAGGCTAATATGCGATAAATAGAATGTGTAATATTGGTGCTATTACAACATCTATGGAGTGATCCATGTGTATTGACAACCCTATCTCATGGTAGCATGGGATCAAGTCATTGAGCCTCTGCCAGATGTACGTTCTCAAACCTCCAAGTCTTCATTTACTGAATGTCTTCACGATGTGAACAACAATCTACCTCATTGTATGTCTCCTTAGGATCTCAGCAACCACAGCATAGTATTATTTGGCATTGCTTCCACCATCTGTTTGGGATTTAGCGTCAATTGCTTGTGCCATTTAGCACTTGTGAGAAAGCACAAGAGCTGTCTCTAAACAATAGTATAACTGCCTTTAATGATGGATCATAAATCTAGAAGTTATTGTTCATGATTTCAACATATTTACATGACATTTTTCTATGAATAGTTTGTAATTGTCATCATTAAAGAGGATGTTGCCGATGTAGCAGTAAAGGAGAAGGTTTTAGCGATACAAGGATGTGCTTAAAAGATTGTTAATCTTCTAAATTGAAAGTCATCCAGTTCAGATGGGTGCATCTGCAGTTGCTGAGGAAAGCAAGGGTAGAAATTGTAGAGGCTCCGGCCAGAATTTTCCAATCCTCCTTGAATGTGGGGGTGGTGCTCGAGAACCGAAGGGGATTGTAAATGTTACAACGTCTAAAGAAAGAGGGCATGGATAAATCCAGCAACTACAAGGTTAGTCAGTCTAAAGGTGGTGGACACATTTAGAGTTACTAAACCAGGGCAAAATTAATTGGTATTTTGTAAAGTATGCATTAATAAATGAAAGTGAGCACGGATTTGTTAAAGACAAATTGTTGTTTGACTAACTTGGCAGAGTTCTTTGATGAAATAATAGACAGGTTGATGGCAGTGTTCGATGGCAGTGTTCGATAGAAGTACCACATATTGGACCCATTAGCAAAATTTAAGTTCACGGCATTACAGAGAAAGAGCAAGATGGTAGCATTAATTAGATGGCTCTATTAAAGAGCAGGTGCAGGCCCAATAGGTCAAATGGTCTTTTTCTATGCTAAATAACTGTGGGAGGAATCTTGCATCCTCCCCTGTGGTGAGTCAGCATTTAATCAGGCAGGAGGCACCTTCCTGCTATGGGCTTAATGGGCGGTGAGCAGGAATTTTGTCAGTTGTGTAGCAATCCCCAAAAAAGAGGCCACAATTCAAGCTTCGTGAGAACTATTTCCAATTCCAATTCTCTTCCCACACCTAATGCACTAAGGCAGACATTTGTCTGTTTCCAGGTAATTCCTGGAACAGGTTGTTAATCTATCGCCAGGGGCTTTTACTTGGGGGATGCCACTCCACATCAACCAGGAGCCTTCCCTCTCTTACCACCAGCCATTGGCGTGTTTGGAAGGATTTGCAAGTTGACACACTCAACATGTTGACCATGTTATGAACACACCTTCCTTAACCATCATCAATTCCTAGGGTGCAATTCAAACCTGGGGCTTCTGGCTCAGAGGCAGGGATGCTACCCACTGTGCCTCAAGACCAGTGAGCACTATTGAAGATTTAAATAATTTTGACAATGTAATGGAGGCACATTGTGAGTAAGGTGTACATAAACAGGTGGAGGGATTTATATTCATTTCCTTAGTTTACATTTTATTTCCATCACATTATTGCACATTCAAGAAATGTAATCAAGACAGCCCATTCACTATTCAGTTGCTTGTGTTTAAAGTTAATTGCAATACAGCTATTTTTTAATGAAATACATTTATTTTTAACAATCTTCAGCACAAACATTAACCAAGTAATTTGCAATGCAGCCTTCAAGAAGAGGTGAGAGAATCACACCATCAGTCCAATAACAGCAAACATGTTTTATTTTGTTTTCTTTTTAAAACCATGGTTGCTTTTACGATATCAGAAAATGCAAGTTCCAAATCCAGAAAATAAAACGGAAAAGCTGAAGCAAAGTGTATATATCAACAAAAAAATATACAATCAATTTAAACTACATCCATGTTAACATAAGTTTCAAGCTGCACAATAAACCTCCATTCACCTGATCGATACTCAAAGGGCACAACGGTTATGTAATCTGATGCACAAAGGTATACGGAAAGGCAGCAACTTGTAGGAAAAATGGGAAAGAATGGATAACAGATTACATCGGTCTGATATCGATGTTATTGGATCATTTCACTCATTAACTCAATACATTTTGGGCCTATTTCAGAGATTGGTTGCGTTGTCTCTGCTCCTGATCTGATGATCGTGATTAAGTGTTACAGAAGTCCCTCTTCATCATAATTTCAAGAGCACTGATGCTTTTTGTGATATTCAAAAAGCATTGTTATGGATTTACTGAGCTGTGAAGAAACTCGGTCCCCATCTATTACAAAATCAATGAGATCTCCAACCACAAGTTCACCGCTTTTAGTAATCTTGATTAGACATCACTATGCTTTTTAAAGCTGTGCAGTTAACCTTGAACAGATAATTTTCCATTTTATAATTAATGAAAAATATAGGTATTAAATGGTTATTCTCAGAGACCATATTATTGCTCGAGAATCAGATGGTAATAGGAGCAGAGCAATGTCACAAGCAATGGATTATTCTAATGTGTGGATTTTGAGGCACACAGGACTCACATTTTCAGCATTCATTGTCAAATGTGTGCTATACATTGTTAATGTAAAATAAAATTAGGCATTTAATTTTAATAGTATCCTGTTTTGAGGCCAAGAATATTAAATGCTATTTACCTTAATGCCATCTTAAATCAAGATATTAGCATTTACGAATCAAAGCAGCAACTGCACACTCCAAATGTTACCTCCTTATTAATCTTCTGTTCACCATATCTTTGTCACAATTGTTTGGAGCTTAGATAATGTGTCGGTCTATTCCACTGGGCATTTACTGTAGAAGCCACTGGTATTCTGGAAGTGCATTCTTCTTGATAGGGTAATGCAGCGTTTGCATTTTATGCACACTATAGCATCAGAAGTCACGTTTTAAGCAATGAAGTGTGTCTGAGGAGTGATGAGGTCAATTTTGTGATCTGTAGGATTGGCAGAAGCTTCGTATGTACAAAGTGTCACTTCATGTCTGTGGCCCTGTCACAAAAAGGAAATTAAATATTTTGTATGCTTGATTTTCTGTTACTCAATTCTAGCAGACGATTACTTTCTTAATTTTGTGTTTAAAAATATAGGGTGAGATTCAGCGGACTCAAATTAAAAGTTCGCTGAATGGCACGATTAGCAGAGTGTTTTTTGGCGGCTGCACCGCCGAGAGACATCCTGCTATCCAACAGCACTTTGCCGGAGTTTTTTGGCCCAGTGAGTTTCTCCCCACCGAGGCTGCACTCGAGAGATTTTCTGCTGGCGAGCAAGAACGGCTCCTTGCCTCCTCGATCAGGGAGCTATTATGGGGATGCCCCCAGGAACAACCCCCCTCCCCCGGGCATGACCCCAGTCAATGCCAACATAGCACATGGGCACCTTAACACTGCCAGGGTGACTTGGGTGGCACTGTCAGGTGGCACCCTGCCCCATCCCCAATCACCCAGGGATCTCCAATGACATGGGAGACCCCCCCGCCCCCACCTCCAGGTGCCTTTCTGACTGATCCACACTTGTGTGGACAAGTACTAAATGGCACCCTGGCGAGATCTCCCAGGCATCGGGTGAATCCGGCGTCCAGATATTTAAATGAGCCATAAGGCTCATTTGAATATTCAGATCTGGATTGTGGCCAGACCAGTCGGGTGACTCGGGTGATTGACCCGGTGCAAAGCCTGATTCGGGGATCGTGCACGCCCGGATCCGCACTGGGCGCAACAGGGTCACTGAATCGCACCCATGATTTCTTTCTGTCCATCAACGGACTGTCAGTGACAATGGAAGGCAAGCTTTTCAAAAAAGGTGTGGCTTTCAATGATTCTGAGGTAAAGCACTTAAGATTTGGCCGAGTAATATGCTTTTAGAAAAGGTTAATACATCAATGTAATATTTTCATTTTGCACCCATATCTTGTTCCGTAAAATAAATGATGCTATCAATTTAGTGCAAAACTATGGGACTGTTTTGTTCTCTAGACCCAATAGGAACTGAGTTAAAACAATGTCAGGAGAAAACTTTCACCTCCATCTATCTGGTTTAAATTTAAAGCTTAAGCATCAAAAGATGAGTTAAGCCACTATTTTACCCAATTTCTACCTCCAAAAAAACCTGATTTTAATTCTTTAAAATGTTGGAGGTAGTATGGTGCTGACTGCAATGCTGTTTTTAATTAAAAAGAGAAAGAATAAAATTATCCTAACCATGCTGCTCCAGAACTGCTGCTCAAATCCTACCTAATGCCAAGTCCTGTATAGAATACAGAAGAGGCCCTTTGGCTCATCAAGCCTCCACCGACAAACAAAACCCTTTGAATCCATTCTGATCCTTCAATGCCTCAAATTTAAAATTCTCATTCGTATGTTTAAATTCGGTCATGGCCCCAACCCTCTCCACCTCTGTAACTTCCTCTCGGTGTACAATGCCCGCAGAAGCCAGTTCTTTGACAGCCCAGATGTTTATGCTCATATTCTGAAATTCTCTCCAGCTCTCTCCTCTTTTGCCTCTCTTTAAAATCCACTTTTTTTTTTTAACAATCAAACATTTGGCCTTTCCTCATAAAATCTCCTTCTTTGGCCTGGCATCCATTTGTTATTTTATGCCCATGAGGTAAATGAGGTGTCCCGGGATGTTATTTAAATGGAAGTTGTTGCTGTTGAACAGCAAGAAATGGAAATGAACACTTGTCCTTTCCTTTTTACAACCGTCTCATGGATCATGGATGGTTTGCCCCCTGCTGGTCAGCTCTGTATTAAAAATCACCTCCTGTGGCTCAGAAGCCCCCTCTGACATGGCGATCTCTGCTGTATTTGCTGCAGGTGAAGAGAGCAGACTAAGAAAGTGCAGGATTTACTGGCCTTTTGTTTCCTCTTAAGGGCTGGTTTAGCACAGTGGGCTAAGACAACTGGTTTGTAATGCAGAACAAGACCAGCAGCACAGGTTCAATTCCATAACCATCCTCCCCGAACAGGAGCCGGAATGTGGCGACTAGGGGCTTTTCACAGTAACTTCCTTGAAGCCTACTTGTGACAATAAGTGATTATTATGGTCTGGGCTCTCTTCTTCGTCAGCTGAAAAGTAATAAAATCAGTCTGCAAGAGGCAGCTTCTGGTGGAAGCATGTAGGTGAAGGTCACACGTTAGATGGCTCCTGCTAGAGTCTCTGGTTTTTGGACTTTTATGCCCGGTTCCAGGGGTAGTTTGCGAATGAGTTGGTGTGGAAGTTATAAGGAAGGTGTGAGATGTCGAAGACCCAGAAGAAGGACACTGGAAAGAAAGGGGCGAATGCAAGTCTACCGTTGAGTGAGTTGGTGAGTTGTGCAGGAAGAAAGATGGCGGGGGCTGGGTCGCCAGGTGGGGCTGCTCTCCTCACAGTGGAAACTCTGACCGAAGTGATTTCGGGGGAGTTATGAGAGTCTGTTCGACAAGCATATGGAGGTGCTGTGGAGGGAGATGATGGCTGCAATGAAAGAGCGGGAGGCGATTGCCCCGGTAAAGGCGGCAGTGATGAAGACGTTGGGCGAGGTTTGAGAGCAAGGAGAGAAGTTTAAGGGGGTGAAGGAGGCACTGTCGCGGCACAGCGACCAATTCACCTCGATGGGTAAGGAGCTGCAGAGGGTGGCGGAGGCCAATAAAGGGCTCAGAGCTAAGGTGCAGGACCTGGAGAACAGTTCAAGAAGGCAAAATCTGCGGATCGTGGGCTTACTTGAGGGGGTGTAGGGCCCCGAGGCCGACAGAGTATTTTGCAAAGATGCTGGTGGTGTTGATAGGGGAGGGGAAAGAACCCTTCCGCTAAGAGTTAGACAAGGCACACTGGTCGCTCAGGCCAAAGTCTAAAGCAAATGAACCTCTGAGGGAGGTCATAATCTGCTTTCACAAGTTCCAGGTGAAGGAGGAGGTCTTGAGTTGGGCGAAGCAGAGACAAGAGATGAAGTGGGAAGGCGTTGGTATTCGAATATACCAAGATTTGACGGTGGAGCTGGCAAGAAACGGGTGGCCTTTGGACGGAGTTCGGAGTGGTCTACTCTGCAGAGTTGAGAGTGACGCACAACTAGAGGGATTTCTAGTTCGAGATGGCGGAGGCGTTCGTGAAGGCTGAAGGACTGGGACTGAAATAAGAGTTGGGACTTGGACATGGTTGGAGGGATTGGGGATTGTATTTTTTCTTCTGGACGGTTTTTTCTTTGCCACAATTCTGATGTGTTTTTTTTGTCTTTGAATGGGGGTTATAGTTTACAATTGTATTGGGTTTTGGGTTTATATCTTTTTTCTGTGGGCACGGTTTTGTATTGTTCTTTAATATGGGGGATTGTTGGGGTAGGTGGGGCAGGTGTCACTGCACTAGCAAGTGAAGGTTGGCTAGTGAATGGGAGTATGGTGGGGGGAGGGGCCGCAGTCATTGAAGCCTGGTTGAACACGTTTCGATGGGCTTGGGTGGTGGGAGGGGATCGATACTGGGAGGTGTTTGCAAGAGAAAGGAAATTATGGGAGGGCATGGGGTTCGACGGCAACAAAAAAGGATGGTGTGGGCCGGGCCAGGCCAGACCAGAGGGGCAGGGCCCGAGGTTGAGATGATGGCGGATAGGAGGGCTGGGGGGAGAGAAGAGAGACCCCGGTCAGAATTGTGATGTGGAACGCGAGGGTGTAAGGGAAACCGGTGAAGAGATCGAGAATTTCTGCACTTGAAGAGTTTAAAGGCTGATGTGGTGATGCTGCAAGAGACCCATCTGAGGGTGAAGAATCAGGTGAGGCTTAAGATGGGTTGGATGAGTCAGATATTTCATTCTGAGTTTGATCGTAGGGCTTGGGGGTAGCAATATTGGTGGGCAAGGAAGGTGAGGTTTCAGATGGTGGTGGCTGATCAGGCGGGTATCTACGTGGTAGTGATGGGTGCATTAGAGAGGAGGTTGGTGCCGCTGGCGAGCATAGATAGCCCCAACTGGGACGATGCAGGGTTTGTGAAGGGGACGTTGGGTGCCATCCTGGATTTGGATACCCATGAGCTGATAGTAGGGGGCGGTACTGGAATGTAGTGTTGGAACCAAAGGTGGACTGGACCCAGTCCAGGGTAAGGGGGGGGGGGGCGAGACAATGGTATTGGCTGGGCTCATGAGGGAAATGGGAGAAGAAAAGGACGGTTTTGCATCCACGGGATCGAGAGTATTTGTTTTTCTCCCCGGTGCACAAGAAGTATTGAGGATTGATGTTTTTGTGGTGGAAAAGGCGCATTTGGCTGGGGTTAAGAGGTCGGAGTACTCAGCAATCGTGTTTTCAGATCACGCTCCGCATTGGATGGGTGTGTTTTTGGAGAAGATGGCAGCTCAAGAGGCCAGGGTGGAGAATGGATGTGGCGTAATTAGCGGACCAGAGCTTCTGTGACAAGATTGGGAAGGTGATTGAGGAGTGTGTGGGGTTTAATTGCACAGGGGAGGTCTCGCGGTCGGTGGTCTGGGAGGCTGTGAAGGCGGTGGTGAGGGGAAAGGTGATCTCGTTTAAGGCTAAGGTGGAAAGGGAGAAGAGGAGAAAATGTCAAAGACTGATTTTTAAAAAAAGAGAAATTATGGAGGTGGACGGGGAACCGAACGCGGGTCTCCTGGCAAAGAGGAAGGAGTTGCAGATGAGGTTTGACCTATTGTCTATGGGAAGGCAGTTGAGAAGGGCGAGGGGGGCTGTCCATGAGTATGGGGAGGAGGCAGGACGTATGTTGGCCGGTCAGATCTGGAGGTAGGTCGCGGCGAGGGAAATAGTTTGGATGGGGTACAAGGAGGGGGTGTTGGTGGTAGCTCCGGATCAGATTAATAAAATGTTCGAGGAATTTTATAGGGACCTGTATAGGTAGCAGGAGCAGGAGGTGAAGGTGGCAATTGAGAGGATGCAGACAGGGAAGGCAGCAGGTCCCGATGGGTTCCCGGTCGAATTTTATAAAAACAATTGAAGGTCAAGTTGGCGCGGTTGATGGTGGGAATTTTGAGGACGCGATGTGTCTTGCCGCAAACAATGGGGCAGGCTTCATCTCGCTGTTGTTAAAGAAGGGCAAGGATCGGGTTGAGTGCGGGTCGCAAATGCCCATATCTCCGCTGAATGTAGATGCCAAGATACTGGCAACTGTGTTGGAGTTGAAGTTTGGAAGGGTGTCTCTCAAAAGGTGCTTGGGAGGACCAGACGGGGATCGCAAAGGGAAGACAGTTGTTCTCGAATATGGAGGAGGTTGCTCAATGTGGTGCTTTCTCCGGCAGAGGGGGAGGAGACGAAGGTGGTGGTGGCGTTAGATGCGGAGAAGGTGTTTGATCGGGTGGAGTGGAGTTATTTGATGGCAGCATTGGAGATATTTGGGATTGGGCTGAAGGTTGTGGTGTGGGTGCAGCTGCTGTACAAGGAGCCTATGGCGAACATGCACACAAACAGCATGAATTCAGGGTATTTTTGCATTACATGGGGTATGAGGCATGGATGCCCCATGTCCACCCTTCTGTTTGCATTGGCTATAGAGCCCTTGGCCATTGTGCTGAGGAACTCGGGGTTGTGAAAGAGGATAATGGGAGGGGGGGGGGGGGTTGTAACACAGGGTGTCCCTATATGTAGATGAGCTGTTGCTGTATATTTCAGAGCCGAGCATGTCCGTGCGGAGTATAATGAGGTTGCTCGAGAGTTTTGGGATGTTTCCGGGGTACAAACTGAATTTAGGGATAAGTGAGTATTTTGTGGCCTCCCCGTCGTGAGTAGGAGCGGGGTTGGGGGGGCTGCCATTTCGCCTGGTAGCGTCTCATTTTAGGTATTTGGGAGTGCAAGTGGCCCAAGGGATTTGGAAGTTTAATTTCACTAGTTTGGTGGGGAGAGTGAAGGCAGATTTACTGAGGTGGGACAGTCTCCCTCTGTTGTTGGCGGGCTGGGTGAAGGTAGTTGAAATGAATGTTTTGCCACGATTTCTGCTTTGTTCCAACACCTGTTGGGTCTTTTTGCCCCAGTCTTTTTTCTGAGGGGCGGATAGGTTGATCTCCACGTTTGTTTGCAGGGGGAGGGGGGGGGGGGGGGGGGGGCAGGATTAGGAGGGTGATACTGCGATGGAGCTGGCAGATGTGGGGGGGGAAAGAGAAAGGGAGTTAGGCCTCCCAAACTAGTTGTATTATTGTTGGGTGGCAAATGTAGAAGGTGCCGGGATGGAGCAAGGAGGGGGGTGGGGGTGGGGGGGGGGGACTCTGTGGGCAAACATGGAGGCGGGCTCTTGTAGGGGGTCGGGGTTGCAGACGCTGGCACGTCACCGCTCCCGATGGCCCCAGGGAAGTATTCAGCGAGTCCTGTGGTGGAGGCCACGTTGAAGATTTGGAGGCAGTTTAGACAGCATTTTAAGCTGGGGGTCGGGCCAAAGGGGATGCCAATTAGGGGGAATCATGGGTGGATGCGAGGTTTCGGGGATGGGAAGAGACGGGGATCAAGGAAATGAAGGATCTGTTCCGGGGGGGCGGGGGTCGTCTCGGCGATTTATGGGAGGATTCTGGAGGAGAATGGGGTGTCTGTGGAGGGAGTTAAGGCAGAGTGGGAGGAAGAATTGGGGTGGCACTTGAGGAGTGATTGTGGTGTGAGCTGCTGAGGAGGGTGAATGCCTCGACTTCATACGCGAGGTTGGAGCTAATACAGCTGAAGGTAGCGTGCAGAGCACACCATACAAAGTCCAGGGGGGTGAGCCAGCTTGTTCAACGGGGTGGAGGATGTCTGTGAGCGATGTGGGTGGGGCCCTGCGAATCGTGTACATATGTTTTGGTCCTGCCCGAAGTTGGAAAGGTTTTGGAAGGTGATGTTTAGTACAATCTCGGGGGTCTTTACATGTAGATCTCCCTTGAGATCCATATTCGGCTGTTGGACCGGTCGGAGCTGCAGGCGGGTGCGGATGTTTTAGCCTTTGCTTCGCTGATTGTTCACAGGTGGGTCTTCTCCATCCTGTGCCTCGGCGTGGCGGGGCGGCAAGCTGATGTTTTTGACCCCGGAGAAGGTGAAGCTTGCGCTGAGGGGGTGAATCAGGGGTTATACAATTGTAGGGGTTTGTTCATCGTGCACTTTCGGGAGTTGGTTACCGTTGACTGTTTTTGGGGCGGGGGCGGGGGGGACGACTGTTTTTTTTTTGGCTGGAGTGGTTGTTTATTGTACAACTGTGGAAAATTTGCCGAATAACTAAATGCACCAAACAATGTCCTACAAGGCCATAAGCTCTCAGGTCAGATGCCTACTTTGCCTGCAATTTATCTGGAGTGATGTTCTTTTTTGTTGTTTTTAAAAATAATATAAATTTAGAGCACCCAATTATTTTTTTTCCAATTAAGGGGCAAATTAGCGTGGCCAATCCACCTACCCTGCACATCTTTGGGTTGTGGGAGTGAAACTCATGCAGACATGGGGACAATGTGCAAACTCCACATGGACAATGAGCCAGGGCCGGGATCGAACTTGGGTCCTCGGCGCTGTGAGGCAGCAGTGCTAACCGCTGCACCACCGTACCGCCCTCAGTCTGAAGTGATGTTCTAGTTAGTCTTAGTACCTCTGGCGAAGGAGTAGAACAAACCAGGTTTTTAAAAATAAGTTCATTGTTGATTATTATTCAGTGTTGGATATGAAGAAATGGACCTAAGGCGACACCAGGATCTGGCTCAACTTTGATGCTGTCTAAACTTATTAAAAGATGACCATGTCATGAGGGTATTAGAAGGATACGGAAGCCATTTTTCTTTGTTTTTTAAACAGGCAACAGTTTTGGGTAGAGGATCATGATCGGCGCAGGCTTGGAGGGCCGAAGGGCCTGTTCCTGTGCTATAATTTTTCTTTGTTCTTTGAATCCAAATATAAATCACATCAGGAGAGGAAGGGAAATTTTCACTGCCAATCATATTTCCAAGAGATGAGGAAGAAGCAAGATTATTCCCTCACGTACATGGAAAATATCATAGTGTATTATATTTGATCATAAGCCTTACATAATTAATCCTGGAGTGCAATGTATACAACAGGCCCCACTGAAATTACACATAATTTCACTGAAGATATTGTGTGCTTTTCCAAGGCTGTCAATCTCAAAGCGAAATCAATATTTGCTATGCCAGTGAATTGTTTAGCTATTTTTAACATTCCGCCAGACTTACCTCTGACCACTCCCCTCGCAATCCTACATAATAAATTTTTGTAGTCTCTGCACCAAAATTCTTGGTGATGTGAATGGAAAGATGGTGAACACTGGAGAAACGAGCTATTCTAAAAAAGAAAGGGGGGGAAAAACAGGTGGAAATATTAAAAAGTATTTAACCTGCTGTAGTTACTAATTAGGGTACAAGTAATGCAAGGTACTATTTTCTGCGGGTAACAGTGCTCAATTATAAAATGGGCTCTATAATGAGTGGTAAAACTTTAGAATACTGATATGATATCAGTTGATAGCTCTTTCAAATGTAAAATAACTAGGCATAATTTAACCATTTGGCTAATTTGATTACATTATTAAATACACTTGGTGAGTGTCTGTACAGAGCATGATAGCAAAATTGTTTGGCTGGCCTGCAAGAAAGAATATAAAAGATAGGAATGTTTTAGACACTCAGCGTTCTGAAAGTGATGCATCTTTGACCACCTTCGATGGCAGCCAACTATCTGCAAATGTAGCTTTGTGATTCAGGTGAACACCATCCACTTTGTTGATGCATTGCCTTTGGACACATGCACACACGTGCGCAGCCAAATTTTAGTGAATAATCTTCTCCTGTGGACCATTAGTTATTAACTTTGAATAACAAGCATTTATTTTCAGTTCCACATTGATATCAATTCATGATATTTTGAGAATTGGGGGTGGGGTGAAGTGAGAATTGATCTTCAACATTAATGCAAAACATGTTTGTGAACTGGTAGCCATCTTGTCCGCTCCCAATTAGAAAAAGGGGCTTGGTGTAAGATGGGCTGCTAATTTGCTGAGAGCGTTTCAAATTAGCAGTGAAGACCAATTTCACCCCCTTTATTTTATTTTTAAAAATACAACAAAAATGGACATACTTTGTGGTATATTCCAGCTCCCCCGTGAGATCTCGGCCAAGTGGAAACACCTGATCAGGTTCTCTACCTGTGTCATCAAATGACATATGTGGGATGTTCTTATACCTGATTCGGGGGGTAAAAGGAATTGATTAGCATATTATATATTATTTGCAAATATTCTACAAGTGTATAAGCATTTTTTAAAAAAAGCAACATTAAGATTACTTTATTTTTCTTCCTTCTGTCATAATGATGTGACTTGTGCATGAATGACATTAATCTGTAATTTCACTGGCTGACCAAACATATACTGAACTGTTTAAAAAGGAAAAAAGACTTTTTAAGACAAGTAAAGACACTGACTAAAGATGACTGCCATAAGTCATCTGGTGTTGCAAGTTGACCAGCTTTTGGAAAGTTCCCCCGTGAATTACAATTCAAACATGCCCCTATACCTTAATTGAATTTTACACCTAAGGACATCAACAACTACTTTGAAAGGATTTAGTGAAAAATGTACCGGATCTTATATTTACATTTCTGGAAGACAGCCTCGCCAATGGAGTCAAAAAGTCTGCTAGCACACTGTTTATATGGAGATAATGTCTTCCTATCTCATCAAGGTGGATAATGAAACAGTCAGGAGGTTAATGCCAGGAACATTACAGAAGGTGCCATGAGACTGAAGTAACCATTTTGAAATCTCTTTACTATAGCAAGGAAGTTGTAAATAGTGGTCAGGAGTCCTGAAAAACTGCCAATGAACCAGTAAGGATCTCCCTTCTCTCCTCTCCAAAGACAAGACCCTATCCCTTACAAGGAGGGTGCAAGTGTTGGACACACTAGATAAGTGGAGCTTGTTCAAGGATCAGCTACTGCGTGTTCTTGATAAGTATGTACCGGTCAGGCAGGGAGGAAGGTGCCGAGCGAGGGAACCGTGGTTTACCAAGGAAGTGAAATCTCTTGTTAAGAGGAAGAAGGAGGCCTATGTGAAGATGAGGTGTGAAGTTTCAGTTGGGGCGATGGATAGTTACAAGGTAACGAGGAAGGATATAAAGAGAGAGCTAAGACGAGCAAGGAGGGGACATGAGAAGTATTTGGCAGGAAGGATCAAGGAAAACCCAAAAGCTTTCTATAGGTATGTCAGGAATAAGCGAATGACTAGGGAAAGAGTAGGACCAGTCAAGGTCAGGGATGGGAAGTTGTGTGTAGAGTCTGAAGAGATAGGCGAGATACTAAATGAATATTTTTCATCAGTATTCACTCAGGAAAAAGATAATGTTGTGGAGGAGAATGCTGAGCTCCAGGTAAATAGATTAGATGGCATTGAGGTACGTAGGGAAGAGGTGTTGGCAATTCTGGACAGGCTGAAAATAGATAAGTCCCCGGGACCTGATGGGATTTATCCTAGGATTCTCTGGGAGGCCAGGGAAGAGATTGCTGGACCATTGGCTTTGATTTTTATGTCATCATTGGCTACAGGAATAGTGCCAGAGGACTGGAGGATAGCAAATGTGGTCCCTTTGTTCAAAAAGGGGAGCAGAGACAACCCCGGCAACTATAGACCGGTGAGCCTCACGTCTGTAGTGGGTAAAGTCTTGGAGGGGATTATAAGAGACAAGATTTATAATCATCTAGATAGGAATAATATGATCAGGGATAGTCAGCATGGCTTTGTGAAGGGTAGGTCATGCCTCACAAACCTTATCGAGTTCTTTGAGAAGGTAACTGAACAGGTAGACGAGGGTAGAGCAGTTGATGTGGTGTATATGGATTTCAGCAAAGCGTTTGATAAGGTCCCCCACGGTAGGCTATTGCAGAAAATACGGAGGCTGGGGATTGAGGGTGATTTAGAGATGTGGATCAGAAATTGGCTAGCTGAAAGAAGACAGAGGGTGGTGGTTGATGGGAAATGTTCAGAATGGAGTTCAGTCACAAGTGGAGTACCACAAGGATCTGTTCTGGGGCCGTTGCTGTTTGTCATTTTAATCAATGACCGAGAGGAAGGCGCAGAAGGGTGGGTGAGTAAATTTGCAGACGATACTAAAGTCGGTGGTGTTGTCGATAGTGTGAAAGGAAGTAGCAGGTTACAGAGGGATATAGATAAGCTGCAGAGCTGGGCTGAGAGGTGGCAAATGGAGTTTAATGTAGAGAAGTGTGAGGTGATTCACTTTGGAAGGAATAACAGGAATGTGGAATATTTGGCTAATGGAAAAGTTCTTGAAAGTGTGGATGAGCAGAGGGATCTAGGTGTCCATGTACATAGATCCCTGAAAGTTGCCACCCAGGTTGATAGGGTGGTGAAGAAGGCCTATGGAGTGTTGGCCTTTATTGGTAGAGGAATTGAGTTCCGGAGTCAGGAGGTCATGTTGCAGCTGTACAGAACTCTGGTACGGCCGCATTTGGAGTATTGCGTACAGTTCTGGTCACCGCATTATAGGAAGGACGTGGAGGCTTTGGAGCGGGTGCAGAGGAGATTTACCAGGATGTTGCCTGGTATGGAGGGAAAATCTTATGAGGAAAGGCTGATGGACTTGAGGTTGTTTTCGTTGGAGAGAAGGTTAAGAGGAGTCTTAATAGAGGCATACAAAATGATTAGGGGGTTGGATAGGGTGGACAGTGAGAGCCTTCTCCCGCGGATGGAAATGGCTGGCACGAGGGGACATAACTTTAAACTGAGGGGTAATAGATATAGGACAGAGGTCAGAGGTAGGTTCTTTACGCAAAGAGTAGTGAGGCCGTGGAATGCCCTACCTGCTACAGTAGTGAACTCGCCAACATTGAGGGCATTTAAAAGTTTATTGGATAAACATATGGATGATAATGGTATAGTGTAGGTTAGATGGCTTTTGTTTCGGTGCAACATCGTGGGCCGAAGGGCCTGTACTGCGCTGTATTGTTCTATGTTCTATAATTTAAAAATCTAGTGCAGATATAGTGAATTTTCCATCAAAAGGAACCTCGGCTACAAAGCTAATTGACTTTTGGAAAAGACGGTTACGGATTAAAAAGTAATTGTCTTCAGCAACTGTAATTGCAGGGACTTCAACTCAACTCTTGAAATCTAAAAGGAACTTGGAAAAAAATTCTGCCACAGCCAAAGTGCCCAGCCAATGACTCAAACAATGAACTCTCAAGTTTCTTACCTTTTAGCATCAAACCTTAATTTGGCTAAGAAAGTAACTACCTACAGTATAACTTGTAAATTTTGCATGCGTGTGTGCGAGAGAATGTGGGTCCCAAAAATGTGAGAAGCGCAGATTTACCTTTTTAAATATTTTGCTATCTCCAACTCGGTGGGCTTTTAACTCGAGAAAAACAAACCCCTTTTTGTTTTAAACCTCAAAGTCAGTCAGATTTGTTACTTTGCAATCAGTAGGCAAATGGTTAAACAAGACAAAGTAAAATTCTTTCATCCTTCCAAATACTTCAAGAAAACCCTGTTCCAGTCAGACTTGGGGTGGTATCAGAGGGGAGTCATATTTTAACCATCCTCATGTGGGTGATTGTAACACCTCTTCCATATTCTCAAAAAGCCACAAGCCACCTTTCTTCATCATACGCCTATAACTTAACACATTGATTAAATTACAATCAATAAATGTGCTACAATGAGTTGGCAAAATGTTTGTTGCAAGGCACGAGAACACAATTATTTGTAGCTCTATTATATTCGTCACTGAATACAACACAGATAGACAAAATGTTCTCAACTGTGGCTGACAGTTTCAAATTTTTGGAACATTAGAACTTAAAAAAATAAGGGTAGACCGCATAGCATGTCGTACCTACTCTGCCACTCAATACAACCCTGGCTGATCAACGGCTTCAACTCCACTTTCTTGTCACTCCCATATCCTTGGATTCCCTGAGAGGCCAATTATTTGTCTATCTCAGCATAAATTTATTCAACAATAGAGTATTCACAACCCTCACGGTAGACAATTCCAAAGAGGTTACTGACTATATTTTCCATCCGAACTAACATTTAAGAAAATCAAGCTAGTCTTGCCACAATGCATGTACAATTTATCTCATTCCACTGTATCACTTGCTGCCCTGAACAGACCTCCTCTTTCTACTTCCACCGCCGCAAACACTACAACCAGACAGCCTGTCCTGCCAGACACTCCAACATGATAGCTCATCCCACATTTCTGCTCATAACCAAGAACTACTTTTATATTGAAGAACAAAATAGGGAATTTTATCCTAGACTGAAGAAAGTGCATTCGAGAACTGGTTTCAAGTTAAAGTACTCACTGAGCTGAGGAAGGTTACATGAAGATATATGTTGCACGTATGCTAGAATTGCAAAATTTACTGTATACATTGTGTGCACTTTTAGGAAATTTTTCTGGCTCTGTATTGTAAAAGCCTGTTATTGAATTGTCTGGGTCTATACAGATTTAATAAATAACCTTTATTTGCCTCCCTCCTTTCTTATTTCACTGCTCAGATCCCTGCCCCCTGACCGTACCTGCTCTCCTCCTCCCCATTTGCCACCTCTCCCATCCTGATTCTTTTAAAATAGTGAACATAATGCAAATATTTTAAAGAACTCATAGCCAATTTCCAAGTCATGGTTGTGAACACAGTTTACAGTATGTTACCCAGTGGCACTTCATGAACTCCTTGTAATACTCTCTCATTCAAGGATCCTCTTCATAACACCAATAGCCCCAAACCACCCTTCTGCCACTGTGACACCCAAGGATCCCCTCCTCACATATCATTGTCATCAGCACAGGATGGTCACAATTCGTGTAGATGGCTCACCATCACCTTCTCACAGCAACTAATGATGGTAAATAATTGGGGCCCTTCCAGGGTTGCCAACAACCCAAGAATGTTTCTTTGGGATCAAGCAAGTATTTTTATATGGAACCTCCTACAGGAAACTAAGGTGCACAGAGTCATGGGGCAGCTAACACTGCTGCCTCACAGCGCCAGGGATCCAGATTTAATTCCAGCCTTTGTGGAGTTTACACGTTCTCCTCGTGTCTATGTGAGTTTCCTCCGGGTGCTCCGGTTTCCTCCCACAGTCCAAAGGTGTGCAGGTTAGGTGGATTGGCTATGCTAAATTTCCCATTAGTGTCCAGGGATGTGCAGGTTAGGTTATGGGGTTACAAGGATAGGAGGGAGTGGGCCTAGGTAGAGTGCTCATTTGAAGTGTCGGTGCAGACTTGATGGGCCGAGTGATCTCCTTCTGCAATGTAGATATTCTATGAGTTTATGGCAAAATAAATGATCCGTGGAAGGGCTTGCCTTGATGGGTTGAATGGTTTCTTGTGTACCTAAAACCTCAAGTCATTCGTTAAGTATGAAGCATTTTTGTGGAGACATAGAATATTGAATACGCTTCTGTGATTCAGTGGTGTACCAGTCATGTAAATTATTCAGATCTGCCATCTTCAATCCGCACAACAGCCCAAGTTAGTGCTTTGAAAATATAGTGTTCATTAGCAATCACAGTACACAAACAAATTCAATCCCATTGGTTTACTGGGATTGCATTTCTGTAAAGGCGGAGGTAATTTTAGTTAGGCTAACCATCATTTTTAGAACTTTCAACAATTTAATAAAGTAGCCAAAAATGTAGTTTTATAGTAGAAAGAAATGTACTAATGATTAGCAGTCCAAAGACATGTATACATACGTGTCTCAACTAGAACCATATTAACAAAACCACAAGGTGAATCTTTTCCACAGTTAAATGTAGTTCCATTTTTAATGAACTGATGTTTTAGTGATGATGTTAAGTAGCTTAAAATAATAAAATATTTTTGCACTTACAGTCTCATTTCTGATGGATGGGTGTCATCATCTCCCCCCATTATTATTATTCCTTTCAGCTTCACATTGCCTGTGAAACTGAAACAAGATGGAGAATAATTATCATCACAGAAAAGTTCAGCAGATCTAGGACCTTATTCTGGTATATATAGTATGCAGCAGGTCTCCTCCATAACTCACTTTAAGCAAACAGGAATGTTTCTAAAAAACTGAATCTGAACCAAATCTCAGATCCATCACTTGGCGTGCAAGTTCAGCCTCACACTCCGATATGTACCCTTTGATCTCCTGACTGGTGCCCTATCCTTTACTCCATTCGGCCCTCTGGAACTCACTCCATAAATCACACCCTTGCTGTTTTCAGAGCCCACTCCAAACCTTTCCCACCTTGGTAAGTCCCATATTCTAATTTTATCTATTTTTCTTTAGTTCAATGCATTGTAAATACCAATGTGGAGAAATGCAAGTTATATGTATTGTGTGCAACACAAGCTGGCAATAAGACTCGGGCTCCAATTTAGCTTCTGCATTCTGTACAGCTTCATGAACTGGTCAGACTTTTCTTGTGGCCCACTGGGCTGGATTTAATGCAGTGAAAATCAAGGCAGCTTGCCCCACTTAATCACAGGAGAACCTCCCCCCACTTTAAGGCAGGAGGAGCATTTGTACAACTACGGATTAAGGGTTTATTTTCAGCTATAGTCCTATGAAGTTTAATAGTGACACCAAGTGGTAGACAACTTATATTTCAGTGAACAACAGTTATATAATTCTAATCAAATTTTTTTTTAAAACAAGGAGGCATGGAATCCAAAAGCCAAAAGATAATAATGGACCTTTTAAAATCTTATCAAGGCCTCAGTTAAGGAGAATGGTGTGCCATATTGAGCTCCATATTTACAGGAAAAATAATGAAATCTTAGAAAGTGAATAATTAAGATTCATGAGGCTGGTGCTCTGATATGAAGAAATACAAACATAAAGAAAAGCTTGAAAAATTGAGCCTTTTTACACTAGAACATTGCAGATTGTGGGATGAACTGACAGAAATGTTTATGAAGCAATGAGGTTTCAAGACCATGAGATCATAGTTAAAACATTAAACATCGATTATAGAGGACAGGAAAAAATGTCTCTTCGCAGAGAGTTACAAGACAGTGAAATCACTTGCTAAACTGAATAATCCATGCCAACACTCCAGGTTAGGTTGGATTGGAAGAAGAAAAATGAGTTAAAGAATTATTGAAACATTATGAGTAAATAAGTTTAGAACTACTTATGAGGTAGAAGATCAAGGCTGACACAGCCTAATGGCCTCAGTCCATATTGTCACTTCTATGTGCCAGTACTTCTATGTACTTGCAGGGGAGCAAGAAAAGACCAGAACAAAAATTGTACCAGTAGCACTATCACAAATATCCTAGATTATTTCACAGCAGCATTAGCAAAGCTTTCACCCAGATTGCCTATAGTTGTGCAGTTTGAGAAATCAGAGATTCATTTGTATCTTCAAATTTCTGACATAAATCCAGCAAGATTAATATTTTTCTATTCGACTTATAGAAAGTTTAGCACCTATTCATTATTATCCTGTGGATCTCTTATATTTGATAGCATAAAAATGCCTGTCAAAATACTTAAACTATATACATATGTTTCATTGAGGTGGTGAAATGACATTGAGGGTTTTAAAAAAAATAGTGCTTACGGAATATTAAAGAGCAGCTCCTCATCGTCGTCACTTTCTACAAACTGCAATAGAAAAGTTACAAAACACATCAGACATTGGTACGGTTTATTTTCATTCAGTTACATTGAGCCATTCGTTCAAAATTTTCTGGATCCAATATTCCCTCATGGCTAATTGACCATTTCCTGTATTGCTTCAAACACAATGTGTATGGTACTAAATTTTGTACTTTATTAAGTTTTGCATCTTTAATGGTCCATTTAATTTTTATCCTACTTACACCAAAAGAGTCATCTACACATGAAATTAAATGAGCAGGTATCTTTGTCTAGCAGACCTGCAGAATTAGATTAAAGCAAGACACTATAATCAAATGCAGTTTGTCATTGACTTTACATAATTGCACTCAACAAATTTAAGATAGCATTGTTCACCAAGAATTATTTTGCAGCAACTGAAAATCATATTCTAGTGTCTCTGTGTAACTGCCGAGACTCTAAGATGAAAGTACAGTCCTCAATGAGGTCTCCAAAATTTCTGGGACGTTTGTTTCCCAGATGTAAATCTTGGTTGTTGTTTTTTTCATGTTCTTGTCTGAAGATACAACTGCTTAGCATTCATCAGCACTGCTAGTACTACGAATAACATTATTGTCTAGTCTGCCACTGCAGCAGAATTGATAATCCACAGTATGTATCTCGTGCAGTCTGCAGTGAACTAATTGTTGGAGATCTATAAAAACTATCTTTCAGGATTTACTTCTCTACTGCTGTAACTTAATTATATGAAATTACGACAAAGAATTAACAAAATAGACCACTTAGCTGCAACCAAGGCATCACATTGGGACATGACACCGGCGTACTGACCCAAATAACCCTGTAAATGCTTTTTAAACTTAAAATCTGGGGACTGGTGCCAAAGCTGAGTGTGCTGTCCTGCAGACAAGCCAAGCAATGACCTGGCATATCGGTATGATTCTTAAACGTATGACTATTAGCCAATTCTCTCCAGTTGTAGAGCTGCAGACATGACACCCCAACGACAGAACAAATGTGTGGACACAATGGCATTCATTCAGCCAATGATTCTTTTTGGCAAATATCTTAAATTATCGAGTTAAGGTCTGCTCTGGTGGTCCAATGGTGTGATAGCGATCAGATGGCACCCCCATGGTCTCTTCTCGGTAACGATTCTTCTGCAAAATACATCGGAGGTTCCGTTTTGTTTTATCCTGAATAACAGGATTCGCTGCGAATCTCTGAACTTGATTCCAGGCCCAATGATTCCATTGCAGTCAGCAATTTGCACAACATGTGTCCCTGTAACTCTATTTGAGGCCCGTCTCCCCCGCCGTGTATGCCTGAATGAGGGAGGACAAGTGTCCCCTGACACCGCACCTTAGTCCGGTCCTGTCTCTCCTCCCACGGCTTGAAGACCAGTTTGCCGGAGCCCTCACTCGCCTCGTTCAGACACTCCAGCCTCTCCAGGTCGATCTTCCGAAACAGGCCGTACTCCAGGCCTCTCTCGGCGGGCTCCTGGTGCCCCTCGCACTGACACTGCCCGTGCCCGTGGCTGTGCCCAGACATCTTGACTCCAGCCTGTTGCTACCGCCGCAAAATGTATTTGCGCAACTGTCGTGCGGCGAGTGGCCCCGCCCCGAAACGGGATTGCAAAGCGCCAGCCTGCAGGACCCATTGAAATAATAACAGACAACATTCTTCTCCCGTTATACGGCCTGTCTAAAAATGTATTTCATAACAAAAAAGAAAAGTAACAGAACAAGACATAAACATATCAATCGAGCGAAATAGATTTGACTGGTCTACTTGGGTTTCAGCAATGCTTTTGATAAGGTCCCACACGGGAGACTGAAAGCGAAGGTAGGAGCCCATGGGATCCAAGGACATTCGGCAAATTGGACCCAAAATTGGCTGTGTGGCAGGAAGCAGAGGGTGATGGTCGAGGGGGTGTTTTTTCTGACTGGAAGCCTGTGTCCAGTGGGGTCCCGCAGGAGTCAATGTCGGGGCCCTTGCTGTTTGTGGTTTATAAAAATGATATAGACATGAATGTAGGAGAGTTGTTCAGTACGTTTGTGCAGGTTACAAACATTGATGGGGTGGTAAATAGTGAGGAAGATAGCCTTCAGTTACAGGGGGATAAAGATTGGCTGATGAGTGACAAATGGAATTTGTAAGGTGATGCAGTTGGGCAGGACAAACAAGGCAAGGGAATACATGATAAACGGCAGGACCCTGGGAAGTACTGAGGATCAGAGGAAACTGGGTGTGCATCTACGCCGGTCCCTTAAGGTAGCAGAGTCGATGGATACTGTGGTTCAGAAGGTATATGGTATACTTGCCTTTATTAGCCAAGGCTTAGAGTTTAAGAGCAGGGAGGTTGTGCTGTAAATGTATAAAATGTTGGTTAGGCCACAGCTGCACAGTTTGCAGTCCTAGAATCCACATTATCGGAGGGATGTGACAGCACTTGATAGGGTGCAGAGGAGATTTACCAGGATGTTGCCTGGGCTGGAGAGTTTTAGCTATGAAGAGAGATTGGATAGACTGGGTTGTTTTCCTTGGAGCATAGCAGACTGAGGGGGGGGGGACATGATTGAGATGTTTAAAATTATGAGGGGCATGAGTCCCGGTGATGACATGTAGGAGGAGGTCACACGTTGAGTAGCTCCTGCCAAAGGCTTGGGTTTTTGGCCTTTTTGGGGGAGAATTTGCAGGGAAGCCTGTCCCAATTGAAAGTTGGTTACGAGAGGATGTCGAAGAGCTGAAGAAGGAATACTTTGAAGAAAGTTGCAAGCGTTAGTCCGCCGGCAGGGTTGAGTTCAGTGGAGTGCTGTGGGAGGAAAGATGGCAGAAGTTTGCTCTCCAAGTGGAGCTGCTTGATCAACAGTGGATGTGTTGGCGGAGGTAATGGTGGTTAAGTTTGAGAAGCAGTTCAGTAAACATTTTGAGTGGCATGGGAGGGGAATGCTGGAGGTTTAAACAGCCGGTGGAGGGCTCGTGGGTCCCTAATAAAGGAAGCAGTTGGAAGGATGTCGGAGATGGTGAAGAGCATGGTGAGTTGTTGAAGGGGGTGGAGGCGGTACTGTTGAGGCACAATGACCAGCTTGCGCCTCAGGAGGCCTGAGCTGTTGAAGGTGGAGGACAGTAATAAGGGCCTGAGAGCAAAGGTCGAGGACCTGGAAAACAAGACCTGGCAGCTTAATGTGCGGATATTGGGGCTGCCTAAGCGTGTGGAGGGCCCGAGGCTGATGGAGTATTTTTCGACAATGTTTGGGAAACTGAGGTGTATGAAGCCTTCCCCGTCAAGCTGGAAGGGGCACATCGGTCACTCAAAGCCAAGGGCCAACGAGCCACCTAGATAGTTTTCTTTCACAGACACCAGCTGAAGGAGAAGGTGTTGCGATGGGCTAAGCAGAACTCTGAGGTGAGGTGGGAAAGCAGTGGTATTCAGATATACCAGATGTCATGGTGGAGCTGGCAAGAAGGCAGCTCTGTACAAAAGCGGAATGCATTTTGGAGTAATCCACCCGGCAAAGTTGAGGGTCATGCACAACTCCAGGGATCACATCTTCGAGACGGGGGAGGTGGCGAGGCGTTTGTGAAGGAAGGGGGACTAAGACTGAACTGAGAATGGTGGAAGTAGGACTTTGTTTTTAAAGGGCTATGTTTTTAGTATTTTCTTTGTTTTATTGAGGTTTTGTTATTCCTCTTGTCTTATGGTATTGGGAAATATTAATTGAAAAGTGTTTTGGGACTGTTTATAAAATGGGGTTGCTTCTCTCCTTTGTCTTTTGTGGTTTTAGGGGTTGGTATGGGTATAAGGAAATGGAGAGGGGGGTAAGGGCGGTTGGGAATGGGGGAGGGTGTTTTTGAGGTATTAAGGTGGGTGTGGAGGGCTCCTTGGGTTTGTTTTTTTCTTGATTATTGGGTGAAGGGAACTCTGGCGGTGGGTGCTACCCTGCTAGCAAACTGCAGTTTGCTTGTAAATGGGAGCGAGGTGGGACTGCAGCCTGCTGATCCTGTTCGTGCAGGTTTCGGTGCACCTAGGAGGTGTGAATGGGAGGGGGGCGGGAGGGGGGGGGGTGTAGATATGAATTGTTTCTAGAGGAAGTAGTTGGTGAGTTTTGGGGATGGGTTAGGATGCTGACGGTGATTGAGGGGCGTTCGCTGTCCCATCTGATGGGTGGGGCTAGGTGCCAGCTCTGAGTCGGTGTGTGGTCAGGGATGGGAGCAACCCCGTAGGGATGATGGTTGATCCAAGGGGAGGGGGAGCGAGTAGTTTTGGTTGGTGACATGGAATGCGCGGGGGGCTGGGCAGGATAAATGGGCACGGGTTATTGATCATTTGAAGAGCTTGAAGGCTGATGTGCTGTTGCAGGAGACTCACGTGCGGTGAAGGACCAGGTACGGCTCTGTACCGGTTGGGTAAGCAGGTATTTCACTCGGACCTTGATAGTTAGGGGCGGGGGGCATTCTGATTAATAAAAGAGTCTGATTTCTGATGTAGAAGGTGGAGGTGGATTGGGGGGGGGGGGCAGATATCTGATGGTCTCAGGGGTGTTGGACGGCAGATTGGCTGGTTTTGGTTAATGTATATGTTCCAAATTGGGATTATGTCGGTGTTGGCAGCATCTGTGCAGAATCGGCACGTTCTCCGTGTCTGCGTGGGTTTCCTTAGGGTGCTCCGGTTTCCTCCCCCAGTCCAGATGTGCAGGTTAGGTGGATTGGCTAAGCTAAAATTGCCCTTAGTGTCCAAAAAGGTGGACGGGGTTACTGGGTTAGAGATGGGGTGGAGCTGTGGGCTTAATTGGAGTGCTCTTTTCAAGGACCGGTGCAGACTCG
The DNA here is from genome assembly GCF_047496885.1 of Scyliorhinus torazame. Taxonomy (NCBI): domain Eukaryota; kingdom Metazoa; phylum Chordata; class Chondrichthyes; order Carcharhiniformes; family Scyliorhinidae; genus Scyliorhinus; species Scyliorhinus torazame. The sequence continues at coordinate 174,519,047 of NC_092707.1, forward strand.
ATGGGCCGAATGGCCTCCTTCGGCACTGTAAATTCTATATATATTTATGTGGGGAGGGGGGGAATAGAGGGAGAATTCAGAATGTCCAATTCACCTAACCGCATGTCTTTCTGGACTTGTGGGGGAAACCGGAGCACCCGGAGAAAACCCACGCAGACACGGGGAGAACGTACAGATTCCACACAGACAGTGACCCAAGCCTGGAATCGAACCTGGGACCCTGGTGCTGAGAAGCAACAGTGCTAACCACTGTGCTACCGAGCCACCTTTATGCGGTGCATCAGCTGTGGAGGACTAGCGAGGCAATGCACGAATATGGGGACAAGGCTAGCCGTTTGTTAGCTGACCACAATGGAAATGTGGAGCTTGTTCACGGAACAGCTACTGTGTGTCCTTGATAAGTACGTACCTGTCAGGCAGGGAGGAAGTGGTCGAGCAAGGGAACCGTGGTTTACTAAGGCAGTCGAAACACTTGTCAAGAGGAAGAAGGAGGCTTATGTAAAGATGAGACATGAAGGTTCAGTAAGGGCGCTCGAGAGTTACAGGTTAGCTAGGAAGGACCTAAAGAGAGAGCTAAGAAGAGCCAGGAGGGGACATGAGAAGTCTTTGGCACGTAGGATCAAGGATAACCCTAAAGCTTTCTATAGATATGTCAGGAATAAAAGAATGACTAGGGTAAGAGTAGGGCCAGTCAAGGACAGTAGTGGGAAGTTGTGCTTGGAGTCCGAGGAGATAGGAGAGGTGCTAAATGAATATTTTTCGTCAGTATTCACACAGGAAAAAGACAATGTTGTCGAGGAGAATACTGAGATTCAGGCTACTAGACTAGAAGGGCTTGAGGTTCATAAGGAGGAGGTGTTAACAATTCTGGAAAGGGTGAAAATAGATAAGTCCCCTGGGCCGGATGGGATTTATCCTAGGATTCTCTGGGAAGCTAGGGAGGAGATTGCTGAGCCTTTGGCTTTGATCTTTAAGTCATCTTTGTCAACAGGAATAGTGCCAGAAGACTGGAGGATAGCAAATGTTGTCCCCTTGTTTAAGAAGGGGAGTAGAGACAACCCCGGTAACTATAGACCAGTGAGCCTTACTTCTGTTGTGGGCAAAATCTTGGAAAGGTTTATAAGAGATAGGGTGTATAATCATCTGGAAAAGAATTTGATTAGACATAGTCAACACGGTTTCGTGAAGGGTAGGTCGTGCCTCACAAACATTATTGAGTTCTTTGAGGTGACCAAACAGGTGGATGAGGGTAAAGCAGTTGATGTGATGTATATGGATTTCAGTAAAGCGTTTGATAAGGTTCCCCACGGTAGGCTACTGCAGAAAATACGGAAGCATGGGATTCAGGGAGATTTAGCAGTTTGGATCAGAAATTGGCTAGCTGGAAGAAGACAAAGGGTGGTGGTTGATGGGAAGTGTTCAGACTGGAGTCCAGTTACTAGTGGTGTACCACAAGGATCTGTTTTGGGGCCACTGCTGTTTGTCATTTTTATAAATGACCAGGAGGAGGGCGTAGCAGGATGGGTGAGTAAATTTGCAGATGACACTAAAGTCGGTGGAGTTGTGGACAGTGCGGAAGGATGTTACAAGTTACAGAGGGACATAGATAAGCTGCAGCGCTGGGCTGAGAGGTGGCAAATGGAGTTTAATGCAGAAAAGTGTGAGGTGATTCATTTTGGAAGGAATAACAGGAAGACAGAGTACTGGGCTAATGGTAAAATTCTTGGCAGTGTGGATGAGCAGAGAGATCTTGGTGTCCATGTACATAGATCCCTGAAAGTTGCCAACCAGGTTGAGCGGGTTGTTAAGAAGGCGTACGGTGTGTTAGCTTTTATTGGTAGAGGGATTGAGTTTCGGAGCCATGAGGTCATGTTGCAGCTATACAAATCTCTGGTGCGGCTGCATTTGGAGTATTGCATGCAATTCTGGTCGCCGCATTATAGGAAGGATGTGGAAGCATTGGAAAGGGTGCAGAGGAGATTTACCAGAATGTTGCCTGGTGTGGCGGGAAGATCTTATGAGAAAAGGCTGAGGGACTTGAGGCTGTTTTCGTTAGAGAGAAGAAGGTTAAGAGGTGACTTAATTGAGGCATACAAGATGATCAGAGGATTGGATAGGGTGGACAGTGAGAGCCTTTTTCCTCGGATGGTGATGTCTAGCACGAGGGGACATAGCTTTAAATTGAGGGGAGATAGATATGACAGATGTCAGAGGTAGGTTCTTTACTCAGAGAGTAGTAAGGGTGTGGAATGCCCTGCCTGCAACAGTAGTATACTCGCCAACACTAAGGGTATTCAAATGGTCATTGGATAGACATATGGACGATAAGGGAATAGTGTAGATGGGCTTTAGAGTGGTGTCACAGGTCGGCGCAACATCGAGGGCCGAAGGGTCTGTACTGCGCTGTAATGTTCTATGTTCTATGACCAGCTGAAGCAACAGATGGCTTCCCGAGATTGTTCAGGTGTAGGATATGGGAGGTAGGCTGGTGACTGCACCAGAGAAGGTAAATGGGGCGTTTAAGACATTCTGTGATAGTTTTGTATAGGTCAGAACTGCCAGAGGACGAGTCGGACATGGGGAGATTTTGGAGGGGTTGGAGTGTCCCACATTGGAGGAGGAAGATCAGGAAGGGTTAGAAGGGCCACTGGGGGTGGTGGAGGTTCGGAAGGCACCTGGAAACTTGCAGATGGGCAAGGCACCCGGGCCAGATGGGTTCCCAGTGGAATTTTATAAAACATTTGCCGACCGGTTGATATCACTGCTCGTGGAGGAATTTGAGGACGCAATGGTCCGGGGTTCGCTTCTGGAGACAATGATGCAGGAATCCATCTTGCTCCTTCTGAAGAAGGATAAGGACCATGTGGAATGCGGGTCGTATTGGCCAATCTCTTTATTGTAGACGCTAAATTCCTTGCGAAGGTGCTGGCGCTCAGATTGGAGGAGAGTCTCACGAGCATTGTTGGTGAGGATCAAACGGGGTTTGTGAAGGGTAGGTAGTTGTCCTCTAATGTGCGTCACCTGTAAATGTGGTTGTCCACGCCAAAGGAGAGGATGCAGGTGTGGCACTAAACGCAGAAAAGGCCTTCAACAGGGTAGAGTGGAACTATATGTTTGCGATGTTGGAGCAGTTTGGGATTGGGCCCAGGTTTGTATCGTGGGGAGACTGTTATACAGGAAACCTAAGGCTTGTGTTTGCATGAATATTATGAGTTTGAAGTATTTCCAGTTGCACAGGGGAACGAGGCAGGGGTGCCTATGTCCCCTCTCTTATTTGCATTGGCGATTGAGCCATTGGCCATCGCATTGAGGAATTTAGGGAGTGGTGGGCGACAGTGTGAGGTGGGGGGGGGGGGGGGGGAAATGGAGCATAGGGTGTCCCTGCATGCTGATGACTTGTTACTGTACGTCTTGGACTCACTCCCTACAATGGGGAGCATGATGGCGCTGAAGCGGTTTGGTGCGTTCTCTGGGTAATGTTAAATTTTGATAAGAGTGAATGTTTTTCAGTGACACCATTAGATAAGGGAACACTGCCAAAGTGCCAGGCTGGCATTTTGTGTGGTGGCAATTGGGCCAAGGATGTCTTGCGTGGGTGTTTGTTGAGAGGGGGGGGGGGGGGGGGGGGGGAGAGAAAGAGATCCCTCCCATAGTGTGTTGGGGACTTGGGGGTGTGGTCGGAGGTTGCGTCGGTGGCTCCGGCGAGCAGAGCTCCTCAGTGCAGAAAACGGAGCTATGTCCCCATCTTTATCTGTAGTCGAAGGTTATCGTCATCACTATTTACCACCCCACTATCATCCGCGAACTTACTAACCAAACCCTCCTACATTCATGTCCAAAAAATATATATAAACCACAAACAGCAAGAGCTCAACACCGATCCCCACGGGCTCCCACTGGACACGGGCTCCCAGCTAGAAAATGTAAATCACAATATCAAAACCAAAGCACAAAGTACACATTTAAATACATGTCCTTTATTAATTCAGACATCAAAATTGTTCTCTTGTCGCAGCGATAGACAACTGCAATTAGAAACCGAACATTCAAAACAACTGCTCTGTGGCTCTTGTGCAATGCAAGTTTTAAAAAAAAAATCACGTACAGCTGAGGCAAGTTATTTACAGCTTACTGTGTTCAAATCTAAAATATACTTCATAAAATAAGAAATTTAAATGTTTTCGCCAATTTATTCCAAATAAATGTTTTTCCCTGGGTGGGGGCTCATATTAATTGCACTTAATTTTCATGAAATAATTAACTTTAAAAGATTTGAAAGCTACAAAATATAGCAGAATTTTTTTTTTTTTCTCCAAGTGCTGGGAAAAGGACCTAAAACTGCTGGGTCAAGATTAAGTTATAAATTGCTATTCTTAATTTTTCTGTTTTTTTAATGTCAAACAATACCACCGCCCGCTGCCCCCCCCCCCCCCCCCCCCCTCCCGCCCGTTAATTCTCAGGTTACGGGTGGTCCTTGGCAAGACCATTAATTATTAATCATTCCGAACTGCCCTGAGAAGATAGTGGTTCTTGAAATCAGGACTACACTTCAAAAGTGCTTTATTGGCTGTGGGTGATCCTGTGGTCATGCAAGAACTACATAAATGGAAGTTTTACTTCATGCGGAGTGGCTTGATATAGCTGAGTGGCTTGCCAAACCACTTCAGAAGTCAGGCAAGAGTTGATGTAGGACTGCAGGCATACAGCTGTCAGAGTAGATAAGAATGGCAGGTTTCCTTCCCTAACGGACATTAGTTTTTAAAAAAAAAGACAACATGATGGCTTCATGATCATTTAAAATAACTGATGATTGCTCTGTTTATAGAGGAAGATGATCTTAATTGAATTCAAAATTCAGAAACTGCATGATGAGATTTGAATTTACATTCTCTAGATTAATTAGTCCCAGACTCTGGTTTACGAGTGCAGTAACATAACATTATACTACCATAATCTGCATTGCATAATAATTAGAATGCATAAACGTAATAGGTGTAAAATTGAATATTTTATCTACAACAAATGGATGTAATAACTAAATATCACAGAAAATGTTGGAATAATTATGATTTACCATTTTAAGGCAGAGAGTAAGCACTACCATGGCTTCGAACAGAACAAGGAAAAGTGATACAGCAGCTATGAGGCACTTTTTTAAAACTGTAAAATGGTCTATTATTTCAAAATGTGTTAATCTTTTGCCAAGTTTTTTCTTGTCCCAATAGGTATCATAAGACAGCAGGTTCTTGTGACCGAATCATATAATGTGTGTTATTGAGTTTAGTTTCCACTTCAGGCTACAGAACAGCAGATTCTGTACAAGTTATATCAGAATATCTGACAGCTTTGCATCAGAATTATATTCATTCATTTAAAAATAATTCATTTTCCATATTTTGATTATTGTACATGGTAAATTCACTAATGTTCATTTGAAACTAAATATATTTGCATAGATTTTATTCTTTAGTTCTCATATTCACTTCTAATTATAGAAAAACTGAGAGATAACTCTTAAAATACTTTGTTGAAAATTTTATGTTTGGATCAAGATAAAGTAAAATTTCATGGAAACTACTCGATCATATTTTTTCTGTCCTTTAATTGACTGGTTTATTAAGCCATTTCAGAGGCCAGTTAAGAGTCAACTATATATGGGCGGCACGGTGGCACAGTGGTTAGCACTGCTGCCTCACAGCGCCGAGGACCCAGATTCAATCCCGGCCCCAGGTCACTGTCCGTATGGAGTTTGCACATTCCCTCCGTGTCTTCGTGGGTCTCACCCCACAACCCAAAGATGTGCCGGGTAGGTGAATTGGCCAAGCTAAATTGCCCCTTAATTGGAAAGAAAATGAATTGGGTACTTTAAATTTAAAAATAGACAACTATATATCTGGAGTCACATATAGGTCAGAACAGGCAAGGATGGCAGACTTCTTCACTAATGGATATTAGAGAATCAGATGGGTTTTTAACAACAATTGACCATAGTTTTGTGGTCACAGTGACGGAGACTAGCTTACAACTCCAGATTTAGTTAATTGAATTTACAATCGTTTCACGGTCACCATTACTGAGACTAGCTTTCAACTCCAGATTTAATTAATTGAATTTAAATTCCACCAGTTGCCACAGTGGGATTTTAACCCATGTCCCCAGAGCATTAACCCGGGGTCTTTGGATAACTAGTCCAGTGACATTACGACTATGTCACTGTCTCTCCTAAACATTGGACTGCACGGTAGCACTGTTGCTTCACAGCACCTGGGTCCCAGGTTCGATTCTAGGCTTGGGACACTGTCTGTGCGGAGTCTGCACGTTCTCCCTGTGTCTGCGTGGGTTTCCTCCGGGCGCTCTAGTTTCCTCCCACAAGACCCGAAAGACGTGCTGTTCGGTGAATTGGACATTCTGAATTCTCCCTTGGTGTACCCGAATAGGCGCCGGAATGTGGTGACTAGGGGATTGTCACAGTAACTTCATTGCAGCCTACTTATGACAATAATAAAGATTATTATTATTAACACACCTAAACTTTTATGATCTTATATCCATCATATACTGTGAAGACTTTCTTATAGTTTAACAGGTTTGATATAAAATATTAGCTCAGGAGCACCTTTGTGGAAGCCCTGTGGGAGATGAATTGACGCAGTGAGATTTGCAATGTGGAAAGAAAAGCACTAGCTAACTATGAGGGGCATTTCTGAAAGAAAACACCTACAACAGATAGATAACGTCTGTAGCTAGAGTTATTTTCTTTAAGTGGAACAAATAATTCAGAATCAGCCCAGTATTACACTCCAAAATTACAATGAGGCAATAGGACCAGATTTACATCTATTTCTGCCCCCGAACAAAACATTTCACTTTGTTTTTGTTTGGGTGGAATAGGAAAGCAACCTTAAAAGAAAACATTCTCCATTTTGGTACTTTCTATCATTCAGCCCCTTTTCAGAGATTGTACCAAGGGTAATCAGAGGGTTGTTGAAAATCCTTTTTGCTCTGCTCATTAACTGATAACTTCTGGAAAACAATTTATGCATCATCTGACCTGACAGGCCAACTTTATTTCTCTCCCCACAGATGCTCTTAACCTGCTGACGTTTTCCATTTTTATTTCAGATTTCCAGCATGTGCAATATTTGTTTTTGTATTATGCACCCTCATCTGAATGTAATTCAAACTTAAAATCAGAAGAGCAAAATAAGATAAACCGTCAATAATTCCTTTTAAATGCTGGGGAAGGTGGAAGTTGTAGGCTGGAAAATATTTACAGTACTCATTTATTTTTCCATCAGTCTGAATATAATAGTTTACTGATTATTACAATTTGCAAGATGCCTGAGCGACCTTGGAGCTGGTTTTCCTCTTTAGGGCTTTGCAGATATATGCACCAGCCTCCAGTAACTTCGGCAGGTCGACTCCCTAGAAAATAACAGAATAAAAATGTTTTATTAACTCATATTGGGAATTACTTGATGAAAAAGACCACAGTCCATTTTCTTTTCTTGCTACCATCGTGGTGGTTGCACAATACAATGAAAATGGAAATTGTTAATTAATCAAAACAATAAATCGATCTCCAACATTCCCAGAAATAACACAAAAATAACCCCAGTGATGGAGAGATTTGGGAACTCTAAAGACAAAGTTTATCCTACTTCTCTCAAATGTACTTACCACGTCACTTCCCAAATTACTCATACTCTGTATCCCAAGGGCTGAAAGTCTGCTTATTAGAACCATTTGAAAGGTATTCTGGCCATTTGAACTCAACTAAGCTAACTTTGATTGCTGTGGCACCATACGTTGTTCAAAAACAGGAAATTAATGGTCTGCTTTTTACATAGCACTTAGAACAAAAAATACTGAAGTTTAGCACTGAAATAGAAAATAAGAATTTGAATAAAAAATAAACACACACACCCAGCTCAGGCTGTGTGTAGTTACATAAAATTGAGGAGCGCGAAAACTGAAATGTAACCTTCAGTCTTGTCCCAACTAATCAATGCACCCACATACTAGCAGAAGGGTTGACAGCTGCTGGCCTATCAATCTAATTTTTCTCACTCAGTAATGCCCAATCTTAAAATAATTTGGTTGGGTCAATAGTTGTCTTTGTTACCCCAGCTGATTAAATCCCACCTAATTAGTTTATTAAAAATATTATTGCTTCCTTTCATCAGCTGATTCACGATGTATCATGTGTAAACCAGCAGGAATAAATGCTGTTCAGAATTCAGTTTACTCCTGAATGTCACAGTCAGAAATTTCCACACTGGTTTCAGTTGTGCTCATTAGATACTTCCCTCAAGCTTCAAGCCATCTCCTCTGATTAACAGCGCTGGGTGTCAGTTGCATGTCCCGGAGTCAACAGAAGTTCATTTTTAAAATTTCAGGACCTGGTGTTATGACAGGCAGAATTTTTAATATAAATTTAGAGTACCCAATTAATTTTGTCCAACTAAAGGGCATTTTAGCGTGGCCAATCCACCGAACCTGCACATCATTTGGGTGGTGGGGGAGAAACCCATGCAGACTCGGGGAGAATGTGCAAACTCCACACGGACAGTGACCCAGGGCCGGGATCGAACCTGGGATCTCGGCGCTGTGAGGCAGCAGTGCTAACCACTGCGCTGCCGTGCTGCCCCTCGACAGGCATGATAGATGGTGGGAGAATTAGAGAAAATAGACAACAGAGCACATTCAACAATGCAGACAATAAATGACATTGCAGGTGTAAGTAATCAGCAGGAGAACCTAATTAGTGGCAAAAAGCTTGCAATGGATGCAATGTAAAATTGGAAGGATCTTTCCACCAGTTTGCTGCTCCAGGTGAAGAATTGAACTTCACTGCATCAAATCGGAGATTGTTTGACATCATTTACATAATAATAATCTTTATTAGTGTCACAAGTAAGCTTACATTAACACTGCAAGGAAGTTACTGTGAGAATCCCCTAGTCACCACACTCCGGTGCCTGTTCGGGTACATTGAGGGAGAATTCAGAATGTCCAATTCACCTAACGAGCATGTTTTTCGGGACTTGTTAGGTGAATTAAACATTCAGAATTCTCCTTCAGTGTACCTGAACAGGTGCCGGAGTGTGGCGACGAGGGGATTTTCACAGTAACTTCATTATTAGTGCCACAATAGGCTTACAAGACTGCAAAGGTTATTATTACATAGAACATAGAACAATACAGCGCAGTACAGGCCCTTCGGCCCACGATGTTGCACCAAAACAAAAGCCATCTAACCTACACTATACCATTATCATCCATATGTTTATCCAATAAACTTTTAAATGCCCTCAATGTTGGCGAGTTCACTACTGTAGCAGGTAGGGCATTCCATGGCCTCACTACTCTTTGCGTAAAGAACCTACCTCTGACCTCTGTCCTATATCTATTACCCCTCAGTTTAAAGTTATGTCCCCTCGTGCCAGCCATTTCCATCCGCGGGAGAAGGCTCTTACTGTCCACCCTATCCAACCCCCTGATCATTTTGTATGCCTCTATTAAGTCTCCTCTTAACCTTCTTCTCTCCAACGAAAACAACCTCAAGTCCATCAGCCTTTCCTCATAAGATTTTCCCTCCATACCAGGCAACATCCTGGTAAATCTCCTCTGCACCCGCTCCAAAGCCTCCACGTCCTTCCTATAATGCGGTGACCAGAACTGTACGAAATACTCCAAATGCGGCCGTACCAGAGTTCTGTACAGCTGCAACATGACCTCCTGACTCCGGAACTCAATCCCTCTACCAATAAAGGCCAACACTCCATAGGCCTTCTTCACCACCCTATCAACCTGGGTGGCAACTTTCAGGGATCTATGTACATGGACACCTAGATCCCTCTGCTCATCCACACTTCCAAGAACTTTACCATTAGCCAAATATTCCGCATTCCTGTTATTCCTTCCAAAGTGAATCACCTCACACTTCTCTACATTAAACTCCATTTGCCACCTCTCAGCCCAGCTCTGCAGCTTATCTATATCCCTCTGTAACCTGCTACTTCCTTCCACACTATCGACAACACCACCGACTTTAGTATCGTCTGCAAATTTACTCACCCACCCTTCTGCGCCTTCTGGTCATTGATAAAAATGACAAACAGCAACGGCCCCAGAACAGATCCTTGTGGTACTCCACTTGTGACTGAACTCCATTCTGAACATTTCCCATGTTTATCAACAACCTGAAAAGTTAAAACAAGAACAAAATATTTCCCTAAGGGGCATACATACTGTGTGAATTCCAAGCCCATTCAGCATGTACACTACATCCTCAGTTGCCACATTTCCAGATGCGCCTTTAGCATAAGGACAGCCACCCAAGCCAGCCACTGACGAGTCCACTGTACAGATTCCCATCTGAAAAACAAATGGAAAATCCCAGTATAGCAGCACACTCCTGAACATTAAAAATTGCATTACTCTTGGGGGTGTAACCAGCTCTGCATATCCAGGGTAACAAAGATTATGGGAGCAACGAAACATCAAATGGGAAATCAGCAAAGTCAGTTACCTAGTTTTTCATGCTGCTTTTGTGGTAGTCACTTAAGGAAAATTTCAGCTCACAATCTACTAAACCAGCTAGGATGCCTGGAAAAAAAAGGTACCCAATCATGGGGAACAGAACCCACGAGTTTCTATTCCTTTGGCACTAGTTTATTTTAAATTGCTTTATTTTGGAAAATCTTTTTATTGACTTTTCTCATATCTATAAACAGTTGTTACTTATATACATTACATTTTTCTTGCCCGCGCTAATTTGCTTTATTTTACAGAGAGGTTTGTTTTGTCCTTCATTGACAAACTGTACGTACATTTTGCTGCCCTCTGGATCGGTCTATTAAACCCCCCCCCCCCCCATTGGTTTCAGCACCCTTCCTCTTCTCTTGTGGTTTCCGCATTTACCCCCCCCCCCCCCCCCCCCCCCCCCGAGTAGTTGTTTTTCCCTGGCATACTCCTTGTTGCTGGCCTCGAACAGGTTTTGGAACAGGCCGACGAACTGCCCCCAAGTATCCAGGAAGCCTTCCTCTGACCCTCAGATGGCGTACTTAACTCTTCTCCAGGTGGAGAAATTCCGAGAGGTCAGCGAGCCAGTCTGCAGCTTTGGGTGGTGCTGGCGATCGCCAGCCGAGCAGGATTCTCCGGCATGCGATTAGGGATGGCTTCACCCTCACAACCTTGGACATTGGCTTGGAGAAGGCTGTCCAGAACCCAGCAAGTTGGGACAAGCCCAAAGCATGTGGGTGTGGTTGGCCGGGCACCTCTGGCACCGCTCACATTTGTCCTCCACCTCTGGGAAGAACTTACTCATTCGGGTTCTGGTCAGGTGCGCTCTGTGCACCACTTTGAGCTGCATTAGGCTTAGCCTTGCGCAGGAGGAGGTGGAGCTCACCCTGCTCAGTGCTTCGCTCCAGAGTCCCCATCCTACTGTCCCCAGTTCGTCCTCCCATTTTTGTCTGGTCCCGTCCAGTGGTGCTCAGGCTCTGTCCAGTAGCTGTCCATATATTTTCCCACATAGCCCCTCCCTTCTCACTGCTTGTGCCTATCAGGTCCTCTAGTAGTGTGCTTTCTGGGGCCCCGGGGTACCCCTACTGTCTCTTTGCGGAGGAAGTGCTTTATTTGAAGGCGTCTCAATTCCTGTCCTCTTGCTAGTTTCTACTTCCTCGTCAATTCGTCCAGTGTCGCCAGTCTGCGCCCTACGTAGAAGTCCCCGACCGTCAGTGTGCACCCGTCCCGCCTCCATCTTTGAAGGTGGTATCTAGCATGGCTGGGGGGAATCTGTGATTGCCGCAGATGGGGGCCATAAGGGACATTTTGGTTATCGCGAAGTGCTGTCTCAACTGGGTCCACGTTCTCAGCGTGGCCGCTACCACTGGGCTTGTTGTGTATCTTGTTGAGGAGGATGGGAGTGCTGCTGTGGCCAGGGGCCCAGAGGGTTGTTCCTTTACAGGATGCTGCTCCATTTGTACCCAATCTGTGTCGGGTTCTTGTACCCATCCCCCTCACTTTTTATGCCGTTGCTGCCCAGTGGCTGTATTGTAGGTTCGGTAGAGCCAGGCCCCCTCTGACTTTCCCTCTTTGCAGTGTCGGTTTGGGAATTCTCGGGGTCTTGCCCCCCCCACACAAACGCCATGATTAGCCGGTTTATGTTTTGGAAAAAGGCCTTGGGGGTGAAGATCGGATGGATCTAAACAGGAAGAGGAACCTTGGCAGTACGTTCATCTTGATCGTCTGCACTCTTCCCGCCACGGAAGGTCCTTTTTAAACTTCCTCCACCAGGCTGGTCAGGTTCCACTTGTGGATCGGTGTCCAGTCTCTGGCTATTTGGATTCCCAGGTAGCGGAATCTGTTCTGGGCCGTTTTGAACAGGAGCCTCTCCAGCTCTGTCCCTCCCCCTTTTGGGTTCAACTGGGAATATTTTAAATTGCTTAACAGGATGTGGGCATTGCTGGCTAGACCAGCATATGTTGCCAAACTGCCCTTTGAGGTCTGCTGCTGAGCCATCTTCTTGAACCGCTGTAATTCATGTGGTGCAGGTACACCCACAGTGATGTTAGGGAGGAAGCTCCTGGATTTTATCCCAGCAACAGTGAAGGAATGGCAAGATAGTTCCAAACCAGGGTGGTACGTGGCTTGGAGGAGTCTTGTGGTGTCCTCGTGCATTGCTGCCCTTGTCTTTAGGGTGATAGGGGTCATGGGCTTGGAAGGTACTATGGAAAAGGGCCTTGGTGAGTTGCTGTAGTGCATGGTACACATGGCTCCCACTGTGCATTCGTGGCGAAGGGAGTGAATTAATATTCAAGGTGATGAATCAGTCTACAGAACATGACATGGTACCAAGATTGATGATTTAACAAGAACAAGCGGCACGGTGGCACAGTGGTTAGCACTGCCGCCTCACAGCACCAGGAACTCTGGTTCAATTCCGACTTGGGTCACGATCTGTGGGGAGTTTGTACGTTCTCCCAGTGTCTGCGTGGGTTTCATCCGGGTGCTCAAGTTTCCTCTCATAGTCCATAGATGTGCAGGTTAGGTGGATTGGCATGTTAAGTTTCCCTTGGTGTCCAGGGACGTGCAGCTTAGGTTATTGGGTTACGGGAATGGGGGAGGGGGGGTGGGGCGGGGGGGGGGTAGATTGCTCATTTGAAGGGTCGAATGGCCTCCTTCTTCACTGTAGAGAGTCTACGATTGCAACACCAATCAAACGGGCTGCTTGGTCCTGGATGGTGTTGAGCTTCGAGTGTGGTTGGAGCTGCATTCATCGAGGCAAGTGGAGTATATTCCATCATACTCCTGACTTGTGCTTTGTAGATGGTGGGCAGACCTAGGGGCAGGCCCCAGACTTCCCAGCCTCAGACCTACTGTTATCTGGAAGCAAATTTCAAATTATTATAATACTGCAGATATTTAGTTGAATTAGAGTATGCCTGCGGATGTGTAACTGTGTCCAGTAGTTACAGCAGACAAGCTGCATTGTAGCTCAAACTGTACAAATTCAAGTCAGTATTACAACGGTGAAATCAATCACTTGTAATATGTTGATACTCAGTTCATCAAAACAATTTTACTAGAACTCAGGCTTCCAATTTATTTATCTATTTTTAAAAAAATTATTTAATTTAATTTTTTTTTCCAATTAAGGGGCAATTTCGCGTGGCCAATCCACTCACCCTTCACATCTTTGGGTTGTGGAGGTGTGACCCACGCAGACACGGGAGAATGTGCAAACTCCACACAGACAGCAACGTAGGGCCGGATCGAACCCGAGTCCGGCACCGTGAGGCATCAGTGCTAACCATTGCTCCACTGGGCCGCCCAGGCTTTCCAATTTAAAACAAAACCCACAAAAATCTTAATTTTTAAAAAAATTACTAGCCTGTAATGCTGCAAAGATGTTGACAAGAGCCTGGCCATATGTATCATGACAGTGTACAGCTAGTGCACTGACTGGAACCTCCTTGATTACCGCTGTCAGCATTTCTCGCATGCTGCCTGGTGTTCCTATACCAATGGTATCCCCCAGTGATATCTCATAACAACCCATGGAATAGAGCTTCTTGGCTACCTGCAAAACAAAAAGACGTACAAGTCAGCTGCAAGGTTGACTACAGGTTTTAATGGCAATTTTATCAGTTCTGTTGATTCTGTAATGCATCTGAATATTTAGTGACGTACAATGCTTAGTGTAGAACATCAATAAATTAGGTGAATATGACAACATCTGCTTTTATACTTAAAATAGGTACATTTCGTATCTTAGTATCCATTTTATAAGTAGCGATTGCTAAAATGTCCAGTTTTATGTACAATAAAATTTCTATGTGTGTCCTTCCTCTTCCCCCACTCCCACCATACTTGCCTCTGCAACTTTAATAGGGAGAACATTCCCTTCATAAGGGCAGCCAAGTACACAGGACACATATCTGAAAGAATACAAGAGATGAAGTTAATTTAATGGATTCTCAGTCTAGGAACAAAGTTGTGAAAAATTGATGGTCTTTATAGAGGCCTCCTCTAACTAGAACTAAGCAGTATAGATAAGTTAATAATGAAACCCTAAACAGAATCGCAATCTATAATTGGTCAGACCATGGTTGCATGTTTCAATTTGTTAACAGAAACCAGATTTCTGCTTTATTTAGGAGCAGTATTTGTTCCACCTTACCTAGGTATGCCCAATCATCAGATCCAACTTGATCATCAGTAACAGTTTATCTCACTGTACATATCAAGTTGTGTTGAAGATCTGCTAGTTCCTTTACCTAATTGGGCTAGCATGATTGTGTATTATTTGGAAGACTACTCATGTCTCCCTATGGCACAAAACAGCAAGTACAAAGAAATGTGTATATATATATATATATATATATATATATATAAAAAATATATAGATAGATATATAACAATACAGACAAAATAAATCTTTTCCAGTCCCTCCAACATTTCTTTGCACTCCCTTTATTCCTAGCTTTACGACAGCACTGCCAAGTGCAGTTTCCCTTAAGGTAATGCATAGATAGTAGTGTGGTTCAATGCACCATTGAAGTTTCTAAATTAAAGCACTACAGTGTCAGAGTCAGACTGAAGAAGAAATTAATTATTGAGTTCAATAATGCGTTGGCTCTATCACCCATCTCTGGAAAACTAAGATCGCCTGATACAGAAAGGGTTAAAATCCTCAAAATGGCAATTAAAAAAATTATATTTGTAAAATGTTTTAGAAAAATGTGCAACAAGTCTCAAATAAATTGAGGCTTTCAGTTCTAAGAACTCAATGTATTGAAGTATTGCAGAGAAGAAGCTGGAGTTATGATACCCGGAGAGACCAATAAGCTGAAAAGAAAGGAATTCCCAGCTAACTCCTGAAGAACGGGATCAATGAACACAATTTTACTTCACAGAATTATAGAATTTATAGTGCAGAAGGAGGCCGCATGGCTGATCGAGTCTGCACCTGCCCTCAGAAAGAGCACCCTACCCAAGCCCACACCTCCACTCTATCCCCGTAACCCAGTAACCCCACCTAACCTTTTTTTTGGACACTAACGGTAATTTAGCATGGCCAATCCACCTAACCTGCACATCTTTGGACTGTGGGAGGAACCGGAGCACCAGCAGGAAACCCACACAGACAGAGCGAGAACGTGTAGACTCGCACAGACAGTGACGCAAAATGGGAATCGAACCTGGGACCCTGGAGCTGTGATGCAACAGTGCTAACCACTGTGCTACCACGCCACCCTTTTAAAAACTTTATTGGAACAGTCAAACCCAAAAACAACAAAATTATGCAAGCATTAACAGATCAATGGTATTTCACTCGATCAGATGAATTTCACTTTAAACAGTGCATACAACGAAGACATCTCTTACAAAACTACAAGAACTTGCATCACTCCCCACACACCTGGAACCACGTGCAACCTCAGTACTTCCAACTCCAGTCTGCGAGATTCTCCACTTTTCACACTCAATGGATTTGGCCCTCAAATTGGTTTCACCAGAAGCAGTGTCCTATCTGAAGTTCCGATGTGGTTAACACTGTAGCCACTTAAAATGGCCAACTCCCGATTCAAAATGGCGAATGGCAAAGGTTGATGGGAAAGTCAGCCAACAAGACACAAACGAGCAGCTGCAGGTTGGCTGTGTATTTACCTCTGGAAAGGCCGGACACTATCGATACCAGCAACCATCAGCATAACAAAACACCAGCCATCTGCATACTAATGAGCAATCCCCAGGAACAATAAGCAACATTTAGACACACAAAGCAAAACCAGACTCTTCGGCGCCAGCAGACGCCTACACAAAAGGAGGTGAACGACCACCTCAAGACCGGCCATCGATCAGGGAACCGCTCCAGCATTGGAGAAAATCAAACCAAGTGATTGGGACAAAGTCCAATCACTTGGGACCAAGTACAGGGTCCGCCCCGAAAGGTGGGAAGCCCCTGGGGACTATAAGAATTGAGCTCCAAGTTCAAGTCGCTCTCTTCTCCACCGCTTCTCCAGCTCTTCACTCTTCAGCAGCTGGTCGAAACTGTAAGTCTTACTTCAACGCTCGCTACGAGATAGGCGCTCCTAGCTACCAATCTGTACCAACTTCAAATCCCGCAGACTCAGAACCCAAACGAAAGGCCATTTGTTTCCCTGACCTGGTGGGCCAGTTCCAAGTTAAGTATAGGCCTGTTAGTTGTAGAAGTAGCTTAAACGTAGAATTTGTGCATGAGTAGCGATTACTGTGTAAAATAAATGTGCTTTGATTTAAACCTTACTAATCGGTCTTTTGGATTATTGATCATTACTCGGACTTGAACCATGTGGCGGTATCATAAAGATACCTGGCGACTCAAGAGCAAAGGTAATAAAACAGAGCAATTGAACTAAGGCAAAATGAGCAACAACACCCAAATGGCACACTCCTGCAGATTTTCACGGTTCACGACAGCCTTGATGGCATTGATTCTCCAGAGATCCAGCCCCCCCCCCCCCCCAACTAACTGAACCAACTCTAAGAGTTTGGTCTATGCATGTACTGCTGTTGAATAAAAGCTGTAACTCAGGAGATCTGAAATAAAAACAGAGTGCTGGAACAACTCAGCAGATCTGGCAGCAGCCGTCTTCATAGAATTAACAGTGCAGAAGGAGGCCATTCGGCCCACCAGGTCTACACCGGCTCTTGGAAAGAGCACCCCACTTAAGCCCACACCTCCACCCTATACCCGTAACCCAACCTAACATAAGGGCAATTGAGCATGGCCAATTCACCTAACCCTGCACATCTTTGGGCTGTGGGAGGAAACCGGAGCACCCGGAGGAAACCCACGCAGACACGGGGAGAACGTGCAGACTCCGCACAGACAGTAACCCAAGCCGGGAATCGAACCTGGGACCCTGAAGCTGTGAAGCAACTGTGCTAACCACTATGCTACCGTGCTGCCCCGGTATCTGTGGACCAACAAAGAACCATATTAATGTCAAAACATCTGTTTCTGTGATTCATGAGGACCAGACGGGATTTGTAAAGGGCAGGCAGTTAAATACCAATGTGCGGCGGCTCTTAAACGTGATAATGATGACATCGGAGGAGGGAGAGGCAGAGATAGTGGCAGCTATGGATGCAGAAAAAGCCTTTGACCGAGTAGAGTGGGAGTACCTCTGGGAGGTATTGCGCAGGTTTGGGTTCGGGGGAGGGTTTATTAGATGGGTTAAGCTCCTTTAAAGCGCCCCGGTGGCGAGTGTAGTGACGAACCGGCGGAGGTCGGAGTACTTTCGGCTGTACCGAGGGACGAGGCAGGGGTGCCCCCTGTCCCCCCTGTTGTTTGCACTGGCGATCGAACCCTTGGCCATATCACTTAGGGAGTCCAAGAAATGGAGGGGAATAGTCCGCGGGGGAGAGGAGCATCGGGTATCGCTATACGCGGATGACCTGCTGCTATACGTGGCGGACCCAATAGAGGGGATGGTGGAGGTCATGCAGACTCTAAGGGAGTTTGGGGAGTTCTCGGGCTATAGGCTCAATGTAGGGAAGAGTGAGCTTTTTGTACTGCAGGCAGGGGACCAAGAAAGAGGGATAGGGGACCTACCGCTGAGGAGGGCGGTGGGGAGTTTTCGGTATCTGGGGATCCAGATAGCCAGGAGTTGGGGGGCCCTACACAAATTGAATCTGACGAGGTTGGTGGACCAAATGGAGGGATAGGGGACCTACCGCTGAGGAGGGCGGAGAGGAGTTTTCGGTATCTGGGGATACAGGTGGCCAGAAGTTGGGGGCCCTACATAAACTGAATTTGACGAGGTTGGTGGAGCAAATGGAGGAGGATTTTAAAAGATGGGACATGCTCCCGCTCTCGCTGGCGGGTAGGGTGCAGTCGGTCAAAATGGTGGTCCTTCCGAGGTTTTTGTTCGTGTTTCAGTGCCTCCCCATCGTGATCACCAAGGGCTTTTTCAAGAAGTAGGTAGGAGTATTATGGGGTATGTGTGGGCAAATAAGACACCGAGGGTTAGAAGAGGGTTCTTGGAACGCAACAGGGACCGAGGAGGGTTGGCTTTGCCAAACCTGGAGAGTTACTACTGGGCAGCAAACGTGGCGATGATCCGCAAGTGGGTCATGGAGGGAGAGGGGGCGGCATGGAAGAAGATGGAGATGGCGTCCTATAAAGGAACGAGCCTGGGAGCGTTGGTAACGGCACCGCTGCCGCTCTCCGCCGACAAAACACACCACAAGCCCCGGTGGTGCAGCAAAGCTAAGGGTCTGGGGCCAGTGGAGAAGGCACAGGGGTGCAATGGGAGCATCGGTGTGGTCCCGATCAGGGGTAACCACCGGTTTGTCCCGGGGAAGATGGACGGGGGGTTCCAAGGCTGGCATCGGGCGGGGATTAGAAGAATGGGGGACCTGTTCATTGACGGGACATTTGCGAGCCTCGGGGCACTGAAGGAGAAACTTGTGTTACCCCCGGGAAACGCATTTAGATATATGCAGGTGAGGGCTTTTGCGAGGCAACAGGTGAGGGAATTTCCGTTGCTCCCGGCACAAGAAGTTCAAGATAGGGTGATCTCGGGGGTATGGGTCGGGGAGGGCAAGGTGTCGGAAATATACCAAGAGATGAAAGCAGAGGGGGAAGCGCTAGTAGAAGAATTGAAAGGTAAATGGGAGGAGGAGCTGGGGGAGGAGATTGAGGAAGGGCTATGGGCTGATGCCCTGGGCAGGGTTAATACCTCCTCCTCGTGTGCCAGGCTCAGTCTGATACAATTTAAGGTGGTTCACAGAGCGCATTTGACGAGGGCGAGGCTGAGTAGGTTCTTTGGAGTAGAGGATAGATGTGAAAGGTGTTCAGGGAGCCCGGCGAACCATGTCCGTATGTTTTGGTCATGCCCGGCACTGGAGGGGTTCTGGAGAGGTGTGGCGGGAGTAATATCCCAAGTGGTGAAAGTCCGGGTCAAGCCAAGCTGGGGGCTAGCAATATTTGGAGTCGTGGATGAGCCAGCAGTACAGGAGGCGAAAGAGGCCGGAATTCTGGCCTTTGCGTCCCTAGTAGCCCGGCGAAGGGTCTTGCTATTGTGGAAGGAGGCGAAGCCCCCTAGCCTGGAGGCCTGGATAAACGACATGGCGGGGTTCATAAAATTGGAGAGAATTAAGTTTGCTTTGAGAGGGTCTGCACAAGGGTTCTACAGGCGGTGGCAACCGTTCCTAGAATACCTCGCGGAGCGGTAGAGGAAGGTCGGGCAGCAGCAGCAGCAACCCTGGGGGGGGGGGGGGGGGGGGGGGGGGAAACGAGAGATTGCTGGAGGGGAACGGATGAGCGGGGGATAACATGGAGGGTGGGGGAAACTGGCACGAATGGGCGAGAGCCAGTGTATAAAGCTATGTAAATATACCATCTTGCCATGTATATATCTTGCTCAGGGAGAATTTGCGTTATTTTGTTACGGGGTGGGGGGGGGGGGGGTTATTTTTTTGCAAGGGGAAAAAAATTGTGTTGTTAAAAAACCTTAATAAAAATATTATATTAAAAAAAAACATCTGTTTCTCTCGCAGATGCTGCCAGACCTTTTGCGAGACTTCATTTTTATTTATGCAACTAGTTATCTCAAGTAATTTTAGTTAGCCTTTTTTGTGGCTTTCATTCTCACAGCAACCTCAGCCAGATTTTAACTTCTGAAACATGATGTCATAACCCAATTATCTCCTCTCCACATTTCTCCCCTGCCCGTCCGTCTGCTCCAAGCTTTCTAGAATGCTCTTTAGATTCACTCTGGATTTAAAGGAATATCCCATAAATACAAGTTCTCTGCCAAACTTCAAGAAACTATGATAATTCGAGACAAAATTAATAGTCGCATGAACAATCTTCATCTGTATCAGCTGAGGATGTACATCTGATGCATTTAGTAACCAAAACGTTTGGGAAAATAATAAATCTGCAGCTCCCCCGTGATGCAGTACATAAACTCACCAATAGAAAAGTGCGTAAAATGTTTTTCAACGTGGAAAAGATTTGCAATCTTACCCTCGGACTGGAATGCTCGAATCCTTTGCTGCTTTCATCACTTCTTCAAATCGCTGTAGACTCTCATCAATAGAACAGTTAATATTTTTTTTGCTGAACATTTCTGAGGCAGCTCCGAAGATAGCTACCTCTCTTGCACCTGCTTTGAGCTGTGAAAAAACGGTACATTATGGTACTCATGACACAGATATGATAAAAAGGGGAAACGCAGACCAAACAGCTGATCCCAGATTAAGCCACAAGGATGATTATAAATAAATAATGAATCCACAGAGAGTTCATTGATAAAGAAAATTAGGCACATATGATGATCTAATTATGAAAGTTGGGGAGAGAGGTTATACCAATACCAAATTCTAATAATTGACTGTGACAGGAGTTACAATAGCCAACTCTCCTGCAGCAGTTTCTACTGATTTGAAAACTGCGCCTTCCCCATAATATGCCCATAAAATATTTGAGGGGCTAAGTATAATGCCATTTACAGGAATCAATTACTGAATGTACTGCAGTCCTGTGTGATATTATGTCATTTTCTGACCATTACCAGACAAACCTAATAACTACAACCAATGAAGAAATGGAAAATTTCCCAAAGTTCAAGCATAACAAATGCAATTGAAATATAATTGGTTAACTATTCTCAGTAAACACAATTTCTGAACAGTTCAACTATCATTAGTGTACTACAAATGCAGCCTTGTATGGTTTCAAAAATGATAACTCAGGGAATTCTCAGATTTTACTCTTCCTCAACAAAGTACCAACCAAATCCATAGTTCAGAAGGAGGCCATTGGTTCATTGAGTCTGCACCAATCCTCCAAAAGAACACTCAGCCTTGGCCCACTCCACCGCCTTAACCCCCATAACCCCACGCATGGATCATGGCCAATCCACCTAACCTGCACATCTTTGGACTATGGCAAGAAAACAGAGCACCCGGAGGAAACCCACACAGACACGGGGACTCCACACAGTCACCCAAGGCCGGAATTGAACCCGGGTCTTTGGCGCTATGAGGCAGTAATGCTAATCACTGTGCTGCCTCTAATGTGGGAACCAGAGCTATGGATCAGAGGATAGGGTAGCTGTTGAAGGGGCAGAAATAGTATGCATCGAGTTCGTGAGGAAGGACAGACAGTTGATAGGGCAAAGTTGGGTTAAAGTGTTTTTGTTTCAATGCAAGGGGTGTCAGGAATAAGGGAGATGAACTCAGAGCATGGATCAGTACTTGGAACTACGATGGTGTGGCCATTACAGAGACATGGATTTGACAAGGGCATAGAAAACATAGAAAACATAGAAAAATACAGCACAGGAATGGTTGTTAGATGTTCCGGGGTTTAGATGTTTTAAGAAGAATAGGGAGGGAGGTAAAAGAGGAGAGGGAGTGGCACTATTAATTAAAGAGTGCATCACAGCTGCAGAAAAGAAGGTCGTCGAGGAGGGTTTGTCTACTGAGTAAGTATGGGTGGAAGTCTGAAACAAGAAATGAGCAGTTCAATTCTGCCCTTGGGTGACTGTCCGTGTGGAGTTTTCAGGATTTCCCCGTGTCTGTGTGGGTTTTCTATAGACTTCCCCCAATAGCAGCAGAGAGATAGAGGAACAGATTGGGTGGCAGATCTTGGAAAGGTGCAGAAGTCACAGAGTTGTTGTCATGGGTGACTTCAACTTCCCTAATATTGACTGGAACCTCCTTAGTGTAAATTGTTTGGATAGAGCAGATTTTGTCATGTGTGTCCAGGAAGGATTCCTGACTCAATATGTAGATAGACCGACTAGGTTGGGGCGGGGGGGGGGCGCGCGGAACACGACCATATTGGATTTGGTGCTTGGCAACGAACCAGGCCAGGTATCAGATGTCTCGGTGGTGAGCATTCCGGTGACAGTGACCACAACTCCTTGACCTTTACCATAGTCATGGAGAGGGATAGGAACAGCCAGTATGGGAAGGTATTTAATTGGGGGAGTGGAAAATATACTGCTATTAGACAGGAGCTGAGGAGCATAAATTGGGAACAGATGTTCTCAGGGAAATGCACAACAGTAATATGGGGGTTGTTTAAGGAGCACTTGCTGCGAGTGCTGGATAGTTTTGTCCCACTGAGACAAGGAAGGAATGGGAAGGTGAAGGACCCTTGCATGACAAGAGAAGTGGAGCTTCTAGTCAAGAGGAAGAAGAAAGCTTATGTAAGGTTGAGAAAGCAAGGATTGGCACGTCTCTGGAGGGTTACAAGGTAGCCAGGAAGGAACTGAAAAATAGACTTAGGAGAGCTAGAAGGGGACATGAAAAAGCCCTTGGAAGGATTAGGGAAAACCCCAAGGCGTTCTACACTTGCGTGACAAATAAGAGGATGATCAGAGTGAGAGCAAGGCCGATCAGGGATAGTGGAGGGAACTTGTGTCTCGAGTCTGAGGAGGTAGGGGAGGCCCTAAATGAATATTTTGTTTCAGTATTCACTAGAAAGAAGGACCTTGTTGCTCGTGAGAACAGCGTGAACCAGGTTAATAGGCTCAAACAGGTTGATATTAAGGAGGAGGATGTGCTGGAAATTTTGAAAAGCATCAGGATAGATAAGTCCCCTGGGCCAGACGGGATATACCCAGGGTTACTACGGGAAGCGAGGGAGGAGATTGCTGTGCCATTGGCGATGACTTTTGCGTCGTCACTCTCCACTGGAGTATAGAACATAGAAAATACAGCACAGAACAGGCCCTTCGGCCCACGATGTTGTGCCGAACCTTTGTCCTAGATTAATCATAGATTATCATTGAATTTACAGTGCAGAAGGAGGCCATTCGGCCCTTTGAGTCTGCACCGGCTCTTGGAAAGAGCACCCTACCCAAACTCAACACCTCCACCCAACACCAAGGGCAATTTGGACATTAAGGGCAATTTATCATTGGCCAATTCACCTAACCCGCACATCTTTGGATTGTGGGAGGAAACCGGAGCACCCGGAGGAAACCCACGCAGACACGGGGAGGACGTGCAGACTCCGCACAGACAGTGACCCAAGCCGGAATCGAACCTGGGACCCTGGAGCTGTGAAGCAATTGTGCTATCCACAATGCTACCGTGCTGCCCTTGAGAACAAATAAATCTACACTATATCATTTAACCGTAATCCATGTACCTATCCAATAGCTGCTTGAAGGTCCCTAATGTTTCCGACTCAACTACTTCCACAGGCAGTGCATTCCATGCCCCCACTACTCTCTGGGTAAAGAACCTACCTCTGATATTCCTCCTATATCTTCCACCTTTCACCTTAAATTTATGTCCCCTTGTAATGGTTTGTTCCACCCGGGAAAAAAGTCTCTGACTGTCTACTCTATCTATTCCCCTGATCATCTTATAAACCTCTATCAAGTCGCCCCTCATCCTTCTCCATTCTAATGAGAAAAGGCCTAGCACCCTCAACCTTTCCTCGTAAGACCTACTCTCCATTCCAGGCAACATCCTGGTAAATCTTCTTTGCACCTTTTCCAAAGCTTCCACATCCTTCCTAAAATGAGGCGACCAGAACTGTACACAGTACTCCAAATGTGGCCTTACCAAAGTTTTGTACAGCTGCATCATCACCTCACGGCTCTTAAATTCAATCCCTCTGTTAATGAACGCGAGCACACCATAGGCCTTCTTCACAGCTCTATCCACTTGAGTGGCAACTTTCAAAGATGTATGAACATAGACCCCAAGATCTCTCTGCTCCTCCACATTGCCAAGAACTCTACCGTTAACCCTGTATTCAGCATTCATATTTGTCCTTCCAAAATGGACAACCTCACACTTTTCAGGGTTAAACTCCATCTGCCACTTCTCAGCCCAGCTCTGCATCCTATCTATGTCTCTTTGCAGCCGACAACAGCCCTCCTTACTATCCACAACTCCACCAATCTTCGTATCGTCTGCAAATTTACTGACCCACCCTTCAACTCCCTCATCCAAGTCATTAATGAAAATCACAAACAGCAGAGGACCGGTTGTACACATACAGAGTAGTACCGGTTGATTAGAGGGAGGCAAATGTTGGTCCCCTGTTCACACCAGTCAGTCTTACGTCTGTGGTGAGCAAAATACTGGAAAGGATTCTGAGAGATAGGATTTATGATTATTTAGAAAAACATATAGTGATTAAAGATCGTCCGCATGACTTTGTGATGGGCAGGTCATGCCTCACAAGCCTCATTGAATTCTTTGAGGATGTGACGAGACATATCAGGCAGTGGATGTGGTGTTTATGGATTTCAGTAAGGCATTTGATAAGGTTCCCCATGGTAGGCATATTCAGAAAGTTAAGGGACATGGGATACAGGGAAATTTGGCTGCCTGGATACAGAATTGGCTGGCTGAAAGAAGACAGCGAGTGGTAGTGATTATCATAGATTATCATAGATTATCATAGATTATCATAGATTTTACAGTGCAGAAGGAGGCCATTCGGCCCATCGAGTCTGCACCGGCTCTTGGAAAGAGCACCCTACCCAAGGTCAACACCGCCACCCTATCCCCATAACCCAGTAACCCCACCCAACACTAAGGGCAATTTTGGACACTAAGGGCAATTTATCATGGCCAATTCACCTAACTCGCACATCTTTGGACTGTGGGAGGAAACCGGAGCACCCGGAGGAAACCCACGCACACACGGGGAGGATGTGCAGACTCCGCACAGACAGTGACCCAAGCCGGAATCGAACCTGGGACCCTGGAGCTGTGAAGCAATTGTGCTATCCACAAGGCTACCGTGCTGCCCCAACCTGGATGGAAAGTATTCCGCCTGGAGGTCGGTGACCAGTGGTGTCCCGCAGGGATCTGTTCTGGGAACTCTGCTCTTTGTGGTTTTCATAAATGACTTGGATGAGGAAGTGGAAGGGTGGGTTCGTAAGTTTACCAATGACACAAAGGTTGGTGGAGTTGTAGATAGTGTTGAGGGCTGTTGCAGGTGACAACAGGACATTAACAGGATGCAGAGCTGGGCTGAGAAGTGGCAAATGGAGTTCAACCTTGATAAATGTGAAGTGATTCATTTTGGAAGGTCAAATTTGAATGCTGAATACAGAGTTAAAGGCAGGATTCTTGGAAGTGTGGAAAAACAGAGGGATCTTGAGGTCCATGTACATAGATCCCTCAAAGTTGCCACCTAGGTTGATAGGATTGTTAAGAAGGCGTTTGGTTTGTTGGCTTTCATTAACAGGGGGATTGAGTTTAAACGCGAGGTTTTGCTGCAGCTTTATAAAACCCTGGTTAGACGACACTTGGAATATTGTGTCCAGTTCTGGTCGCCTCATTATAGGATGTGGATGCTTTGAAGAAGGTGCAGTGATGATTTACCAGGATGCTGCCTGGACTGCAGGGCATGTCTTATGAAGAAAGATTGAGGGAGCTAGGGCTTTTCTCACTAGAGCGAGGAAGGAAGAGAGGTGACTTGATAGAGGTGTACAAGGTGATGAGAGGCATGGATAGAGCGGATAGCCAGACACTTTTCCCCAGGATGGAAATGGCGGTCACGAGGGGACATAATTTTAAGGTGATTGGAGGAAGGTATAGGGGAGATGTCAGAGATAGGTTCTTTACACAGAGAGTGGTAGGTGCGTGGAATGCACTGCCAGGGGAGGTGGTGGAGTCAGTCATTAGGGATATTTAAGCGACTCTTGGACAGGCACATGGACAGCAGTAAATTGAAGGGGTGTAGGTTAGGTTGATCTTAGATTAGGATAAATGGTCGGCACAACAGCTCTCGAAGGGCTGTACTGTGCTGTACTGTTCTATGTAGAGGTGACTTCACAAGTACATATCTTAATTTACAGGGGGGAGGTCTTGTGGCCCAGTGATAGCACACCTACCTCTGGACTAGAGGGTTTGGGTTCAAGTCCAATGCCTAGAAGAAGCGTTCACGGAGACTTCTGATGGTGGCCATGGTGTGACTGGTTGCACACAGGGAAGTTCCTGCTTGAAGGCATAGAAAAGAGCTCTTTTTACCCGAAATCGGGTGCAACTTTGACGGAAAAGTGTAACTGAAGGTCGGAGGAGAAGTTCCCCCCGGGAGTGGTATGTCTGCTGGTTATCAAACCCGGCAGGAGGTGAAATTAATAGGGGTAGAGCTGAAAGGGGAGGATGGCGGATGATAGATGGGGAATGGAGGTGCAAACCCCCGGTACGGCTGATAACATGGAACGTGCGAGGGCTCAATTGACCGGGGAAGAGATCTCGCGTCTTTGCACACCTAACTAGTTTAAACGGTCTTTCCACAGGAGACGCACCTCCGCGTGAAGGACCAGGTTAGGCTGAGGAAGGGATGGGTGGGTCAGGTTTTCTACTCGAGGTTTGATTCAAAGTCGAGGGGGGTGGCAATTTTGATGAGTAAGAAAACAGGGTTTGTGAGCATGAAGGAAGTGAGGGACCCGGGTGGGAGATGTGTGATGGTGAGTGGGCTATTAGAAGGGATGCAGTGGTATTGGTGAGTATATATGCATCAAATTGGGATGATGTAGGTTTTACGAGGGGGTTGCTGGCAGCAATCCCGGACTTGGCCACGCATCAGTTATGGGAGGAGATTTTAATTGTGTTCTAGAGCCAAGGGTCGATCGGTAGTGCCCCAGGTCAATAGGTAGGTGGGTTTATTGAAAAGATGGGTATGGTGGACCTGTCACTTCAAGAACCCTGGGGAAAGGGAGTATTTCTTTTTCTCACGTGTATAGGGTGTATTCAAGAATCAACCTTTTTGTGGTGAGCCGGGAGGTTTTGGTTGGGATGGAGGGGGTGGAATGCGCGGGGATAGTAATCTCGCCTCATTGGCTGGAGATTTGGCTTAGATCGGGCTGGGAGCAGAGGCCGGGGTGGAGGCTCGATTCGGGGTTGTTGGCAGATAGAGGGTTTCGCGACAAAGTGTGGGCTGTGATTAAAGATTATGTCAAATGGAACCAAAATGGAGAGGTGTCGGCGGCCACATTTTGGGAAGCGCTAAAAGCGGTGGTCCGGTGGGAGATTCTCTCATTCAAGGCTCATGCAGATAGGGAAAGGAGGGAGGAATATTAACGGCTAATGAATGAGATAGTGAAGGTAGATAGGGAGTACTCGAGGCGCCCACCATGGAGGGATTGGCGAGGAGGAGAAAATTGCAGGGGCAATTCGATAGGTTGACGATGGGGAGGGCGGTAGGACAGCTGCATAGGGCAAGGGGGCTGCAGTACGAATACGGGGAAAAGGCGAGTCGAATGTTAACGCGTTAGTTATGGAGGCGGGCCCGTCCTGGGAAATATTGAAGATACGGACTGGGACAGGGGATGTGGCGTCGGAGCCGGGGAAGATAAACAAGGTGTTTAGGGATTACTATAAGGAACTGTACAGGGTACGGGGAAGTAAAAAGGGGGATTTGGGACAGTTCTTAGACGAACTGGAGTTTCCAGAGGAGGCAGGTGTGAGAGGAGCCCTTGGGGCTGAGGGAGGTATTGGATAGTATAAGGGGTATGAAGTTGAGGAAAGCCCCAGGGGCCCAATTGTTACCCGGCTGAATTGTATACGGGGTTTGCGACGGACCTGGCACCACATCTCTTGGGGGCGTTTGATGAGGCATTGAAGAAGGGGAGTTGCCGGAGATGATGACGCAGGCAACAATCACATTATCAAAAAATGGGGAAGGACCCGTTGGAATGTGGGTTGTATAGGTCCATATCGTTGTTAAATACTGATGTGAAACTACTGGCTAAGTTGGTGGTGGGAAGGATGCGTCCCGGGGGTGGTTGCGGAGGATCAAACAGGCTTCATAAAGGGCAGGCAGCTTTCTAGTAATATAAGGCGGCTGTTAAAACGTGATGACCCCGTTGAGAGCCCAGGTGCCGGAGATAGTAGTGTGCATGGATGTGGAGAAGGCATTCGACCGGGTGGAGTGGTGGTACCTGTTTGAGGGCCTGAGAAGGTTCAGGTTTGGGCCAAAGTTTGTTATATGTGGCACCGGTGACGAGTGTGTGGACCAATGACACGGGTTCACGGAACTGTGAACTACACAGGGGAACAAGGCAGGGATGCCCGCTGTCGCCGCTGCTGTTTGCACTGGCTATAGAGCCTCTGGCAATGGCTCTTAGGGGGTCGGCAGAGTGGCAAGGGATTACGAGGGATGAAGGGAGCTTCTGGTGTCGCTATACACGGACGACCTACTATTGTATGTTTCGGACCCGCTGGAGAGCATGGAGAGAATCATGGACCTGTTGGGGAATTTTGGGGCGTTCTCGGGATACAAGTTAAATGTCGGGAAAAGTGAAA
This sequence comes from Scyliorhinus torazame, assembly GCF_047496885.1. Classification (NCBI taxonomy): domain Eukaryota; kingdom Metazoa; phylum Chordata; class Chondrichthyes; order Carcharhiniformes; family Scyliorhinidae; genus Scyliorhinus; species Scyliorhinus torazame. The sequence goes on from NC_092707.1 coordinate 174,547,841, forward strand.
TGTTCCCGGTCAACGAGTTGGGTCGGCGAGCCAATCTCGGGGTGATACAATTTTTTATTTTAAAAAAATATTTTTATTCTCCATTTTCACATTTTCTTCAAAATTTACACCCCACCAACAAACAGTTAATGGTAACGAATACAATGTCAATCCCCTTATTAACAACAACGATCCCATCCTCCCCCAAACAACGGCCCACCTGACAATATAAGCATCAAATAAAACAAAACCTCCTGAGGAAAAAAAAAGGAAAAAAGAAAAAGGAATCAGGAATCGCCTATGATCACCATTGACATATACAGTCCACCCCCCCCCCAAATATTCAAGGCCATCCAATCCCCGAAAGAGTACCGTGACTGACACCCATGAATTGTAGATCCCCCCCCCCCCAAACCCTTCCCCTCCACTTCCTCTTGTAAACTCCACCCCCCAACCTCGATTCCTGCCCCCAACTTTTCACCCCGGCTAGATTCACCGAAACCTGTTCCACCAGCTCCGATGGCCGCAGCCCCTCCCCCCACCTCACTCTCGTTCACTGGCCGACTTAAACCGGCCAGCGTGGAGGCACCCGCCCGGGTCTCCTTCCCCCTTGCTCGGTCCCAGTAAATCCAAGAAATCCCCTTTAACACACAACCCCAGCATACACCCCAAGCCCCAAAGAACCATCATGGCAAATGAAAGTCCCAACTTTTCCCTTGTCCAAATATACAGCGTCGACTCATTTAGTACATACACCAACGCGCAGTGGAAAAATAAAGTTACATGAGGCTACATCGGTACACGACCCACTCTCAGTCCCATTTCTCAATTTTGCCAAAGTCCTTCTGCCTTCACAAACCCCTCCACCGCTTCCGCTGTCCCAAAATAAAAGTCCTTGGATTTGTAGGTCACCCTCAACTTAGCTGGATACACTATGCCGCACTGCACCTTGCTGATGTACAGTGCCTTCTTCACCCGGCTGAAGGCCGCCCGCCTCCTCGCCAGCTCCACCGTAAAGTCTTGGTATATGCATATACCAGCTCCAGCCCACTGCACCTCCCGCTTCTGCTTTGCCCAGCACAGGACCTTCTCCTTCCTGCTGTATCTACGGAACAAACAGTTACTACTCTTGGCAGCTCACTCGCCTTTGGTATAGGCCTCCACGACCGATTAGCCCGATCCAGTTCGAATCGAGAGGAATCATCCTCCTCTCCCAATAGCTCTGCCAACATCGTGGCAAAATACTCAGTCGGCCTCGGGCCTTCCACCCCTTCGGGCAGACCCACGATCCTCAGATTCTGCCGCCCGGATTGGTTTACCAGGTCTTCCATTTTGGCTCGCAGACCCTTGTTGGTCTCTATCACCTTCCGCAACTCCTTCTCCATCGAGACGAGTTGATCACTGTGCTGCGATAATGCCTCTTCCACTTCCTTCAGTGTCTCACCTTGTTCCCGCACCTCTGCCGCTGCGCTCGATACTGCCGCCCTCACCTCCTTCTTCATCACTTCCATGTGCTTTATGAACTGTTTATCAAGTTCCACGGCCATCACAGTGGTCATTTCTTCTGCTGTGAGCAATGCGGCCTCCCCTGGTGCCCTAGCCTCCACTTTCCTTACCGTTCCTGTGTTGACTTTTCCACTCACCGGCGGACTTTCATTGACGCCCTTTTCCACGGCCGTTTTTCCCCCAAACTTGGACATTTCTCCTCACTGTGCCTTCTTACAGCTTTTTCAGCCTCCGTTGCCCCTGGGACCGGGCGTTAAAACCCTAAAATTTCTATTCCCGAGCAGAAGCCCTCCAGTGTGCGGCTGCCTCCCGCCCGCCGTCACCGGAAGACCCGGGGTGATGTAATTGAAGGTGGCTAGAGACAGGTTTAGATACTTGGGGATTCAGGTAGCGAGGGAATGGGCGATGCTGCACAAATGGAATTGAACAAATCTGGTGGAGGAGGTTAGGGAGGTTCTGAAGGTTCTGAAGAGGTGGGACATGCTGCACTTGACTCTGGCAGGGAGGGTCCAAGTGGTGAAGATGAACATTCTGCTGAGGTTCCTGTTCATATTCCAGACACTTCCGATCGTTGTACCGAAGGCCTTCTTTCGAAAACTGGATAGGATTATTTCAGACTTTGTATGGGCAGGGAAGGTGCCACGGGTAAAGAGGACCCTGTTACAGAGGCAGAAGGGAGAGTTGGCGTTCCCGAACCTGCTACATTACTACTGGGCGGCGAACGTGGAGAAGGTGAGGCGGTGGTGGGAAGGAGAAGGGGTAGAATGGGTTAGGATGGAGGGAAAATCCTGTAGGGGGTCCAGCCCGAGGGCTGTGGTGACGGCGGCATTGCCAATGGCGCCAAGGAAACACTTGGAGAGCCCAGTAGTGCAGTCCACGATGAAGGTCTGGAACCAGCTGAGGAGGTTCTTTAGGACAGAGGGGATGTCGGTGTTAACACCGTTGTGCGAAAACAAAGGTTTTGAGGGGGGGGGGGGGGGGAACGACAGGTGACATGTATATGAAGTGGAGAGAAGTGGGGCTGGTTAAGGTGAGGGATCTGTTCTGGAAGAGGGGTTTACCAGTGTAGAAGAACTGAAGGATCAGGAAGTGCTCCCGAGAGGAAGCGAGTTTGGATACCTGCAGGTAAGGGACTTCACGCGGAAGGTTTGGAAAGAGTTCGCCAGGTTGCCAAGATACATCCTGTTGGAGCGACTGCAGCTTCCAGATGTGGAAGGGGAGGGCAGGATCGGAGACATATACGGGTGGCTGGGAGAGCAGGGAGGTGAGCAGGTGATGAAGATTAAGGAGAAGTGGGAGGGGGAGCTGGGAGGAGAGATAAACTGGGGCGTAGTGAGTGAGGCGCTACGAAGGGTAAATGCGACCTCCTCGTACGCAAGGATGAGCCTGATACAGTTCATGGTGGTACACAGGGTACATATGACTCGGGCAAGAATGAGTGGGTTCTTCCAGGGACTGGCAGATGAGTGTGAGAAGTGTGGATGGGGACCAGCGAATCATGTTCATATGGTCTGGGGCTGCGAAATGTTGGGGAGATTTTGGGCGGGTGTGTTCGCGGCGCTAACAAGGATAGTGGGGTTGGAGTTTGGGCCGGAACCCATTGGAGCCGATATTTGGGATATCAGAGAAGCTGGAGCTGATGGAGGGGAGGAAGGCCGATGTTGTGGCCTTAGCCTCTCTGATTGCCCGACGAAGGATTCTGCTGGAGCGCGGTCGGCAATGCCACCGGGGGTGGCAACTTGGCTGGGGGGCTTGTATGACTTCCTTCGGTTGGAACAGATTAAGTACGAATTAAGGGATTCAGCGGAGGGCTTTGAGACAAGTTGGGGCATGTTCGTGGCCATGTTTGAGAAGCTGTTCTTCGTGGGGTGGGGGGTGGGGGAGCAAGGAGTGGAAAAAGGAGAACATTTGTACCAACGGTATGGTTGTGTGTTGGGGAGTTTGTTCCCGAATTGTTTATGTTTTGTAACCTTTTATATACATTTGGAGTAAAATACATTTTAAAGAAGAAGTGTTCACAACATGGTTCAGGGGGCTGATAATCAGCTTGGGAATCCTTCCACCACTTCACCCACTATTCCTCAAAAAGGGAAAAAGTGTGGGTGTGAAGGTACACTAAAAGAAATTTACAGGACACCGATAAAGGATATGAATACCTTGTATGCCGATACAAAATACACTCATTTTAACAATTCGTCCAATAGAACAGAGGAATTAGAATAAAAGCAAAATACTGTGGATGCTGGAGAACACAAAGTGCGGGAAAAACTCAGCAGACTTGGCAGCACTTGTGGAGCGATTAACAGAGTTAACATTTCAAAGTCCAATATAACTGTTCTTTGGAACAAAAAGAATTATCTGCTCATTAAATCAATGAACCAATCGAAATCAAGGAAAATTTGAAGTATCAAAATTAAAAACAGACTGATTTATAAAAACAAGTACAGGTGAATATACAAACCTTAGAAGCACTACCCTGACAAAAGCACACACACTCCTGCTGTGTATCTATGTTTGATATTAAGATGTTCCTGCTACCGCTGAAAGTATTCACTCAATTTTTCTGAATGTTAGATTAAAGAATAGAAGGTTCAGCTGAAGGCCTGAGCTCTTGAGTTTAACAATACATGGCAGGTTGCTATCTTGTATCCTCTACATACCTGGCAAGCTATATCACTGAGCCAGTGCAGTCCAGTGTCACAGCACATTGTAAAGGATACAGTATTTAGGTATTGTTTTAAAACTAAATGCCAAAGCTTGCACATTATTTGATAAGAAGCAACCAGGGTTGAAATGACTTTTAGCACACTCTGCCTAAATTTGCCACTAACCCTCGTGAGATTATTTAACTCACAGACATAGGATCAAATCCAAAAACCTTTCTTGCCTGAATAGTCAGTGCGTAATGATGATGCATTTACTCACTGGCCATGTTAGAAGTGCTCTCGCAATGAGCTCTGAAGAAGGATTCCGCCTGAAACGTAAATTTATCTTTCTCCTCTTGCATTCTGATGGTACTGTTGTTATTCTAGCATTGCAAGATTTTCTTTTTTCACTTATTTAACATTTTAGCAAGCATTTATTTAAAAACCTTTGCACCTGTCAGGATCACCATTCTACAATCAGGATTCAAAATATCTAACCAATCTCAATGTTATACCAAGTCAAATGTGCAAACATTTGTACTTCACTTCAAAAAAGGCTTACAAAAAGTTAATTAAGTTTATTGATAGAAAAGGATTATTGTATAAGTTCTGTAATGTATGACCTTAGGCCATACTTGTGGCATGGAATTACCTTAAAGTTTTCAATGGAGAGCATTTTGCTCATTAAGTAAACAATGGAAAAGTGCAGGTCTAGGAATGCACACTTACCGCAGTCTCAAACCCTTGCAGGTTTGGAGTCAGCACTGGGTAGCTCACATTCGGATATTTTCGGATTCCTTGCATCACTTCCTTCTGGTCAGCCATCTACACAGAAAAAGACAGTGGGTACATTCCAACACATAGAATAGGCAAGTACAAGTGTAATCACTTACATAGAGCATGATCTTTGAGGGCTCCAGTACAACATTAACTGACCAATGTCATGAAGTGCCATGTCTAAAGTGTCAGGTCCACAGTAAAATAGTATAACAATAATCACAAAGAATCAGTAAAACAACTTGCATTCTAATGCAGTAAAATATCCCAAAGTACTTCACAGTATTAACCAGAATTTAACAACAAGCCACACAAGGCAGAATTAGGACAGGTGATCAAAAGCCTGGTTAAAGAGGTAGGTTTTAAAGGAGCATCTTAAAGGAAGAGAGAGCATTAGAGGGGTTTTGGAGGGGTGAATAGGTTAGAGGACAGCTGGAGGCTCTGGGAATTAAAAAAAAAAAGACAAGGGACCAACATTGGATATATTTTCTCCCAAGTTCTAATGTACAGAACTCAATGCATGTATGGCTAAATCCATTACAACTGGTTTTCTTTCCAATGTTAGAAGTCTAGTTTCCCCAAAGATTAATTTTTAGTTTGCCTCAGTTTCCAAATCTCGTTTGAATACTTTTATTTACCAGTTTGATGCAGCATGGTGGATGGGTGTGGGTGTGTGTGTGTGTGTGTGTGTGTGGGGGGGGGACACGACACAGGGACAGGACAGTAGTAAATAAGAGTTGCCTCCTCCCCGCTAATCCACAAAGCAAAAGAAAAGGGGCCAACATTGACCCTTATCTACATTGTCACCTTTATTTTTGTTTGCAAGACTGAGCTGAGATAGTGTAAATGTTTTTTTTTCGAAGTATGTTTATTCAAATTTTTAGCATTTTACAAAACAGGACAAAAACATTACACCCCCAAATATAATAAACCCTACACCAACCAAACCCTCACCCCTAACAATTGATGGTGACTAGCTCTCCAAAATGCAAAATTAACAAACCCCATCACTTGCAGAACCCCTCATTCCACCCCCCCCCACCCCCCCCCCCCCCCCAAAAGGGGGAAATTTCACCTTCCGAGGATGTTTATTAGATTCCCCTGCCACGCCGAGGCACAAGGTAGAGAAGGTAACCTCCGCCCCAACAGAACTCGCTTGCAACCGATCAACGAGGCGAAGGCTAAAACATCTGCCCCCGCTCCAGTCTGCAACTCCGGCAGGTTTGACACCCCAAACATGGCCCCAGGATACACGGCCCCAAATCCACACGCAGGATCGCTGATATGGTGCTGAAAAACGACACTCAAAATTTCTACAACTTCAGGCAGGACCAAAACATGTGCACATGATTAGACGGGCCCCTCACACACCGTTCGCAAGTATCCTCTACCCCCTCAAATAGCCGGCTCATCCTTGACTTCGTCAAAAGCACCTTGTGCACCACCTTCAACTGTATCAACCCCAGCGTAGCGCAGGAGGTTGAGGCATTCATCCCTCTCTCACTTCTCATCCCCTTAACCTCGCATCCATCCTCCTCGACGCAAGTCCATGATTCCCCTGGATCGGCATCAGCCTCGACCCCGCTCCTAACCTAATGCACTGCCGGAATTACCTCCAAATCCTCAACGTGGCAACCACCACAGGACTTCCAGAATAATTCCCTGGGGCAAACGGAAGCGATGCCGTTGCCAGCGCCCCGAACCCCAACCCCCTACAAGAACCCACCTCCACCCTCACCCATAAAGCCTCCAACTCCCTACTCCAGCCCCGCACCTTCTCCACGTTCGCCATCCAGTAATAATACAAGTTCGGAAGGTAATGTGAATGGTTGTGATGCCACCAGGAACAGATCTCTCAAGGCCGAAGTTTAGAATACGGCCATGGTCTGACTTGGACGACAATGGTCACAACTTGAGCTGTTTCGCATGTCACACTTTGGAGCAAGTGGTCACAACCTCCCTGGCCTGTCCTCAAGCAGTTGTCTAGATTCTCAGTGGAAGCTTGAAACCTGGGACTTCACCATTCGGGTCAGTGGTTGATGATGTTAACAGTCAACCAGGAGGTGCACCATCAAGAGGTGGAGCTGTTGTCAGTTTGTAGGGTGCGGAGTATTTTCCAGTAGGCACTACAGGTTTTCAGATGGATGCGTGGGGACTTCAGGGGAGTGCTTCATTAGCTGTCAGTGTAGCAGCAACAGAACCATGTATCATGGTCATATCGTTTGTGAGTCTGTGTCCATAAACTGCTCAATCGTCTGAAACAGAATTGCAAAAGCTGTTTAAAGCCAGTTCCATTTTCTAACCTGCTTACCTGAGGGACCCATTTTGGTGAGACAAAGCTTGTGGCTTCCACAACAGACAATCCAGCCTCAGAGAGAAGGTTAATTAACTGAATTTTCACGTCAGCCGGAACAATGACCTGCAAGCAGAAACATTTCAGGTAGGCAACTTACATCCTGTATTAAAATGACTGACACCGTGAATCGAAAAGCAAATATCAACAGAGGTTTTAACAACTAATCCAACAACAGTGAGATGTTTCCCTTACTTTCAGTTGAATTCTGCCCAGTTATCAAGTCAATTTAATATCAACACATGGGCCGGATCGGAGAATTCCCGGGGGGGGGGGGGGGGGCCCCCGAGAATCGCTCCCCGCCGCTGGCTTCTCCATTTTCCGCCAACGTTTTTCGGGCGCTGGCGGGATTGCTGCCACACTGGTCGGGGGCCGTTGACAGCGATCCTCCCCGGCGATTCTCCGGGCCCCGATGGGCCAAGTTTGGCCGGCGTGGCTTACTCGTGTCCCACATGGCGGGACCTGGAAGGTGAGTGTGCGGGGGCCGTCCTGGCCCACGACCGGAGCCTACCGATCAACGGGCGGGCTGGTTCCGTGGGGACCTACTTAAGTCCGCGCCGGGTCCCTGTAGGGCTCCGCCATATTGCCCGGGGCCGGCGCGGAGAAGGGAACTCCCGTGTACGTGCGGAAATACGCTGGCTGTTCCGCGCATGCGCGGATTCGCGCCGGCCGTTCTCCGCCGGCTGGAGCTGCGGGGACGACTCCAGCAGCAACCTAGCCCCCTAGAAAGGTGAGAATTCCTTACTTTCGGGGGCTGTTGACGCCAGAGTCGTTGGCGCTGGTTTTCGCGCCGGCGTGGGGACATAGCCCCATTTTTAGAGAATCCCACCCATGGTCTCCAGACGAAGACAGTCACACTTCTGTTTAGTAAATATGTATTATCCTGTACCAATACCATGTTTCCACACTTGGCAGGGCCAATGCAATCTTTGTTAGTACAAGAACGGTTTAATGCTTCATAAACTAAATTAGGCCAAAAATAAACTAGACTTTTTGTATGGCGACAAAAAAAAATTGCTATATGAAACTGAGGCTTTCCATTTAACTTATGGACTATCACCTATCCTCATCCCAATGAAATCAGAGATCTTACATCCAAAGGCCTGCTTTCATTGGAATTAGATACCAAACTCAACTGTGAATGAGGAGACTCGCAAAACCTTGAGCTTAATAATACCTTTAAAATTGTAAAATGCCCACGATGTCTTTCAGGTCAGCCAATTGCCCCACAGGTTTAGTTAACTATCTCATCCATAAAAAATAACCAAAGATTTACTTACTGTAAGTTTTAAATTATAGCAGTTTATTTTTATTGACCTGATCTCTAACATTGCCAGATCCAGGGAACAAAAAAATATTCTAAAAAATGCCAGGCTAGGATCTATCATCCATGTGTGAATTTTGGGAAATCCGTTTAACCAGGCATTCACCTGCAGTGAGCATTCCAACTGAAGTTAATTTTCTCCGTTACACTTCCAGTAAAGTAGAGCAGGAGGATTCAAAGAAAAAGAGGGTCCATGGTTAATTATCAGGTGCAGAGACTGTGGGCAAGGTTAAAGGAAGCTAGATCAATTACAGTCCTTCTATCAGCATCCTGTTCTAGTCTGAGTAGAACAGCTACATAATCTACGCCAAAAACGTTGAGTGACAATTTAGAATATGATCTCTAGTCAGACCTTATTTATAATGAAATGAAAAATGAAATGAAAATCGCTTGTCACAAGTAGGCTTCAAACAAAGTTACTGTGAAAAGCCACTAGTCGCCACATTCCGGCACCTGTTCGGGGAGGCTGATACGGGAATTGAACCGTGAACCTTGGTCTGCTTTAAAAGCCAGCGATTTAGCCCAGTGTGCTAAACCAGCCCCTAATGAGGGTGTTCGAATCAAATGGGAACTATGTCCCATTGTGAGGGCGTTTATCCGCATGTTTCTCGCCACTCAAAGCAGCAAGAACCACAACACAATCCAGCGCGACTCCGGTTAGATATGGGGCCTCAGCGGAGAACGCGGGGCCAAGACTGCAATGAGTCCCATTTTCTGCACTGAGGAGCGAGCCCCTGCTCACTTAAACTCCTCACTGAAGGGAGAGATCGAGACGTCATTTTTAAATGGCGTCATGATCTCTCGACGCCCGGACATGACACTCAAACCCCCCAAAGCCCCAACTCACCTTTAAGGGGCTTCCTCCCCCCTCCCCTCCTCCCCCCTCCCCATCTCCCCTTCTGTCCCACTCCCCCCCACCACCACTACCTCACGTGCACATGGCATCCCCAGGCTCAATCACTCCCGCGCAAAAAATGTCAGCATGGCATGTTGGGTGCTAGCCTGGATGCATCCCTGCCAGCTGGAAGTGTCACCTAGGCACCTTGCCTGTGCCACGCTGGCAGTGTCAGGGTGCCAGGCTGGCAGCAGATTGCCACAGTGCTACCCAGAGGGCAAGCACCGGGGGCTTCCAATCCCTTGGGAGAGCCCGAGTGCCGTTCCATCTGGTTCCCGTCCATAGGGATGAGCACTGAATGGCGCTCGCCTGTGGTCTCCAAGGCAAAGGGGATAGATCTCAATGCCTTGGTTACCTCAGGAACTGCACTTTAAAGAGTCAGAGTAGCTGTCTCACTCCACTATGCAGATTTGCCAAAAAGTGATCCCACAGACGATGGGCAGGCTTCACATGGCGACGTCTCAGGGGATTGCGTTAGATCTCACGAGGAGTGGCGAGCTAGATAGATCCCAGGAGGAGGGCCCCCAGCATTTACCGACCACGTTGGTTTTCGGGCACAGCTTGGCCGGTAGATCGCACCCAATATCACTGAAAACATTTGATAGTTACTAGAAAGCACAGAAATTCCTTCTTCTACAATCTTCCCTCAAACTCTTGCTGTATTGGATTCTGCCCAATGGCGACTCTTCCCATTACCTTGATTAACTTCTTGTCAAAAGGAAAACGGTCATTTTAATCTTTCAACGGTTTATTACCTGTTGTTAGAGCTCAAAAGCAATTTATTTGCAATTAGAAAATTTGACTTCACCATCCTTTGTAATGCAAATTCTTTGCACGGAGTAGGATTTTTACAGTGCTTTCCTGATGGATTTCACTAAACAATGAGTGATTAAATTCTCTTTAATTGAGAAACAAGGTTAGCGTGCAGAAAACAGAATTTAAATCAACCAAAGGAATGTAATAACATCTAAAAGCCATCAAGTAAAATTGTTGATTACATCTTCTGTTGAGAATATGGCAATGCAATTAAATTCAGCTTTGAAGGCAATAAAGCCACCTTGGAAGAAGTAAACTGAATAACTGTTTCAATTCTCTATGTAAAGTTTTGGTATATTGTGAATTTACCTTCTCATTCTGCAGTCCATCTCTGGGTCCAACTTCCACAATTTTCACTTGCTCAGGCAGAGAATGTGCCACAGCCACACTAGTCTAAATAACGTTAAGAATAAATTATTAATATCTCTAATGTTATTCACTGCTTAGGATATTTTAACATTGCTTGTATCAGGTTATCATAAATATCCCTACAATCATCACAACAAAAAACAACAATTTGTTAAAACAGTTTGTATAAGCGTAGAATAAAATCACAGAATGGTGACAGCACAGGGGGCTATTTGCACTGTGTCAGTTCTCCAAGTATTTGTTCTCTGACCCATTTCCAATGGAAACGCAAATAGTCCCATTCCTCTGCCTTTTTCCCATAGACCTGCAAATGTTCATACGTTCATTCTTCAGAAAAATATCCAAGCTCTTTATAAAGCCATGATTGAATGTTTCTCCACCATACCCTCAAGTCAGTGCCTCAAGACAGCGCAGTTCAAACCCTAACCACTCACAATTTGCATTTGATTTGTCACGTGTACTGAGGTACAGTGAAAAATATTGTTCTGCGTACAGTCCAGAGAGATCGCTCCATACATGAAAAAACATAGGACATGCATAAATACACAATGTAAATACATAAACACACAGGCATTCGGGTGTATTACTACTCAGTAGAGAAGATGTGGGAAGAAATCAGTTCAATCCATAAGAGAGTCAGTCAGGAGTCTTAACAACAGGGAAGAAGCTGTTTTTGAACCTGTTAGTGCGTGTTCTCAGACTTTTGCATCTCCTGCCTGATGGAAGAAGTTTGAAGAGAGAATAACACGGGTGGGAGGGGTCTTTGATTAAGGCAGCGGGAGATGTAGACAGAGTGAATGGATGGGAGGCAGGTTCATGTGACGGACTGGGCTGTGTTCATGACTCTCTTGGGCAGAGAAGTTGCCATACCAGGCTGTGATGCAGGCAGATAGGATGCTTTTGATGGTGCATCTGTAAAAGTTGGTAAGAGTCAACATGGACATGCTGAACTTCCTTGGTTTCCTGAGGAAGTATAGGCGCTGTTGTGCTTCCTTGGTCATAGCGTTGTCGTGGGTGGACCAGAACAAATTGTTGGTGATGTGCACACCTCGGAATTTGAAGCTACCAACCATCTCCACCTCGGCACCATTGATGCAGACAGGGGTGTGTACAATACTTTGCTTCCTGAAGTCTTTAGTTTTGCTGACGTAGAGGGAGAGATTGTTGTCGTTACATCATACCAGTAGGTTCTCTATCTCTCTCCTGTATTCTGACTCATCGTTGTTTGAGATCCAACCCACTACGGTTTTGTCAACAGCAAACTTGTAGATAGAGTTGGAGCTAAATATTGCCACACAGTCGTGTGTGCATAGGGAACATAGTAGGGGGCCAAGTATGCAGCCTTGCGGGGCCCAGTATTGAGGACTGACGTGGAGGGCGTGCTGTTGTTTATCCTTACTGATTGTGGTCTATGGGTCAGGAAGTCGAGGATCCAGTTGCAGAGGGAGGAGTCAATTCCTAGGTTTTGAGTGCACGAAGTGTGTCCAGTTGCAGCTCCTGTTAGAACGCTTGACGGCTCTGGAGCTGCGGATGAACTCACTTTGGAGCAGCCGCGATGCTGAGGATGTCATAATATCCACTCATGTATATAATGAGATGCAGACAGGCTGTGATTGACAGACAGGCTGTGATTGACACACAGGATGACCAGTAAGCACACAACACAGTGCAGCCAATCACCAGACAGGACACTACCACTATAAAGCCAGAGGGCACTAGGTTTCCCGCTCTCTCGGGACCCAGCCACTGAGACAGTCAGAGTCCATGAGCTAGCAAGTGCAAACACCATGCGGTAGCTAGTAAGTCTGGTCAGGCTACTACAAGGTCTCCAGTCAGTTCAGTATAGTGTCGACCCACAGCTGAATCAGTTCTATCGTTGAATAAAACAGTGTTGGATCTACTCCAGTGTTAGAAGTCTGTTTCTAGCTTCCCTGCATCGAGTGCAGTCCACATCGAACCTACCTGCCTAACACATCAGAGGACGTCGTGGATAGCACGTTTAGCAAGTTGGTCACACTGCAGGTGAAAGTTACTGAGGGAGATAGAAAATCGGTGACCAAAAGACAGAGCAAGAGTAGGTAGGCAGTGCAGGTGTCCCCTGTTGTCATCTCCCTGCAAAACAGATATACCTCTTTGGATACTGTTGAGGGAAATGGCTCACCAGGGGAAGGCAGCAGCAGCCAGGTTCATGGCACCGTGGCTGGCTCTGCTGCGCAGCAGGGCAGGAAGAAGAATGGCAGGGCTATAGTGATAGGGGACTCAATCGTAAGGGAATAGAAGGCGGTTCTGCGGAGGCAATCGAGACTCCAGGATGGTATGTTGCCTCCCTGGTGCAAGGATCAAGGATGTCTCGGAGCGGCTGCAAGACATTCTGGGGAGAGGGGTGAACAGCCAGCTGTCGTGGTGCACATAGGCACCAACGATATAGGTTAAAAAACGGGACGAGGTCCTACAAGCTGAATTCAGGGAGTTAGGACTTAAACTAAAAAGTAGGAGCTCAAAGGTAGGAATCTCAGGATTGCTACCAGTGTCACGAGCTAGTCAGAGTAGGAATCTCAGGATAGATAGGATGAATGCGTGGCTCGAGAGATGGTGCAAGAGGGAGGGATTCAAATTCCTGGGGCATTGGAACCGGTTCTGGGGGAGGTGGGACCAGTACAAACCGGACGGTCTGCACCAGGGCAGGACTGGAACCGATGTCCTCAGGGGGGGTGTTTGCTAGAGCTGTTGGGAAGGGTTTAAACTAATGTGGCAGAGTGATACGAACCGATGCAGGAAGTCGGAAGGTAGTAAAACAGGGACAGAAACAAAAGGCAGTAAGGGGGGAAGTTTAAGGCAGAGGAGCCATAGTCAAAAATCAAAAAGGGCGACAGTACAAGGTACAGTGACTGAGGGGAGCTCAGTGAATAGGCCCAGTAATACTAAAAGGAATAAAACGGGAAGTAAAAACATAAATGGTAAGCGACTTGGCAGATTGTTACATGAAGATATGGGTTCAACGACAAGGAAAATTAGGAGAAAATGTAAGAGGAAATATAACTTAGGAGAGGTTACTGATCGAGGTGTTAAGATTCGAAACAGAGGTATAAAAGCCAACATAAGTGTACTTTACCTGAATGCTCGTAGTATTCGGAATAAGGTAAATGAGTTGATGGCGCAAATCATTGTGAATGACTATGATTTAGTGGCCATTACTGAAACATGGTTAAAGGATGGTCTTGACTGGGAGTTAAATATCCGAGGGTATCAAACTGTTCGGAGGGACAGAGTGGATGGTAAGGGAGGTGGTGTAGCTCTGTTATTCAAGGATAACATCCGGGCAATAGTAAGGGATGACATCGGTGCTATGGAGGATAAGGTTGAATCCATTTGGGTGGAAATCAGGAATAGTAAGGTGAAAAAGTCACTGATAGGAGTGGTCTATAGGCCACCAAAAAGTAACATTATGGTGGGGCAGGCAATAAACAAAGAAATAACTGATGCATGTAGAAATGGTACAGCAGTTATCATGGGGGATTTTAATCTACAATTGGTTTAACCAGGTCGGTCAAGGCAGCCTTGAGGAGGAATTTATAGAATGTACCCGCGATAGTTTCCAAGAACAGTATGTAATGGAACCTACGAGGGAACAAGCGGTCCTAGATCTGGTCCTGTGTAATGAGACAGGATTGATTAATGATCTCATAGTTAGTGATCCTCTCGGAAGGAGCGATCACAATATGGTGGAATTTATAATACAGATGGAGGGTGAGAAGGTAAAATCAAACACTAGTGTTTTGTGCTTAAACAAAGGAGATTACAATGGGAAGAGAGAAGAACTAGCTAAGGTAGACTGGGAGCAAAGACTTTATGGTGGAACAGTGGAGAACCTTCCAAACGATTTTTCACAGTGCCCAGCAAAGGTTTATACCAACAAAAAGGAAGGACGATAGAAAGAGGGAAAATCGACCGTGGCTATCTAAGGAAATAAGGGAGAGTATCAAATTGAAGGAAAAAGCATACAAAGTGGCAAAGATTAGTGGGAGACTAGAGGACTGGGAAATCTTTAGGGGGCAACAGAAAGCTACTAAAAAAGCTATAAAGAAGAGCAAGATAGATTATGAGAGTAAACTTGCTCAGAATATAAAAACAGATAGTAAAAGTTTCTACAAATATATAAAACAAAAAAGAGTGGCTAAGGTAAATATTGGTCCTTTTGAGGATGAGAAGGGAGATTTAATAATGGGAGATGAGGAAATGGCGGAGGAACTGAACAGGTTTTTTGGGTCGGTCTTCACAATGGAAGACATAAATAACATGCCAGTGACCGATAGAAATGAGGCTATGACAGGAGAGGACCTTGAGATGATTGTTATCATTAAGGAGGTAGTGATGGGCAAGCTAATGGGGCTAATGGTAGATATGTCTCCTGGCTCTGATGGAATGCATCTCAGAGTGCTAAACGGGATGGCTAGGGAAATTGCAAATGCACTAGTGATAATTTACCAAAATTCACTAGACTCTGGGGTGGTCCCGGCGGATTGGAAATTAGCAAACGTGACACCATTGTTTAAAAAAGGAGATGGGCAGAAAGCAGGTAATTATAGGCCAGTGAGCTTAACTTAGGTAGTAGGGAAGATGCTGGAATCTATCATCAAGGCAGAAATAGCGAGGCATCTGGATGGAAATTGTCCCATTGGGCAGATGCAGCATGGGTTCATAAAGGGCAGGTCGTGCCTAACTAACTTAGTGGAATTTTTTGAGGACATTACCAGTGCAGTAGACAATGGGGAGCCAATGTATGTGGTATATCTGAATTTCCAGAAAGCCTTTGACAAGGTGCCACACAAAAGGTTGCTGCATAAGATAAAGATGCATGGCATTAAGGGTAAAGTAGTAGCATGGATGGAAGATTGGTTAATTAATAGAAAGCAAAGAGTGGGGATTAATGGGTGTTTCTCTGGTTGGCAATCAGTAGCTAGTGGTGTCCCTCAGGGATCAGTGTTGGGCCCACAATTGTTCACAATTTACATAGATGATTTGGAGTTGGGGACCAAGGGCAATGTGTCCAAGTTTGCAGACGACACTAAGGTGAGTGGTAAAGCAAAACGTGCAGAGGATACTGGAAGTCTGCAGAGGTATTTGGATAGGTTAAGTGAATGGGCTAGGGTCTGGCAGATGGAATACAATGTTGACAAATGTGAAGTTATCCATTTTGGTAGGAATAACAGCAAACGAGATTATTTAAATGTTAAGATATTAAAACATGCTGCTGTGCAGAGAGACCTGGGTGTGCTAGTGCATGAGTTGCAAAAAGTTGGTTTACAGGTGCAACAGATGATTAAGGAGGCAAATGGAATGTTGTCCTTCATTGCTAGAGGGTTGGAGTTTAAGACTAGGGAGGTTATGCTGCAATTGTATACGGTGTTAGTGAGGCCACACCGGGAGTAGTGTGTTCAGTTTTGGTCTCCTTACCTGAGAAAGGACGTACTGGCGCTGGAGGATGTGCAGAGGAGATTCGCTAGGTTAATCCCAAAGTTGAAGGGGTTGGATTACGAGGAGAGGTTGAGTAGACTGGGACTGTACTCGTTGGAATTTAGAAGGATGAGGGGGGATCTTATAGAAACATATAAAATTATGAAGGGAATAGATAGGGTAGATGCGGGCAGGTCGTTTCCACTGGCGGGTGAAAGCAGAACCAGGGGGGCATAGCCTCAAAATAAGGGGAAGTAGATTTAGGACTGAGTTTAGGAGGAACTTCTTCACCCAAAGGGTTGTGAATCTATGGAATTCCTTGCCCAGTGAAGCAGTTGGGGCTCCTTCATTAAATGTTTTTAAGATAAAGATAGATAGTTTTTTGAAGAATAAAGGGATTAAGGGTTATGGTGTTCGGGCCGGAAAGTGGAACTGAGTCCACAAAAGATCTGCCATGGTCTCACTGAATAGCAGAGCAGGCTCGAGGGGCCAGATGGCCTACTCCTGCTCCTAGTTCTTATGTGAGCTTGGCTGGGATTATGGTGTTGAAGGCGGAGCTGTAGTCAATGATCAGGAGTCTGACGTAGGAGTCCTTGTTGTTGAGATGCTCCAGGGATGAATGTAGGTCCAGGGAGATGGCATCCACTGTGGACCTTGTGGTGGTATGCAGGTTGCAGTGGATCAAGGCATTCTGGGAGTATGGAGTTGATGTCTCATGGCCAACCTCTTGAAGCACTTCATAATGATAGATGTCAAGGCCACCGGACAGTAGTTGTCAAGGCACGTTGGTCTACACAGGATTTGAGTGAACGACCAGGGACTCTGTCAGGACCCGTCGCTTTCCCGGGGGTTCACTTTCAAGAAGGCCGATCTGACTTCAGAAGCTGTGTCGGTAGGTATGGGTGTGTCCGAGGCTGCTGGAGCAGTTGATAGCGGTTTGATGGTTTCCTGCTCGAACCGAGCATAGAATGCATTGAGTTCATCGGGGAGGGGTGCACTGCTGCTGGAGATTCTACTCGGCTTTGCTTTGTAGCCCAATATGTTGTTTAATCCTTGCCACAACCGACGAGAGTCTGTGTCGTTAGTCTGTAACTCTAGCTTAGTCTGGTATGGTCTCTTGACATCCCTGGTGGCTTTGCGGTGGTCATACCTGGATTTCTTGTGTAAGTCAGGTTTTGCTACTTACCGTAAATCGGTGTTCTCTGACCTATCTGCCAATGGGGACAATTTCTACTCTGTCCGAACCCCTGGTGATTTTGAATACCTCTATGAAATTTCCTCTTAGCCTATTGTTCCCAGTAGCTTTACTGATCACCATGGTGTGTTCACTTACATGCACAATACACCTAATTTAGACCTCATTGCATTTCCTCTTCCTCTGAACCTATATTTGGGGGTTCTATGAAACATCTAGTCTATGAAACTAGAGCTAATGTTTGCTACTCAATGTTGGAGTAGTTAGATTGAGTTATAGACAGAGAGTTTGAAACAAATGCAACCAGTTTGCCTTTTAAAGGGCTGCATGTTTGCACAGTGCTACCTCATAGCGACACGGGTTCAATTGTGGCCTTGGGTAACTGTGTGGAGGTTGCATGTTCTCCCTATGTCTGCGTGAGTTTCCTCCTACAGTCCAAAGATGTGCAGAAGAGGTGGACTGGCCATGCTAAATTTTCCCTTAGCATCCAGGGATGTGCAGGTTAGGTTAAGGGGATAGGGCGGGGTGGACAGGGGAGTAGCCATGGGTACGGTGCTCTTTCAGAGGGTCGGGCTGAATCGATGGGTCGAATTACATCCTTCTGCACTGTAGGGATTGTATGGAATACCTTAATATATCTTAGCCTAGTGCTATCCATCTCTCCCAATTCTCTGTGCACCTGTTTTTGCCTCTCTAAAGTTACCTCATGGTTCTCATTCCCCTGGCAAGTTAGTTTTAACAAACTGCACTATATTTACTCATGCTCGAAGGTAAACAAAAAATAGTTCATCTTCGAACTTAAATGCCCTTGGTTCAATGCCACTTGTGTTAGCCACCTAGCAATTTTTGTACTTTGCAAAGAAAACAAGAAATTAGCTGACACACAAAATATGCGTTATAAACTCAAAGGTCTGTAAGTGTGTGATAGTGAAGGCTCACAAAAAAGTAAAATTTCAGATAATTATTGAAAGGGTTTTAATTTTGGCATAATTCAGGGTAGGATATCAATTTTATGTTAAATGTTAAAATAATCCACCACTGGCACATGCCCAACTGAACACGAATTATATGGCAACTATTTTTTTATAAAATCAGTTTTGTACGCAAACAGTGGCATGTTTGTTAACAGGGTCAAAGTCTAATGATGACCATGAAACCACTGCTAATTTTTTAAAAGCCCACCTGGTTCACTAATCCTCTTTAGGGAAGGAAATCTGCCATCCTTTCCTGGTCTGGCCCACATGTGACTCCAGACCCACAGCAATGTGGTTGACTCTCAAATTCCCTCAGAAATGGCCTAGCAAGCCACTCAGTTGTAGTCAACGCTACAAAAACACAAAAAAAGGAGTGAAACCGGATGGACTACCCGGCATCAACCCAGGCATCGGAAATAACCATGGCAAACCCAGTCCTGTTGACCCTGCAAAATCCTCCTCACTAACATCTGGAGCTTGTGCCAAAGTTGGGAGAGCTGTCCCACAGACTAGTTAAGCAACAGCCTGACATAGTCATACTCACAGAATCATACCTCACAGAACATATCCCAGACACCACTTTCACCATTCCTGGGTATGTCCTGTCTCACCGACAAGACAGATCCAGCAGAGGCGAAAGTGGTATAAAGTAGGGAGGGAGTTGCCCTGGGAGTTCCCAACAGCGACTCTGGACCCCATGAAGTCTGGCTTCAGGTTAAACATGGGCAAGGACTATTGGGCGGCTAACATAGCCATGATAAGGAAGTGGGTGGTGGGGGCGGGGTAATGGAGGCAGCTTCATGTAGGGGCACCAGTTTGGGGGCGTTGATAACGGCACCTCTGCCGTTCCTGCCGGCGAGGTACTCCACCAGCTCCGTTGTAGTGGCAGCCTTGAGGATCTGGGGTCAGTGGAGGAGGTACGTTGGTGCAGTGGGAACATCGGTCTGGTCCCCAATATGTGACAACCATCGGTTTGCCCTGGGGAACTTGGATGGGGGGTTTCAAGTATGGCGAAGGGCGGGAATTGAGAGGATGGGGGACCTGTTCTTAGAGGGGAGCTTGCGCAGGCAGGTATCATCCTTCCCCCTCCTGCCACTAAGGGGGATCCAGGATAGGGTAGCGTAGAATAGGGGGGCAATTAGGCGGGTCTTGGTGGGATGAGAGTCGGTGATTGCACTATTTTTCTTGTTCTGTGTACACTGTTTTTTTTTGTTCTATACTGTTGTTGTTTGTAATGCCAAAAATACCTCATTAAAATTGTTTATTAAAAAATAAACATGGGCAAGGAAACCTCCTGCTGATTATCATGTACCGTCCACCATCAGCTGATGAATCAGTACTCCTCCATGTTGTACACCACTTGGAGGAAGCACTGAGGGGGCAAGGGTGTAGAATATGCTCTGGGTGGGGGATTTCAATGTCCATCACCAAGAGTGGCTCAGTAGTACCACCGCAGATCGAGCAGGCCAGGTCCTGAAGTACATAGCTGCTAGACTGGGACTGCAGCAGGTGGTGAGGAAACCAACGAGAGAAAAACAACGTTTCCTCATCCTCACCAACCTGAATGCTGAAGATGCATCTTTCCATGACAGTATCGGTAAAAGTGACCACTGCACAGTCCTTGTGGAGACAAAGTCCCATCTTCACATTGAGGATATCCTCCATCGTGTTATGTGGCACTACCACCATGCTAAAAACCGATCTAGCAACTCAAGACTGAGCATCCATGAAGTCCTGTGGGCCAGCAGCAGCAGCTGCGGAATTGCATTCAACGACAGTCTGCTACCTCATGGCCCATCCTACCATTAGCACCAAGCCAGGGGATCAACTGTGGTTCAATATAGAGTGCAGGAGAACATGTCAGGAGCAACACCAGGTATCAACCTGGTGAAGCTACAACATAGGACTACTTGTGTGCCACCAGCATAAACAGCAATGAATAGACAGAGCTAAGCGATTTCACAATGAACCCATCAGATCTCAGTTCTGCAGTCCTGTCACATATAGCCGTTAATGGCAATATCCACATCCTCAATGCTGGCGCAGCCCAGCACATCTGTACAAAAGACAAGGCTGTAGCATTCGCAATGTTCTTCAGCCAGAAGTGCAGAGTGGATGATCTCGGTCTCCTCCGGAGGTCCCCAGCATCACTTATGTCAGTCTTCAGCCAATATGATTCACCCCACGTGATATCAAAACACGACGAAAGGCACCGGATACTGGAAAAGATATAGGTCCTGACAATATTCCGGCAACAGTACTGAAGACGTGCTCCAGAATTTGTCTCACTCCTAGCCAAGCTGTTCCAGTGCAGCTTCAAAACTAACATCTACCAGGCAAAGTGAATTGCCTAGGTGTGTCCTGTACACAAGAAACAAGACAAACCTAAATCAACCAAGTGCCAGGCAATGACCATCTCCTACAAGAGAGGATCTAACCATCACCCCATGACATTCAGTGGCATGATCATTGCTGAATCCCCCACAATCAACATCCTGGGGGTTACCATTGGTCAGAAATTGAACTGGACTAGCCACATTAACTCTGTGGCTACCAGAGCAGGTCAAAGGCTAGGAATCCTACGGCGAGTAACTCACCCTCCTGACCCCCCAAAGCCTGCCCACCATCTCCAAGGCACAAGAGTGGACTGGAATACTCTCTACTTGCCTGGATGAGCGCAGCTCCAATAACACTCAAGAAGGTCGACACCATCCAGGACAAAGCAGCCCGCTTGATTCCTCCCCCTTCAGAAACATTCATACCCTCCACCACAACGAACAGTGGCAGACGCGTGAACCATCTACAAGATGCACTGTAGGAACTCGCTAAAGTTTCTGAGACAACACCCCCCAAACCTGTAACCACTATCATCTAGAAGGACAAAAGCAGGGAACACCACCACCTGGAGGTTCCCCTCCGAGTCACTCACCACCCTGACTTGGGAAATTTATCGCCGTTCCTTCACTGTCGCTGGGTCAAAATCCTGGAACTCCCTCCCTAACAGCACCGTGGGTCTACTTATACCTCGGGGACTGCAGCGATTCAAGAAGGCAACTCACCAGCAGCCTATGAAGGTCAACTAGGGATAGGCAATAAATTATTTTTTAAATATCTTCTTATTGCCATTTTTGACATCATGTACATTGACATACATGTTTATTTATTGTACAGTGTAACAAAAAAAGGCATACGTTACTTTAGTTACAGATTGCTGCCGTTTAGTTCGGCGTGTCCTCCCCCCTTCCCGCACATCCCCTTTGCTATCCTCCCTGGTCGATGCGTAATCCTTCCATTTCCCCCTCTGCTGGCTGTTGTTGGCCTCGAATAGGTTCTGGAACAGACCGACAAATTGCACCCGTGCAGTAAGGAAGCCTTCCTCCGACCCTCGGATGCCATATTTTATCTTCTCCTAGTGGAGAAATTCCGAAAGGTCAGCTAGCCAGTCTGCAGCTGCAGCCAGTCGCCAGCCGAGCAGGATTCTCCAGCGTGCGGTTAGGGAAGCGAAAGCTAGGGTGTTGGCCCTCTTCACCATGTGTAGCTCTGGCTGCTCTGATACCCCGAAGATTGCGACATTTGGGAATGGCTTCTCTCTCACCCCCACAACCTTGGACAGTGCCTCGGAGAAGGCTGTCCAGAACCCAGCAAGTTTGGGACAAGCCCAAAACATGTGGGTGTAGTTGGCTGGGCCCCTCTGGCACCGTTCACATTTATCCTCCACCTCCAGGAAGAACCTGCTCATTCGGGATCTGGTCAGGTGCACTCTGTGCACCACTTTGAATTGCACGAGGCCGAGCCTTGCACAGGAGGAGGTGGAGTTGGCCCTGCTCAGTGTTTCGTTCCAGAGACTCCACCCCACTTCTGTCCGCAGTTCATCCCCCCATTTCCGTCTGGTCTCGTCAAGTGGTGTTCGGGCTCTGTCCAGTAGCTGTCCGTATATTTTCCCCACAGAGTTCCCCCTCCCTACTATCCGTGGCCATCAGGTACTCTAATAGTGTGGTCTCCGGGGCCCAGGGGTACCTACTGTCTCTTTGCGAAGCAAGTGTTTTATTTGTAAATGTCTCAGTTCCTGTCCTGTAGGTAATTCCCATTCCTCCGTGAGTTCATTCAGCGTTGCTCGTCTGTGCCCTACGTAGAAGTCCCTTACTGTTAGCGTTCCCCCGTCCTGTCTCCATTTTTTAAATGCTGCGTCTAACATGGCTGGCGGGAATCACAATCACACACACACAATCACACACACACAATCACACACACACACACACACACACACACACACACACACACACCCCCCCCCCCCCCCTCTTGGGGATGAAGATCGGTATGGACCTAAACAGGAAGAAGAACCTCGGCAGCACGTTCATTTTGATCGACTGCATTCTCCCCGACAGGGAGAGTGGGAGTGCGTCCCACCTCTATGTCCTTTTTGACTTCCTCCACCAGGCTGGTCAGGTTCCATTTGTGAACCTGTGTCCAATCTCTGGCTATTTGGATCCCCAGGTATCAGAATCTGTTTTGGGCTATTTTGAATGGGAGTTCCTCCAGCTCTGTCACTCCCCCGTTTAGGTTCACTGGGAATGCCTCACTTTTGCCCAGGTTGAGTTTGTAACCTGAGAAGGTTCCAAACTCTTTTAGAATCCACATGATTGCTTTCAGTCCTTCCTGTGGCTTTTGAGATGTACAGGAGCAGATCATCTGCATAGATCGAGACTCTGTGCTCTCGGTCTCCTCTTTGGATGCCCTTTCAGTTTTTCACACCCAGTAGGGCTATCGCCAGGGGTTCGATTGCTAATGCAAACAGGAGCGGGGACAATGGGCATCCTTGCCTTGTGCCTCTTTGTAGCTGGCAGAATTCAGAGCTGGTGGTGTTAGTTCGAACGCTCACCTTGGCAGCGTTGTACAGGAGTCTCACCCAGGCGGTGAATCCTGCTCCTAGTCCAAACTGTTCCAGTATCTCGAGGAGGTACTCTGTCGAAGGCCTTTTCTGCATCCAGGGAGACAATCACCTCTAGTGTTCTCTCCTGGGGGAGCAGGGGGGTCATTATTACATTCATCAGCCGCCTCACGTTAGCAGTGAGTTGCCTACCCTTGACAAAGTCCGTTTGGCCTTCAGTGACCACCTCCGGTAAGGCGTTTTGGCCAGGACCGTTGCGAGTATTTTCGCGTCCACATTCAGCAGTGAAATGGGTTTATATGATCCACATTCCGTCGGGTCTGTCTTTTTTGGGTATCAATGAGATTGTGGCCTGTGCTAGTGTAGGAGGCAAAGTGCCCCTTGCCAGTGAGTCCGCGAACATGTTCCCTAGATGTGGGGCCAGGGCCGGTGCAAATGTTTTGTAGAAGCCCGCCGGAAACCCATCCGGTCCCAGTGCCTTCCCTGCCTGTATTGAGCTGATGCTCTCCATGATTTCTCCCAGATCTATTGCTGCTTCCAGCTCCCCCTGCCTGTCCTCCCCCACAACTGGCATTTCAAATCTGTTGATAAACTGTTTCAGCCCCGCGTCCCCGTCGGGGGGTTCGGAGGTGTACAACACTCGGTAGAAGGTCTCAAATGCTTGATTGGCCTCTTGGTTCCGCTACCAGTCTGCCTCTGCCATTCTTTACCTGGGCTATTTTGCTCGTGGCTGCCGGCTTTCTCAGCTGGTGAGCCAATAAGCGGCCAGCCTTTTCTCCGTGTTCGTAGAAGGTCCTCCGTGTCTGGCGGAGTTGGTGCACTGAATTCCCAGTGGATAGCAGGTTAAAGTCCATTTGTAGCTTTTTCCTCTCCGCCAACAGCTCTACGGTTGGGGCCACGGGAGTACTTTCTGTCTACCTCCAAGATGGAGTCGATCAGCTGTTGCCTGGCCCCCCTCTCTTCCCTTGTAGGCTATAATTTCCTCTCGGATTACAGCCTTATGTGCGAAAAAAAACGAGAATTATTTTTCTCCCGGGTACAGGAACCTCCACGGGTCCATTATCCCCATCTGCTCCATAAATGTTCCCAGTTCCTTAGCCGTGCCTGTCTTGTTCCCTGTTCTGGGGCTCGATCGGTCAGTGAGTGGGTCCTGAATGCAGTTAAAGTTGCCCCCCATAATCAGTCGGTGCATGTCAATGTCGGGGATTTCAGCCATAGTTATTTTTAAAATAAAGTCTGTCATCACAGTTGGGAGGGTACACATTTACCAGTACTACCGGTGCACCGTCTAGGACACCGCTGACCATGAAGGACCCTTCCCTTGGGTCCGTAACAGTCCTGTTTTCAGTAAATTTCATCCTCTTTCTGATCAGTATGGCTACTCCCCTAGCCCTCGTCCCGTAACATGAATGGTGCGTCTGTCCCACCCAGCCCTTCCTTACCAGTAATCTGTCCTTCTCCCTTAGGTGTGTCGCCTGTAGGTAGATTATGTCGGCCTTCAGGCTTCTCAGGTGAGCGAAAACTCTGGATCTTTTCACTGGGCCGTTAAGTCCCCTTATGTTCCAGGCAGGGGGGGTTTCTGACTCTGACTCCACCCCTTCTCCCCCCTCCCCCCCCGGTCCTGTGCGATCAACCATAGTTACCTGGTGGATGCGCACCTGCACTCCGAGGTTTCCCTTTGTCCAGGGGGCACCTAACATGACTGCCAACTGTGTGTACACCACGTGGGTGCGCCGCTGCACTCCGGGGTCTCCCTTTATTTAGGGACCCTCCAAAGTGGCTGCTTGCGGCGCCATCTTGATTCCTCAGCTTGCTCCATGTCTGTGTCTGTCTCGCTTCTGCTCCTTTCCTGTTCTGTGAGTCCCCCGTCCCCCCCCCCCCTCTCCCTTTCCTCCCCCCTGTATTCATCCCCCTCCCCCGGTCAGACGTTCCCTCTCCCGAGAGTTGCGCCGCGGCCTCCTTTACTGCTTGTCTTCCCGTGCTCGCCTTCCCTGCTAGTACAGTGGCTCCCCTCCCAGAGCTGGTCTCGCCCGGTCTCTGTTCTGTCTGCCCATCTCCGTTCCCCTCCTCGCCCCCTCATCTATTTCCTCTATCCTCGCTTCCCTCTCTGTCCTTCTACGTTAGTCCAAGAACGAGGCAGCACAGTCCCGCACAAACACAGAGTCCATACAGCAGATCTTGGTTCCATTTCTTCCTCCGCCTTCCGTCTTCTTTCCCTGCTGCCCTCACCGTTACTGCGTCTGCTCCTTCTCTAGACGGTTGGTTTTCACGAACTCCTCGGCCTCCGCCGGGGTTCCGAAGTAATGTTCTTTCCCGTTATAAGTTACTCAGAATTAGGCCGGGAACAAAATGCCAAATCTCACCCTGCTCTTGTAGAGAGACGATTTTGCCTTATTAAATTCGGCTTTTTTTTTTTGCGAGGCCTGCCCCAATGTCCTGATAGACCCTTATTCTGTGTCCTTCCCGCGAGCGCGACTTTGACTGTCAGGCCCACCTCAGGATCTTTTCCCAGTCCTGGTACCGATGCAGCTTCACAATGATCGCACTCTGCTGCTCCCCAGTCTTGGGTTTTGACTGGAGCAACCAGTGTGCCTTGTCGAGTTCCGGAAAGCTGTTCCTCCCGACCCAGCATTTGGGAGATGTCGGCTGTTGGGTCCCTTCCCTCCACCCACTCCTGGCAGTCCCACAATACGGACGTTCTGTCACCTGGACTTGTTTTCCGGTTCTCCACCTTTCCCCTCAGGTTCCCTTGGGCCACCACCAGCCTCTTCACCTCGGTCTCCAGAGCATGATCCCATCACTCTGGTTGGTTGCCAGAGACCCTTTCCAGGTCCAGGATCGTCCTTCCCTGGGCTTCCACCTTCTTTCCCAGGCCGCCTATCGTGCGTTGGAAGTTGCCATCGCTTCCGTCACCACCTCTTTCATCAACACCTGGAGTTACATTTTGGTTGCCTCCCTCATGGCAGCCAGTTCTTTTTTTTTTAGGAATGTCTTCCATCCATCCCCCGGTGTGTTGGGGGTCATCGCTGCCTGTTCGTGTCCTTCTGTTCGGGTCGCTGGTCGCCCCCTTTCTTGTTTCGTCGGGGCCTCTGCCACGCCTCGTGTGACCGCTGGTCTGTCTGCTCGTTGCTCCTGCCCCTTGCCGCCGCTTCTGCCTTCTCGCCGGTCCTTTGAACCACCGTTTGCCGGCATCTTCTCTTCTGCTTCTTCGCTGCCAATGTCTTTTAGGTTTTTAGGAGTTTTGGGTGGCTTTTTTGAGCCAAGAATACTGGATAATTTGCTATTTTGGGTTCAATTGGGAGGAGAGCCACCTGATGTGCATCACCGCCACCGGAAGTCTGGGGATGGGAATAAATGCTGGCTTAACCAGCAACGTCCACATCCCGTAAATGACTGAATTCTCGGATCAGCTGTTACCCCATTTTGACTTTGCACCACATATCTCATCAGGAAGTAAAACAAGTTTCCATCATGCAACACTTAAAATTAAAAACAAACACCACACTGCTGCCTCACGACTCCAAGGACCCGAGTTCGATCTGGCCCTGGGTCACTGTCCGTGTGGAGTTTGCACATTTTCCCTATGTTTGTGTGGGCGTCACCCCCACAACCCAAAGATGTGCCGGGTCGGTGGATTGGCCAAGCTAAATTGCCCCTTAATTGAAATTTTTTTTAAAAATGAAAACAAACACCAAGAAACAAATATAATTCTTACATTCGGAAACCAAGTGTTTGCTGTGAAATATATAATGTAACTATCTGAATGAGAGTTTTCTTAGTTATTCCACTTAAGTGGCTGACACATTTGATGCAATAAATTTATGATATGCTGATCCATAAAAATAATGAATGCTGAATAGTGCTATTATTAGAATAGTAAAAGATATATTGTTCTATTATCTCATGATTATGGGGGCACACATGCTAGGATTTCACAAAAATGTAGGACTTGCACTTATAGACTATATTTTAACAGTTCTCCAAAACATCTCAAAAGTTCTCCAACTGCACTGAATGACTTTTGAGTGTCACACACACACACAATGAAACATGTAAGCAAGCAAGACATGCAGCGAGATTCCACAGTGACCTCAAATATTAGCATGGTGGGAAGGCAAATGGCATGTTGTCATTTCTTGCAAGGAGATTGATTGGAGTTCAGGAATAAGACATCTTGTTACAGGGTTTTGGTCAGACCACATCTGGAATACATAGTGGAATTTTGACCCCCCTGGTTAAGGAAGCATATAGAATTTACAGTGCAGAAGGAGGCCATTCGTCCCATCAGGTCTGCACCGGCCCTTGGGAAGAGCCCAAGGCTTCCACCTATCCCTGTAACCCAGTAACCCGACCTAAACTTTTGGACATAAAGGGGCAATTTAGCAAGGCCAATCCACCTAACCTCCACATCTTTGGACTGCGGGAAGAAACCAGGGCACCTGGAGGAAACCCACGCAGACACAGGGAGAAAGTGCAAACTCCACAGTCACCCGAGGCCGGAATTGAACCTGGGACCCTGGAGCTGAGGTAGCAGTGCTAACCATTGTGCCACCCACATTGGAGAGGCAATATGGCAAATGTTCTCTAGATTGGTCCCAGGGATGGAAGGGTTGTCCTCTGATAAGAGGTTGAGTATATTCTCTGGAGTTTAAAAGAATGCGAGATGGATCGCATTGAAAAATACAAGATTCTGAATGGGATTGACAGTGTAGACATTTCCAAGACAGGGGAATCTGAAACATGAGGGCACAGTCTCAGGATTCAGGGACCATCATTGGCGACTGAGATGAAGAGAAATTTCTTAACTGAATTGGTTGTTAATCTCTGAAATTGTCTACCCCAAAGGGTTGAGGATGCTCCATCGTTGAATGAATTTAAGGCTAAGATAAGACCGATTTTTCATCTCTCAGGGAACTAGGTGACATGCAGAGTAGGTAGGACAGTGGTGCTGAAGTCCAAGTATAAGATTTTGATAATACTACTAACTTTAAGAATCTGTAATATCTACAGATTAAGTGATTCAGTTTTAACATTTTGTTGGACAATTATGTCAGGCCACTTAAGGAAACAGGAAAAGATGTTTGTGAAGAAACAAACTTGTTTTACAACTGAGCTCATTTGAATCTTGAGCTAAAAATACAATTAGGTGATTGTTCAGTTTGAAGGAATAGCTAAAACATTGTGAATTTAGGATGACATTGTTTAAATAAACCATACATTGCTTTAATTGAACCATACTAGAGAGGAGACCTTTATTGTCTGATATTATGATGAGATTTTAATAGCTTTAGTATGGGGTTTGGGTTAAGATATGTTGACAAGTAAATGTGACTTTATTTGTGGCTTCTCTGTAGCTGGGAGGAGATTTGCATTTGTTTGTGATGGAATGTGAACCTTGGGTTTATGACCCATAAAGCACGAGTTGTTGCAAAGGTGCAGTGACACAAGATGAATTGCATCCTATAGCCAGTAGGAGTGAATTTGGACCATCTCCAAAAAAGGGAGGAAGAATGGGAGACAGGGGATAAAAGTGGCAAAATCATAATTTTCATTCGCACATTGATGCTTTGGCTTCTGGGGTATGACTTTTCTGGACACAGTTCAACATCACTTCAAAAACAAAAAGAAATGGGACATCATTTGTGCTGACACCACCAAGATTTCCTGGGGTCATGAGAGAGGGGTAACCTCAATGTTGTCTTCACTGTTTGTTAAGTATATGTAAAATACTGTATTTTAAATTCTACTTGATTCATAAATACTAGTTATTCATACCTTGTAGGTCAAGCACAACCGAGGACCCTAGTGTTAGAAATTAAATATTCAGACCAGAGTTTGTTTTAATTAGAAGGGCTTTATACCTCGAACCCCTAAAGCTTACACAAAGATCAACCTTGATGGGCTGTCTGGTCAACTTCTGCTCCTAGCTCTTGGGTTCGCCTCAACCCAACATCTCATCCAAAAAACAAAAGCGGCCACAATGTAGACCTTTTTCGATACTGCACAGGTATTAACTCAAATTTTATGTACTCAAGTCTTGGGTTGCTCTTGAAGCACAACGTTGAGTTAAGAAAGGAAGCACAACCATCCAAGCCAGTGGGGGGAAAAAAGTTTTTAAAAAGGCTCAAAATCGTGTCAGAACAGGGCAAAAAGTCCCGCCAACCAAAAAAACTGAAATAAATTTACACATTATGCAACAATGCATCTTTAAAACACATGACCTGTTAAAAATAATAGAAAATGACTTCCGGTTGCGGCTATGCGGAGCTAAGCCGCACGATTCGGCATCTCCCGCGAACACGGACTTTCGGGCTCGATAGAAGAGCCCCAACGGAATTTTTTTTACAGTCAACCCGTGGGGAAGAGAGGAGAAAGGTCCCCTACTAACTTGTATGGACCGGACCTGCAGCGAAACGGCCAAAAACGTGGCACTGGAGCAGTGGGAGAAGAGAGGGAAAACAAGCAAAATGGCAGCAGCCGGGGACAAAGAGGAGATGCAGGAATTCATCAAGCGATGCTTCGAGGAGCTGCGTAAGGAGATGGTGGCGCCTATGTTGGCAATAATTGAAGGACTTGGGGCAACCCAGAAAGCCCACGAGGTGAAGATCCAGGAGATCCAGGAAAACGTGAGTGAGAATGAAGACGAGCTCTTGGGCCTGGCGGTGAAAGTGGAGCGGCACGAGGCGCTACACAAGAAGTGGGCGGGAAGACCTGGAGAACAGGTCGAGGAGAAATAATCTGAGGATCCGGGGTCTCCCAGAAGGAGTGGAGGAGGCCGACGCCGCGGCATATGCGGGCACAATGATCGGGGCGCTGATGGGCGCGGAGGCCCCCCCGGGGTTGCTGGAGCTGGAAGGGGCGCACCAGGTGCTGGCGAGGAAGCCCAAGGCAAATGAGCCGCCAAGGGCGATGGTGGTGAGATTTCACCGGTTTACGGACAGAGTGAGGGTCCTGAAATGGGCCAAGAAGGAGCGGAGCAGCAAGTGGGACAATGCTGAGATCAGAATATATCTGGACGGGAGCACGGAGGTCGCTAAGCGGAGAGCGGGTTTCAACCGGGCCAAAGCAGTGCTGCATCGGAAAGGAGTGAAATTTGGAATGTTGCAGCCAGCGCGACTGTGGGTTACACATAATGGCCAACATCACTACTTCAAAACGCCCAAAGTGGCGTGGACCTTTATACTAACTGAAAAGTTGGACTCCAATTGAGGGTTTGTGAGGGTGGGGGGTGTTTGAGGGTTGAAGTATGATGGTTGTTGTATATAGGGGGGCAATCACGTGCAGGGAATGCTATATGGGCTGGGGGAGAGACACGAGGCCGCGACAGGAGCTGCGCCAGAGGGGGCGGGGCAGGCTTTGGAAAGCGCGTTTTTTTTCCCCTGCGCGCAGGAAGAAAGGCGGGAAGGGGAACGAAGGAACGTATATTGATGGGGAGACTCCCACACGGGGAGCCAAAGGGATGGCGGGGGAAGCCGGGGTCAGCAGACTTACAGGAGTGATATGGGGGGAGCAAAGAAGCTAGACAGGGATCTAGCGGGGGGGAGGGGGGGGGGGGGGGGAGGGGGGGAAGGGTTGCTGCTGCACTGGCCGAAAGGGAATGGGACACAGAAGAGGTGGTCGGGACGGAGGTCCCCTGGCTGGGGGACTGGAAGGTGAGGGAGACGCGAACACGGGATTGGCCCAGAAAAGGAGATGGCTAGTCGGCCGGGGGGGGGGGGGGGTTGAGAGCCCCTCCAATCCGGCTGATAACGTGGAACGTGAGGGGCCTGAATGGGCCGGTGAAGAGGGCTCGAGTGTTCGCGCACTTGAAGGGGCTGAAGGCAGACGTGGCTATGCTCCAAGAGACACACCTGAAGGTGGCGGACCAGGTTAGGTTAACAAGGGGATGGGTAGGACAGGTATTTCACTCGGGACTGGACGCAAAAAATAGAGGGGTGGCAATTCTGGTGGGAAAGCATGTGTCATTTGAGGCCAAGACTATCGTAGTGGATAATGGAGGGAGATATGTGATGGTGAGTGGTAGGTTGCAAGGGACGTGGGTGGTGTTGGTAAATGTATACGCCCCGAACTGGGATGATGCTGGATTCATGAAGCGCATGTTGGGGCGCATTCCGGACCTGGAGGTAGGAGGACTGATAATGGGAGGGGACTTCAACACAGTGCTAGATCCAGCACTAGACCGCTCCAGATCAAGGACGGGAAAGAGGCCGGCGGCGGCCGAGGTGCTCAGGGGGTTTATGGATCAGATGGGGGGAGTGGACCCATGGCGGTTTGCAAGACCGCAGGCCAGGGGATTTTCTTTCTTTTCCCACGTGCACAAGGCCTACTCCCGGATAGATTTCTTTGTTCTGGGCAGGGCGCTCATCCTGAGGGTGGAGGGGACAGAGTATTCGGCCATAGCCGTTTCGGACCATGCCCCGCACTGGGTGGAAATGGGGCTGGGAGAGGAGAGGGACCAACGCCCGCTGTGGCGGCTGGACGTGGGACTGCTGGCAGATGAGGTGGTGTGTGGGAAGGTGAGGGGGTGTATCGAAAGGTACTTGGAGGCCAACGACAACGGGGAGGTGTGAGTGGGGGTGGTATGGGAGGCGTTGAAGGAGGTGATCAGGGGAGAGCTAATCTCCATCAAGGCTCATAGGGAGAAGACAGAGGGCATGGAAAGGGAGAGGTTAGTGGGGGAGATTTTGCGAGTGGACAGGAGATACGCAGACGCCCCGGAGGAAAGATTACTTGGGGAAAGACGACGGCTCCAGACGGAGTTTGACCTGTTGACCACGGGGAAGGCGGAGGAACAGTGGAGGAAGGCGCAGGGGGCGACCTACGAGTACGGGGAAAAGGCCAGTCGGATGCTGGCACACCAGCTCCGTAAGAGGACGGCAGCGAGGGAAATAGGGGGAATCAAAGATGGAGGGGGAGCCACGGTTCAGAGTGCAACGAAAATAAACAAGGTATTCAAGGCCTTCTATGAAGAGCTGTACAGGGGATGAGACGATTCCTAGACCAACTGCGGTTCCCGAGGGTGGAGGAGCAAGAGGTGGCTGGTTTGGGGCACCAATCGGGTTGGAGGAGCTGAGTAAGGGTTTGGGGAGCATGCAGGCGGGGAAGGCCCCGGGGCCGGACGGGTTCCCAGTGGAGTTCTACAGAAAGTATGTGGACCTGTTGGCCCCGCTACTAGTGAGGACCTTTAACGAGGCAAGAGAGGAGGGGACCCTGTCCCCGACAATGTCGAGGCGACAATTTCCTTGATTCTGAAGCGAGACAAGGACCCACTGCAATGTGGATCGTACAGGCCGATTTTGCTCCTTAATGTGGACGCTAAGTTATTGGCAAAAGTGCTGGCCACGAGGATTGAGGACTGTGTCCCGGGGGAGATTCATGAGGACCAGACGGGATTCGTAAAGGGTAGGCAATTAAATACCAATGTGCGGCGGCTCTTAAACCTGATAATGATGACAATGGAGGAGGGAGAGGCGGAGATAGTGGCAGCTATGGACGCGGAAAGGCCTTTGACCGAGTAGAGTGGGAGTACCTCTGGGAGGTGTTGCGTAGGTTTGGGTTCAGGGGAGGGTTTATTAGCTGGGTTAAGCTCCTTTACAGCGCCCCGGTGGTGAGTGTGGTGACGAACCGGCGGAGGTCGGAGTACTTTCGGCTGTTCCGAGGAACAAGGCAGGGGTGCCCCCTGTCCCCCCTGTTGTTTGCATTGGCGATCGAACCCTTGGCCATATCACTGAGGGAGTCTAATAAATGGAGGGGGGTGGTCCGCGGGGGAGAAGAGCATCGGGTGTCGCTATACGCGGATGACCTGCTGCTGTACGTGGCGGACCCAATGGAGGGGATGGTGGAGGTCATGCAGACTCTAAGGGAGTTTGGGGAGTTCTCGGGCTATAGGCTCAATGTAGGGAAGAGTGAGCTTTTTGTACTGCAGGCAGGGGACCAAGAAAGAGGGATAGGGGACCTACCGCTGAGGAGGGCGGTGGGGAGTTTTCGGTATCTGGGGATCCAGATAGCCAGGAGTTGGGGGGCCCTACACAAATTGAATCTGACGAGGTTGGTGGACCAAATGGAGGTGGACTTCAAAAGATGGGACATGTTGCCGCTCTCGTTGGCGGGTAGAGTGCAGTCGGTGAAAATGGTGGTCCTTCCGAGGTTTTTGTTTGTGTTTCAGTGCCTTCCCATCACGATCACCAACGGCTTTTTCAAGAGAGTAGGTAGGAGTATTATGGGGTTTGTGTGGGAAAATAAGACCCCGAGGGTAAGGAGAGGGTTCCTGGAACGCAGTCGGGACCGAGGAGGGCTGGCGGGTGGAGGGCTAGGGAGCTACTACTGGGCAGCAAATGTGGCGATGATCCGCAAGTGGGTTATGGAGGGAGAGGGGGCGGCATGGAAGAGGATGGAGATGGCGTCCTGTAAAGGAACGAGCTTGGGGGCGTTGGTGACGGCACCGCTGCTGCTCTCGCCATCAAAGTATACCACGAGCCCGGTGGTGGCGGCAACGTTAAGGATCTGGGGCCAGTGGAGACAGCATAGGGGGCAGTGGGACCTCGGTGTGGTCCCCGATCAGAGATGAAAGAAGAGGGGGAAGCCCTAGCAGAAGAGTTGAAGGGTAAATGGGAGGAGGAGTTGGGGGAGGAGATCGAGGAAGGTTTGTGGGCTGATGCCCTGGGTAGGGTTAATTCCTCCTCATGTGCCAGGCTCAGCCTGATACAATTTAAGGTGGTTCACAGAGCGCACTTGACGGGGGCGAGGTTGTGTAGGTTCTTTGGGGTAGAGGACAGATGTGGAAGGTGTTCAGGGAGTCCGGCGAACCATGTCCACATGTTTTGGTCATGCCCGGCACTGGAGGGGTTCTGGAGAGGAATGGCGGGAGCAATAGCTCAGGTGGTGAAAGTCCGGGTCAAGCCAAGCTGGGGGCTAGCAATATTCGGAGTAGTGGATGAGCCGGGAGTGCAGGAGGCGAAAGAGGCCGGGATTCTGGCCTTTGCGTCCCTAGAAGCCCGGCGAAGGATCTTGCTAATGTGGAAGGAGGTAAAGCCCCCCCGGCGTGTAGGCCTGGATAAACGACATGGCTGGGTTCATAAAGCTGGAGAGGATTAAGTGTGCCTTGAGAGGGTCTGCGCAGGGGTTCTACAGGAGGTGGCAACCGTTCCTAGACTATCTCGCGGAGCGTTAGAGGAAGGTCGATCAGCAGCAGCAACCCTGGGGGGGGGGGGGGGGGGGGGGGAACAAGAGATTGTTTGAGGGGATGGATGAGCAGGAGATAACATGGAGGGTGAGGGAAACTGGCATGTGCGGGCGAGAGCCAGTGTATAAAGCTATGTAAATATTCCATGTTGCCATGTATATATCTTGCTCAGTGCGATTTTGTGTTATTTTGTTGGGGGGCGGGGGGGTTATTGTTTGTAAGGGGAAAACAAGTGTTGTTAAAAAACTTTAATAAATATATTTTTTTTTAAAAATAATAGAAAATGCTGGATAAATTCAACAGCATCTGTGGAGAGAGAAATAGTTTTTTCTTTTTTTTTTAAATTTAAGGTACCCAATTCTTTTCCCCCCCCCAATTGAGGAGCAATTTAGAGTGGCCAATCCACCTATCCTGCACTCCTTTGGGTTGTGGGGGTGAGCCCCACAGGGGGAGAATGTGCAAACCTGACACGGACAGAGACCCGGGATTGAACCTGGGACCTCGGTGCCCCCGGAGAGAAATAGAGATCATGGTGTTGACCCTTCTACAGAACTCACAAACCCTTTCTAATGTTTTACTTTTGGGAGATGAGTCCTTGCATCTGAACCACAGGTAAACGATGCAGCCTCAGATTGATCCACCCTCATTTCCAGTCAGACACCACAGCAGCACAGCCAATATTGAAGAGCATGAACGAAGTACGCTTCCCCTTTACAAGCGGGCCGGGGATACGAGCACCCCTGCAATGGGCTGATCTTACAGATTCGTTGCCAGTCACTCACATTTGTAGCCAGCGCTCGGTGGAACGCGGTCGCTGCGATGAGGGGCAACCGAGGCAACAACAACCGCGCCGGCATCTTGACCCAGGGTCAACTCGATTGAACCCTGACCCCCAACCCAGCCAAATCCCGCGGGCTCTCGCGATATTCAATGGTCGGCAGGTGACCGGTTGGCCACGTGATCCATGACGCGTTAGCCACCCGTTTAGCCACACCCCTTTTGTCCTCCCTGAGGGCGGGGCTGGTTCCTGTGAAGCCTTTGGAAATTGCAACACGTTGGCAAAGTGGATGGGGGAATGCGGGAAGATTGTGGTTGACAGCATTTCCTTGTATATCTCGGCGTGAAGTTTAACTTAACTCCTATGAAGCACCTCGGGATGTTTTACTTAGCGGCACCATATAAAATGCAAATTGTTGTTGCATCCTGAGAAAAATGGGGATACAATTTAAGATCAGCAAGTTACTGTACCATCAGATTTTATTCTTATAGCTACCACAATAGCAACATACTATTTAATTAAGAGCCCGTCGTACATTTTTACAAAAATCATAGTCCTCAGAGGCTAAGGACGCAAGTTAAGTGCAAGAACACTGCAGCAGTACTTCGAAGGAACGATGACAGAATATGTGATGCACGATGTCTCTACCATCATTGCCTTATTTGATTGAGGTGCCTTGATGTTCAGCGGTTGCTGTCCCAGAAAATTGAGTGAGCATTCAACCCCGAGCATTCCTGTCTCTAAAATCCAGGGTTCGAAACCCCATTCCCAGTGAGTGGACAGAACAGATTCAGATCGGAATTCTGGCTTGACATCCAATGGGATAGTTGTGTCAGGTGGGTCCGTGTGGCCCGAAAACACTCCTACCAAAAGGTCTAACCACCATATCGGCTGGTTGGTGTTGGTATAATGATGGTTGTTTCCAGAGGAACATTCATATGGTGAAGTAGAAAGTCGAACACTAATAAAAGGTTAATGTGTCACAAGGGATTTCTGATGTTTTCCTGACATATCCCACGCTCCACCACCGCAAGAAAACCAACACAAAATACCTCTCATCCTTCTAAAGCGTAATTTCTTTCACCCCATCCACCCCAGGACCTTGTTTGTAGCACGGCAGCAAAATCGAACAGCCTTCCGTTGCAGATCATTCCTACAAGTGAAGTGAATGAACCAGCCCTGCCGTTTTATTACCGAGTGCCGTAGGATAATTAAATAATTTTACAGCAAGACAACCACTCATATTGGAGAAATAAAATATAATCCGCTCTGAAAACTGACGAGAGCTTGCTGTTTATTTTTATGAAAATGGGAAGGAAACACACATTCGAAGGAGCTCACATGAAACAGAAGTGGTGGAGGAAATAATTTGTCAGGAATTAAGGACAGTTAAGCTACTTTTCACCACCAGTAATAATAAATTGCCAATGTTAGATCCCTAAAGGAATGCTAACAATTGTCTACAAATTACAAATACGCAATTATAACCTCGTTCTGCAGCAACCTACAATGCTCCATCCAACTGCTGCTCTCTGTCAAATGTAGTGTACGTCACGGGAATGCCAGTGTCGTGCCAATTTGATGTAAGTGTTATGTCCTCATGATTCTCCTTCTCACCTGTGTACAGATCGCTCCCATCCTTCCCGCCACATTATTCCGGCCGAAAATTACACACCAGGTAACCACCCCGCCAAAAAACACTAGAAACAATTGAAAACAGAGCTGCAGCCTGCCTGACGTCAGGGCACTGACTCAAGCACTTCCTCCCCAGCTATTTCTTCACTCGATAAGGGGCCGGGGTCTCTTTCTCTGCGTTCCTGTATTTCCCCCTGCGTTTAATCAGAAATATTATTCTGTTACGAGGTCAGACACAGCACTTTGAGTCTGTTCCCCGCTTTTCACCGAATCGGTAAAATGCACGAGAAATACAAATAAGGTCGATTGTGTTTATATAACAGCATTGAAACTAGAGGCGACGCTTTGAACAGATCAGCACAACAGGCCAAGGGAATTTTTCAACGTTATCGAGAACAATTTGACTTTTGAGAAATTCACTGCAATTATTTTTAAATGACCTATAATGAGAAGTCTCACCTTTAAGTGCATGTCTGGAGTATGAAACCTGGCCTCACACTTCAAAATGGGTAACATTACACCAAAATAATGATTAACTAATAATTGATTATGTAAATTGTGATGTGTTCTTATTAAATAGCACTTGCAAAGTCACACGTCATTCTTTGTGAATGTGACAAAGATAAACGATCCTTGCTCGACCTTCTCTGACTAGTCTTTGACACCCCATCCTACTTCAATGCCTCTCCGCCGTCGTCTAGCTGGATGGGACTGAACTCTCCTGATTCCATTGTTATCTGTCCATTAATAGCCAGAGGATCATCTTGAATGGCATCTCTGCCCCCTCTAGTGCCCTCTATCCTTGACAACCTCCTATTTTCCACCAATAAGGCGCTCCTCAGTAACAGCATCCAAAAAGAGTACCAGTTTCCATATGTACACTGATGACACTCAGCTCTACCTCACTTCACTCCCCTTGATTCTACCATTGTCTCCACCATTGCCAGACTGCCTAGAATCATAAGAACATAAGAACTAGGAGCAGGAGTAGGCCACCTGGCCCCTCGAGCCTGCTCCACCATTCAATGAGATCATGGCTGATCTTTTGTGGACTCAGCTCCACTTTCCGGCCCGAACACCATAACCCTTAATCCCTTTATTCTTCAAAAAACTATCTATCTTTATCTTAAAAACATTTAATGAAGGAGCCTCTACTGCTTCACTGGGCAAGGAATTCCATAGATTCACAACCCTTTGGGTGAAGAAGTTCCTCCTAAACTCAGTCCTAAATCTACTTCCCCTTATTTTGAGGCTATGCCCCCTAGTTCTGCTTTCACCCGCCAGTGGAAACAACCTGCCCGCATCTATCCTATCGATTCCCTTCATAATCTTATATGTTTCTATAAGATCCCCCCTCATCCTTCTAAATTCCAACGAGTACAGTCCCAGTCTACTCAACCTCTCCTCGTAATCCAACCCCTTCAGCTCTGGGATTAACCTAGTGAATCTCCTCTGCACACCCTCCAGTGTCAGTACGTCCTTTCTCAAGTAAGGAGACCAAAACTGAACACAATACTCCAGGTGTGGCCTCACTAACACCTTATACAATTGCAGCAGAACCTCCCTAGTCTTAAACTCCATCCCTCTAGCAATGAAGGACAAAATTCCATTTGCCTTCTTAATCACCTGTTGCACCTGAAAACCAACTTTTTGCGACTCATGCACTAGCACACCCAGGTCTCTCTGCACAGCAGCATGTTTTAATATTTTATCATTTAAATAATCCCTTTTGCTGTTATTCCTACCAAAATGGATAACCTCACATTTGTCAACATTGTATTCCATCTGCCAGACCCTAGCCCATTCACTTAGCCTATCCAAATCCCTCTGCAGACTTCCAGTATCCTCTGCACTTTTTGCTTTACCACTTATCTTAGTGTCGTCTGCAAACTTGGACACATTGCCCTTGGTCCCCAACTCCAAATCATCTATGTAAATTGTGAACAGTTGTGGGCCCAACACTGATCCCTGAGGGACTCCACTAGCTACTGATTGCCAACCAGAGAAACACCCATTAATCCCCACTCTTTGCTTTCTATTAATTAACCAATCCTCTATCCATGCTCCTACTTTCCCCTTAATGCCATGCATCTTTATCTTATGCAACAACCTTTTGTGTGGCACCTTGTCAAAGGCTTTCTGGAAATCCAGATATACCACATCCATTGGCTCCCCGTTATCTACCGCACTGTTAATGTCCTCAAAAAATTCCACTAAATTAGTTAGGCACGACCTGCCCTTTATGAACCCATGCTGCGTCTGTCCAATGGGACAATTTCCATCCAGATGCCTCGCTATTTCTTCCTTGATGATAGATTCCAGCATCTTCCCTACTACCGAAGTTAAGCTCACTGGCCTATAATTACCTGCTTTCTGCCTACCTCCTTTTTTAAACAGTGGTGTCACGTTTGCTAATTTCCAATCCGCCGGGACCACCCCAGAGTCTAGTGAATTTTGGTAAATTATCACTAGTGCATTTGCAATTTCCCTAGCCATCTCTTTTAGCACTCTGGGATGCATTCCATCAGGTCCAGGAGACTTGTCTACCTTTAGCCCCATTAGCTTGCCCATCACTACCTCCTTGGTGATAACAATCCTCTCAAGGTCCTCACCTGTCATAGCCTCATTTCCATCAGTCACTGGCATGTTATTTGTGTCTTCCACTGTGAAGACCGACCCTTATGGTACATATATGGTACATAAGGGGCCCTTTGACTCATCAAACCTGCACTGACAAAAAAAAACTATTCTAATCTACACTAATCCCACTTCCCAGCACTTGACCCATAGCCTTGAATGTTATGACATTTCAAATGCTCATCCAAGGATTTTTTATAGATTGTGACGTTTTCTGCCTCAACTACCCTCCCAGGCAGTGCATTCCAGATTTCCACCACCCTCTGGCTGAAAAAGGTTTTCCTCAAATCTCCTCTAAACCTCCTGTCTTTCACCTTAAAATTATGCCCCCCTTGTTATTATTGGCTGTACAACTAAGGGGAACAACTGCTTTCCATCCACCCTGTCTGTGTTATTCCAGTGTCTGAATAAAGCTCATAGTCTTACAGTTGAAGTAGATGCATTATTTGTATGAGTTTGTTCTCTCTCCAGCACTTATACTAAGTGACATCTGAGCTGCCTGTCTGTGTCCTGCTCACCAGCTGCTGTTCCGGTGAAGCGTCTCCTGACTTCCTGTCTGTATTTATACATTTCCTGTGCTCCCTCTACTGTTTGCATAGTTGTAGTGCATCTACATTGCTCTTTTGTCTTTTACATATTTTCTGTACAGTGTTAAAGAAAATTGTACAAAACAGTTAGATTAATTATGCTATGTATATCTGTACAAGTGGTGATGATATTGGTTATTATACAAAGCCAATTAATATTTATGAGTCCAATCTTAATAAACAAATTGATGAGTCCAAACTTTATGAATGTGTTCGGATGAGGTTTTGTTCTGTTGTTGACGTGATGATATTGATATTGTAACTCCCTTGTGAATGTCGTCAGTGTTCTTGTGTTTTAAGTGACCAACAAGCCATCGCGAGGTGTTCAAATGATCAAACCACTGATGTTGACTGAGGTTACGATAGTCCCCATCTCACAAAATATGACACAGTGTATGGAAAGGCTCAGTAAACCAAGGTCCACCACACTAAGAAAACAAAAAGGGACGGTCAATAGAGAATTAAAGGTGCTATATTTAAATGCGCGCAATGTACGGAACAAGGTAGATGAGCTTGTCGCCCAGATTGTGACGGGCAGGTATGATGTGGTAGACATCACAGCGACGTGGTTGCAGGGGGTTCAGGACTGGCATTTAAACATCCAGGGATTCACAACCTATCGAAAAGACAGAGAGGTGGGAAGAGGGGGCGGGGTTGCCTTGTTAATTAGGAATGAATTAAATCAATAGCACTAAACGACATAGGGTCAGATGATGTGGAGTCTGTGTGGGTAGAGTTGAGGAACCACAAAGGCAAAAAAACCATAATGGGAGTTATGTACAGGCCTCTTAACAGTGGTCAGGACCAGGGGCACAAAATGCACCACAAAATAGAAAGGGCATGTCAGAAAGGCACCGTCACAGTGATCATGGGGGACTTCAATATGCAGGTGGACTGGGTAAATAATGTTGCCAGTGGACCCAAAGAAAGGGAATTCATTGAATGTTTATAGGAGGGCTTTTTGGAACAGCTTGTGATGGAGCCCACGAGGGAACAGGCCATTCTGGACTTAGTGTTATGTAATGAGCCAGACTTGATAAAAGATCTTAAAGTAAGGGAACACTTAGGAGGCAATGATCATAATATGGTAGAATTCAGTCTGTAATTTGAAAGAAAGAAGGTAACTGTATAGGTCTCAGCCCCCAGAGGGAGAGGAGGGGATGCGGCAGTTCCTGGACCAGTTGAGGTTCCCGAAAGTGGAGGAGCAGGCGGTGGCAGGCCTGGGGGCGCCGATTGAGGTGGACGAGGTTATTAAGGGACTGGGAAGCAGGGAAGGCCCCGGGGCCAGACGGGTTCCCGGTGGAATTCTACAGAAAATATGTGGACTTGTTGGCCCCGTTGTTGGCAAGGACGTTCAATGAGGCCAGGGAAGGGGGGACACTACCCCCGACAATGTCGGAGGTGACGATATCGCTAATTTTGAAGAGGGACAAAGATCCGATGCAGTGTGGGTCCTATAGACCTATTTCATTATTGAACGTGGACGCCAAACTGCTAGCAAAGGTGCTGGCATCGAGGATAGAGGACTGTGTCCCAGGGGTGGTGCACGAAGACCAGACAGGGTTCGTAAAAGGGAGACAATTGAATGTTAACGTGCAACGGCTATTAGGGGTGATAATGATGCCCTCAGTGGAGGGGGAGGCAGAGATAGTGGCGGCAATGGACGCAGAGAAGGCATTTGATAGGGTGGAGTGGGAGTATTTATGGGAAGTGTTAAGGAGGTTTGGGTTTGGGAACGGATTTATTCGCTGGGTTAGACTACTTTATGGGGCACCAACGGCAAGCGTAGTTACAGGTCGACATAGATCGGAGTATTTCCGATTATATAGGGGAACAAGACAGGGATGCCCGCTGTCTCCATTGTTGTTTGCGCTGGCAATTGAACCTCTGGCCATGGCGCTGAGAGACTCCAGGAAATGGAGAGGGGTGACTAGAGGGGGAGAAGAACACCGAGTCTCGTTATACGCGGATGACCTATTGCTATACGTGTCGGACCCAGCGGGGGGGATGATAGAGGTTATGCAAATCTTGAGGAGGTTCGGGGAATTTTCGGGGTATAGGTTAAACATGGGGAAGAGTGAATTATATGTGATACATCCAGGGGACCAGAGTAGAGAGATAGAAGGCTTACCGCTAAGGAAAGTGGAAAGAAATTTCCGATACTTGGGGATTCAGATCGCTAGGAGCTGGGGAACCCTGCACAGACTTAATCTGACACGGCTGGTAGAACAAATGGAGGAGGACTTTAAGAGGTGGGACATGCAGCCTTTATCGCTTGCGGGCAGGGTGCAGGCAATTAAGATGATGGTCCTCCCGAGGTTCTTATTTGTATTTCAATGTCTCCCTATTTTAATCACCAGGACCTTTTTTAATAAAATAGATAGGAGCATTACGAGCTTTGTGTGGGCAGGGAAAGTTCCGAGAGTAAGGAGGGGGTTCCTGCAGCGCAGTAGGGACAGAGGAGGACTGGCACTACCGAATTTGGGAGATTATTATTGGGCCGTCAATGTGGCAATGATACGTAGATGGATGATGGAGGGTGAGGGAGCGGCGTGGAAAAGGCTGGAGAGAAGGTCCTGTAAAGAGACGAGTCTAGAGGCGCTGGTGACGGCGCCGCTACCGTTCTCACCGAAAAAGTACACCACGAACCCGGTGGTGGCGGAGACACTGAACATATGGGGACAGTGGAGGCGACAGAGAGGGGTGCGGGGAGCCCTGGTGGGGTCCCCTATCAGGAACAACCATAGGTTCGCCCCAGGAAGAATGGATGGAGGATTTCAGAGCTGGTACCAGTTGGGAATTAGGAAGGTGGGAGATTTATTCATAGATGGGACTTTTGCGAGCTTGGGAGCACTGGAGGAAAAGTATAAGTTACCCCGGGGGAATTTCTTGAGATATATGCAGGTGAGGGCGTTTACTAGACAACAGGTGAGGGAATTTCCGCGGCTCCCGACACAGGGGATACAGGACAGGGTGCTTTCAGGGGTGTGGGTCGGAGAGGCCAAGGTGTCAGAGATTTATAGAGAGATAAGGGAAGAGGGGGAGGAGTCGGTGGGCGAACTAAAAAGAAAGTGGGAAGAAGAATTAGGGGAGGAGATAGAGGAGGGTATGTGGGCTGATGCCCTAAGCAGGGTAAATTCCTCTTTCTCATGCGCCAGGCTTAGCCTGATTCAATTTAAGGTGCTACATAGAGCACACATAACGGGGGCAAGATTGAGCAGGTTCTTTGGAGTGGAGGACAAATGTGGGAGGTGTGGCGGGAGCCCGGCAAACCACGCACATATGTTTTGGGCATGCCCGGCACTGGAAGGGTATTGGAAGGGAGTGACGGGAGTGATTTCGCAGGTGGTGAAGGCCCGGGTCAAACCAGGCTGGGGGTTAGCTCTATTTGGAGTTGCGGAAGAGCCGGGAGTGCAGGAGGCGAAAGAGGCCGATGTCGTGGCCTTTGCGTCCCTCGTAGCCCGGCGCAGGATCCTACTCATGTGGAAGAAGGCGAAACCCCCCGGACTGGAGGCCTGGGTAAACGATATGGCGGGGTTTATTAAACTGGAGCAGATAAAGTTTGCCCTGAGAGGATCGGCTCAAGGGTTCACCAGGCGGTGGCAGCCATTTCTCGACTACCTAGGGGAACGTTAGAGGGAAGACGGATGACCAGCAGCAGCAACCCAGGGGGGAGGGGGGGGGGGGAGGGGGGGAGGCAGTTGAGTATAGGTCAATAGAGTACGAGGTTTTGTTACTTGTATATTATTACTACTATTATTATTATTGTTAAAAAGTTTAAAAATTTCTGTTTTGTGACTGTTATCGTTTCGCTTGTTTTGTAAGCGGGAAAAATGTTGCTCAGGGAAAAAAATTTCAATAAAATATATTTAAAAAAAAAAGAAAGAAAGAAGGTAGAATCAGATGTAAAGGTGTTACAGTTAAATAAAGGTAACTACAGGGGCATGAGGGAGGAACTGACGAAAATCGACTGGGAGCAGAGCCTGGTGGGAAAGACAGTAGAACAGCAACAGCAGGAGTTTCTGGGAGTAATTGAGGACACAGTACAGAGGTTCATCCCAAAGAAAAGAAAGGTTATCAGAGGGGGGACTAGGCAGCCATGGCTGACAAAGAAAGTCAGGGAATGCATCAAAGCAAAAGAGAAAGCCTATAATGTGGCAAAGAGTAGTGGGAAGTCAGAAGATTGGGAAGGCTACAAAAACAAACAGAGGATAACAAAGAGAAATAAGGAAGAAGAGGATCAAATATGAAGGTAGGCTAGCTGGTAACATTAGGAATGACAGTAAAAGTTTCTTTAAATACATTAAA
Source organism: Scyliorhinus torazame (assembly GCF_047496885.1). Taxonomy (NCBI): domain Eukaryota; kingdom Metazoa; phylum Chordata; class Chondrichthyes; order Carcharhiniformes; family Scyliorhinidae; genus Scyliorhinus; species Scyliorhinus torazame. The sequence goes on from NC_092707.1 coordinate 174,592,143, forward strand.
AACAAACGGGAGGCAAAAGTAGACATTGGGCCGCTCCAAAATGACGCTGGTAATCTAGTGATGGGAGACAAGGAAATAGCTGAGGAACTAAATAAGTACTTTGCGTCAGTCTTCACAGTAGAAGACATGAGTAATATCCCAACAATTCAGGAGAGTCAGGGGGCAGAGTTGAATATGGTAGCCATCACAAAGGAGAAAGTGCTAGAGAAACTAAGAGGTCTAAAAATTGATAAATCTCTGGGCCCAGATGGGCTACATCCTAGAGTTCTAAAGGAGATAGCTGAAGAAATAGTGGAGGCGTTAGTTATGATCTTTCAAAAATCACTGGAGTCAGGGAAAGTCCCAGAGGACTGGAAAACAGCTGTTGTAACCCCCCTGTTCAAGAAGGGAACAAGAAAAAAGATGGAAAATTATAGGCCAATTAGCCTAACCTCGGTTGTTGGCAAGATTCTAGAATTCGTTAAGGCTGAGATTTCTAAATTCTTGGAAGTGCAGGGTTGGATTAGAACAAGTCAGCATGGATTTAGTAAGGGGAGGTCATGCCTGACAATCCTGTTAGAGTTCTTTGAAGAGATAACAAATAGGTTAGACCAAGGAGAGCCAATGGATGTTATCTATCTTGACTTCCAAAAGGCCTTTGATAAGGTGCCTCACGGGAGTCTGCTGAGTAAAATAAGGGCCCATGGTATTCGAGGCAAGGTACTAACATGGATTGACGATTGGCTGTCAGGCAGAAGGCAGAGAGTTGGGATAAAAGGTTCTTTTTCGGAATGGCAACCGGTGACGAGTGGTGTCCCGCAGGGTTCAGTGTTGGGGCCACAGCTGTTCTCTTTATATATTAACGATCTAGATGACGGGACTGGGGCATTCTGGCTAAGTTTGCCGATGATACAAAGATAGGTGGAGGGGCAGGTAGTATTGAGGAGGTGGGGAGGCTGCAGAAAGATTTAGACAGTTTAGGAGAGTGGTCCAAGGAATGGCTGATGATATTCAACGTGGGCAAGTGCGAGGTCTTGCACTTTGGAAAAAAGAATAGAGGCATGGACTATTTTCTAAACGGTGACAAAATTCATAATGCTGAAGTGCACAGGGACTTGGATTCCTAGTCCAGGATTCTCTAAAGGTAAACTTGCAGGTTGAGTCCATAATTAAGAAAGCAAATGCAATGTTGTCATTTATCTCAAGAGGCTTGGAATATAAAAGCAGGGATGTACTTCTGAAGCTTTATAAAGCACTAGTTAGGCCCCATTTAGAATACTGTGAGCAATTTTGGGCCCCACACCTCAGGAAGGACATATTGGCACTGGAGCGGGTCCAGCGGAGATTCACACGGATGATCCCAGGAATGGTAGGCCTAACATAGATGAACGTCTGAGGATCCTGGGATTATATTCATTGGAGTTTAGGAGGTTGAGGGGAGATCTAATAGAAACTTACAAGATAATGAATGGCTTAGATAGGGTGGACGTAGGGAAGTTGTTTCCATTAGCAGGGGAGACTAGGACCCGGGGGCACAGCCTTAGAATAAAAGGGAGTCACTTTAGAACAGAGATGAGGTGAAATTTCTTCAGCCAGAGAGTGGTGGGTCTGTGGAATTCATTGCCACAGAGGGCAGTGGAGGCCGGGACGTTGAGTGTCTTTAAGACAGAAGTTGATAAATTCTTGATTTCTCGAGGAATTAAGGGCTATGGAGAGAGAGCGGGTAAATGGAGTTGAAATCAGCCATGATTGAATGGTGGAGTGGACTCGATGGGCCGAATGGCCTTACTTCCGCTCCTATGTCTTATGGTCTTATGGACTGATGTGGACTTTTTTCTGTGCTTGTGGTATCGATTTAGTGTGTCATCTACCTTGAAAGCTGGTGTGCTTGTTTGTTCAGGAGCAAATGTGAATTTGTGAGATTCGTTGTATGTTTGTGTTCTTGTCATTGTTTTGGAGTGTGATGTTGCATTATCCTTCATGTGCAGAGTTGTGCCATGTTGTACAGGTCGTTGTTTCATTGTTTCTGTCGTTTCTGTCTTTGTTGTTTTTGTTGTTGTTTTTGTCATGCTTGTTGTTTCTGTTTTTGTTGTTGTTATTGTCATGCTTGTTGTTGCTGTTGTTGTCTTTGTTATGCTTCTTGTTGTTGTTTTTGTTGTTCTTGTAGTTTTTGTTGTTGTGTTTATGGTTTTTGTTGTTGTTCTTGTTGTGCTTCTTGTTGTTTTTGTTGTTGCTGTTGTTGTTCTTGTTATGCTGTGCTTCGTGTGGTTTTTGTTGTTCTTGTTGCACTCAATGACTGTTCCGTGTGGATAATTTGAGTAATTCTCCAAGTTATTGGTGTCAGTGTCCTTTGTGGTATCTGCTGTTCCATTGAGCGTTTCTTCTTGAGGATTGTGAGAATGATCTGATATTGCTTTGATCTTGGTGACATCAGTCATTTGTGGTGGATTTGATTCCTCTTCTTTGCCTCCTTGGTGCTTCTCTTCTGAAGTCATTTTTGGTTCATTTGCTTCATCTGTGATCTCTTTGTGCTCCTCTTCTAGAGTCATTTCTGGTTCATTTGAATCATCTTTTGTTTCTTGGTGCTCCTCTTCTGGAGGCAAAATCTTCAAGATTTAATTTTCTTGTGGGTAATTTAGAGTGGATGAGGTTTCAATTGATGTGGCCTCACTGGACTCATGAGTAGTTTTACTCTGATTGTTGAGTGCTTCTGTACATACGAGCTGAGATCTGTCAGTCTCGCTGTGATCCTGCACATTCTATATGTCGATTGTGATTACATTGTCACTGTTTTCACATACAGTGGGTAGATTTACATTGTCTTCTTGTTGATTATGTGAGCTGGGTAGACTTTCATAGTCTGCTTCTGGTTGCTCAGATACGGTGGGTAGACCTTCATGGTCTTGTTCATGGATGGAGTTCGCTATGGAGTTTTTAATTGCTTCCATTTTAGAGTCTGTCAACGAGCTCTCTGTGGAGGCTTGCGTCACTCTCTCTGTGGTATCTTTCATCGCTCTCTATGTGGAGTCGTGCAGTGTTCTCTCTGTGGCGTTGATCTGTGTTCTCTCAATGGAGTTGGTCATTACTCTCTGTATGGTGCCGTGTTCTTCTTGGGTATTTGACAGGTTGCTGTCATCCAATGTATCAACGATCTGCCATTGCATCATGGTATTGGATTCATCTACCATGAGTAGAGTCGTGTCGAGCTTTGCAACCGTGTTGCTGATGCTATGATTAGCATTTCCGAATAACTCAGCCATGTCTGAGTAGTATTTTTCGATAAACAAATCATCTTTTTTTGTTTCGGATTTGTTATTGTTCTCTTCCTGTTCAATGAACAAATCATCTTCTTTGGTTTTGGATTTGTCATTGTGCTCTTCACTTTGGCTGGTGCAAATTGCTTGTTCCAGGGTGCTGCGAAAGTTATTTTCAACTGCGGTAGAGGTTCAGGCAATGTTGTGCCTTTTGAGGTTGAATTTTATGGTTTTGTGCCTTTAAACGTCTTGTTTGTGATTTTTGGGCATTTCCCCTTAAGTGGGCATGGTCTGAGTTTTCTGACGTCATGACACTCGTGACATATAGCGTTGGAACTGTTTGTGCATGCGCAAATCGAGTTTCCTTTACTGTGCGCTTTTTCTGAAACTGCACAGATCCATCTTTGAACTTTGCGCTCTTTTTGTCCAACTGCGCATGTGCACTTTGGGCATGCGTAGTTCCATCGTTGAACTGTACAATCTTTTCGTTTAACGGCGCATGCGCAACTTGCGCATACGCAGATCCTTCGCCGAATAGTGCTCGATCTTCTGCTGACTGCGCATGCGTGTCTTGCGCATGCGCAGAACGATCCGAATCCAAAACGGCTATTTTCAACTGCGCATGCGCATCTGCGGTTTTCTGCATGCGCAGACCCAGATTCGCGTCTTTGTTCGTCGGGCAGTTTAAAATGTGCTCAGACGCCATTTTAACTTCTTCAGACCTGTGGAAAAGAACTTTTACGCTGTTTTTTCTTGTTAAAAACTTAAAGTTATTTTTTTCTTGCGATCTGCAATTGTCAATCGCGATTTCCAGCATTAAACCTTTCTGTTCTGGTAATAACTGTTTGAATTTCGCATCACTCATTCTCTGTGCAATTTGGTCTCCAAGCATTGAATGTCTTAAAGCAGCATTGTTAGTGGTATTACAGTGATCTTCAAATTTTTTGAGTATTACTTCTAATTTAGGGCTGTCTTCACCTCTCAAGTATTTAAAGCCATTATAGCTTTCTCTAGCTTCATGCCCTGCTAGGAGGAGTGCTATTTTCATTTCTTCTGAGGCTGTTCTCAAATCATTGGCTATGATTATATTTCAAACATTTGTTTAAAGCTTTTCCATCTATGACTTAAATTACCGGTTGTTTTCAGCTGCGGTGAAGTTTCAACAAATTTCATTGAATCAGCGAAGTCTCCCCATGTCGAATGTCCGGTATGAGTTTTCTTGTCAGTTCGATCTTTCTGTATCTGCATCTTGTGTAACCTTATAGTAAGCGTTCTGAAGTCTCCTGGTACCATGTGTTATTCCTTGTGTCTGAATAAAGCTCGTAGTCTTACAGTTGAAGTAGATGCTTTATTTGCATGAGTTTGTTCTCTCTCCAGCGCTTATACTATGTTACATCTGAGCTGCCTGTCTGTGTCCTGCTCACCAGCTGCCGTTCCTGTAAAGCATCTCCTGACTTCCTGTCTGTCTGTTTTTATTTTTTTTTAATAAAATATTTTATTGAAAATTTTTGGTCAACCAACACAGTACATTGTGCATCCTTTACACAATATTATAACAACACAAATAACAATGACCTATTTTATAAACAGAAAATGAATAAATAATAAATAACAAAAATGAAAACTAACCCTAATTGGCAACTGCCTTATCACAAATAACACTCTCCAAAAATATAATTTAACTGTCCAATATATAATTATCTGTAGCAACGACCTATACATATTATACAGTATATATTAACAACCCTGAGAGTCCTTCTGGTTCCCTCACCTGTTGCCTCCCAATATTAGCGGCCCAATAATACTCACTTAGGCTCGGTAGTGCCAGGCCTCCTCTAAGTACTCCCCTCCACTTCTTGGAACCCCTCAACGCTATCGCCAGGGGCTCAATCGCCAGTGCAAACAATAATGGGGACAGAGGGCATCCCTGCCTTGTCCCTCTATGGAGCCGAAAATATGCAAATCCCCGTCCATTCGTGACCACGCTCGCCATCGGGGCCCTATACAACAGCTGCACCCATCTAACATACCCCTCTCCAAAACCAAATCTTCTCAACACCTCCCACAAATAATCCCACTCCACTCTATCAAATGCTTTCTCGGCATCCATCGGCACTACTATCTCCGTTTCCCCCTCTGGTGGGGCCGTCATCATTACCCCTAACAACCTCCGTATATTCGTGTTCAGCTGTCTCCCCTTCACAAACCCAGTTTGGTCCTCGTGGACCACCCCCGGGACACATTCCTCTATTCTCATTGCCATTACCTTGGCCAGGATCTTGGCATCTACATTTAGGAGAGAAATAGGTCTATAGGACCCGCATTGTAGCGGGTCCTTTTCCTTCTTTAAGAGAAGCGATATCGTTGCTTCAGACATAGTCGGGGGCAGTTGTCCCCTTTCCTTTGCCTCATTAAAGGTCCTCGTCAATACCGGGGCGAGCAAGTCCACATATTTTCTATAGAATTCGACTGGGAATCCATCCGGTCCCGGGGCCTTTCCCGCCTGCATGCTCCTAATTCCTTTCACCACTTCTTCTACCTCGATCTGTGCTCCCAGTCCCACCCTTTCCTGCTCTTCCACCTTGGGAAATTCCAGCCGATCCAAAAAGCCCATCATTCTCTCCCTCCCATCCGGGGGTTGCGCTTCATATAATTTTTAATAAAATGTCTTGAACACTCCATTCACTCTCTCCGCTCCCCGCTCCATCTCTCCTTCCTCATCCCTCACTCCCCCTATTTCCCTCGCTGCTCCCCTTTTCCTCAATTGGTGTGCCAGCAACCTGCTCGCCTTCTCCCCATATTCGTACTGTACACCCTGTGCCTTCCTCCATTGTGCCTCTGCAGTGCCCGTAGTCAGCAAGTCAAATTCTACATGTCGCCTTTGCCTTTCCCTGTACAGTCCCTCCTCCGGTGCTTCCGCATATTGTCTGTCCACCCTCAAAAGTTCTTGCAGCAACCGCTCCCGTTCCTTACTGTCCTGCTTCCCTTTATGTGCCCTTATTGATATCAACTCCCCTCTAACCACTGCCTTCAGCGCCTCCCAGACCACTCCCACCTGGACCTCCCCATTATCGTTGAGTTCCAAGTACTTTTCAATGCACCCCCTCACCCTTCGACACACCCCCTCATCTGCCATTAGTCCCATGTCCATTCTCCAGGGTGGGCGCCCTCCTGTTTCCTCCCCTATCTCCAAGTCTACCCAGTGTGGAGCGTGATCCGAAATGGCTATAGCCGTATACTCCGTTCCCCTCACCTTCGGGATCAACGCCCTTCCCAGCACAAAAAAGTCTATTCGCGAGTAGACTTTATGGACATAGGAGAAAAACGAGAACTCCTTACTCCTAGGTCTGCTAAATCTCCACGGGTCTACACCTCCCATCTGCTCCATAAAATCTTTAAGTACCTTGGCTGCTGCCGGCCTCCTTCCAGTCCTGGACTTCGACCTATCCAGCCCTGGTTCCAACACCGTATTAAAATCTCCCCCCATTATCAGCTTTCCCATCTCTAGGTCCGGAATGCGTCCTAGCAACCGCCTCATAAAATTGGCATCATCCCAGTTCGGGGCATATACGTTTACCAAAACCACCGTCTCCCCCTGTAGTTTGCCACTCACCATCACGTATCTGCCCCCGTTATCCGCCACTAAAGTCTTTGCCTCGAAAATTACCCGCTTCCCCACTAATATAGCCACCCCCCTGTTTTTCGCATCTAGCCCCGAATGGAACACCTGCCCCACCCATCCTTTGTGTAGCCTAACCTGGTCTATCAGTTTCAGGTGCGTTTCCTGTAACATAACCACATCTGCCTTAAGTTTCTTAAGGTGTGCGAGTACCCGTGCCCTCTTTATCGGCCCGTTCAGCCCTCTCACGTTCCACGTGATCAGCCGGGTTGGGGGGCTTCCTACCCCCCCCCTTGTCGATTAGCCATCCCCTTTTTCCAGCTCCTCACCCGGTTCCCACGCAGCTGTATCTCTCCCAGGCGGTGCCCCCCCGCCCATCCCCTCCCATACCAGCTCCCCCCTCTCCCCAGCAGCAGCAACCCAGTAATTCCCCCCTCCCACCCCCCCCCCGCTAGATCCCCCGCTAGCGTAATTACTCCCCCCATGTTGCTCCCAGAAGTCAGCAAACTCTGGCCGACCTCGGCTTCCCCCCGTGACCTCGGCTCGCACCGTGCGACGCCCCCTCCTTCCTGCTTCTCTATTCCCGCCATGATTATCATAGCGCGGGAACCAAGCCCGCGCTTCTCCCTTGGCCCCGCCCCCAATGGCCAACGCCCCATCTCCTCCACCTCCCCTCCTCCCCCCATCACCACCTGTGGAAGAGAGAAAAGTTACCACATCGCAGGATTAGTACATAAAACTCCTCTTTCCCCCCTTTTTAACCCCCCTCTTCGCCCCCCACATTCGCCCCACCACTTTGTTCAAACGTTCTTTTTAATAACCCGCTCATTCCAGTTTTTCTTCCACAATAAAAGTCCACGCTTCATCCGCCGTCTCAAAGTAGTGGTGCCTCCCTCGATATGTGACCCACAGTCTTGCCGGTTGCAGCATTCCAAATTTTATCTTCTTTTTATGAAGCACCGCCTTGGCCCGATTAAAGCTCGTCCTCCTTCTCGCCACCTCCGCACTCCAGTCTTGATAAACGCGGATCACCGCGTTCTCCCATTTACTGCTCCGAGTTTTCTTTGCCCATCTAAGGACCATTTCTCTATCCTTAATACGGAGGAATCTCACCACTATGGCTCTGGGAATTTCTCCTGCTCTCGGTCCTCGCGCCATCACTCGGTATGCTCCCTCCACCTCCAACGGACCCGCCAGGGCCTCCGCTCCCATTAACGAGTGCAGTATCGTGCTCACATATGCCCCGACGTCCGCTCCCTCCGCACCTTCAGGAAGACCAAGAATCCTCAAGTTGTTCCTCCTTGCGTTGTTCTCCAGTGCCTCCAACCTTTCCACACATTGTTTCTGATGTGCCTCATGCATCTCCGTCTTCACCACCAGGCCCTGTATATCGTCCTCATTCTCGGCTGCCTTTGCCTTCACGACCCGAAGCTCCCGCTCCTGGGTCTTTTGTTCCTCCTTTAGCCCTTCGATCGCCTGTAGTATCGGGGCCAACAGCTCTTTCTTCATTTCCTTTTTGAGCTCTTCCACACAGCATTTCAAGAACTCTTGTTGTTCAGGGCCCCATGTTAAACTGCCACCTTCCGACGCCATCTTGGTTTTTGCTTGCCTTCCTTGCCGCTGTTCTAAAGGATCCACTGCAATCCGGCCACTTTCTCCTCCTTTTTTCATCCGTATCCAGGGGGGATTCCCTTCTGGTTTACCGCACAGTGTTTTTAGCCGTCAAAATTGCCGTTGGGGCTCCTATCAAGAGCCCAAAAGTCCGTTTCACCGGGAGCTGCCGAAACGTGCGACTCAGCTGGTCATCGCCGCACCCGGAAGTCGTCTGTCTGTTTTTAGACATTTCCTGTGCTCCCTCTACTGTTTGCATAGTTGTAATGCATCTACATTGACCCCTTGTATATAGACACAGATATGCAGATCACTACACTATCTATACCCCTGAATCTTACACACCTCAATCAGGTCCTCTTTCATACTTCTCTGCTCCAATGAAAACAAACCAAGCTTATCCAGCCTCTCTTCATAGCTAAAATGCGTCATCCCAGGCAATGTTCTAGTGAATCTCCTCTGCACCCCATCGAGTGCAATCACACTTCCTACTGTGGTGACCAGAGCTGAACACAGTTCTCCAACCGTGGCCTAACCAAAGTCCTTTACAGCTCCAACATAACCTCCCTGCTCTTATAATCCATGCCACGACTGATCAAGGCAAATGTCCCATTTGTCTTCTTAACTATCCCATTAATCTGTCCTACCGCCTTCAGGGGTCTGTGGCCAAGCACCCCAAGACCTTCTGTTCCTTTGAGCTTCCTAGTGTCCGGCCATTCATTGAGTACTTCCTTGTCATGTTACTCCTTCCAAAGTGCATCACTTCACGTTTTTCAGGGTTAAAATCCATCTGCCACTGATTGGCCCATTTGACCAATCTGACCGAATTCTCCTGCAATCCAAGACCTTCTTCTTCACTGTCAACCACCGGCCAATCTTCGGTCATCTGCAAACTTGCAACCCCCTCCATATTTTCTTCTGTATCGTTGACATATGTCAGAAATAATAAAGTACCCAGCTGTGGTAGTATGTATTGGGGGTCATGTGGGACTGGAAGCCCTAATGTCATTGGCTGACAGATCCCGGGTCCTGGTTGGCCGTTGACCTCATACTCCGCCCTGAAGGCGAAGTATAAGAAGCCGGTGCCTTCCCCCGCATGCCAGTTTACTATCGGGCTGCTGGGGAACAGACACGCTTAATAAAGCCTCATCGACTTCACTCTGTTTGTCTCACGGAGTCTTTGTGCGCCACAATTTATTAAGCGTGCCTAAAAAGGACTATGGAGCTCAGGATCATTCCAGAATGCCTGAGGATCAGCCCCCACGCAGTGAATGCAGCAGCAGCATTCAAACACTGGCAGACTTGCTTTGAGGCCTACATCACATCGACCACAGGCCGAGTCTCAGATGAACAAAAACTGCAGGTCCTGCACTCGAGGGTGAGCACGGAGATTTTCACCCTCATTGAAGACACCCGCGATTTCCAGACGGCGTTCGCAGCACTGAGAAGTCTCTACGTTCGCCCAGTTAACCAAATCTACGCTCGCTACCAGCTCGCGACGAGACGGCAAGCTCCCGGAGAATCGATGGACGAGTTCTACGCCGCGCTGCTGATTTTGGGAAGAGCCTGCAGCTGCCCGTCGGTGAATGCAAACGAACACACGGACATGTTAATGCGCGATGCTTTTGTTGCAGGTATGCAATCCTCCCAAATCCGCCAAAGACTTCTAGAAAAAGAGTCACTAGGACTCTCAGAGGCACGGGCCCTAGCAGCCTCGCTGGACGTAGCCGCGCGTAATACCCGCGCCTACGGCCCCGACCGCGCGGCAGGCCATTGGGCCCCGTACGTACCCGTCGCGGCAAACCCCCTACCCCCCCCCCCCGGACACCCCACAGGCTTGCGCAGTCCAAACGCCGAGTCGCACCGGGGGCGCCCGCTGTTATTTCTGCGGCCAGGCGAAGCACCCCCGACAACGTTGTCCGGCCCGCGCAGCCATCTGCAAAAGCTGCGGGAAAAAGGGCCACTATGCGGTGGTGTGCCGGTCCCGCGTGGTCGCCGCCGTCCCGGGAGAACAGGGAGCCCTACAGGCAGTCTATGCCTCCCAACCCCCCCAGCACGCCATGTGCGACCCCCAGGCGCCGCCATTTTGGGTCCCGCGCCCCACGCCTGACCCGCCAGCGCCGCCGACCTGGGCCCTCGCCCCCGTCCCGCGCCCCACGCCTGACCCGCCGACCTGGGCCCTCGCCCCCGTCCCGCGCCCCACGCCTGACCCGCCGACCTGGGCCCTCGCCCCCGTCCCGCGCCCCACGCCTGACCCGCCGACCTGGGCCCTCGCCCCCGTCCCGCGCCCCACGCCTGACCCGCCGGAGCCGCCGACCTGGGCCCTCGCCCCCGTCCCGCGCCCCACGCCTGACCCGCCGGAGCCGCCGACCTGGGCCCTCGCCCCCGTCCCGCGCCCCACGCCTGACCCGCCGGCAATACAACTCACCTGGACCCCGACCTCCGTCCCCGGCGAGGGACCTCCTCACTGTCCCAGCGCTCGCACTACTGACCTGCCGGTCCCCAGCGAGGGAGCTCCGCGCGGTCCTAGCGCCCGCGGCCCTGGCGCTCGCACCAAAGGAACTCCGCGCGGTCCTAGCGCCCGCGGCCCGGGAACTCTGCGCGGTCCTAGCGCCCCCCAGACCCCCCAGCACTCAATGTGCGACCCGCAGACGCCGCCATTTTGGGTCCCGACCACCACGAGGGGAGGAGGGGCCCCGCCATCTTGGACCGCCCCCGACCTGTACGACGCATGGGGGCGGCCATTTTGTCCACCCCCGACGCCATCTTGTGACCCCTCATCTACGGGCGAGGTATGGGGGCGGCCATTTTATCCATCCCCGACGTCCTCTTGGACGGCAACAACGGACCCCACCCCACTACTACAACCACGGCTCGCTTCGGTTACGCTCGATCAGGCTCGGCCCCGGACTCTCCAGACGACGACGACAACGGTCCTAATTAACGGCCACGAGACGCCATGCCTAGTCGACTCCGGGAGCACGGAAAGTTTTATACATCCCGACACGGTAAGACGCTGTTCCTTAACTACCTACCCCAGCGCACAAAAGATTTGCCTAGCCGCAGGATCCCACTCCGTACAGATCCAGGGATTCTGCATAGTTACCCTAACGGTACAGGGGAGGGAATTCAAAAACTACAAACTTAACGTCCTTCCCCAACTCTGTGCCCCCACCTGGCTGGGCTTAGATTTTCAATGTAACCTACAGAGCCTTACGTTTAAATTCGGCGGCCCCATACCCCCACTCACTATCTGCGGCCTCGCCACCCTCAAGGTGCAACCCCCGTCCTTGTTTGCGAACCTCACCCCGGATTGCAAACCCGTCGCCACTAGGAGCAGACGGTACAGCGCCCAGGACCGGACCTTCATTCGCTCCGAAGTCCAGCGGCTACTAAAGGAGGGCATAATCCAGGCCAGCAATAGTCCCTGGAGAGCGCAGGTGGTAGTAGTGAAGACAGGGGAGAAACAAAGGATGGTCATTGACTATAGCCAGACCATCAACAGGTACACACAACTAGACGCGTACCCTCTCCCCCGCATATCCGACATGGTCAATCGGATTGCCCAGTATAAAGTCTTCTCCACCGTGGACCTCAAGTCCGCCTACCATCAGCTCCCCATCCGCCCAAGTGACCGCAAGTACACAGCCTTCGAGGCAGACGGGCGATTATACCACTTCCTAAGGGTCCCTTTTGGCGTCACAAACGGCGTCTCGGTCTTCCAACGGGAAATGGACCGAATGGTTGATCAACATGGGTTACGGGCCACGTTCCCGTACCTCGACAATGTAACCATCTGCGGCCACGATCAGCAGGACCACGACGCCAACCTCCAAAAATTCCTCCAGACTGCCAAAGCCTTGAACCTCACGTACAATGAGGACAAGTGCGTTTTTAGCACCGATCGGCTAGCCATTCTGGGCTACATAGTGCGCAATGGGATAATAGGCCCCGACCCCGAACGTATGCGCGCACTCATGGAATTTCCCCTCCCGCACTGCCCAAAAGCCCTGAAACGCTGCCTGGGGTTCTTTTCATACTACGCCCAGTGGGTCCCCCAGTACGCAGACAAGGCCCGCCCCCTAATACAGACCACGGCTTTCCCGCTGTCGACAGAGGCTTGCCAGGCTTTCAGCCGCATCAAAGCGGACATCGCAAAGGCCACGATGCGCGCCATCGACGAGTCCCTCCCCTTCCAGGTCGAGAGCGACGCCTCTGACGTAGCTCTCGCGGCTACCCTTAACCAAGCGGGCAGACCCGTGGCCTTTTTCTCCCGAACCCTCCACGCCTCAGAAATCCGCCACTCCTCAGTGGAAAAGGAAGCCCAAGCCATAGTGGAGGCTGTGCGACATTGGAGGCATTACCTGGCCGGCAGGAGATTCACTCTCCTCACTGACCAACGGTCGGTTGCCTTCATGTTCGATAATGCACAGCGGGGCAAGATCAAGAACGACAAGATCTTGCGGTGGAGGATCGAACTCTCCACCTTCAACTATGAGATCTTGTACCGGCCCGGAAAGCTGAACGAGCCGTCTGATGCCCTATCCCGCGGGACATGTGCCAACGCACAAATTGACCGCCTCCAAGCCCTCCACGAGGACCTCTGCCACCCGGGGGTCACTCGGTTTTACCACTTCATCAAGTCCCGCAATCTCCCCTACTCCTTAGAGGAGGTCCGTACAGTCACAAGAGACTGCCACATCTGCGCAGAATGCAAACCGCATTTTTTCAGGCCAGATGGAGCGCACCTGATTAAGGCTTCCCGTCCCTTTGAACGCCTCAGTCTCGATTTCAAAGGGCCCCTCCCCTCCACCGACCGCAACGCGTATTTCCTTAATGTAGTGGACGAATACTCCCGCTTCCCTTTTGCCATTCCCTGCTCCGACATGACCGCGGCCACAGTCATTAAAGCCCTGAACAGCATATTCACACTGTTCGGTTACCCCGCATACGTCCACAGCGACAGGGGGTCCTCTTTCATGAGTGACGAGCTGCGCCAGTTCCTGCTCAGCAAGGGTATAGCTTCAAGCAGGACGACCAGCTACAACCCCCGGGGGAACGGGCAAGTAGAAAGGGAGAACGGCACGGTCTGGAAGGCCGTCCTACTGGCCCTACGGTCCAGGGACCTCCCAGTTTCATGGTGGCAGGAGGTCCTCCCGGACGCTCTCCATTCCATCCGGTCGTTATTATGTACGAGCACTAATCAAACGCCGCACGAGCGTCTCCTTGTCTTCCCTAGGAGGTCCTCCTCTGGAACGTCGCTGCCGACCTGGCTGGCGGCCCCAGGACCCATCCTGCTCCGAAAGCACGTGCGGGCACATAAGGCGGACCCGTTGGTCGAAAGGGTTCACCTCCTCCACGCAAACCCCCAGTACGCCTACGTGGAGTACCCCGACGGCCGACAGGACACGGTCTCCCTGCGGGATCTGGCGCCCGCCGGCACCACGCACACCCCCCCGGCACCATCAACCCAACCGCCCCCCTTCCTGCCACCGCCGCACCCCGCGACCGCCCCCTTCCCAGGAGGATCAGTCCCCCTCCCCTTTGCACCGACAGCTAAAACCGTGCGGTTCCCGGAGGCGACAACGCTGGTACAAGCACTACCACCACCGCCGGGGCCGAGGCGATCGACACGGACGACCAGACCGCCCGACCGACTCGTGGCGTCGATGTAAAACAAAGATGGACTGTCCAATGAACATTTTGTTTTCCTATATCCTCTGTACATAGTTGTAACAGGACGATACTGTCCAATACGGTCCTACCATGTAACTGTTCTCTCCTCCCAGGACCAGCCCTGTAAACCCTTACCACCATACGAAGCATCACCCCGCCGGGTTCATTTTTGACAAGGGGTGAATGTGGTAGTATGTATTGGGGGTCATGTGGGACTGGAAGCCCTAATGTCATTGGCTGACAGATCCCGGGTCCTGGTTGGCCGTTGACCTCATACTCCGCCCTGAAGGCGAAGTATAAGAAGCCGGTGCCTTCCCCCGCATGCCAGTTTACTATCGGGCTGCTGGGGAACAGACACGCTTAATAAAGCCTCATCGACTTCACTCTGTTTGTCTCACGGAGTCTTTGTGCGCCACACCAGCACTGTCCCTGTGTTACGCCACTAGACATCGGCCTCCAGTGACACAAACAGGCTTCTACCATCACCCTCTGTCTCCTATCAATAAGCCAATTTTGGATCCAACTTGCCACATTATCCTGGATTCAATGTGTTTTTACCTTCTTTATCAGTACCCCATGTGGGACCTCATCAAAGATTGTGCTGAAATCCATGTAAACTACATCAATTGCACTGCCCTCATCTGCACACCTGGTCACCTCCTCAAAAAATGCAATCAAATTTGTTCGGCATGACCTTCCTCTGACAAAACCATGCTGACTATCCTTGATCAAACCTTGCTTCTCCAAGTAGAGATTGATTCTGTCCTTCAGAATTTCCTCCAGTAGTCTCCCTACCACCGATGTGTGAATCACTGATCTGTAATTCCCTGGCTTATCTCTACCATCCTTCTTGAAAAGTGGAACCACATTAGCCATCCTCCAACATCGTGTCTAACATCAGGTACTGGTTAAGCAGAAACTTCCTCCAATTAAATATTGGGAAGATCAAAACATTTCCCTTCGGTCACCATCAGAAACTGTATTACATAACCACTAAGCCCATCACCCGCCAAAATAATCACCTGAAGCTAAACAAGTTTGTTTGAGATCATGATGTCATATTTGACCCCCAAATTAACTTCCAACTGCAGATACACATCACATTCATCTGACTCTGCCCCGTCTTAGTTCACAAAAAATAGGAGCTATAGTTGGCCATTTAACCCCCTGTCCCTCATCTGCCATTCAATAAGATCATGGCTGATCTGATTAGGGCCCCAAGTCCACTTTCCTGACTGCTCCCCATTACCCTTGACTCCCCCCCCCCACCTTGTAAATCAAAAGTCTGTCTAACGCAGCCTTGAACATATTCAATGACTCAGCCTCCATTGCCCGCTAAGGAAGAGAATTCCAAACACTAATGACCTCCTGAGAGAAGACATTCCTCCTCATCTCATTAAACGGCAGATGGTCATGTGTGGAGAGACCGTAGCTTGGAAAAATGATTGAAATGTGAAGTATATGTGAATTAAACCATTTGTTATTTGATGACAAGCTCGGGTCTGCAAAAGTAAATTGTGTGTATTCCCTTTGTTGTACAGTTGGACTTCGGAAGTCCGTATCCAGACTTGTTCATCAGCAGTCACTTTCAACATAAGTATTGATGGAAATTAGCAGAACAAAACTCAAGAATGCTGGGCAGCGCTAATTGCTTGCAATTAATTTGTAATAGGGACTGCAGATGTGAGACTCAATCCCAATAAGTTACTTTGTGTCAAATAGAATATTAATTTTAGAAATGGAGCATGGGAGACTTATTTATATAAAAATGAACAAAAACATTTCCAGATTCTAAATTAAAGGATTTAATATATATTTGTATAATCTTTTGTACTTGTACTAACTTATTTATCGAAAGAAGAAAACCTTAAAATATTTCAACACAAATACAGAAGGTAATGTTACTATGAGACTGCATCACTTAATAAAGAAGTTAATAAGAATAGAAAAGGAAACACTGAAAATCAAAAAGTAGCCATAAAAATCAAAAAGTAACCCTCAAGAAAATCTTAAAAAGAGCACTCAGGGGGAAAAAAAGTTATTTTGACCCTTGACATATACATCGAAATCCCACCTAAATGAAAGGAAACGAAACAGCTTGTCATTTCATGTCATCTTCCAAAAAACAATAGAAGCATGAACTTATAGTACCTTATTGTTATATTTCAGCAAGGTTTTATGGTGTTTACCACAACACTTCCTTTGAGGACAATAAGCAGCTGGTGTGTTATTCAAATGATGTATTTTAAAAAGAAGAAACTCTCAGTACTATTCCCATTATTTAGTAACATTAGCAACAGTGCTGAATATTCAAGTTATGTCCAAGCTGAAAAGATGGGACCACTCCGAATTGGAAGGTGCCCTTTATAGCACACACATGGCCTGTCAAACAGGTAGTTGTCATAGTTTACTTTGAAAGTGTCTTCCCACAATATTGTATAACATTGGATACTTGCCAAGTTTGGGAAAATTATACAATGAATGCACTTCAAACTGACTCAAACACAGTCGGGAACCTGAATTGTAAGTCCCTGGTCACGGCTAGGCCATTGGGGCTGGGAAGGGAAGTTGATCAAGTAGGTAAAGTGCTTGTCACAGGGAGAGACAGTAGGTGAAAATTGTTAAGGGTAATGGCAATTTCCCATTATCCACAAAGGACAATCAATATACCTTTCCATTAGAGTAGTTATGCTCATCCACCTATTAGAAGGCACTGGCAGGACTTCCGGGTGCGGCGATGACCAGCTGAGTCGCACGTTTCGGCAGCTCCCGGTGTAACGGACTTTTGGGCTCTTAATAAGAGCCCCAACGGCAATTTTAACGGCTAAAAGTACTGTGCGGTGAACCAGAAGGTAATCCCCCCTGGATACGGATGAAAAAGGAGAGGAAGGTGGCCGGATTGCGGTGGATCCTTTAGAGCAGCGGCAAGGAAGGCAAGCAAAAACCAAGATGGCGTCGGAAGGTGGCAGTTTAATATGGGGCCCTGAACAACACGAGTTTTTGAAACGCTGCGTGGAAGAACTCAAAAAGGAAATGAAGAAGGAGCTGTTGGCCACGATATTACAGGCGATCGAAGGGCTAAAGGAGGAGCAAAAGACCCAGGAGCGGGAGCTTCGGGTCGTGAAGGCAAAGGCTGCCGAGAATGAGGACGACATACAGGGCCTGGTGGTGAAGACGGAGATGCACGAGGCACACCATAAACGATGCGTGGAAAGGCTGGAGGCGCTGGAGAACAACGCGAGGAGGAACAACCTAAGGATTCTTGGCCTTCCTGAAGGTGCAGAGGGAGCGGACGTCGGGGCATATGTGAGCACGATGCTGCACTCGTTAATGGGAGCAGAGGCCCCGGCGGGTCCGCTGGAGGTGGAGGGAGCATACCGAGTGATGGCGCGAGGACCGAGAGCAGGAGAAATTCCTAGAGCCATAGTGGTGAGATTCCTCCGTTTTAAGGACAGAGAGATGGTCCTTAGATGGGCAAAGAAAACTCGGAGCAGTAAGTGGGAGAACGCGGTGATCCGCGTATACCAAGACTGGAGTGCGGAGGTGGTGAGAAGAAGGGCGAGCTTTAATCGGGCCAAGGCGGTGCTTCACAAAAAGAAGATAAAATTCGGAATGCTGCAACCGGCAAGACTGTGGGTCACATATCAAGGGAGGCACCACTACTTTGAGACGGCGGATGAGGCGTGGACTTTTATCGTGGAAGAAAAATTGGAATGAGCGGGTTATTAAAAAAAGAACGTTTGAAACAAAGTGGTGGGGCGAGTATGGGGGGCGAAGAAGGGGGGAAAGAGGAGTTTTATGTTATTAATCCTGCGATGTGGTAACTTTTCTCTCTTCCACAGGAGGTGGTGGGGGGAGGAAAGGAGGTGGAAGAGATGGGGCGTTGGCCATTGGGGGCGGGGCCAAGGGGAAAGCGCGGGCTCGGTTCCCGCGCTATGATAATCATGGCGGGAATAGGGAAGCAGGAAGGAGGGGGCGTCGCACGGTGCGAGCCAAGGTCACGGGGGGAAGCCGAGGTCGGCCAGAGTTTGCTGACTTCTGGGAGCAACATGGGGGGTGTAACTACGCTAGTGGGGGATCTAGCGGGGGGGGGGGTGGGAGGGGGGAATTATTGGGCTGCTGCTGCTGGGGAGAGGGGGGAGCTGGTATGGGGTGGGATGAGCGGGGGGGCACCGCCTGGGGGGGACACAGCTGCGTGGGAACCGGGTGAGGAGCTGGAAAAAGGGGATGGCTAATCGACAAGGGGGGGGGGTAAAAAGCCCCCCAACCCGGCTGATCACGTGGAACGTGAGAGGGCTGAACGGGCCGATAAAGAGGGCACGGGTACTCGCACACCTTAAGAAACTTAAGGCAGACGTGGTTATGTTACAGGAAACGCACTTGAAACTGATAGACCAGGTGAGACTACGCAAAGGTTGGGTGGGGCAGGTGTTCCATTCGGGGCTAGATGCGAAAAACAGGGGGGTGGCTATATTAGTGGGGAAGCGGGTAATGTTTGAGGCAAAGACTATAGTGGCGGATAGCGGGGGCAGATACGTGATGGTGAGTGGCAAACTACAGGGGGAGACGGTGGTTTTGGTAAACGTATATGCCCCGAACTGGGATGATGCCAATTTTATGAGGCGGATGCTAGGACGCATCCCGGACCTAGAGGTGGGAAAGTTGGTAATGGGGGGGAGATTTCAATACGGTGTTGGAACCAGGGCTGGACAGGTCGAGGTCCAGGACTGGAAGGAAACCGGCAGCAGCCAAGGTGCTTAAAGATTTTATGGAGCAGATGGGAGGAGTAGACCCGTGGAGATTTAGCAGACCTAGGAGTAAGGAGTTTTCGTTTTTCTCCTATGTCCACAAAGTCTATTCGCGAATAGACTTTTTTGTGCTGGGAAGGGCGTTGATCCCGAAGGTGAGGGGAACGGAGTATACGGCTATAGCCATTTCGGATCACGCTCCACATTGGGTGGACTTAGAGATAGGGGAGGAAACAGAAGGGCGCCCACCCTGGAGAATGGACATGGGACTAATGGCAGATGAGGGGGTGTGTCTAAGGGTGAGGGGGTGCATTGAAAAGTACTTGGAACTCAATGACAATGGGGAGGTCCAGGTGGGAGTGGTCTGGGAGGCGCTGAAGGCAGTGGTTAGAGGGGAGCTGATATCAATAAGGGCACATAAAGGAAGGCAGGAGAGTAGGGAACGGGAGCGGTTGCTGCAAGAACTTCTGAGGGTGGACAGGCAATATGCGGAGGCACCGGAGGAGGGACTGTACAGGGAAAGGCAAAGGCTACACGTAGAATTTGACTTGCTGACAACGGGTACTGCAGAGGCACAGTGGAGGAAGGCACAGGGTGTACAGTACGAATATGGGGAGAAGGCGAGCAGGTTGCTGGCCCACCAATTGAGGAAAAGGGGAGCAGCGAGGGAAATAGGGGGAGTGAGGGATGAGGAAGGAGAGATGGAGCGGGGAGCGGAGAGAGTGAATGGAGTGTTCAAGGCATTTTATAAAAAATTATACGAAGCTCAACCCCCGGATGGGAGGGAGAGAATGATGGGCTTTCTGGACCGGATGGAATTTCCCAAGGTGGAGGAGCAGGACAGGGTGGGACTGGGAGCACAGATTGAAATAGAGGAAGTAGTGAAAGGAATTAGGAGCATGCAGGCGGGGAAGGCTCCGGGACCGGATGGATTCCCAGTTGAATTTTACAGGAAATATGTGGACTTGCTCGCCCCGCTACTGATGAGGACCTTTAATGAGGCAAAGGAAAGGGGACAGCTGCCCCCGACTATGTCTGAGGCAACGATATCGCTTCTCCTAAAGAAGGAAAAGGACCCGCTGCAATGCGGGTCCTATAGACCTATTTCCCTCCTAAATGTAGACGCTAAGATTCTGGCCAAGGTAATGGCAATGAGGATAGAGGATTGTGTCCCGAGGGTGGTCCATGAGGACCAAACTGGGTTTGTGAAGGGGAGACAGCTGAATACGAATATACGGAGGCTGCTAGGGGTAATGATGATGCCCCCAGCAGAGGGGGAATCGGAGATAGTGGTGGCGATGGATGCCGAGAAAGCATTTGATAGAGTGGAGTGGGATTATTTGTGGGAGGTGCTGAGGAGATTTGGTTTTGGAGATGAGTATGTTGGATGGGTGCAGCTGTTGTATAGGGCCCCAGTGGCGAGTGTGGTCATGAATGGACGGGGATCTGCATACCTTCGGCTCCATAGAGGGACAAGGCAGGGATGCCCTCTGTCCCCATTACTGTTTGCACTGGCGATTGAGCCCCTGGCAATAGCATTGAGGGGTTCCAAGAAGTGGAGGGGATTACTTAGAGGAGGAGAAGAACACCGGGTATCTCTGTATGCGGATGATTTGTTATTATATGTAGCGGACCCGGCGGAGGGGATGCCAGAGATAACGCGGACACTTCGGGAGTTTGGAGAATTCTCAGGATATAAACTGAACATGGGGAAAAGTGAGTTGTTTGTGGTGCATCCAGGGGAGCAGAGCAGAGAAATAGAGGACTGTCCGCTGAGGAAGGTAACAAGGGACTTTCGTTACTTGGGGATCCAGATAGCCAAGAATTGGGGTACATTGCATAGGTTAAATTTAACGCGATTGGTGGAACAAATGGAGGAGGACTTCAAGAGATGGGACATGGTATCCCTGTCACTGGCAGGGAGGGTGCAGGCAGTTAAAATGGTAGTCCTCCCGAGATTCCTCTTTGTGTTTCAGTGCCTCCCGGTGGTGATCACAAAGGCTTTTTTCAAAAGGATCGAAAAGAGTATCATGAGTTTTGTGTGGGCCGGGAAGACCCCGAGAATGAGGAAGGGATTCTTACAGCGTAGTAGGGATAGGGGGGGGCTGGCACTACCGAGCCTAAGTGAGTACTACTGGGCCGCCAATATCTCAATGGTGAGTAAGTGGATGGGGGAAGAGGAGGGAGCGGCGTGGAAGAGATTGGAGAGGGCGTCCTGTAGGGGGACTAGCCTACAAGCTATGGTGACGGCCCCATTGCCGTCCTCACCGAAGAAATACACCACAAGCCCGGTGGTGGTGGCGACTTTGAAAATTTGGGGACAGTGGAGACGGCATAGGGGAAAGACGGGAGCCTTGGTGGGGTCCCCGATAAGAAACAACCATAGGTTTGCCCCGGGGAGAATGGATGGGGGATTTGGAATATGGCAAAGAGCAGGAGTAACGCAACTGAAAGATATGTTTGTGGATGGGAAGTTCGCAAGTCTGGGAGCGCTGACCGAGAAATATGGGTTGCCCCAAGGGAATGCATTCCGGTATATGCAACTGAGGGCTTTTGCGAGGCAGCAGGTGAGGGAATTCCCGCAGCTCCCGACGCATGAGGTGCAGGACAGAGTAATCTCAAAGACATGGGTGGGGGACGGTAAGGTGTCAGATATATATAGGGAAATGAGGGACGAGGGGGAGATTATGGTAGATGAGCTGAAAGGGAAATGGGAAGAAGAGCTGGGGGAGGAGATTGAGGAGGGGCTGTGGGCGGATGCCCTAAGTAGGGTAAACTCATCGTCCTCGTGTGCCAGGCTAAGCCTGATTCAATTTAAGGTGTTACACAGGGCGCATATGACTGGAGCACGGCTCAGTAAATTTTTTGGGGTAGAGGATAGGTGTGCGAGATGCTCGAGAAGCCCAGCGAATCACACCCACATGTTCTGGTCATGTCCGGCACTACAGGGGTTCTGGGTGGGGGTGACAAAGGTGCTTTCGAAAGTAGTGGGGAACCAGAAGGAGTCTCAGGGTTATTGATATATATGTATAATATGTATAGGTCGTTGCTATAAATAATTGTATATTGGATTGTTAAACCATATTTTTGGAGAGTGTTTATCTGAGACAAGGCAGTTGCCATTTAGTTTTAGTTTTTGTTATATATTATTTATTCTTTGTTTATAAAACAGGTCATTGTTATTTATACTGTTATATTATTGTGTCAAGGATACACAATGTACTGTAATGGTTGACCAAAAATTTTCAATAAAATATTCTTAAAAAAAAAAGAAGGCACTGGCAGAGCATTTCTACCAGAACCTGGGGCGTTTCTGGGGTGTGTTATGCAAGATAAGAGAAGTTTAAAGAGATGAGGAAAAGTAATGATCGTGACCAATTTACAACAACAAAAAGCCTACATTTATATATTGCCTTTGAAGTCCTAAAGCGCTTCATATAGGCTTTTTCAAACAAAATGTGACACCAAGTCATATCAAAAGGTGTTAGGACAGATGACCAAAGCTTGGTCTCTGGTGGACATCGTGGAAGTCATCCTACTCACCTCCAGCTACTTGGAGTGGGCATCTACGATTACTAGGAACATGGACCCCATGAACGGTCCCTCAAAATCTGCATGAAGGTGAATCCATGGGCAACCTGGCCATTGCGAAGAGTGGAGAGGAGTAGCCAATGGAAGTTTCTTAAATTACCGGCACGCCGGGCAGCTTATTGCAACTCTTTTGATGTGCCCATCGATACCCAGGCACCAAACGTAGCTCTGGGCCAGCATTTTTATCTTCGATGCCCCCAGATGGCCAGCATGCAAGTCCAATAACAGGGCTTCCTGAACCTGTGGGGGAATGACCACTTGAGCACCCCACAATATCACGCCATCCTTCAAACCTGGAGAACTTTGAGCAAAGTGCCGTAGTGTTGTTGGAAGAGCTTCCTTTCTTCCATCATCGAGCAGCATAAGGTGAAGCTTCGCCAACACTGGGTCCTGCTATGTCCATGCCCACACCTGAGCAGACGTCACTAGTAAGATGTCCATTAAATTCAACATCGCAAACACCTCATCCATAACAGTTGGGGACGGGCGCTCGGGGTAAAGGCAGATGGCTGAGGGCGTCCGCATGGGTAACCTTGGTGCCCGGGTGGTGTTGATGGTCTACAATGGCGCAAGCGGAAAGTTGGAGCGCCCATGCTGGATCCTGGCTGACGCATTGGCGGATTGCTCTTGTCCACCTGAAAGAGTCCAAGCAATGGCCTGTGGTCCATCACGATAACAAAATGTCATCCATATAGGTACTGGTGGAATTTCTTAATTCTAAAGATCACAGCCAGATCTTCCTTCTCGATCTGTGCAAAATGGTGCTCGGCATCCACCAGGATCCTCGAGGCAAACGCAATGGGACATTCCGTGCAGTCATTCCATTCATGGGCTAGCACCACTCCAATGCCATAAGAAGTAACATCACTCATTAAAATCAGGGGCCGAGATGGGTCATCACAGCTGCCTCTTGACTTGCACCAAGCCTTCCTCCATCTGCCCACCTCTCAATTATTTTCAAATAGCACAAACTTTATCCTTGACTGGGTGCAGCCCATCACTGCCCACCCGGTAACTGAGGCTGGTCACTGCTTTGGCACGGAAAACACACTTACTGCGCTTCAGTCTGGCGTCTACATGGGCAAAACGGCGGAGTACTTGCTGGAGGTTCGCCAGTTGTCCCCTGCTACGTGGAACCGGTGATAAGAACATAGTCCAAATAGACGCCACTTTTCAGCAGGCCCTGCAAGATGTTTTCCATCACATGCTGAAATGTCGTGGGGGCGAATGAAACCCCAAATGGAAGGCGGGTGTATTCAAACAATCCCCGATGCATGTTAATAGTGTCAAATTTCTTAGACTCGGGGTTGAATTCCACCTACAGGGATGCATGGCTCATGTCCAGCTTTGTAAAAGAACCTGGCCAACCGAGCATATAAATCCTTAACTCGGGGCCTTGGGTAGCAGTCTAGCCACAAAGCCCTGTTGACAGTAAGCTTAAAGTCCCCACACAGCTGGACACTTCATCACCAGCACCACAGGAATGGCCCATTCCGCAAACTGTATGGGTCGTATGACCCCCAGGTCTTGTAGGTGCCACAGTTCAGCCTCCACTTTTGGAAGCAGCGCTCAGGGTTCAGGTCTCGCCCTGAAGTACTGGGGCTGAGCAGCTGAATTCACATAGATGTGGGCCCTGGCAACCTCTATCCTGCCCAGACCCTCCTGGAACACCTCTAGATATTGAATGCATCGTAACGATTTCCGGAGCCCATTCGGAAGATCTGTTGCCAATCAAATCTAAGGACTCCCAACTAGTCTCTTCTTAGTAGGTTGGGACCCGGACCATGTACTACCACCATGGGAATGTGGACCGACTGCTGTCCATACATCATGGCAGTCCCCAGAATTTTTAATGGTTCCCCCGTATTCCAAGGCCAACCTTGCCTTGGAATACGGCAACCTCGATCCTGGAATACGTCGAAACATGCAGAGGTCTACAATGGAGTTGACAGCCTCAGTGTCCATCTTAATCGACACTGGATGTCCATAAATCTGCAAAGTAACCTGGATCGGCATGACCCTCGGAGCCGAGACACATTTCAATTGCATCAAACAGTTGATGTCTTCCACGTGCAAGGCCCTGGTCCGGGGTGACCTTGGAGTTTGTCACGGAGGGCATGTCCTGCACTGCACCGGGCCACTCAGACCTTCATGAGACCACAATGGTGGGAAGCCGGCCAGCTCTCACCATCATCCTTGGGTGAAATATCACCAGGCTGCGGCAGCACCTGAAACCTGAACTCTGCCACGAACCTGCCTTGGGGCTGCTCTGTCAGAGGAACTTTGGATGTATCTGCACTGTCCCGCGACTGATACGAAGTCCAAAATGAGGGCGGCCCAAACTAGGCACACCATAATCAATGGACCCCTGCAGTTCCTGTACACCCTTCTCGCCGTGTTCACAAGAGAAGGAAAGCTCAATGGCCTGCTTTAAATCTAACATAGTTTCCACGACCAGCTTCCTCTGCGTGACCATATCATTGATAGCGGACACGAGCCAGTCCCTCAACATCTCCGAGATAGATGACCCAAACTCGGAGTACTCAGCCAAGCTCCACAGCTGAGTTAAAAAGTCCGTAACTGACTCACCAGGACCGCGTGCCACAGAGTTAAACCGATACCTTTATATAATCACCGTCGGCTTGGGGTCCCAGTGGTCCGAACCCATTGCTACCAGTTCATCAAAAGACCTGGAAACTGGTGCAGCTGGATGCGTCAAACCTTTGCTGATGCCAAATGTCTGGGCCCCACAGGCGGTCTGGAGGAAAATATTTTGTCGGTCTTCCCCCAATATTCCGTTCGCTTGGAAGAAGTAGCGTTCCGCTTATTGATTCTAATCCTCCAGACCTCCATTGAAGGCATCCAATTTTCCAATCAACTGCATTTTAAGCAATATGACATGCCGCTCCCAACAAATAAACTTCCGCCGGCTCGGCGAATCGCCGGGCAAGTCTGGAGCTGCCGTTAATCCTCGTCGGCAGTATAATAACTCAGAGGAAAGCTGCCATTAACAAAGATGGATTTATTTACATATTTACAATAGTCTGTGTAATGCAGTATCGCACTCCCAATGCAATCCTAGCTGGGGGGACATGTTACACCAGGCCCTGAGTTGGGCCTGCTTTTATACCCTGCTCATAACGAACCCCAGGTGGTCGGACTCTTGAAATGGACACGCTGGGCCTCACTGAGGCACGGGCCCTGGCAGGGTCTGTGGACATTGCGTACAAAAATACACTGGCTTTTGCTCCCGGGCGCACGGCACCCCCCTGGGCTGCGTGGCACCCCGTCGCGGCAGTCCCCCAGTCTTTCCCGCTAACCCCGCAGGCCGGCACCGCTAGACAGCCCGTTTTCACCGCCGTCCAATGCTGCTTCTTCTGTGGCCAAACGAATCATCCGCGCGCACGCTGCCCGGCCCGCACCGTCACCTGCAAAGGGTGCGGCAAGAAAGGCCACTATGTCGCAGTCTGCCAGGCCCGTGCCGTGGCAGCGGTTGCCAGCAACTATCATCAGCCTTTGTTCCAGGTCCCGGCTGTCTAAGGCCCACCGCCGCCCTCCTACCCACCGGCAACGTGCGACCCACAGGCGCGGCCATTTTGCCTCCCGGCCACCACGCTGGGTGGATGGGCGGCGCCATTTTGTCCCTCGCCGACGCCATCTTCTGTATCCCCGGACTCCATGTGCGACCCGTGGCTGACGCCATCTTGGATGGGGCCTCAAGCCCCCAGCACCGCCGACTCCACGCTGCCTGACCAGAACTCCTCCTTGCTACAGCTGGCCTCCGTTACCCGGAACCGGCCTCAGGCCCCCAGCACTGCCGACTCCACGCTGTTTGACCAGACCTTCCCTTGCTGCATCTGGCCTCCGTGACCCTGGACCAGAGTCGGCCCCGGACGCTAGCGAAAGCCACCACAACGATCGCTATCAACGGCCACGTGACGTCGTGCCTGATCGACTCCGGGAGCACAGAACGCTTCGTCCACCCCGACACGGTAAGGCGCTGTTCCCTTGTCACCCATCCCGTAAACCAACGGACCTCCGTGGCTTCCGGGTCACACGCAGTGGAGATAAAGGGGTTCTGCCTAGCGAACCTCACTCTCCAAGGCAGGGAATTCCGCAATTTCCGCCTGTACGTTCTGCTGCACCTCTGCGCAGCCACCCTCCTTGGGCTGGATTTCCAGTGCCATCTGAAAAGCCTGACTTTTAAATTCGGCGGCTCTATTCCCCCCCTTACTGTCTGCGGCCTCGCGACCCTTAAGGTCGACCCGCCTTCCCTGTTTGCGAACCTCACCCCGGATTGCAAACCCGTCGCCACCAGGAGCAGACGGTACAGCGCCCAGGACCGGACCTTCATCAGGTCCGAGGTCCAAAGGCTGCTGAAGGAAGGGGTCATCGAAGCAAGCAACAGCCCCTGGAGGGCTCAAGTAGTGGTGGTAAAGACCGGGGAGAAACATAGGATGGTCATCGACTATAGCCAGACCATCAACCGGTTTACGCAGCTGGACGCGTACCCTCTCCCCCGTATTGCCGACCTGGTAAACAGGATTGCGCAATACAAGGTCTTCTCCACGGTGGATCTCAAGTCTGCCTACCACCAGCTGCCCCTCCGTCATGGGGACCGCCAGTACACTGCCTTCGAAGCAGATGGGCGGCTCTATCACTTTTTAAGGGTTCCCTTCAGTGTCATGAACGGGGTCTCGGTCTTCCAGCGTGAGATGGGCCGAATGGTTGACCGGTACGGCTTACGCGCAACGTTCCCGTATCTTGATAACGTCACCATCTGCGGCCATGACCAGCGGGACCACGACACCAACCTCTGAAAAGTTCTCCAGACCGTGAACCTCCTTAATCTGACCTACAATAAGGAGAATGCGTGTTTAGCACCCACCGTCTAGCCATCCTAGGCTACGTAGTGCAAAATGTTCCCGTACCAGCCTCCCCGACAGGCGCCGGAATGTGGCGACTCGGGGCTTTCCACAGTAACTTCATTGAAGCCTACTTGTGACAATAAGCGATTTTCATCTAATTTTCATTTCATTTCATTTAATTTCATTTCAAATGGAGTCATAGGCCCCGACCCTGAACGCATGCGCCCCCTCATGGAGTTCCCCCTCCCTCACTGCCCCAAGGCCCTAAAGCGCTGCCTCGGCTTCTTTAGCTATAATGCACAATGGGTCCCTAATTACACAGACAAGGCTTGACCCCTGATCCAGTCCACAACCTTCCCCCTGTCGACGGCTTTCTTTTCCCGCACTCTCCATGCCTCCGGAATTCACCACTCCTCGGTCGAAAAGGAGGCCCAGGCCATAGTAGAAGCTGTGCGACACTGGAGGCATTACCTGGCCGGCAGGAGATTCACTCTCCTCACGGACCAACAGTCGGTGGTGTTCATGTTTGATAATGCACAGCGGGGCAAGATTAAGAACGACAAGATCTTGCGGTGGAGGATAGAACTCTCCACCTTCAATTACGAGATCTTGTACCGTCCGACAAAGCTAAATGAGCCTTCTGATGCCCTGTCCCTCGGCACTTGTGCCACAGCACAAGTGGACTGCCTCCGATCCCTCCACGAGGACCTCTGCCACCCGGGGGTCACTCGCTTTTTCCATTTTATCAAGTCCCGCAACCTGCCCTACTCCATCGAGGAGGTCAGGACAGTCACCAGGGACTGCCAAATCTGCGCGGAGTGCAAACCGCACTTCTACCGGCCAGAGAGAGCGCATCTGATAAAGCTTCCCGTCCCTTTGAACGCCTCAGCATGGATTTCAAAGGCCCCCTCCCCTCCACCGACCGCAACACGTACTTCCTTAACGTGATTAATGAATACTCCCGGTTCCCATTCGCCATCCCCTGCCCAGACATGACCACAACCACCGTCATCAAGGCCCTCCAGGGTATCTTTACACTGTTCGGTTTCCCCACGTACATACACAGTGATAGGGGGTCCTCCTTCATGAGCGACGAACTGCGTCAATTCCTGCTCAGCAAAGGCATCGCCTCCAGCAGGACGACCAGTTACAACCCCCAGGGAAACGGGCAGGTAGAGAGGGAGAACGGAACGGTCTGGAAGACCGTCCTGTTGGCCCTTCGGTCCAGGAATCTCCCAGTCTCCCGCTGGCAAGAAGTCCTCCCAGTGGCCCTTCACTCCATTCGGTCGCTGCCCTGTGCTACCACAAACCAGACACCTCACGAACATCTCCTTGTCTTCCCCAGGAAGTCCTCCTCCGGGACCTCGCTCCCAACCTGGCTAGTGACACCCGGACCCGTCCTGATGCGGAAACATGTGAGGGAGCACAAGTCGGACCCGTTGGTTGAGCGGGTCCACCTGCTGCATGCCAACCCCCAGTACGCCTATGTAGCATTCCCTGACGGCCGCCAAGACACGGTCTCCCTTCGGGACCTGGCGCCCGCCGGAGCCCCACGTGCACCCGCACCATTGCCCCCACCCCCACCCTCCCCGCAGCACCTGACCGGAGGGCCAGTACTGCCGCCGCCCCTACTCAGCGCCGAACAGGCACCGGCGCCCCCTACAGGTGCCCCTTCCCCCTGCCCATTTTTCACCCCAACAGCGCCGCCTAGGGGTGACAAAGCTGCCAGGGAGGAAGACACCACGTTCCTGGAGCCACAACCGCCGGGGCCTACACCAGGATCATCGCCAAAGCCCAGATGCTCCAGAAGGATGACCAGGCCACCCGATCGTCTGATTGCTGCACCATAAAACAATAAAAACTTTCTCTGTTACCCTCGACATCACAGTACCTGCAATACCTGGTCCTACCATGCAAAAGGCGACAGTAACACTGGCCATCACCCCGCTGGGTCCTTTTTTTTACCAGGGGGTGAATGTGGTAATACCAGGTATTGCAGTACCTGAGAGGTGGATGACCATTGGCTAGACCTAGGAGTCTACCATTGGCTAACGTACATAGCTCTGCCCTGAGAGGCGGGGTATACGAACCAATGCCATCCCAGCAGCCTTCACTTTCTGTATCGGAGCTGCTGGGTACAGTTCTAGATAATTAAAGCCGATTAGTATGACTCTCCTTGTCTCACGAGTAATTGATTGTGCATCAATAATATTGATTAGGACTTTCGGGTGCAGCGATGACCAGCTGAGTCGCACGTTTCGGCAGCTCCCGGTGAAACGGACTTTTGGGCTCTTGATAGGAGCCCCAACGGCAATTTTGACGGCTAAAAACACTGTGCGGTAAACCAGAAGGGAATCCCCCCTGGATACGGATGAAAAAAGGAGGAGAAAGTGGCCGGATTGCAGTGGATCCTTTAGAACAGCGGCAAGGAAGGCAAGCAAAAACCAAGATGGCGTCGGAAGGTGGCAGTTTAACATGGGGCCCTGAACAACAAGAGTTCTTGAAATGCTGTGTGGAAGAGCTCAAAAAGGAAATGAAGAAAGAGCTGTTGGCCCCGATACTACAGGCGATCGAAGGGCTAAAGGAGGAACAAAAGACCCAGGAGCGGGAGCTTCGGGTCGTGAAGGCAAAGGCAGCCGAGAATGAGGACGATATACAGGGCCTGGTGGTGAAGACGGAGATGCATGAGGCACATCAGAAACGATGTGTGGAAAGGTTGGAGGCACTGGAGAACAACGCAAGGAGGAACAACTTGAGGATTCTTGCTCTTCCTGAAGGTGCGGAGGGAGCGGACGTCCGTGCATATGTGAGCACGATGCTGCACTCGTTAATGGGAGCGGAGGCCCTGGCGGGTCCGTTGGAGGTGGAGGGAGCATACCGAGTGATGGCGCGAGGACCGAGAGCAGGAGAAATTCCCAGAGCCATAGTGGTGAGATTCCTCCGTTTTAAGGATAGAGAAATGGTCCTTAGATGGGCAAAGAAAACTCGGAGCAGTAAATGGGAGAACGCGGTGATCCGCGTTTACCAAGACTGGAGTGCGGAGGTGGCGAGAAGGAGGACGAGCTTTAATCGGGCCAAGGCGGTGCTTCATAAGAAGAAGATAAAATTTGGAATGCTGCAACCGGCAAGACTGTGGGTCACATATCGAGGGAGGCACCACTACTTTGAGACGGCGGATGAAGCGTGGACTTTTATTGTGGAAGAAAAACTGGAATGAGCGGGTTATTAAAAAGAACGTTTGAACAAAGTGGTGGGGCGAATGTGGGGGGCGAAGAGGGGGGTTAAAAAGGGGGGAAAGAGGAGTTTTATGTACTAATCCTGCGATGTGGTAACTTTTCTCTCTTCCACAGGTGGTGATGGGGGGAGGAGGGGAGGTGGAGGAGATGGGGCATTAGCCATTGGGGGTGGGGCCAAGGGAGAAGCGCGGGCTTGGTTCCCGCGCTATGATAATCATGGCGGGAATAGAGAAGGAGGAAGGAGGGGGCGTCGCACGGTGCGAGCCGAGGTCACGGGGGGAAGCCGAGGTCGGCCAGAGTTTGCTGACTTCTGGGAGCAACATGGGGGGAGTAATTACGCTAGCGGGGGATCTAGCGGGGGGGTGGGAGGGGGGAATTACTGGGTTGCTGCTGGTGGGGAGAGGGGGGAGCTGGTATGGGAGGGGATGGGCGGGGGGCACCGCCTGTGGGAGATACAGCTGCGTGGGAACCGGGTGAGGAGCTGGAAAAAGGGGATGGCTAATCGACAAGGGGGGGGGGGGGGTAGGAAGCCCCCCAACCCGGCTGATCACGTGGAACGTGAGAGGGCTGAACGGGCCGATAAAGAGGGCACGGGTACTCGCACACCTTAAGAAACTTAAGGCAGATGTGGTTATGTTACAGGAAACGCACCTGAAACTGATAGGCCAGGTTAGGCTACGCAAAGGATGGGTGGGGCAGGTGTTCCATTCGGGGCTAGATGCGAAAAACAGGGGGGTGGCTATATTAGTGGGGAAGCGGGTAATGTTCGAGGCAAAGACTATAGTGGCGGATAACGGGGGCAGATACGTGATGGTGAGTGGCAAACTACAGGGGGAGACGGTGGTTTTGGTAAACGTATATGCCCCGAACTGGGATGATGCCAATTTTATGAGGCGGATGCTAGGACGCATTCCGGACCTAGAGATGGGAAAGCTGATAATGGGGGGAGATTTTAATACGGTGTTGGAACCAGGGCTGGATAGGTCGAAGTCCAGGACTGGAAGGAGGCCGGCAGCAGCCAAGGTACTTAAAGATTTTATGGAGCAGATGGGAGGTGTAGACCCGTGGAGATTTAGCAGACCTAGGAGTAAGGAGCTCTCGTTTTTCTCCTATGTCCATAAAGTCTACTCACGAATAGACTTTTTTGTGCTGGGAAGGGCGTTGATCCCGAAGGTGAGGGGAACGGAGTATACGGCTATAGCCATTTCGGATCACGCTCCACACTGGGTAGACTTGGAGATAGGGGAGGAAACAGGAGGGCGCCCACCCTGGAGAATGGACATGGGACTAATGGCAGATGAGGGGGTGTGTCTAAGGGTGAGGGGGTGCATTGAAAAGTACTTGGAACTCAATGATAATGGGGAGGTCCAGGTGGGAGTGGTCTGGGAGGCGCTGAAGGCGGTGGTTAGAGGGGAGCTGATATCAATAAGGGCACATAAAGGGAAGCAGGAGAGTAAGGAACGGGAGCGGTTGCTGCAAGAACTTTTGAGGGTGGACAGACAATATGCGGAAGCACCGGAGGAGGGACTGTACAGGGAAAGGCAAAGGCTACATGTAGAATTTGACTTGCTGACTACGGGCACTGCAGAGGCACAATGGAGGAAGGCACAGGGTGTACAGTACGAATATGGGGAGAAGGCGAGCAGGTTGCTGGCACACCAATTGAGGAAAAGGGGAGCAGCGAGGGAAATAGGGGGAGTGAGGGATGAGGAAGGAGAGATGGAGCGGGGAGCGGAGAGAGTGAATGGAGTGTTCAAGACATTTTATAAAAAATTATATGAAGCTCAACACCCGGATGGGAGGGAGAGAATGATGGGCTTTTTGGATCGGCTGGAATTTCCCAAGGTGGAAGAGCAGGAAAGGGTTGGACTGGGAGCACAGATCGAGGTAGAAGAAGTGGTGAAAGGAATTAGGAGCATGCAGGCGGGAAAGGTCCCGGGACCGGATGGATTCCCGGTCGAATTCTATAGAAAATATGTGAACTTGCTCGCCCCGGTATTGACGAGGACCTTTAATGAGGCAAAGTAAAGGGGACAACTGCCCCCGACTATGTCTGAAGCAACGATATCGCTTCTCTTAAAGAAGGAAAAGGACCCGCTACAATGCGGGTCCTATAGACCTATTTCCCTCCTAAATGTAGATGCCAAGATTCTGGCCAAGGTAATGGCAATGAGAATAGAGGAATGTGTCCCGGGGGTGGTCCACGAGGACCAAACTGGGTTTGTGAAGGGGAGACAGCTGAACACGAATATACGGAGGCTGTTAGGGGTAATGATGATGCCCCCACCAGAGGGGGAAACGGAGATAGTAGTGGCGATGGATGCCGAGAAAGCATTTGATAGAGTGGAGTGGGATTATTTGTGGGAGGTGTTGAGGAGATTTGGTTTTGGAGAGGGGTATGTTAGATGGGTGCAGCTGTTGTATAGGGCCCCGATGGCGAGCGTGGTCACGAATGGACGGGGATCTGCATATTTTCGGCTCCATAGAGGGACAAGGCAGGGATGCCCTCTGTCCCCATTATTGTTTGCACTGGCGATTGAGCCCCTGGCGATAGCGTTGAGGGGTTCCAAGAAGTGGAGGGGAGTACTTAGAGGAGGAGAAGAACACCGGGTATCTTTGTATGCGGACGATTTGTTACTATCTGTGGCAGACCCGGCGGAGGGGATGCCAGAAATAATGCGGATACTTGGGGAGTTTGGGGATTTTTCAGGGTATAAATTGAACATGGGGAAAAGTGAGTTGCTTGTGGTGCATCCAGGGGAGCAGAGTAGAGAAATAGAGGACCAACGTTGAGGAATGTAACAAGGGACTTTCGTTACCTGGGGATCCAGATAGCCAAGAATTGGGGCACATTGCATTGGGTAAATTTAACGCGGTTGGTGGAACAAATGGAGGAGGATTTCAAGAGATGGGATATGGTATCCCTGTCACTGGCAGGGAGGGTGCAGGCGGTTAAGATGGTGGTCCTCCCGAGATTCCTCTTTGTGTTTCAGTGCCTCCCGGTGGTGATCACGAAGGCTTTTTTTAAAAGGATTGAAAAGAGCATCATGGGTTTTGTGTGGGCCGGGAAGACCCCGAGAGTGAGGAAGGGATTCTTACAGCGTAGCAGGGATAGGGGGGGGGCTGGCACTACCGAGCCTAAGTGAGTATTATTGGGCTGCTAATATTTCAATGGTGAGTAAGTGGATGGGAGAGGAGGAGGGAGCGGCGTGGAAGAGATTAGAGAGGGCGTCCTGTAGGGGGACTAGCCTACAGGCTATGGTGACAGCCCCATTGCCGTTCTCACCGAGGAACTACACCACAAGCCCGGTGGTGGTGGCTACACTGAAGATTTGGGGACAGTGGAGACGGCATAGGGGAAAGACTGGAGCCTTGGGGGGGGGGGGTCCCCGATAAGAAACAACCATAGGTTTGCCCCGGGGGGGAATGGATGGGGGATATGGAATGTGGCAAAGAGCAGGAATAACGCAACTGAAAGATCTGTTTGTGGATGAGAAGTTCGCGAGTCTGGGAGCGCTGACCGAGAAATATGGGTTGCCCCAAGTGAATGCATTCAGGTATATGCAACTGAGGGCTTTTGCGAGGCAACAGGTGAGGGAATTCCCGCAGCTCCCGACACAAGAGGTGCAGGACAGAGTGATCTCAAAGACATGGGTGGGGGATGGTAAGGTGTCAGATATATATAGGGAAATGAGGGACGAAGGGGAGACTATGGTAGATGAACTAAAAGGGAAATGGGAAGAAGAGCTGGGGGAGGAGATCGAGGAGGGGCTGTGGGCAGATGCCCTAAGCAGGGTAAACTCGTCGTCCTCGTGTGCCAGGCTAAGCCTGATTCAGTTTAAGGTATTACACAGGGCGCATATGACTGGAGCACGGCTCAGTAAATTTTTTGGGGTGGAGGATAGGTGTGCGAGGTGCTCGAGAAGCCCAGCGAATCATACCCATATGTTTTGGTCATGCCCAGCACTACAGGGGTTTTGGATGGGGGTGACAAAGGTGCTTTCAAAAGTAGTGGGGGTTCGGGTCGAACCAAGCTGGGGGTTGGCTATATTTGGGGTTGCACAAGAGCCGGGAGTGCAGGAGGCGAGAGAGGCCGATGTTTTGGCCTTTGCGTCCCTAGTAGCCCGGCGCAGGATATTGCTAATGTGGAAAGAAGCCAAGCCCCCGGGGGTGGAGACCTGGATAAATGACATGGCAGGGTTTATAAAGCTAGAGCGGATTAAGTTCATTCTCAGGGGGTCGGCTCAAGGGTTCACCAGGCGGTGGCAACCGTTCGTCGAATACCTCGCAGAAAGATAGATGGAATGGAAAAAAGAAGGCAGCAGCAGCCCAGGATCCGGGGGGGGGGGGGGGGGAAGGAGGAACCAGAAGGACTCTCAGGGTTGTTAATATATACTGTATAATATGTATAGGTCGTTGCTACAGATAATTATATATTAGACTGTTAAATTATATTTTTGGAGAGTGTTACTTGTGATAAGGCAGTTGCCAATTAGGGTTAGTTTTCATTTTTGTTATTTATTATTTATTCATTTTCTGTTTATAAAATAGGTCATTGTTATTTGTGTTGTTATAATATTGTGTAAAGGATGCACAATGTACTGTGTTGGTTGACCAAAAATTTTCAATAAAATATTTTAGTAAAAAAAATAATATTGATTAAATGAAAGTACTGCAAGGAATGAATGTTTTAATACTTTTAGGACCAGTATGCTTTTGGCTCATACACACAGCATTTAAAGATTTTTAAAAATTTGAATAAGGCTGAGTCACTTCACACCCACCACCAGCCTTGGTAACGGCAGGTCTATCTTGTAATCTTCAGGTCATTCTAATTGCTCCTACAAACATGCTCCCCTCCTGCATGAGGCAGCCGCCCAGTC
Source organism: Scyliorhinus torazame (assembly GCF_047496885.1). NCBI lineage: Eukaryota > Metazoa > Chordata > Chondrichthyes > Carcharhiniformes > Scyliorhinidae > Scyliorhinus > Scyliorhinus torazame. The sequence goes on from NC_092707.1 coordinate 174,627,608, forward strand.
TGCATTGCAGATGGACTCCACATCTGCCTCTTGACTTGCACCAAGCCTTCCTCCATCTGCCCACCTCTCAATTATTTTCCAGACCCTACTGATTGTCTCCAGGAGTCCAGAGACCCCCAATTTTTTTTTTAAAATTTAGAGTACCCAATTCATTTTTTCCAATTAAGGGGCAATTTAGCGTGGCCTATCCATCTACCGCAAAACCCACGCAAACACGGGGAGAATGTGTAAACTCCACATGGGCAGTGACCCAGAGCCGGGATCGAACCTGGGACCTCGGTGCTGTGAGGCAGCAATGCTAACCACTGCGCCATTGTGCTGCCCGAGAGACCCCAGTTTGAGATCCATTGCATTAAAACACCTAAAGGACTTGCCATCCAGATACTTTGGTTCATGGAAGTGAATTGGCAGCTGAAGCAAGATAGTGGTTGTAATTGGTTTGGAAACAAAGGTTTTGCAACGCAGAAATCAGATGTAAACACAGTAGTCACAGAAATGCAGATAAAATAATATGCAAAGAAAAACTCTAACTTGCCAGCCAAATAATTAAACAGCCACACTTGCAACAAGCATTCTCCCACAGTCAAGACTGTCCATAATTATTTCAAATGGGTTTGCAATGCAGCCAGTGCCGAAAAAGTCACAGGATCCGGCCAAATTCCTATTTAAGTGCAATCGGGAACCTTAATTAACGCACTCAGGCCTTAAACCCAACCAGAAAAATGCTAAGACTTTTTTGCTGCTTCAACAAATTAGTCGTTTGATCTGCAACAAAAGCAAAATACTGTGGATGCTGGAAATCTGAAAAAAAACCCGGAATACATTTTGGAAATCTCTTCAGTTAAGGTAGCAACTGTGGAGAGAGAAGCAGAGTTAATTAGATGTGGGGGGGGGGGAGGGGGAGGGAGTGTTATGGAGGCGTCCAGGGTCTCCCCAGCCAACTAGTGGGCCGTAAGGGACTTGCGTTGATTCCTTCGGGAAGATCTACTGGTATTAAGTGTTTCCCAGGCATGCGTGGCCACTGGCTGGCCTTCCCTGGGACTAATGGAATGGGTAGGGGTGGGGAAATCCCACCCACTGAGAGCTGCTAGCTCTTTTTCGGTCACCAGGTTGGCAGTGACTGCTGTGGGAATGACAACCGCCAAAGGCCCAGGATCGAGGAGTGACCCAGGTGTCACGAGTGTCCCTTTAAGAAAGGTTTTTGTCTTATCACATGGCTTCAGTGATGTCATTTTGTGGGTGGAGATGGGCTGTGGCTCTGTGAGCTGTTTTACTTTCGCTTTTGTTTTGACTGCTGTGGCTCAGGCAGGAGAAAGAAGTATTTTGCCTGTCTCTCTCTATTTTCATTTCAAATACCTGTTCCAGTAAAAAAAAACATTGATTATAGCTACCAGTTTTTGTAAATTAAAAGATATAGTTTGCTTTCCGGAAGGGTTTAAACCTGCTAGTGAGACAGGGTCAGAATCTCAGGGAAAGCCAATCTTATTCAAGTGAGAATGCAGAGTGCCGGGTCACGCCCTTGAAAAGGAGTTTTTGGTTTATGGGGTTTTGTTTTTGAATTGGAACAGTTATGGGGGAATTCATTAAGTGTTACATATAGATTACTGTAGCTGTGGGATGTCTTTATGTTTGTAATTGATAAAAATGTTTACATAAATGTTAACTAAGTTCTTAGAATAAAGCTTATTTTGATTAAAGTGTCTCGGCAGACTGTTGAATCACACCTCTTGTGCTCATCCTAGCCAAATTCAACAAAAAGTTATAGGTCAGGTGAACTTCATAATATACTTTGGAGTTTCTAAACTCTGGCCCATAACACAGGCCACAAGTAAGTTATGGTTGGAGAGAGGGATTTCATGGGGCGGGGGTCACCAGGAAGCTGCTCTCAGCAACCCCCACCCCGCTTGTGCTTTTGGGTCCCGCGATCAGGCACTTTGAACGATGGAGTCCCCGCCTCGCCACCCCTCCCGAGGATCTCAAGCAACCCACACAGGTTTGCTTGATATGGTCCTTGACTGACAATAGGCCCACTAACCATTGGGTTAAAACTAGCGGTGGCAGAATGAGGCCCATTAATGGTCATTTCAAAAAAGTGTATTCATAGGGTGTGGGCGTCAGCATCAATTACCCCAAATTGCCTCCGACTATGTGGTTGAGCTGCCTTCTTAAATCGCTGTATTCCATTTTCATTTTTTATTTTTAAATTTTTTTTCCAATTAAGGGGCAATTTAGCATGATCAATCCACCTACCCTGCACATCTTTGGGTTGTGGGATTGAGACCACGCAGACATGGGGCGAATGTGCAAACTCCACATGGCCAGTGAACCAGAGCCGGGATCAAACCCGTTGCATTCCATGTGGTATAGGTACACCCACAGTGCTGTTAGGGAGGGTAATGAAGGATTTTGAACCAGCGACAGTGAAGGAACGGTGATATATTTCCAAGTCAGGATGGTGAGTGGAAGGAGTATGAAAGCTCTACCTGCTTCACATTTGGAGATGATAGCACACTAACGTGGTGCAAAAGGGTAGTGCTCCCTTGCAGAATAGCTGGGATCAGTCTTTTCATCAGTACTGATGTGGTCTCTAGCAAGATACGTCTATAGTTAAGTAGATCTTCAATTAAAAAAGCACAGATGATGCCAGATATCAAGAATGACAGTGCAATCGTGATCAGGAAAACTGTCAAACTACATTTTACTAGGTCAGGCCATTACTGCCATTCATTAAGGAAGGCAGAAATTTCTTGTCAGAGTTCAAGAAGTCTTGTCAACTATTGGGAATGAGAATTTGGTGGACAAGGAAGCTGCATAGACAGTTTGCACATCCGATGCCCCAAAAACTTCAAGCTTTATTGCAAGATGCTGGAGTGCTTGGTAAAGAATACAATGACCTTATTGAGCAAGACATGATTCAATGTGAAATTTACATTAAATGTCAAAAGTCATGACAACGTCCTGTTGTGACCTTGCCACGAGCCAGGGAATTTAACAATGCAGTGGCACTGTACTTAAAAGTATGCGCAAAGGACAGGGTTTTCTTTTGCTACACTGTACAGATATGGGGCAAAATTCACCCAGAAATTACAGTGTAATTTTGGGCTGGAAGACCGGTGAGAAACCAGTTAGCTGTTCTGGCATGATTTCCATGGCAATTCACCCACACTTGGTCATTGTATTGGAGCTTGGGGAGATTGTCACCCTTTTTAAAGGGTGCCTAGATCTCAAAGTTAAGCTGAAGGTCTCCCAAACCCTCCACACACAGACAGCGAAATGCCCAAAGACATGTACAACACCTCCCTCCAACCCTCAACCCCGGAGGGCCAATCTCCCCCCGCCCCCCCCATCACTCCACGTCACTCCCCCCACACCATGCAGGCGTGAGGGTGGTTCAGCCCCAACCCATTCAACCTCATTATCATTGGGGCATTGCCCCCCCCCCCACCCCCCCACGTGAGCATACCCCGCTGTGGGGTTGCTGAGGGCCCCCCAAACATTAAGGCCACCCTCGCTTTCAGCTTCCCCCATGCGCCCCCTTCATGCCCCTAGCCTTTATACACCTCCTTCACCCACCTGCCTCTATGCACCCCCTTCATGGCTATGGCCCCCCTCAGGCCCCACCCCTTGGCATTGCCCTGGCCTGTGCCAACCTGTCGACATATTATATCAAATATTGGCCCATCAACCAGATTGCAAGTTCCAGACAGTGCTGGCATGAACAGCACATGCAAAGAACTCTTTGAAAATGGTAGGCAGGCACAGTCCATACTAGGTGGTGAACATCCAAAAGTGGCTTTGGTCCTATTAGATGCCCCCTCTGCTCTAGATAGGACGAGCATTAGCCCTACTTATTCTGCTAATCTGAATGCCTTGCATGCAAGCAGGAAGACTTTCATTAAAGCTGAGGTTTCAGGGACTTCCGGTGGCAGCCATGGAGTGAGTGGTCGCACATTTGGTAACTCCCGCTCAAGGTGGCGGGGGGGGGGGGGGGGGGGGGGGGGGGGTGGCAATGCCCACAGTGGATGAAATGAATGAAATGAAAATCGCTTATTGTCACAAGTGGGCTTCAAATGAAGTTACTGTGAAAAGCCCCTAGTCGCCACATTTCGGCGCCTGTTCGGGGAGGCTGGTACGGGCAGTGGATGTGGGGCTGTTGGCAGATGAGGAGAAGTGTGAGGGGGTGAAGGCTGCCATTCGGGGGTATATGGAGCTGAACGATACGTGGGAGATCATGGCCACCATGCTGTGGGAGGCAGTCAAGGCGGTGGTTCAAATAAATTTATTTTGTTTCGAGTACACAGGGAAAAGGTGGAACGGGCAGAGATGGCAAAGCTGTGGAAGAGATTCTGAGGGTGGACAGGAGGTATTCGGAGGCCCCGGAGGCAGGGTTGTTGATGGGGCGGCAGAGGCTCCAGATTGAGTTCGGATTGGTGTCCATGGGGAAGGCAGTGGGTGGCTACAGAGGGCCGGGTATATGAGTATGGTGAGAAGGCGAGCAGGATGCTGGCCCACCAGCTGAGGAAGCAGGAGGCGGCGAGGGAGATGAAACAAGAAGGGAGGAGCTGGACCTGGTGGGGGTGAATGGGGTGTTTGAGGATTTTTATAGGAGGTCGGAGCCCGCGGTCAGTGAGAGGGAGTGTGGCGGTTCCTGGACGGGTTGGAGTTTCCCAGGGTGGATGAGGACCTGGTGCAGGGATTGGGGGCCACATTGGTTTGAGGGAGGTGATGGAGAGTATGGGGGCGATGCAGACAGGGAAGGCACCGGGCCTGGATGGGTTCCCGGTGGACTTTTATAAAAAGTTGGGGAGTGACCTGGCGCCATTGCTGATGGGGGCATACAATGAGGGTAGGGAGACGGGGAACAATGGGCACCGCCAACCTCCTCTCCTCCCCAGGCCATGTGCGACCAATGGGCGCCGTCATCTTCCTCTCCGCACAACACGTGCGTTTCACGGGCGCCGCCATCTTGCTCCACCCCCGCAATGTGCGTTCCATGGGTGCCACAATTTTGCAACCCCCAGAATCTCCGGGCGCCGCCATCTTGTCCACCCCGCAGCACGTGGACACCAACAGTGTTCCAGGACCTCAACTCAACGGCCGCCTCACTACCCGACGATCAACCACGGCTCGCCTCCATGGCAATCGACCAGTCCTGACCACATAACCTGACCAACGCATCCACCAGCGTGAAAGTCAACGGCCATGTGACCTCCTGCCTAATGGACTCCGGGAGCACCGAGAGCTTTGTACACCCAAATACGGTAAGGCGCTGCTCCATTAAGGTACACCCTACCAATCAAAAAATCTCCCTGGCCTCTGGATCCCATCGCGTAACGATCCGGGGGTACAGCACGGTCACGCTCACAGTCCAAGGCGTAGAGTTCCATGGCTTTTGCCTCTACGTCCTCCCTAACCTCTGCGCTGCACTTATCCTCGGCCTGGACTTCCAGTGCAACCTCCAGAGCCTGACCCTTAAATTCGGCAGACCCTTACCACCCCTCGCGACCCTCCTTCCCTCTTTGCCAATCTAACTCCAGATTGCAAACCCATTGCCACCAGGAGCAGACGGTACAGCACCCAGGATAAGGCCTTCATCAGGTCTGAGGTCCAGCGGTTGCTTCGGGAAGGCATCATCGAGGCCAGCAACAGCCCCTGGAGAGTTCAAGTGGTAGTGGTTAAATCTGGGGAGAAAAACCGAATGGTCGTGGACTACAGCTAGACCATCAACAGGTACACGCAGCTCGACTTGTACCCCCTCTCACGCATATCTGACATGGTTAACCAGATTACACAGTACCGGGTCTTCTCAACGGTGGACCTGAAATCCGCCTACCACCAGCTCCCCATCCGTAAATCGGACCGTCCATACACCACCTTCGAGGCAGACGGCCGGCTATATCACTTCCTTAGGGTCCCCTTCGGCGTCACCAACGGGATTTCGGTCTTCCAAAGGGAGATGGACCAAATGGTCGACCGGTACGGTTTGCGGGCCACATTTCCGTACCTAGACAATGTGACCATCTGCGGCAATGACCAGCAGGACCACGATGCCAACCTTGATAAATTTCTCCGCACACCACTCTCCTCAACCTCACGTATAACAAGGAGAAGTGTGTGTTCCGCACAAACCACTTAGCCATCCTCAGCTACGTGGTCCAGAACGGAGTTCTGCGGCCTGATCCCGACCGCATGCGCCCCCTCATGGAGCTCCCCCTCTTCCACTGCCCCAAGGCCCTCAAACGCTGCCTGGGGTTCTTCTCATATTACGCGCAGTGGGTCCCAAACTATGCGGACAAGGCCCGCCCACTCATACAGTCCACTCACTTCCCCCTGACGGTCGAGGCCCAACAAGCCTTCGCCCGGATCAGAGCTGATATTGCCAAAGCTGGAATGCACGCTGTCGACGAAACACTTCCATTCCAAGTAGAAAGCGATGCATCGGACGTCGCCCTTGCCGCCACCCTCAATCAGGCAGGCAGGCCCGTGGCATTCTTTTCCCGCACCCTCCATGCCTCTGAAATTCGGCACTCGTCCGCCGAAAAAGAGGCCCAGGCGACGATGGTGCACAAGTGGGTGATGGAGGGGGTGGGGGCTGCATGGAAGAGGCTGGAGACGGCGTCCTATGTGGGTACGAGTCTGGGGGCGCTGGCATCGGCGCCGCTGCCGCTCCCTCCAAGGAGATATACTACGAGGCCGGTGGTGGTGAGTTTAGAAGAATGAGAGGAGATCTAATTGAGGTATATGAGATGATAAAAGGCATTGAAAATGTAGGCTTGGAGTGGCAGCTTCCTTGTAGGCCAATCTAGAACAAGAGGTCATAGTTTTATGATAAGGGGTAGCAGATTTAAAACAGACGAGGAAAAATTGCTTCTCTCAAAGGGTCCTGAATTTGTAGAATTCACTACCCCTGAGTGCACTGGATTCCGGGAGTAAATTTGAGGAGTCAGACAGATTTTAAATTAGTAACGGATTGACGGGTTATGGAGAACGGGCAGGGAAGTGAAGTTGAGGCCTGTAGTGATCTCTGTATATGTAAATACATGATTAGTTAATGTGCAGTCAGTACAGTCAGATGAACACTAGATGGCAACACTAACAGGGACTATATAAGCAGGATCAAGCAGTTTCCCGATCTCTGCTCTCTTTCTCTTCATGTGTGTTGTAGCCAGAGTGTAGTGTATTATATTCATTGTTAATCTAATTCAATCTTAATTAATTCTACAAGTAGTCAAAGTATTAAAGTAAAGAGCTCACAACTATATTATTTTGCTACTCAATAAATAATTTGTCATCCACTGGAAGACTTTGACTGTTTATCATCAAGTTAAGTATAACTCGGCAAGACAAATGAGTAGCATATATATTACACCCCTGTAATATAACAAGGCCGAGAGGGGATAGAGAAGAGTTTTAAGGAAATGATTTGATGATCAAGATGTCAAGGTGGACTCCCGACCTCAGGGACAGTGAGCTTGAAGATATTTTTAAAAGGTTTTTTAACAAAATACTCCTGAAACATCAAATCAGTTGATATAAAAGTTGCATTTTTGCAAGTTGAGACATTTCAAAGGGAAGTATTTTTTAAACCACCTCAAGAAGCTGACAAAACAGAAGGGGAGTTGTGGAAATTGAATAAGTGTATTTATGGATTGAATGACCTGTCAAGAGAGTGTGGTATTTTTCCGTGAGGTTCATCCTGTTGAAAACAGGCTGCTCCCAGTTAAAGGCAGACCCACGATCGGCTCTGACGCCGGGACACGATTCTCCGGCGACCGGAGAATCAGCGCCAGTCGCTCACACACAGTCGACGCCGGTAGGGGGCTGTTGAAAGAGGCACCCGTGGCAATTCTCCGCGGTCGACCGGCCAAGTTCCGCCGGTGTGGTTCCCGTATGGTTTCACCCGGCGGGAGCTCGGACTCGCGGCCGCGGAGGCCATCCTGGTTGGTGGGGGGGGGGGGGGGGCGGGGGATCAGACTCCAGGGAGGCCTCCACGACGGCCAGGCCCGTAATCAGGGGCTACCGATCTGCGGGTGCGCGTGATCCGAGAGGAGGCCTATTTTCTTCCGTGCCGACCCGCTGTGCGGCTCCACCATGTTGTGCGGGGGCTGGCTTGAAAACGGTCGGCAAGCGCAGGTGTGGACCCGCAGCCGTAAGTGCAGGGCCCCGTATCGGCAGCAGGAGCTGCGCGGTGTACGCCGGGGCTCTGCTAACCCTCTTGAAGTCGGAGAATCACTCCGGACTTTTTGAAAAAAGTCTGGAGTGATTCGCGCCCGTTTTCCAGCGGGCATGGGGACATCGCCTCATTTTCGGAGAATCCCGGCCATGGTGTCTGCTTATCTAATATATGACCGAAGTACCATACAAGGGGCAATGTGAGTAATGTTTGCCCATAGAACGCTATGTTGATAACCATTCATTCAATAAAAAGTGTCGCTGGAAAATGGCTAAGAACAGACTTGATTAGCTTAAAAGAAATGTTGGAGACAAGGGAGATTTTTAATATACGGTAGGTTGACAAAAGCCACCAATTTTCAGACCTTTTACAAAAAGAAATGCCTGCTTATGTTTTAATGTATCTTATGTTTTAATTACAAAATGGAAAAACATTTTTTTTGCTTTGTTGTTATTGTAGTATCTATAATGTGTAAATACATTACTTTGTTTCCTTTTGTTTGGGTTGAAAAAAATGTTCTTGATTCATTTTCAAAAGCTTTAATTTAAAAGAAAGAGGAGAATCTGTCACTGCATCTGCAATTACATTGTTAAGCCAATTGCGTTGTTAAAGACAAGTGAAAATCACAGGTGCATCTATAAATGGGAGACAGCTGTAACAATGGTGGGGGACGGGGGTGAAAGGTAGTGAGAGAGTCTGTCACTCTGTTGTGCTGTCTGAAGCCTAAATCTGCTTAAGGGAAAAGACTAGTTTTTGACTCATTCTTCCACCTTATACAATTATTGGAATTGACTTCTGTTGCTAATGGACCACGTATGGAATGACCCAAACAAAAACTCTCTCGAGTCCAATATGTAAAATAGCAAGAGATCTCTTACTAGAGAAAAGTTATTTTAGAATGTTTTTGACTATGTGATCAACTTAAGAAATTCAACATGCTTAAAGTAACTCCTGCCCACTTACCTTTGTTGTAAACCAAAAACAAATGATCCATTTGTATTTTGTGTTTTTTTATTCCCAATTTAACCAGTTCTGGTCTTAGCCAATCAAAGCAAAACTGAGGGATTTTTGGAGGGTAACTTACATCAAATTATTTAACTGTTTCTTTTTTTTTAATATAAATTTAGAGTTCCCAATTAATTTTTTTTCCAATTATGGGGCAATTTAGCATGGCCAGTCCACCTACTCTGCGCATATTTGGGTTGTGGGAGTGAGACCCAGGCAGACACGGGGAGAATGTGCAAACTCCACACGGACAGTGACCCGGGGCCGGGATCGAACCCGGGACCTCGGTGCCGTGAGGTAGCAGAGCTAACCACTGCGCCACCGTACTGTCCTTTTTGTTTTAAATTTAGAGTAGCCAATTATTTTTCTTTTTCCAATTGAGGGGCAATTTAACATAGCCAATCCACCTAACCAACACATCTTTGGGTTGTGGGGGGTGAAACCCACGCAGACATGGGGAGAATGTGCAAACTCCACACGGACAGTGACCCAGCCGGGATTCGAACCTGGGTCCTCAGCGCCACAGTCCCAGTGCTAATCACTGCACCACATGCCACCCCTATTTAACTGTTTCTTGATGTGCATGGCGATGCTCATGGTGTGGAGTTTCTAAATGCCAATTTAGGAAGAGCTACTGTATTTACATTTCTTGCTGCAAGTAATTAAAAGGTTAATTTGATTCCATAAAATCGCATCTACTCAGGGACTAAGTTTCGAGGTAGCAAAGTCCTTATGATTCCAAGAATATAGAATGGAAAATATCTAAATAAAACATAATAAGAAGCAATGACATTTTCAGTAATGAAGGTCTACTCACTCACAAGTGACACAGCTCGTAGTAAAGGCAGCATCTCAATGATACTTTAGAGCCCACCCGATTTATGATAGAAGCAAAAATTAACACACAAAGGTGAGGATTAAATTTATTAAAAAGTTTAAGTTATGTTTTTTTCAATCAGTAGTGCTGTGTCAATCAAAGTAATACATGGAAACGTCTGTTGCATAAGAGAATGTACACAAGGAGGAAGAGTAGGGTGTGCCACTTTTTCCACGAGTGGGTTGTACAGTCTTAGTCACCAGCAGGATAAGTCAATGTCTCCTTTCTCCGCATTATCTATTTTGTTTATACGTGGGCAAAAAAATCATTGTAATCTGGTACTGTCAAAAATATTAGTTAAAAGTTTTCTTGTCTTCAGTGTCGAAGTGCAAGTGCTTTGGTATACTTGGGTACATTATTTTGAACCATGACAAATATATCTAAAGGCTGCAAAGATGACAATCTCTATTGTAAAAACTAAATCAAACTGCGATATATTAAATATGATCTCATTAGGCAACATTTGGGAACCTGCAGAGCCTTGTTCACACCTTGGGTCATTTTTTCCAATGTTATTCTTCCAGCTGCATAATGTCTTGAATATTTGACCAAGCACAGTTGCACCATACATGGATACATTTTATTGACAGCCACATGACTTTGCCACCATGTTCCGGTACTTTTTTAATATCACATTGTATTTCTCATCAAAGTAGAGTACTGAAGTGGCGCTGAGTTTGGTTGGTGCACAACATGGTTTTGGAACTGCTTCTGGCTTCAACAGATGAGCCTGTTGGGAGAATAAAATCTCTTAAATCTGTTTTCATCAGGTTTGTTTCCTCCCAATGCACAACTATCCAATTTTCTTCTCTCCTCCTGTTAGTTCTGTACATCAAAACTAACTTTCAGGTTCTGAACAGTGGGATGTTCATCAATGCTACTCTTTAGTCAGTACTTCAGAAAACTTGCTTGATCAATGCCTCAGAAATTTCCCATTAATCCTATCATGTCTTGTCTGAAAGTGCCAAAATTCAATGCCCAGAAAAAAGTCAAATACGAAAATGCATGAACTATATAGACAGAAAGTCACCCTTATCCCGGTCAATATTCAACAATTTCAGGATGAAAATTGGTTCCAGAGTTGCTGCTCCTTTTTATGGTTGTTTCAGAAATCAAACTGAAGCAAAGATGCTTCTTGTATCTGCCAGGTTAACCCAGTGCTCATCTCAGATTAGGAGGCGTGACTGGCAAGATTCAGTCACCTACCAGAAGACCTCCCAGTTCCATCTCCTTTGCCTTCAATAGGAAAGCATGCCTGAATGATGCAGGGCCACACTGCTTGCAAGGTTGGCAGAACGGGTAGACCCACATGACCATTTTGTGAATTGAATTTTATTGTAGGTCCAAGACCGTAAAATAATGATCCCAATTTTGTGATGGTATTGACAACAAAGCGATCAGCATTTGCTGCCATATCTGCACTCCCAGGGTTAAATTATATGGAGCGATTACACTAACCTGACAACAACTTTGGGAGTCTGTGCCAATGCTTTATCAATTACATTGTTATGATTTGTTAATGTTAATTACATTGTTAAGGTGATGGGCATTTGAACACATATAAATTGGTGATCAATGGGACACTGGGTGGAGGTGGAAGGTTGATAATGAACAAAGTCAATAAACTTTCTCAGCAAGGAAAGGTTCCTCAGTTTTGACTTTACCAACGGGTGTAGGTCCTGTTAACAATTGCACATTGCACAGCAGAACACAGAAATACAGAAGTTGTATTCAGTGATTCAAAGGTTCTCTAGATTTCCAGGCTGCAATCAAGGGGAAATACATGAGTTAACAAGAACATCTAATCTTACACTATTAGTCTCACTGTAAAGATCCTTGAAATAGTTCCAGCTTGGTGAATGGGATGTAACTGGGTTTTTTTAGCAGCATTCTCAGTTCACAATTATTGCTAAACGCCCTCACTGGCAATGTTCCCACAAGCAACCAGGAAGTTTCAATGTAGCCTGAGCAAAAATTGACCCCTCTAAGTTAAACGTCCCACACACTTAAATTAATAGGCCATGCACAACACCTACAAAAAAAAGGAGAGATGATGTTTACAGGCCCCAAAAAGCAAAATTTATATTTGTGAAATGACATATTCCTACCTCATGATAAAATAATCTTTATTTCAGTTTCAACCTTAATCATTTGTTTAACTATCTGAAATTAGAAGAGAAGGATTCAGTTGTTTTTACTTCCTCTTTTGCTTCAATGTGATTGGCTATACTTTGTTTGGTGGCATCATTGTTGCTGTAAGGCAGGAGATCCCCTTGGCCTGGTGCCAGATTTAAACTGCCTTTGGGGAAAAGGAAAATCAGGCTGCAGAGATCGCCAGATCTTTGTTGATATCTTTTTTCAAGGCCAGTGGTGAGCACTCCACGGACTGCAAAATCCAGGCCATTCATCCCACCCCACAGCCCCCATAACCGCAAACTGACAATCAAGGCAAAATGCATGGAAAAGCAGTGCAGTCTGATCCTGGTCAGGAAGCCCTTACCAATGTCTGAACAATTGCGTGGTTGGTTGCATTCATGTGGGAGTCGAGTGGAAATGAACATTCTCCGTCACAATAAAACGCTGCATAGCCCTCTGGTGCAATTATCCAGTCCTACAATGGTAAACAGAAAAAGTTAGTCCACACAGACCACCACAATATCCCAACCCTTCAAACATGGCCAGATTGTCTTCAATGAATAACATTTTGACAAAATCTTTATTCATTCCACAGCATCCAAATAAAATAGAATTCATACTCATCAGTGGAATGTAATCCAGGAGACCAAGATAGACCAAGATCTTGCCCAGCAGCGAGAAGCCAGAGAAAGCCCGGTGTAAATTCCTTTTGGAAAGGCTAGCCAGTCAGACAGGTAAACGGCCAGCAGATTGTAGCACAATCAATCACTCACGAGACGAGATGAGATGGAGTCAATCGATGGCTTTATTACGCAGACTTGTTCCCCAGCAGCACAATTACAGAATGCGGCTGCTGGGAGAATCCGGGCTCTTATACTCCGCCTTACTGGGTGGAGCCAGTAGGCGGCTGATCCAATCGGGACCCGGCGTCTATCCACCAATAGCCTCTTGGCATCACAGGGTACCGTAATCCTCCTAATGCATACCACCACATTCACCCCTTGTTAAAAAAATCCCGGCGGGGGTAGTGGGCCGTATGGTGGTAGGGGTTTACAGAGTCGGTACCTGGGATGCCACTAACACAGTGGCTATGCTCCGATATCAGACTACCAGCACTATTTACAATGCCGCTTTTACTGGGCAACTGAATTATTTACAGAGGCATTTCTTGCTTTGTTATAAAGATTCGATGAGTTGAATGGGTGCCCTGGTCGTCCTCCCCGATCGTCTCAGCCCCGGTGGTGATGCAGGCACTGGCTCGGGCACCGTCGTCTCTGGGAGCGTAGCGATGTCTCTTCCTGCTTCACTACCCCCAGGGGCCGGGGGAAGGACTGATCCACCAGGGAAGGGGGCGGCTGTGGGATGCGCCGGTGGGAGGGAGGGTGTGATTGGTGTTGGAGGGGTGCGTGGAGCTCCAGAGGGGGTGATTGGTGTTGGGGGGGTGTGTGGAGTTCCGGCGGGCGCCAGGTCCCGCAGAGAGACCGTGTCCTGTCGGCCGTCGGGGTACGCCACGCAGGCGTACTGAGGGTTCGCGTGGAGGAGATGAACCCTCTCAACCAACGGGTCCGTTTTGTGCGGCCACACATGTTTTTGGAGCAGGATGTGTCCCGGGGCTGCCAACCAGGTCGGGAGAGACGTTCCGGAGGAGGACCTCCTAGGGAAGACAAGGAGGCGTTTGTGAGGTGTTTGATTTGTCATGGTACAAAGCAGCGACTGGATGGAGTGGAGGGCGTCCGGGAGGACTGCCTGCCAGCGGGAGACTGGGAGATTTCTGGAACGTAGGGCCAGCAGGACGGTCTTCCAGACCGTTCCGTTCTCCCTCTCTACCTGACCGTTTCCCCGGGGGTTGTAACTGGTCCTCCTGCTCGAGGCAATGCCTTTGCTGAGCAAGAATTGACGCAGTTCGTTGTTCATGAAGGAGGACCCCCTATCGCTATGTATGTAGGCGGGGAAACCGAACAGTGTTCAGATGGTGCCGAGGGCTTTAATGACCGTGGCCGTGGTCATGTCGGGGCAGGGGATGGCGAATGGGAACCGGGAGTACTCGTCAACCATGTTCAGGAAGTATGTGTTGTGGTCGGTGGAGGGGAGGGGCCCTTTGAAGTCCAGACTGAGGCGCTCAAAGGGACGGGAAGCCTTTATCAGGTGCGCTTTATCTGGCCTGTAGAAGTGCGGCTTGCACTCTGCGCAGATTTGGCAGTTCCTGGTGGCTGTTCTGACCTCCTCGATGGAGTAGGGCAGGTTGCGGGTCTTCACGAAGTGAAAGAACTGAGTGACCCCCGGGTGGCAGAGGTCCTCATGGAGGGTTCGGAGACGGTCCACTTGTGCATTGGCACATGTGCCGCGGGATAGGGCATCGGAAGGCTCGTTCAGCTTTCCAGGACGATACAAGATCTCATAGTTATAGGTGGAGAGTTCGATCCTCCACCGCAAGATCTTGTCGTTCTTGATCTCGCCCCGCTGTGCATTATCGAACATAAAGGCAACCGACCGTTGGTCAGTGAGGAGAGTGAATCTCCTGCCTGCTTGGTTGAGGGTGGCCGCCAAAGCTACGTCGGATGGGTCGCTCTCGACTTGGAAGGGGAGGGATTAGTCGATCGTGTGCATCGTGGCCTTTGCGATATCTGCTTTGATGTGGCTGAAGGCCTGGCGGGCCTCTGTCGACAGGGGGAAGACAGTGGTCTGTATTAGCGGGCGGGCCTTGTCTGCGTAGTTGGGGACCCACTGGGCGTAATAAGAGAAAAAGCCCAGGCAGCGTTTCAGGGCCTTGGAGCAGTGAGGGAGGGGGAACTCCTTGAGGGGGCGCATGCGTTCAGGGTCTAGGCCTATAATTCCATTTCGCACTACGTAGCCGAGGATGGCTAGACGGCCGGTGCTAAACACACATTTCTCCCTGTTGTATGTGAGATTCAGGGCGTTTGCGGTCTGGAGGAATTTGCGGAGGTTGGCGTCGTGGTCCTGCTGGTCGTGGCCGCAGATGGTGACGTTATCGAGGTACGGAAACGTGGCCCGCAAACCGTACCGGTCAACCATTCGGTCCATCTCCCGTTGGAAGACCGAGACTCCATTAGTGACGCCGAATGGAACCCTTAAGAAGTGATAGAGCCGCCCATCTGCTTCAAAAGCAGTGTATTTGCAGTCACTCGGGCGGATGGGGAGCTGGTGGTAGGCGGACTTAAGGTCCACTGTGGAAAAGGCCTTGTCCTGTGCAATCCGATTGACCATGTCGGATATGCGGGGGAGAGGGTATGCATCCAGCTGCGTGTACCTATTGATGGTTTGACTATAGTCTATGACCATCCTCTGCTTCTCCCCGGTCTTTACAACTACCACCTGAGCTCTCCAGGGACTATTGCTGGCCTGGATTATGCCTTCCCTCAGCAGCCGCTGGACTTCTGACCGGATGAAGGTTCGGTCCTGGGCGCTGTACCGTCTGCTCCTGGTGGCGACGGGTTTGCAAACCGTGGTGAGGTTCGCAAACAGGGAAGGCGGGTTGACCTTGAGGGTTGCGAGGCCGCAGATAATGAGTGGGGGTATAGGGTCACCGAATTGAAACGTTAAACTCTGGAGGTTGCACTGAAAATCCAACCCCAGGAGTGTGACAGCACAGAGGTGGGGGAGGACGTAAAGCTGGTAGTTCTCGAACTCCTTCCCCTGCACCGTGAGGTTCGCAATACAAAACCCTTTGATCTCTACAGAATGGGATCCTGTTGCCAGGAAAATCTTTTGGTTACTCAGGTGGATTGGAAGGGAACAGCGTCTTACCGTATTGGGGTGTATAAAACTCTCCGTGCTCCCAGAGTCGATCAGGCAGGGCGTCTCGTACCCGTTTATGAGTACCGTCGTTGTTGCCGTTTGGAGCGTTCGGGGCTGCGACTGGTCCAGGGTCACCAAAGCCAGTCGCTGTTGCTGCATCGGGGCGTTTTCCTCAGGCCCTGTGGGGCCGTCCATTCCGGGGTCCTTAGCCGTCAGCCAAGAAGGTGGCGTCCACGGGTCGCAGCAGGCCGCAAAAGTAGCAGCGGGGCCCCCCCGGGTGGTCTGGCGCTCTGGCAGCACAGGCCTGTGGGGGGATGGGGGGGTGCCGGGGGGTCGGTCGCGGCGGGGGTCCACGGTGCCCAAGGGGCTGCCGCGCGGTCGGGGCGTAGGCACGGGCGTTCTGTGATGCCACATCGAGCGAGGCAGCGAGGGCCCGTGCCTCCTTGAGGCCTAGTGAGTCTCTTTCCGGCAATCACTGGCGAATTTGGGAGGAGAGCTTACCTGCCACGAAAGCATCCCAAATTAGTAGCTCCGTTTGTTCATTAGCCGAAACCGGTGGGCAGTTGCAATTTCTCCCCAGTATTAACAGCGCACTGTAGAATTCGTCCAGCAATTCCCCGGGGATTTGCCATCTCGTTGCGAGCTGGTGGCATGCGTAGACCTGGTTGACGGGCCGAATGTAGATTCCTCTCAGCATGGCGAGCGCCGACTGGAAATCCTCCGCGTCCTCTATGGGAGTGTAGATTTCCGGGCTCACCCTGGAATGCAGGACCTGCATTTTGTGGTCTTCTGTAGGTACGCAGGTGGCCGTTCGGAGGTATCCTTCAAAACACGCTAACCAATGTTTAAAAGTGGCCGCTGAGTTTGCTGCGTGGGGGCTGATTTGCAGACACTCCAGAGTGATTCGGAGCTCCATGTTCTTTAAAGTTTGCGTAATAAATTGTAGCCCAATCAATCACTCACGAGATGAGATGAGAAGGAGTCAATCGATGGCTTTATTACACAGACTTGTTCCCCAGCAGCACAGTTACAGAATGCGGCTGCTGGGAGAACCCGGGCTCTTATACTCCGCTTTACTGGGTGGAGCCAGTAGGCGGCTGATCCAATCGGGACCCGGCATCTATCCACCAATAGCCTCTCGGCATCACAGGGTACCGTAATACCCCTAATGCATACCACCACACAGATCAAGGCCCCCAGGGTGGAAATCCTGTGCCCCGCCCCCCCCCCCCTTTCCCCAGGCTGCCAGCCAATCAAAGGACGGGAGCTTCTTAGTGCTGTCAGTATCACTGGGGAGCAGTGGTAGTTGCAGGCAATGCACCCACCAGAGGCCCGGGATAAATGAAAAGCCACATTTGAGTCAGGTAGGGATGGGGGTTGCGGGGTATGAGCTGCAGGAGAAGGGGAGAGGAGAATTGGAGGCAAAGCCCCAGGAATGACTTTCTGGGTGCTCCCCTTCCTGATACCAGGGACCTTGGTCAAGCACTGAGTGGCCTGACAACAAGGGATCTACCCCAAGAGCCCGCAGGCAAACCCAATAGTGTTTCCTTTCAGGCTTCCCCTGTAGTGACTGCCCTGCTCACTAATGGTTGAATACCATTGGTGGTGAGATGAAGTCCTTAATTGGGCATTAATTGCCCACTTAAGTGCCTTAATTGGTGTCGTGGCAAGATGGTCATCCACAAGTCTTCCGGATCGAGGCCACCTTCTGGCCGGTTAAATGTCCCACCACATCCAAAATAGCCTAGGGGACATTAAATTCCACCTATTAAACTCTTGGAATTGACAGTGTCATTTCTGTACAACAGCTTAAACCCTAACAACATAAATATAATTGACATTGAGGAGAAGGAGTTACCCTGATATACATCCTATCTCTTTAAACACATTTGACCATTTGCTTTAGACTCTCGGCAGGTGCAAGAAAATGACTATTTGCCTTGGGCTGACCAGCTTTGAACCAAACATTGAAACAAACACTGGTCACATGTAACTCTATCATTGTAATATTAACTCTGAAATGCAAAATGTACGAATCACAAAAATGTTAGAATCCAGGTACAGGAAGTAATTTGAAAGGCAAATCAAATGTTGCCCTCTATTAAGGGAGATGGAGTATAAACGTTGGGATGTCTTTATTGTACAGCTGGGCATTGGTGAGACCACACCTGGAATAGTGTATACAGATTTGGTCTCCTTACTTATACTTGCATTGGAAACAGTTTAGAGAAGGGTCAAGAGGCTGATTCTTGATTTGAAGGAGTTGTCTTGTGAGGAAATGTTGAGCCGGTTGAATCTGTGTTGGGGATTAGAAGAATGAAAGGCTATCTTATTCAAACATATAAAATTCTGAGTGGACTCGGCAGGGGAGATGCTGAGAGATTGTTTCTCTCGTGGAAGAATCTAGAACTAGGGGACACGGTTTAAAAATAATGCATCTCCCATTTAAGATACCGATAAAGAGGAAATTCTTCTCTCAAAGGATCATTTGGAATTCTCTTCGCCAATGGAGGCTGGGTCACTGAATATATTCAAAGTCGGGTTGGACAGATTTTTTGATTGACTGGGGTGTCATAGCTTCTGGGGGACAGGCAGAAAATTGAAGGTAAGGTCACAATTAGGTCAACATTAATCGTTTGGCAAAGCAGGCTTGATGGGCTGACTGGCTTACCCACAGAATCTGTACAGTATAGAAGGCCATTCAGCCCATTGTGTTTGTACTGGCTCTTCAAATGAGCAAATATCAAATCCCCTCTCAATCTTTGTTTCTCCAAGCAAAACAGTCCCAATTTTTCCAATCAATCTTCAGAACTGAAGCTCCTCATTCCAGGAAACAATCATTCACATGAATCATTTCTGCACTCTCTTGAATGCCTTCACATCTTTCATAAAGTGCCGTGCCCAGAACTGATTGCTATACCCCATCTGAGACAAAATTGATTTCTTATATACTCTGAATTATCTCCTCTTTCACTGCAACCTGGGTAGTGCCTTCTTCCTTGGTAAAGACAGATGCAAAGTATTCAATTAAAGCCTCAGCTACGCACTCTTCTCCCTTTTGGTCCTCAATCGGGCACACTCCTTTTACTATATATATTCTTCAAGAAGACCTTGAGATTCCCTTTTATGTTAGCTACTAATATCTTTTCATTTTCCCTTTTTTCTTATGCTTTTTCACCTCCCGATTTGGGGGGGGCGGGGGCATGGTGGAAGAGTGGTGAGCACTGCTGCCCCACAGCACCAGGGACCCGGGTTCAATTCCAGTCTTGGATGACTACATGGAGTTTGCAATTTTTCCCAATATCTGCATAGGTTTCCTCCAGGTAATCAAGTTTCCTCCCACAGTCCAAAAATGTGAAGGTGAGGTGGAATAACCATGGTAAATTGCTCCCTTAGTGTCCAGGGATGTACATGTTAAGTTACGGGGACAGGCCGAGGGACTGGGCCTAGGTAGGGTGCTCTTTCAGAAGATCGGAGCTGACTGAATGGGCCAAATGGTCTCCTTCTGCACTGTAGGAATTCTATGATTCTCTATACCTTCTATATTCAGACTGGTTCTCAATTGTAGTTTCTACCTGACATCTGTCATAAGCGTACTTTTTCTTCATTATCTTCATTTCAATCTATCATCCAGGGAGCTCTGGATTGTTTGCCCATTTAGAAGGACATGGGTAGCAGATACATGGGAACACCATGTTCCCCTTCAAGCCATTCACCATCCTGACTTGGAAATATATTGCCATTCCTTCACTGTCGCTGGGTCAAAATCCTGGGACTGCCTCCCTAACAGCACTGTGGGTCTACCTACACCACATGGACTGCAGCAGTTCAAGAAGGCAGCTCATCACCATCTTCTCAAGCGCAATTAAGGATGAGTATATGGATGGTGGCTAAACCAGTGATGTCCACATCCCGTAAATGAATTAAAATAATTGGGTGCAATTTTCCAAATTTGTTAATGTTAGCAGGTTTGGCAGTTTGAAAGGAAACCAGTGATATTTGGCAGATACAAGATGGTTTACGTTCATGTCAATAACAGCAATGTCAGGATTCAGTGGTTTTTGGAATAATCTGGTTATTCCAGCCGTTAGATCGTTGATGACTTCTTTAGCTAGTCTCTGCATTGAATTGTATCAAAAATGTACTGATGCCCAATACAAAACATATTTTTGGGGGTGCTCTAATAATAGTTGAAATGCTTGCATTGAACAATCTGGTTCAACTATATTTTCTTTTCAATAAAACCATAACATGCAACAAAAAAACCTCTAGAACACAGCTTTTAATGAAACAATCTGGATTCTCTGGTCGGCGACGCCGAAATCGCGTTGGGCGATCGGCCGGAGAATCACAGTTGCCGACCTATTCGGGGGCTGCACCACTTTCACGATGCCCCACCCCCTCCAAAGCAGTGTACTCTCCGGGTACGCTGCGCGACGTATCGACGGCCTCAGGACATTGCCTGAGGCCCACCCCCCGATGCTTCGCCCCCGACCGGCCGAGTTCCTGACGGTGTGGATCTCTCATGCTCTCATCCGTCGGGAACTCGGCGTGGCGGCGGTAGGGCTGATCTGCGAGCAGAGGGGGGACTTTATCAGAGGCTGGGGGCACTGTGGGGGTGTGGTCCGGGGCGCGTGAGCCCGCCAAAGGGGGGACACTATTTTGCGGGCCGGGTGCGCGAGCGGCCGCCGCCATGTAGCATGGTGCAGCCGCTGCAGGCTGGCGCCTTGTGCATGCGTGGCCAGGACCCGGCAATTCTCCGGGCTGTATCGGCAGCTAGTGCCAGGTGCTCTATGCTGTCGGCATGCTAGCCCCCAGCCAAACAGAGGATCGGTGGCCGCTTTACGCCATTTATTCTGTCGTAAGATGCCACCGTTCCCACGCTGGCTTGGGGACATAGCCTCAAAATCGGAGAATCCAGCCCAATATATTTTACTGATATTTTTTCTGTACAGGTAGTGAACCTTAAGTCCATACGTATGTCCTTTTTAAATAAATATATTATTCAAGGCATTTTCAAATAAACAAACAAAAGCAGAAGAACAACCAAACATTATAAGCAACCAGCACCCACTTTCCCCTGCTCCCCAAATACCGCCCCTTCTCCCATCCCGCCTTCCCCATTTTATCCCCCATTCCTCCCCCCCTCAAACCTCCTCAAAGAAATCCAGAAACGGTTTCCACCTCAGGGTGAACCCATCCACCGACCCCCTCAAGACGAACTTCACCTTCTCCAGGCTCAGGAATTCCACTAGGCCGCTCACCCACACCCCGGCTTTCAGCGGCTCCGATCCCACCACCCAACCAAAATATATCTCCGGGCTATCAGGGAGGCAAAAGCCGGGACATCGGACTATCTCGCCCCCCTGGACTTCCAGATCTTCCGGCAGCCCAAATATCGCCACCTCTGGACTCGGGACCACCTCCACCCCAGCAGCTCGGACATTACGTCCACGAACCCCTTCAACCTTGGACAATTGCACACACACTGCCCACATTTATCCTCAACTCCTCAAAGAATCTACTCATCCTTGCTACCGTCATATACACCCTATGTATTACTTTAAACTGGATGAGGCTTAACCTCACATATGACAAGGACCCTTCGCAGGGCCTCTGCCCACGTCTCGGTCACCCCCTCCCCTCCTAGTTTCTCTTCCCACTTGCGTTTTATGTCCCCCACTACAGCCCCCTCCAAATCCATCAACTGCTTATAGATATCGGACACCTTCCCCTCCCTTATCTCGTCCCTCAACAGCACCTTGTCTTGCACCCCAAGGGCGGCAGCCCAGGAAAGGACGGCACCTCTCTCCTTACAAAATCCTGGACTATACGTATGTCCTTAATGTAAATTTAGAGTGTGATTACCACCAGTTGATGGTTTGCGAGAGGCCTGAAGTTGTGGATTGCTGTTATTTCTGACTGCATTCTGAATGACTGAAGCAATGACTAATACTAATGTCCCTCATCAATGCTACGAAACTCTGCTCTTTTAAGTATTGTCACTTGGGTGTTCATGTTTTCTCAGGTGCAATTGAAATCTGTTTGACATGGTGTTGTGCAGTTGGGAAGAACGATGGCCGATTCTGCGATTTGCAGATATTGTGAGAAGCCATAGCCCATGCATTCTGATCTCCTCTGCAGACAGTCATGTTTATGGCCTTCACTGAAGCAATATGATTATGAATCTTATCAACCACTTGCAAAACATGAAAACAAAAATCAGTGGAGGGGCATAAATATTGTTGCCAAGTATAAATTTGACAGAAGAGCACCCAAATAGACATGATGGACAGATGCTATACACTAAAAGAAGTGGA
The DNA here is from genome assembly GCF_047496885.1 of Scyliorhinus torazame. Lineage (NCBI taxonomy): Eukaryota > Metazoa > Chordata > Chondrichthyes > Carcharhiniformes > Scyliorhinidae > Scyliorhinus > Scyliorhinus torazame. The sequence continues at coordinate 174,649,875 of NC_092707.1, forward strand.
TGGATGGACTAATACTTATTTCTAAACCATGAAATATGCCCGATTAATATTAATGGAAGTAATGGCTGTTTAATTAAAAGTGATTGGTGATGTTAAAAATTTATTACCTACAGTATTTAATAAAAAGCCAATCACTAAAGCAAATAAAAATAGCACCTTTTAGAAGTGAAAGATCTACAGTAACCAATTATTTCACAAGTGAGCATGCTAAAAACACCTACACGCACACACACACACACTCAAAACAAAAAGAGTCACCTTACCTGCCAACCAAGGTCTCGAAAGCTAACGTACAGATCGTGCCTTTTGCATACTCGTCTGTGATCTCCAGAATTATGGGCTGCTTAATGTGCATAATTAAAAAACAAAAGGTAAATCATATTGCGGTAACTATCCTTCTTGCCTTTGAGATTAAATTAGCAATGTGGAACAAGTGCCAGACCTTAGTGATACCTCACAGGAAATTCTTTGCTTGGGTGGAGATGGAGTGCACTTTCATCCACATAACGGGGGCATTGAGTAAGGACCCTGGGGGTGGAAATCCCACCTCAAAGTGCTGACGGCCAATTAGAGACCGGCAATTCTCCACTGCTGTCAAGAGTGCATCCACCAGGGGCTCAGGATCCATGAGGGTCCCCAGGTCAAAGGTGTTAGGGTGGGAAGGAAGGGGAAGGAAGCAAGGACAGGGACTTGGCTTTCTGGTCCCACCCCCTTCCCAATGTCAGATCCCTGATGCACGATCAATTATAATTAAAGACGAGGTAGTAACATAACTGAAGGCTTTAATAGACTAGAACTGTTCCCCAGCAGCTTCGGTACGGCATGAGGGCTGCTGGGACGACACCAGTTCTTATACCTGCCTGTCAGGGCGGAGCTACATACCAAACAGCCAATGGTAAACTCCTAGGTTTAACCAATGGTCTTCAGCCTCTCGGGTACTGCAATACCTGATAATACCACAATCCCTCAATCAGGCACTGAGTGAAAGCCTGCAAGAAAACATGATAGAGTTTGTTTTTAGGGCTTCTTGTGTGGCAACTCCCCTATACTCTGCAGCGGGATGAGGCTGTTAAAAGAACATCAATTGCAACCGTTGGGAAGACTGTCTATTAACCTTCTAGTCCTGGACTTAAATCGGGCAGAGGTGAGATGGCAATGGGGCCCCCATCCAGCACTCTCTCACCCGATTAAATGCCCCCCATCTCCAAATCTGCCTCTGGCGGTGGGACAACATATTCTGTCCTATTTCTACCATTAAATTTCTCACAATGCGCTATTATTTAGAGTTAGCATTTTAAGATTTTTAATTTACCCTTTATAATTTATCCCTTCTCCAGGTTTACTGCTCTATCCTGACTCTGTCTCCCAATATGCTGTGAAATCTTTAACCACCACACATTACCTATCCACTTATCAGTAATTCTAACCAAAATAAAGCCCTTTGAGGACTGTGACAACATCCATGCATCAAAATCAAATTGTATTACAGCACATAAAATTTATTCTAACTCTGCTTTCAAGGTACTGGGCAAATAATTATGTCTTTCATGACGTAAGGGGGAATTAAGCCAATAAATGTGACTGATTTCACTCAAATTTAGTCTGGAGATAATGTGTGCATGTTCATTGTGTTACCTGACGTGCTAGGCAGTCTGTCACAGGATTCCTGTAGTTGGTTATGCTTCTTACGACCCCTACGCGATTTTGTGGCTCGTGTTATACGAATAGGTGCCTGACTTGCTCTGAAAAAGGTTACCATGAATGGCTGCTTTGATCGGGCCCCTCGTCGTCCAACTAACCCAATGGAGTCAGGGTCTAGACTGCGTCCGGGAGCTTGACAGAAACAATTTGCAATCAGTAAATGAACCAGTTTTACATGAGTGCCACATTAAATATAATTTGGATAGATTTTTATATAAAAAGTAGTATTTCTTTATTACCTTATTTTATTTCTTTCTCTCTTTATCAACGTAAGCTACACTCCAACGTGGCACATAGAATGAGCAAGCAGATTTCTGCCAGCTGTCTGTCTTAGCAAAGTAAGTAAGTCACCATAGTCTCAGATGACCATCGGCTGCTTTCTCCTTTGAGGGGGAGAGCTGACTGGTGGTGATTTAACCTGAGGATCACCACACCTCAGGTGAGGGGCAAGATTGAGAAGGCGGGGCCTTCATGAATAACCTCAGCCGGTACAGGAATTGAACCCGCGCTGTTGGCCTCGCTCTGCATCACAAACCAGCTGTCAAGCCAACTGAGCTAAACCAGCCACTCTGAAACCACAAGGAGGTGCACTGCTGTGGCTGTAAAATGGTTGGCTGAGTTTTCCTCCCTCACTGAACAGCATTTGCTCTCCACAATCTTTAATATTATAATTGATGCTCATGGCAGTTTCAGCATATAATACAGAAAAGAGTCAGTCAGAACGAGGACGAGCTCGTGGGCCTGGCGGTGAGAGTGGAGCAGACCGAGGCTCTACACAAGAGGTGGGAGGGAAGACTCGAAGACCTGGAGAACAGGTCGAGGAGAAAGAATCTGCGAATCCTGGGTCTCCCTGAGGGAGTGGAGGGGGCCGATGCCGGGGCATACGCGAGCACGATGCTCGAGGCGATGATGGGCACGAAGGCCCCTTCGAGGCCGCTGGAGTTGGACAGGGCACATCGGGTGCTGGCGAAGAAGCCCCAGGCAAACGAGCCGCCAAGGGCGATGGTGGTGAGGTTCCACCGGTTCACGGACAGAGAGTGGTTCCTGAGATGGCCCAAGAAGGAGCGGAGCAGTAAGTGGGACAATGCAGAGATCCGAATATACCCGGACTGGAGCACGGAGGTTGCAAAGCGGAGAGCGGGTTTCAACCGGGCCAAAGCGGCGTTGTACCGGAAAGAAGTGAAATTCGGAATTCTGCAGCCAGCGCGACTGTGGGTCACATACAAGGGCCAACACTATTACTTCGAAACGCCTGAAGAGGCGTGGACCTTTGTACAAGCTGAAAAGTTGGACTCTAACTGAGGGTTTGTGAGGGTGGGGGGAATGTTTGAGGTTTGATGTGTGATGGTTGTTGTATATAGGGGGTCAATCACGAGCAGGAAATGTTACATGGGCTGGGGGAGAGAGACAAGGCCGCAACAGGAGCTGCGCCAGAGGGGGCAGAGTGGGCTTTGGAAAGCACGGGTTTTTTTCCCGCGCGCGGGAAGAAAGGCGGGAAGGGGAACGAAGGAATGCATATTGATTGGGAGACTCCCACATGGGGAGGTCAATGGGACGGCGGGGGAAGCCGGGGTCAGCAGGCGTTAGCTGACTTACGGGAGTGACATGGGGGGAGCAAAAAAGCTAGACAGGGGTCTAGCGGGGGGAGGGGGGGGAGAAGTGGGGGGGGAAAGGGTTGCTGCTGCACTGGCCGAAAGGGAATGGGACACAGACGAGGTGGTCGGAACGGGGGTCCCCCGTCTGGGGGACTGGAGGGGGAGGGAGGCGTGGACATGGGACTGGCCCAGAAAAGGAGATGGCTAGTCGGTTGGGGTGGGGGGGGGGGGGGGGGGGGGTAGAGAGCCCCTCCAATCCGGCTGTGGGGTGGGGGGGGGATGAGAGCTCCTCCAATCCGGCTGATAACGTGGAATGTGAGGGGCCTGAATGGGCCGGTGAAGAGGGCTCGAGTGTTCGCGCACTTAAAGGGACTGAAGGCAGACGTGGTCATGCTCCAAGAGACACACCTGAAGGTGGCAGACCAGGTCAGGTTAAGAAGGGGATGGGTAGGACAGGTATTCCACTCGGGACTGGACGCGAAGAATAGGGGGGTGGCAATATTGGTGGGAAAGCGGGTGTCATTTGAGGCCAAGACTATTGTAGCGGACAATGGAGGGCGATATGTAATGGTGAGCGGTAGGCTGCAAGGGACGTGGGCGGTGTTGGTAAACGTATACGCCCCGAACTGGGATGCTGCAGGATTCATGAAGCGCATGTTGGGGTGCATTCCGGACTTGGAGATAGGAGGCCTGATAATGGGAGGGGACTTAAATACAGTGTTGGATCCAGCACTGGATTGCTCCAAATCAAGGACTGGAAAGAGGCCGGTGGCGGCCAAGGTACTTAGGGGGTTTATGGATCAGATGGGGGGAGTGGACCCATGGCGGTTTGCAAGGCCGCAGGCCAGGGAATTTTCTTTCTTCTCCCATATCCACAAAGCCTACTCCCGGATAGATTTCTTTGTTCTGGGTAGGGCGCTCATCCCGAGGGTGGAGGGGACGGAGTATTCGGCCATAGCCGTTTCGGACCATGCCCCGCACTGGGTGGAACTGGAGCTGGGAGAGGAGAGGGACCAACGCCCGTTGTGGCGGCTGGATGCGGGACTGCTGGCGGACGAGGCGGTATGTGGGAAGGTGAGGGGGTGTATCGAAAGGTACTTGGAGGCCAACGACAACGGGGAGGTGCGGGTGGGGGTGGTATGGGAGGCATTGAAGGCGGTGATCAGGGGAGAGCTAATCTCCATTAGGGCTCATAGGGAGAAGACAGAGGGTATGGAAAGGGAGAGGTTAGTGAGGGAGATTTTGAGAGTGGACAGGAGATACGCAGAGGCCCCGGAGGAAAGATTACTTGGGGAAAGACGACGGCTCCAGATGGAGTTTGACCTGTTGGCCACAGGGAAGGCGGAGGCATAGTGGAGGAAAGCACACCAGCTCCGTAAGAGGATGGCAGCGAGGGAAATAGGGGGAGTCAAAGATGGAAGGGGAGCCACGGTTCGGAGTGAGACGAAAATAAACGAGGTATTTAACGCCTTTTATGAAGAGCTGCACAGATCCCAGCCCCCAGCGGGGGAAGAGGGGATGAGACGATTCCTAGATCAACTGAGATTCCTGAGGGTGGAGGAGCAAGAGGTGGCTGGTTTGGGGGCACCAATTGGGTTGGAGGAGCTGAGCAAGGGTTTGGGGAGTATGCAGGCGGGGAAGGCCCCGGGACTGGACGGATTCCCGGTGGAGTTCTACAGGAAGTACGTAGACCTGTTGGCCCTGCTACTGGTGAGGACCTTTAATGAGGCAAGAGAGGAGGGGACCCTGCCCCCGACAATGTCGGAAGCGACAATTTCTTTGATCCTAAAGCGGGACAAGGACCCACTGCAATGTGGATCGTACAGGCCGATCTCGCTCCTCAATGTGGATGCAAAGTTGCTGGCAAAGGTGCTGGCCACGAGGATCGAGGACTGTGTCCTTGGGGTAATCCATGAGGACCAGACGGGATTTGTAAAGGGCAGGCAACTAAACACCAATGAGCGGCGGCTCTTAAATGTGATAATGATGCCATCGGAGGAGGGAGAGGCGGAGATAGTGGCAGCTATGGACGCGGAGAAGGCCTTTGACTGAGTAGAGTGGGAGTGCCTCTGGGAGGTGCTGCGTAGGTTTGGGTTCGGGGGAGGGTTTATCAGTTGGGTTAAGCTCCTTTACAGAGCCCCGATGGCGAGTGTAGTGACGAACCGGCGGAGGTCGGAGTACTTTCGACTGTACCGAGGGACGAGGCAGGGGTGCCCCCTGTCCCCCCTGTTGTTCGCATTGGCGATCGAACCATTAGCCATGTCATTGAGGGAGTGTAATAAATGGAGGGGGGTGGTCCGAGGGGGAGAAGAGCACGGGTGTCGCTATATGCGGATGACCTGTTGCTGTACGTGGCGGATCCAATGGAGGGGATGGTGGAGGTCATGCAGACTCTAAGGGAGTTTGGGGAGTTTTCGGGCTATAAGCTCAATGTAGGTAAGAGTGAGCTCTTTGTATTACAGGCGGGGGACCAAGAAAGAGGGATAGGGGACCTACTGCTGAGGAGGGCGGAGGGGAGCCTTCGGTATCTGGGGATCCAGATAGCCAGGAGTTGGGGGATCCTACATAAACTGAATCTGACGAGGTTGGTGGAGCAAATGGAGGAGGATTTCAAAAGATGGGACATGCTACCGCTCTCGCTGGCGGGTAGAGTGCAGTCGGTCAAAATGGTGGTCCTTCCGAGGTTTCTGTTTGTGTTTCAGTGCCTTCCCATCGTGATCACGAAGGCCTTTTTTAAGAGAGTAGGCAGGAGTATTATGGGGTTTGTGTGGGCGAATAAGACCCCGAGAGTAAGGAGAGGGTTCCTGGAACGCAGTAGGGACCGAGGAGGGTTGGCGCTGCCAAACCTGGGGAGCTACTACTGGGCAGCAAATGTGGCGATGATCCGCAAGTGGGTTATGGAGGGAGAGGGGGCGGCATGGAAGAGAATGGAGATGGCGTCCTGTAAAGGAACGAGCCTGGGGGCGTTGGTGACGGCACCGCTACCGCTCTCGCCAACAAAGTATACCACGAGCCCGGTGGTGGCCGCAACGCTAAGGATCTGGGGCCAGTGGAGACGGCACCGTGGTGCAATGGGAGCATCGGTGTGGTCCCCGATCAGGGGTAACCACCGGTTTGTCCCGGGGAAGATGGACAGGGCGTTCCAGAGCTGGCATCGGGCGGGGATTGGAAGAATGAGGGACCTGTTCATCGACGGGACGTTTGCGAGCCTAGGGGCACTGGAGGAGAAGTTCGAGTGACCCCCGGGAAATGCCTTTAGATATATGCAGGTGAGGGCTTTGGTGAGGTGACAGGTGGGAATTCCCGTTGCTCCCGGCACAAGAAGTTCAAGATACGGTGATCTCGGGTGTATGGGTCGGGGAGGGCAAGGTGTCGGAAATACACCAGGAGTTGAAAGAAGAGGGGGAAGCGCTGGTAGAAGAGTTCAAGGGTAAATGGGAGGAGGAGCTGGGGGAGGAGATCGAGGAAGGTCTGTGGGCTGATGCCCTAGGTAAGGTTAATTCCTCCTCCTCGTGTGCCAGGCTCAGCCTGATACAATTTAAGGTGGTCCACAGAGCGCACTTGACGGAGGCGAGGTTGAGTAGGTTCTTAGGGGTGGAGGACAGATGTGGAAGGTGCTCAGGGAGCCCGGCGAACCATGTCCATATGTTTTGGTCATGCCCGGCACTGGAGGGGTTCTGGAGGAGTGGCGGGAGCAATATCTCAGGTGGTGTAAGTCCGGGTCAAGCCAAGCTGGGGGCTAGCAATATTTGGAGTGGTGGACGAACCGGGAGTGCAGGAGGCGAAAGAGGCCGGCATTCTGGCCTTTGCGTCCCTAGTAGCCCGGCGAAGGATCTTGCTAATGTGGAAGGAGGCGAAGCCCCCCAGCCTGGAGGCCTGGATAAATGATATGGCTGGGTTCCTAAAGTTGGAGAGGATAAAGTTTGCCTTGAGAGGGTCTGCGCAGGGGTTCTACAGGCGGTGGCAACCGTTCCTAGACTATCTCGCGGAGCGTTAGAGGAAGGTCGGTCGGCAGCAGCAGCAACCTTGGGGGTGGGGGTGGGGGGACGTCCTGGGAGGGGGGGGGGGGGGGTGGAAAGGAGGGACTGCCTGGGAGGGTGGATGAGCAAGAGATAACATGAAGGGTTGGGGAAACTGGCACGTACGGGTGAGGGCCAGTGTACAAAGTTGTGTAAATATATCATTTTGCCATGTATATATCTTGCTCTGCGCGATTTCTCTTTTTTTTTGATACGAGGGGGGGGGTTTATTGTTTGTAAGGGAGAAAAATTGTGTTAAAAAACTTTAAATAAATATATATATATTTTAAAAAATACGTAAAATTGGGATTCATAGCACCAAAATAGGGTCATCTTCAAACTGTACCTTCGAGCAGCAGGCTACGCTATTATGTTATTGGGTTGGAGTAGTTTCAGTAACTCCTGAAGATGGTTAGCTGCGAACACTAACTGCACTGTAGCATATTTACAGTTGAGAACACTCCCTGCTTCTTTCCGTCCTGTTATCTCCTCGGATCTCCCAGAACACATGTGTACATGTTGCTTCCTTCTCATGAGTACATGTTGCTTCCTTCTATGACACCACAGACTATTACAGTTAACCCTTTATGGGACTTAGTCGAGCATACTCCGTTGTACTATACAGGCTACAAAGTCCTGGTCTCAGCTGCACCTCCAGAAGAAGCATCATCAATTCACTCAAATCTGGGAGGGAAGCCAAGATGATCCATGTTACAGGACAGCTGCAGTGTTCCTCCTTGTGGATAGTTTCAGAATTGCATTGACAACCATCAAACAGCAGTCTTCCTGCTCTTTTCATGTGTCAGATACTGAGTGACAAAGAGAGAGTGTGGAAAGAAAAAGTCATGCCTTTTTAACAGTGACTTTATAGCACTTTTATAAATTCAGCATAATTTCTTGGTGGTACTTTTTGACTTCAAATGAATTAAATATAAAACCTTTGTCAGTGTAACAATGGCAAACTCATTGGCGGGGGCTTTCTGGTGCCGTTCGAGTTGGACGGGTTTGGTGACAGGAGGGGAAAATATTGCGAGAAGGCCAAAGTTGCATTTCTCATTGTCGCGATGCCCCCCCCCCCCCCCCCCCCCCCCCAGTGGCAGGTTGCATTACCCAACGTTCAATGTCAGGAACCTCACTATAATAAATGGTCATATAATTATCGGGCCCATATGGCGGATTCTTCTCCCCACGTCAAATAATCCATCCACGGCAGCATGATGTCAGAACGATGCGAAGCATGATTGGTCTCCGAAGCCATGCACCTGGCCAGCAGTACTCCCAGGGGAGCTCATGGGAGTGCAGTGCTGAGGGGGGAAAAAGGGTAGTTCCAGGGTGGTGCGCCTGGGTGAGCTTGTTGCCTTGCTGTGCGCTGGGGCAGACTTTAGAAATGGTGCCACAGGTCATCGAGTATCTGATTTGCTGGCTGGGCCGGCCAATCTGAGTCTTCCCCATCACAAATACATCGGGGAAGCTTCAATTTGTTTTCCGCAAAGTCCCACATTATATGTGGCAGAAAAAGCCACCATTGCAGTTGACAGATTCATAGGTTACATAGAATTTACAGTACAGAAGGAGGCCATTCGGCCCATCGAGTCTGCACCGGCTCTTGGAAAGAGCACCCTACCCAAGGTCCACACCTCCACCCTTTCCCCATAACCCAGTAACCCCAGCTAATCCCCATAACCCAGTAACCCCACCCAACACTAAGGGCAATTTTGGACACTAAGGGCAATTTATCATGGCCAATCCACCTAACCTGCACATCTTTGGACTGTGGGAGGAAACCGGAGCACACGGAGGAAACCCACGCACACACGGGGAGGATGTGCAGACGCCGCACAGACAGTGACCCAAGCCGGGAATCGAACCTGGGACCCTGGAGCTGTGAAGCAATTGTGCTATCCACAATGCTACCGTGCTGCCATTCGACGCCGCTTTTCCCATGCGACATCGGCCTTTGCTGATATCGGAGAAAATCCCGGCCACATTGTTAAGTTCGTATCAGTGTAAAGACTTAACCTTCGCTCCTCCCTCAAGCACTGGCCAAAACAAATAGGTCAGTGGCTAGGGATGAGTGGCTAAACCACAAAGCATAATCTTGTTTGGTTGTTTTGCTATTCATATGTGCTGTAGTGATTTTAAAAGTGTGAAAGAAAACTAAAACCTTTTTATTAAATTAGCACGGGGATATGCGGTTGGCACCTCTGCTGATTTTTATTTGGTGTGCTTTTAGAACATACTTCGAAGAAGCCCAATTGGAGATAATAACTGTTGAAAATAATCAAGACAAGGAGGCAGAACTGGCACTCACTGTTGCAGCCATGTTCCCACCCTTCAGTGCAGTGTGAATAAGCAGCTTTGGGAGTTAGTTCTCCCAGATGCTCAAAGCTGTATTGCTAATGAGTCAAGAGAGATAATCTGGTGTGATTACATGTGCTAATACACCAGATGTATAGTTGGTTAGGGACTATGTGCATCCTGAAATTGCCTTACAAACCAGGACATTTTCATTTTGGAATAAATGAGGATTGAATCAATGACAGATTAAAACAGTCACTTTAAATTAACATTTCCATTCTAGGACTGTTCTGGGATAAGAACCTATAATATAAAATTTAGGGGGAGAGCTACCATGCCAAGGAAATTGTGTACGACCGATACTCAATAATAACAATGCAATTGTAGAGCATGTGTGATGAATAGGTGGCTTAGATCCTGGAACATACTGCGTGTCACAATTAAATACAATACCTTCCGCAGTCTCCACACAAAGGCGGAGGCCCAGATTATAACGAGGATTCATCAGCCAATCATTACTGGTTGCTGTGATATCAAACTCCAGCCACCCCTCTTCCGTGGGCCACACTTCTTGATTGTCCAATAGGAGGAGCTCTGGTTCTCTGCAAGTGAAAGAAAATGAAATAAAATCAATTTGGGCCAGACATGTAGGATCTTAAATAATATCCTGATGTGACCTCGTAAACAACACAACAGCCGGAATTCCCCGGTCGTTGTGATTCACTTTTCCTGTTGGAAGCACACCTCTGACCCACGGGTTTTCCGGATGTGTGGGGTGGTTACAATGGGAAATCCCATTGGCAGGAAGACAGAATCCCACCGTCAGTGAACGGCGCGCGGAAAAAAAGGGTGGCTGCAGGACCTGAGGATCCAGCACAACTTATACTTATACAACACCTTTAACATAATAAAACATCCTCAGGCACTTCACAGGAAACATTATATAGAATATGACACTGAGCCACATGAGGAGATATAAAGTCAGATGACCAGAAATTCTGTGTAGGGTTTTCCAGTCCCCTCGCGGTGAGTTTTCCGGCCCACTCCTCTACAACTATCCAATCCTAGTAACCCTCTTTCATTAATCCAGCCTCTGACTCTCTGAGCAATCCACTAAGGGGCATTCTAGTTTTGTAAAACATATAAATTACATTAGCAATCAACACTTTTCAAGTTAAAACAATATTTCATTTTACAATCTCCTTTTTTTACAATCTGCTCCTCCTTAATTCTGGCCTCTTGAGTATTCTAGATTTTACTTATGCCACTATAGGTGGCCAAGTTTTCAGTTGCCTGAGGGAATTAGTGAGAGAAATATAGAGGAGCTGGGCAGAGCAGGAGCATGGTTAACCAAACAAGTTAGGATAGAGAATAATAATGAATACATTTGAAAGGGCAATTCAGCGGGACAGTCCAAAACAGTAAATGTGAGGAGCTCATGGGCTTCTTTGCAACTAATATTGAAACCATCTGTTTAGCTGCCTCTGCTGCTTCCTTCCCTTCCCGGAGCCCGCAGAGCCAAACTTCCCCAAAAGATCCCCCAACCCTAGCCCTGAACTAGCTTCCTTCGCTCTAGTTTCTCGCCCATCACCCCTAATGACTGCTTCGAGCTCATCTTGTCCATGAGATCCAACTCCTGCTGCCTCAAATCTCTTCCTGACAAACTCCTGAACACCCAACTTCCCTTCCTGACCTCCATGTTCTTGTATTGTCAATAGTTCCTTCTCTTCATGTACTGTTCCCCACCCTTTCACATCTGCTCACTTCACTATCCTCCTTATAATATTCTCACTGACCCCACTGTTCATGCAAACAACTGCCCCATCTCCAACCATCTCTTCCTCTCCAAAGTCCCTCGACAAAGTCCTGGTCACATTGCAGATTTATATCCGTCTTTCCCTCAACTCCATGTTCAAGCACCTCCAATCAGATTACCACTCCCACAACAGCACTGAAACAGCCCTTAATAAAGGTAAACTATCCCTCCTAAATGTGGCAGACTATCCCTCCGAAAGGCAAGAAACTGTCCCCCCTAAAGGTGATAAACTGTCCCTTTTCAGCCTTCTTGACCTGTCCAACACATTCCATATGGTTGGTGACATAATTCAGCTCCAACAGGCAGTTTAGTTGGATTGATCTCATCTGGTTCCATTCTGACCTATCCATTCGTAGCCAAGTTCCATTCTTATCTATCCATATGTATAATCTCCTGCAATGTCTTCTCTTTCTGTTCTTAACTCCTGGGTCCACCAAGAATCTATCCTCGACTTCCTCACCCCGCAACACCTTCAATACCTCAACATCTTCACTCGAAAACATAGGTTCCACATGTATGTTGACGACACCCAGCGCATTGTCAGTCCTCTTGACCTTTTCACTATCTCTCACCCCTGATATCCAATGAGAAGTAGTTTTCTCCAACTAAATATTGAGATAATTGGGATAATTTCCTTCAATCCCTACCACTAACTCACTTTCTACACCAGCTGATTCACCCTTTGCAACTTTGACGTCTTTTTTAGAACTGCAGTGAGCTTCAGACTGCCTATTGATCCCATCACCAAGACTGGCGACTTGCATGTCACCTGTCTTCTATCCTTGCCTCAGATTATCTGCTGCTGAAACCATCATCAATTCCTTTGTTACCTCTGGACTTGACCATTTCAATGTCTCCCATTTTCTACCCTCCATAAACCTGCACTCATCCAAAACTATGTTGCCCATATCCTAACTCACACCAGGTTCTTGCTGACTTGCATTGGCTCCCAGTCTGGCAACACCTCCATTTTAAAGTCTTCATCCTTGTTTTCAAATGCCTCTGTGGATTTCCCCCTCCCGATCTCCAATATTTCCTTCAGCATCCTCCAACCATCCAAAATCTCTGCATTCCTTCAATTCTGGCCTCTTGCGCATCTCTAATTTTTATCTCTCCACCATTGGCAGCTGGGTTTTTAAGATCAGGAATCCTCTCTCTAAACTTCTCTGCCGTTCTAGGTCTCTTTCCTATTTTAAGACCTTTCTTAAAATCTACCTCTTCATCTGTTCTCCTTTCTTTAAGTGCCAAACTTTCTTTGGTAGCACTTCTGTGAAGTGCCTTGCGATGTTCAAGCCATTACATGAGTGCAAATAGTTGTTACTGGAGGGTGGAGTCAGTTAGCTCAGTTGGCCGGACAGCGGGTTTGTGATACGGAGTGACACCAACAGTGTGTGTTCAATTCCTGTACTGGCTGAAGTTATTCGTGAAGGCCCCACCTTCTCAACCTTGCTCCTCTCCGGAGGTGTGGTGCCCCTCAGGTTAAATCACCACCAATCAGCTCTCAAAGGGGAGAGCAGCCTATGGTCCTCTGGGACTGTGGCGACATTCACTTGAAGAGCAAATGGAAGATGAGCACCAAATAGGATGCATGTGGTCGCCATTAAGAAAGTCAAATTGAAAAGACAATCCACTGGCCCCTTGAAAATTAAAGAAATGTATGGAGATTACAGTCACAAATATGCTTTTGTGAGAGTTTTCTTGAATATTCTATTATGCTTTCAAAGCAGTATTTAGTCCTGAACATTACTTTATCAAATTGTTTTGAGAAGGAGCTCTAAACAACCATGCACGCGGGCAGAATTAACTAATGGATTCTGATTGCTGTTATTTGCAGAGCTCCAGGTTCAAGTACTGAAGCGATGAAGTGACAGAAAGTGCTGAGTGTGGCACCTCAGATTAAAGTATGCTTTATCACAGGGCATAGATTGGCAAATGAATGGAATCTCTCATGTAGTTAACACAAGCTGTCAACTGAAGACTGAGATGAATCCAGCGATATTCCAGAGACACATTCAGTTACTATCTCAAGCTGAAGCTTTTCTGACCTATAGTACGGTTCAGGGTCATCCTGTTAACATTGGAGAATGTGTTTCATAAACCATACTTAGCAGCTACCAATGCTTTGGGGGGTGGGCTGGAGTTGAAGGGAGTCTAGGTTTCTCCTGCCTACCTTGATGTTTGATAATATTATTCACAGTTATGAGCTAAAAATATTTTGTTAAAAAGAACGGACTCCCCCATGCACTCGACAGCATCCAAAGCAGCTGCTCAGACTCCAGTTGTCATAACCTTGCCAAGTTTCTCCTAAGTAACAATCTCAAGCTCTAGTACTCCTGACTATCTCCTTCATTTCAACCCTGCCTCTGTTTCATCCTCAAACCTCCAGCAAACCCCTGCTCAGCAACTGACAATTCTTGGCATTACTGCCAGCCGTTTCCTCACAGCTATATTTTAAAGGCACTGCATTTTTACGTCCAGCATATTTCATTGTAATAAACCTCAACCCTGCAGTTTTTAGTTGTCCTTTCTTGATTGACCCCTTGAGGAGTGTAGCAACATTTTGATGTGAATTAAAAATCTAACAAGGTTGCTGTTTTCTTTTCTTTGACTAATTCAATAATAAAATACTTTAATATTCAAACTTTATTCAGCAATTGGGACATACGTGCTCTCATCTGAACATTTATCATTTTAAAGCACCGATTGTGGGAACGGGTTTCATGTGATGTGAGCGCGGGAATGGCTGCATTTTCGTGATCTCTAGCACTATTTACCTTCAAAATGTTTTTTTTTCCTGATGCGCATCTCATAATTACTTGCTTTCACTGCATGTGTCTTGTACTATGTCTCTGGCAGATTCTGGCTACATTTTGGCGATGAGGTGCGAAGTCAAAAAATCTTCGTTAGATTGAGGCAGTCAGAGGCGGCAGAGGTGAGACCCAGCTTGCGGTGGTGGTTTTGCCGGGGAGCGGGTCTATGCCTTGGCGGTGCTATTGGCATCAAGATGTTGGCTGCCATTGTGAATGATGTTTTGGATGATTTGCTCCATCGCGCAGGCTGTTGGTGCTCATTTAGATAAACTGTGAAATGCCCTTGAGAGAACAGTGGAAGAAGAGGAGAGAATTCTATTGCTCGCTGGAGTAATCTCCTTGTTGAGGGCTCGCCTTTGGTCTTTGCAAATCCTGTTGCATGGTAGGTCGTTTATCCTGACTGATCTGGGGAGTTGGATCTGTGATGTTCTTGTTGGATGGCCTGATTTATATTACAAGAACACTTGTAGCTAAAGCTATAAACAATTTATTAACATTAACTGTGGGTCAAATATATACAAACAACTGATGAATAACAGTATGAACATGCACAAGCAAACTCTCTCCCTGCTCCTTAGTCAGTCTGAGGTCATCTGAGTTTAACATTCACTTATATACTAATGAGACTCCTAGTGGTCAGTCAGTGAATTACAACACAACCATGATATCACTACAGGTCCAGACGGGGTGTGTTCATGCACTTGGTTCTTTGAGGGGAGCAGGGAACAAGTTCCCAGCCGAATTTGAGAATTAGCTGCCATGCTTTCGCATTCTCAACTTGAAGGCTGGGCATTTGAGTTTGATGGCGCACATTTTATCTGGTTTCTGAGGCCTGGGGTCGCTCGTACAATCCGACCACTCGTCTTGCATTGTCTTGTCATCGATTCTTGTCGAGGGGAGTTGGAGGCAGCTGGACACGTTGGTTCATCGCCTCCCACAGGGGCCGAGGTTCCTTGCCTCTTGGACAGCGGGATGATGATATGGTGGAGGTGAAGGTACTTCATTCGATGGAGATTTGGAGGGATCCTGAATGCTGCTCGATGGTCCTGTCATGGCTTTGGCCTTTCCAGACTCCACAGATGGTGTTATAATCCTGCAGTTTGTCAATAATCCTGAACCTTATTCCCTTGGGACTATGCTGCTGGTTTCATGTTATTGTCTTTTTTCCTGACAAGGGTGTACGATATGTAAGCACAAAGGCTGTGGTCACCTGTTATCCTGATGTGGCAAAAACAATACTGAGTCGATGGGGGTGCAATGAAGTTTGTGCATAGTCTTGTCTTTTTTTCCCTCTTAGTAGACTTCAGTAAGGCCTTTGACAAGGTCCCTCATGGCAGACTGGTACAAAAGATTAAGTCACACGGGATCAGAGGTGAGCTGGCAAGATGGATACAGAATTGGCTAGGTCATAGAAGGCAGAGAGTAGCAATGGAAGGGTGCATTTCTTTTTTTTATAAACATTTTATTGAGGTATTTATGGTTTTATAACAACAAAGAAGAAACAATGTGCATGCAAATATAAACATAGTGCAAAAGCCGTCTTCCTCCCTCACAGGTCCCACCTTTACTAACACCCTACTCTAAACTAAAAGGAAAATCTGTACAAACTGTATAGTTGCTTGTTGGGAATGATGTTTCCCGGGGTGTTTCTTTGCTGTACCCTACTTTGATACAAGTTTGAATAAAATGCGTTTAAAAAAAAAAAGAAAATCGCCACCTCTGGACTTGGTGCCACCCTTGTTTTCAACACCTTGGACATGACACCCGCAAACCCCTGCCAGAATCCCCTAAGCTTCGGGCATGCCCAGAACATATGGACATGGTTCGCTGGCCCTCCCGCACATCTTGCGCACCTATCTTCTACCCCAAAGAACCTGTTCATCCGGGCCACTGTCATGTGGGCCCGGCGAACGATCTTAAACTGTATCAGGCTGAGCCTGGCACATGATGTGGACACGTTGACTCTACTCAACGCATCCGCCCAGAGACCATCCTCTATCTCTCCTCCTAACTCCTCTTCCCATTTGCGTTTCAACCCCTCGGTCTGCGTCTCCTCTGACCCCATGAGCTCCTTGTAAATGTCAGAAACCCTCCCTTCTCCCACCCATATTTCGGAAACTACCCTGTCCCGTATCCCCCTTGGTGGTAGGAGTGGGAAGGTTGAGACCTGCCTGCGTAGGAAGTTCCGCGCCTGCAGGTACCTAAACTCATTCCCACCCGTCAATTCAAATTTCTCCTCCAACTCCCTTAGGCTGAAAAAGCTCCCATCTATAAACATATCTCAAATCCTCTCAATCCCTGCTCTCTGCCATCTCCGGAACCCTCAATCCAGCCTTCCTGGGGCAAACCGGTGGTTATTGCAGATTAGAGACCAGACCGATGCTCCCTCCGCTCCCACATGTCGCCTCCATTGCCCCCAGACTCTCAGGGCCGCCACCACCACGGGGCTGGTGGAGTACCGTGCCGGCGGGAACAGCAGAGGCGTCGTTACCAATACCTCCAAACTAGTGCCCTTGCATGATGCCGTCTCCACTCTCTCCCACACCGACCCGACCCCCACCGTGGCTATATTCACCGCCCAATAATAATTACTGAAGTTCGGCAGCGCCAGCCCCCCCCCCCCCCCCCCCCCCCCCCCCCCACCAATCTGGCTCGCTCCAGCATCCCCTTTTTTCCTTTTTTATTCGCGGGGTCTTACCCGCCCATACAAAGTCAGTGATTACCTTATTGACCCGTTTAAAGAAGGCCCGCGGAATAAAGATGGGGAGACACTGAAACACGAACAGGAATCTCGGGAGGACCATCATTTTCACTGTCTGCACCCTCCCAGCTAGTGAAAATGGGAGTGCGTCCCACCTTCGGAAATCGTCCTTCATTTGGTCTACTAGGCGGGCCAGATTTAACTTGTGTAGCCGTTCCCATTCCCGCGCCATCTGGTTGCCTAGGTACCCTACCACCCTAAACGGCAGCTTCCCCAATCGCCTCTCCTGCCCCCTTGCCTCGATCGCAAACATCTCACTTTTCCCCATATCCAGTTATAACCCGAAAATTGGCCAAAGTCCCCCAGAATCCTCATAATTTCTTCCATCCCTTCTAGTGGGTCCGAAACATATAGGAGCAGGTGGTCTGCATATAGCGAGACTCTGTGTTCCATTCCCCCCCCACCGGACCAGCCCCTTCCAGCCCCTTGAGGCTCTCAGCACAATTGCCAGCGGCTCTATGGCCAGCACAAACAACAGTGGGGAGAGGGGGCATCCCTGTCTCGTCCCCCGGTGCAGCCTGAAATAGTCCGATGTTAACCTGTTCATCTGTACGCTCGCGACAGGAGCCTGATGCAGCAGTCTGACCCAGTCAGTGAAGTCCCGCCCAAATCCAAACCGCTCCAGTACCTCCCACAGATATTCCCATTCCACCCGGTCAAATGCCTTCTCTGTGTACATTGCGACCACTACCTCCACGTCCCTATCTTCTGGGGGCATCATGATCACATTTAGCAACCTTTTTATGTTGGCCGCCAACTGCCCACCCTTAACGAATCTCGTCTGGTCCTCCCCAATCACGCCGGAATGCACTCTTCAATCCTAGAGGACAAGATTTTGGCCAACAGTTTGGCGTCTACGTTTAGTAGGGAGATCGGCCTGTAGGAACCGCATAGCTCCGGGTACTTGTCCCGCTTCAGGATCAATGAGATAGTGGCCTGTGACATCGTCGGGGGAAGCACTGTGATATGGTACGAATTAAGTAATGGCATGATGGGAAAACTGGTCAATGGGAAGACTGGTCAAAAAGTTTGATACTATTCAAGAAAGACTGAAACTACTCATTCCAGCTCCCCAGGCCCAGGTAAAGAATGCTGCCCCAGCCATTTTCAGAGCTGTATGGCCATAGGCCAACTCTGCATAACTTGAAGTCTGAAAAGATCAGCGAAGGTCGAGCCATTCCAAAACACCGGACCTCGGCAACTCCTGATAAAACTAACTCGTTATAACCCAGGGCCGTGGAATTTAAAACAAAGATAAGTTCAGGAAGAAACAAGTCTATTTTGACCTTTCAATGTTCCCTCCGAGGACTAAATAATGGTATGAGTGATATGACCAAACATGGTCTGGTCTTTGCTTCCGTTTGTATTTCCGATCAAACTCCTGACCATACTGTTGTCACATAATCTTGATAAAGTTAATGTATAAATATTAAGCTAATTCTCCGCAAAGCGCGGAACTTGTGACAGACTGAGCAGTTTTGTTGACTGCCCTCTTACTTCAAGTTTCAGCCATTACTGCATGCAGTTGTTTTCGAAAATAAAGCTTGTTATTCTGTCTTAACGAGTGTGTTGAATTTTTCTCTCACAGAAGCGAAAATATTGACTTTCACAGCACCCCATGCTCCCTTGCCTCATTAAATGTCCTCATCAGCAGCGACCCCAATATCCCAGAGAACTTTTTATAAAACTCCACTGGGTACCCATCCGGCCCCGGGGTTTTACCCGACTGCATGGCCTTCAGCCCCTCTGCTATTTCCTCCAACCCGATCGGGGCCCCCAGCCCTTCTACCAACCCCCGTCCACCTTCGGGAACTTCAACCCCCCTAAAAATTGCCTCATCCCCTTCGGCCCAGCTGGAGGTTCCGACTCATACAACCTGCTGTAAAATTCCTTAAACGCCTTATTTACCCCTGCTGAATCTCCGACCAGGTTCCCGTCCCCGTCCTTTACTTTCCCTATGACCCTGGCAGCCTTCCTCTTTTTGAGCTGCTGCGCGAGCATTCTGCTGGCCTTCTCTCCGTATTCATAAATCGCCCCTTTCGCCTTCCTCAGCTGCTCCACCGCCTTCCCTGTAGTTAACAAGCCAAACTCCGCCTGTAGCCTCCGTCGCTCCCTTAGAAGCCCTGCCTCTGGGGTCTCTGCATACCTCCTGTCGACCTGCAGTATCTCCTTTATCAGTCGGTCCGTCTCAGCTCTGTCTGCCTTCTCCCTGTGAGCCCGTATCGAGATCAGTTCCTCTCTAACCACCGCCTTCAATGCCTCCCAGACCACCGCTGCCGAAACTTCATCCATGTCGTGGTTCGGGATCTTCCCCATCATCCTCTTTATGAACTCCACATCATCCAAATTTGGCGCGTGCACATTCACGAGTACCACCGGCAGCCCCTCCAGCTTCCCACTAACCATAATGTACCAACCTCCCACATCCGCAACTATTCTTCCCGCCTCGAATGACACTCGCCTGTTAATCAGGATCGCGACCCCTCAGGCAGTGGAGAAATGGCTTGGGACCCGCTCTGCCTGGGAACCCCCCCTCTGGTCAGCTACGCTCGGGTAGGGCACACACGGCATTGGTCGCCGTCCTACCCGGGGACTCCATCCAACTCTTACCCGTCGCGGCCCATACACACCTCATTTCGGAAAATTTGGTTCAAAAAGTTTTGTTTTGTTTCAGGTAACCCTTAGGTTGCCAACCACATGCTATTTACATCCTCAAACATTGGGATGGTAAATTGCACAGTCTGCGAGACGGCTCGCACTGGTTCATAATTTGTATGTGTGGCTTGTCCTGAAATTTGGTTTTTGAAAAAATAAATGAGGGAGTCACACATAGTGACCAATTATAAAGGGAGTAATTGGCACTAAAGGACAGACAGGCTATCGTACGAGATATTAACACAAGGTAGTAACAGACACTATGCTTGATCACACAGAACTCCAGAAGCTCCAGGACCGGAGAAGAGAAGAGAAGAGAAGTGAAGTGAAAGAAGAAGAACCATGAGGACATCCTCCGTGTGGTTCATCGTTATAATGGACATTTGGTTGCGCGTGAACGCGAACCCCTTGACCTCACCTCCCCCAGCCGTTAATGATTCACTTCCCCACAGTACCCAGAGCCCAGTCACAAGCGACACCGCACCATCTTGGTGTGACAGGTTTATAACCTGGTATTCCCTGTCCTACGTTTTAGAATCCCTATTGGTATTGGCGATCCTCTGCTGCATCGTGCAGACTATTCATCTGAGGAAATGGAGAAGGAGAGCCTACCGCGCTCGCACCCTGGTATATAGAATAAGATCCCCTATTTTCGGATACGACCCCGACCCCCGCGATCTATAATAAAGAGCATTCATTTGCGTTTTGTTGTAAATAAAGAAATGTTCATGAGCAATTGTACATTCCTGAGCTTGACTGCCAAGCCAGGAAAATGTGTATAAAACTGCTATGATTTTGTTTGTATGGTTTAGGAAGTTAGTGTGCTTCGCGTTAGGATCACAAGGAGGGTGTGTAGCCACCTGAGTTGGCCAAGTCCCGATTTAAAATGGTGAACGGCAAAGGCTGAAGGGAAATTCAGCCAACACAGGCAGAAACCAGCAGGTGCAGGTTTGCTGTGTATTTAACTCTGCAAAGGCCCAGACAGCATCGATACTAGCAGCCATCTGCATAATAATGTAGCAACCATCTACATACTAATAAGCAATCCCCAGGAACAATAGCAACATTTGGGGCAAACAAAACTAAGCCAGACTCCCCGGCGCCAGCAGGAGCCAACACAAAAGAGGTTAACGAACACCTCAAGACCGCCCATCGATCAGGGAACCGCTCCAGTATTGGAGAAATCGAACCAAGCGATTGGAACGAAGTCCAATCACCTAGAACCAGGTACAAGGTCCGCCCCGAAAGGCGGGAAGCCCCTGGGGACTATAAAGTTAAGCCCCCAAGTTCAAATCGTTCTTCTTGACCGGGTCACCCAGCAACGCGAACCAACATTGACCGTGACCGGTTCAACTGCCGCCGAGAGATCGTAAGTCTTTAGTCAACGCTCGCTACGAGATAGGTGCTCCTAGCTACCAATCCGTACCAACTTCGAATCCCGCAGACTCAGAACCCGAATGAAAGGCCATTTGTTTCCCTGACCTGGTGGGCCAGTCCGAAGTTAAGTATAGGCCTGTTAGTCATAGAAGTAGCTTAGACGTAGAATTTGTGCATGAGTAGCGATTACTGTGTATAATAAATGTGCTTTGATTTAAATCTTACTAATTGGTGTATTGAGTTATTGGTCATTACTCAAACTTGAACCCGTGGCGGTATCATAAAGATACCTGGCGACTCAAGAACAAAGGTAATAAAACAGAGCCAAGTTAACCAACCAAAAGTTAGCAACATGGATCAACGGGAAGTTAGCAACATGGATCAGCTAAGTCTGGAGTACAATATTTGAATCTTCTGAGCCTCTGGAACAGGGGTCGGTGCTGCGTTGATATATGCTTCAAAACAAGCTAGCCAGTGCTGGAAGTCCTTTCTGGCGTCACTTGCATGTGGATCCAGCTGCAGTCAATCTGGTTTAATCCGGAGGTCCATCTTCTGAATCTGATACTAATAAATTGAGGCACGATCAATTTGACTGGAGACGAAGTTGAATCCAAACCGAGGCTTTATTAGTATCAGATGTGTGGCCTCCCACAGCAGCTGACGAAGTGTCTGCGAGCTGGAGGACACGCATATTTATAACCCGGCTCCTGGGCAGAGCCAGCATGCAGGGGCCCAGGTGAACCTGTAGTGCAGGTTCTACCGTGCAATCTCTAATATCAGAACACAATGGTTTCCCACAAGCTGAAAGTTCCTTAACATTCCAGCAGGCTTTGCAAATTTCTCTTTTGCAGGAGTGTGCCGCTCGGGTGTACAGGAACTCCAGGGAATGGAGGAAAATGTTGTCCGATGCCTCCCTGTCAACACCCTTCTGCAACTGGACTGCCGTGATGCTGCAGCCCAGCATTCTCGAGGCCCAGAGCCACACCGCACACCCTCTCTGGATTTTGTAAATGTTGACTTCGCCCCCTGAGAGAAGTGTGATGCTGGGGTCGCCGAGACTGCTGGCAGCATGATGGACAACGCCCTGGACGAGGTAGGCGCCGGCCCTATGCTAGGACCCTACATTTGGACGACCCTGAAAAAGCTGGATACAGTCAGAAATACAGCTGACCTGTGTGGCTGCAAGCCGGGTGGCCCCTATTCCTATTCCTGTGCGGATCAATGGACACTTAATCCAACTGGATACGGGTACTGCTGTCTCAGTGGTGTTGAGCCACATGTTCTACCGGATCCGACATGGGGTGAGTCAATTGTTATTGGCAGATATGGCCAGCTGCATTGCCACTTATACAGGGGAGCGTTTGGCTATAGTGGGCTCCACAGTCGCCCAGTGGTCTACGGGTGTCAGCCGCTACATTTTCCCCTCATTGTCGTACAGGGGGATGGTCCCAAACTGCTGGGTCGGGATTGGCTGCACCATTTGCGGACAGACTGTCAACATGTCCCACAAGTGGAGACAGAGGGCTTATACACGGTACTACGAAGGTTCCCTGATGTTTTCAGGCCCGGCCTTGGGAGAATTAAAGGGGCCGTGGTGAAAATCCAAGTGGATCCGTGGGCCAGGCGCCGTTTTTTCCATGCTCAACCGGTCTTTTATGCTCTTGCCGGTAAGTCTGAGGACAAACTGCAGTGATTGGAGAGCCTCGGTATAATTCAGCCGGTTCGTTTCGCTGACTGGGCATCGCCAGTGGTTCCGGTGATGAAACCGGACCAGACTGTCCACTTTTGTGACGATTACAAGTTAACAGTCAATGCAGCTTCCCGTTTAGACCGATACTGCTACCTCGAATTGAAGATGAAAATCGTTTATTGTCACAAGTGGGCTTCAAATGAAGTTACTGTGAAAAGCCCCTAGTCGCCACATTCCGGCACCTGTGCCAGATCTCTACACCAAGCTGGCAGGTGGTGATACGTTTAGCAAGTTAGATATGAGCAATGCTTATTTACAGCTTGATTTGGACAAGACTGTGAGACAATATGTTACTATCAATATTCATAAAAGGATCGTACGAGTACACTCGACTTTCATTTGGTGCATCCTCGGCTTGTGCCGTGGTTTAACACATAATGGAAGGCATATTAAGAGGTTTCCTGCATGTTGCCATCTTTAAAAAATATATTTATTAAAGTTTTTTAACACAATTTTTCTCCCTTACAGACAATAACCTCCCCCCCGTAACAAAAAAAAACCAAGAAATCGCGCAGAGCAAGATATATACATGGCAAAATGATATATTTACACAGCTTTGTACACTGGCCCTCACCCGTACGTGCCAGTTTCCCCAACCCTTCATGTTATCTCTTGCTCATCCACCCTCCCAGGCAGTCCCCCCTTTCCCCCCACCCTCCCAGGACGTCCCCACCAGCTCCCCCCCCCTCCCCCCCAAGGTTGCTGCTGCTGCTGACCGACCTTCCTCTAACGCTCCGCGAGATAGTCTAGGAACGGTTGCCACCGCCTGTAGAACCCCTGCGCAGACCCTCTCGAGGCGAACTTAATCCTCTCCAACTTTAGGAACCCAGCCATATCATTTATCCAGGCCTCCAGGCTGGGGGGCTTCGCCTCCTTCCACATTAGCAAGATCCTTCGCCGGGCTACGAGGGACGCAAAGGCCAGAATGCCGGCCTCTTTCGCCTCCTGCACTCCCGGTTCGTCCACTACTCCGAATATTGCTATCCCCCAGCTTGGCTTGACCTGGACTTTCACCACCTGAGATATTGCTCCCGCCACTCCTCTCCAGAACCCCTCCAGTGCCGGGCATGACCAAAACATATGGACATGGTAATGCCTCCAATGTCGCACAGATTCCACTATGGCTTGGGCTTCCTATTCCACTGAGGAGTGGCGGATTTCTGAAGCGTGGAGGGTTCGGGAGAAAAAGGCCACGGGTCTGCCCGCTTGGTTAAGGGTGGCCGCTAGAGCTACGTCGGAGGCGTCGCTCTCGACCTGGAAGGGGAGGGACTCATCGATGGCGCGCATCGTGGCCTTTGCGATATCCGCTTTGATGCGGCTGAAGGCCTGGCAAGCCTCTGTCGACAGAGGGAAGGTCGTGGTCTGTATTAGGGGGCGGGCCTTGTCTGCGTACTGGGGGACCCACTGGGCGTAGTATAAAAAAACCCCAGGCAGCGTTTCAGGGCTTTTGAGCAGTGCGGGAGGGGAAATTCCATGAGGGCGCGCATACGTTCGGGGTCGGGGCCTATTATCCCATTGCGCACTACGTAGCCCAGAATGGCTAGCCGGTTGGTGCTAAAAACGCACTTGTCCTCGTTGTACGTGAGGTTCAAGGCTTTGACGGTCTGGAGGAATTTTTGGAGGTTGGCGTCGTGGTCCTGCTGGTCGTGGCCGCAGATGGTTACATTGTCGAGATACGGGAACGTGGCCCGCAACCCATGTTGATCAACCATTCGGTCCATCTCCCGTTGGAAGACCGAGACCCCGTTTGTGACGCCAAATGGGACCCTTAGGAAATGGTATAATCGCCTGTCTGCCTCGAAGGCTGTGTACTTGCGGTCACTTGGGCGGATGGGGAGCTGATGGTAGGCGGACTTGAGGTCCACGGTGGAGAAGACTTTATATTGGGCAATCCGATTGACCATGTCGGATATGCGGGGGAGAGGGTACGCGTCTAGTTGTGTGTACCTGTTGATGGTCTGGCTATAGTCTATGACCATCCTTTGTTTCTCCCCTGTCTTCACTACTACCACCTGTGCTCTCCAGGGACTATTGCTGGCCTGGATTATGCCTTCCTTTAGTAGCCGCTGGACTTCGGACCGAATGAAGGTCCGGTCCTGGGCGCTGTACCGTCTGCTCCTAGTGGCGACGGGTTTGCAATCCGGGGTGAGGTTCTGAAACAAGGACGGGGGTTGCACCTTGAGGGTTGCGAGGCCGCAGATAGTGAGTGGGGGTATTGGGCCACCGAATTTGAACGTAAGGCTCTGTAGATTGCACTGGAAATCTAATCCCAGTAAGGTGGGGGCGCAGAGTTGGGGAAGGACGTGTAGTTTGTAGTTTTTGAACTCCCTCCCCTGCACCGTTAGGGTAACTATGCAGAAACCTTTGATCTGTACGGAGTGGGATCCTGCAGCTAGGGAAATCTTTTGTGCGCTGGGATAGGTGGTCAAGGAACAGCGTCTTACCGTGTTGGGGTGGATAAAGCTCTCCGTGCTCCCGGAGTCGACTAGGCATGGTGTCTCGTGGCCGTTTATTAGCACCGTTGTCGTCGTCGTCTGGAGTGTCCGGGGTCGAGCTTGATCGAGCGTTATTGAAGCGAGACGTGGTTGTAGTAGTGGAGTGTCTTCCTCGAACCCCGTGGAGCCGTCGACACTGGGGTCCGTTGTTGCCGTCCAAGATGGCGGCGGGGGCGGACAAAATGGCCGCCCCCATGCGTCGTACAGGTCTGGGGTGGTCCAAGATGGCGGCGCCCTTCCTCCCCTCGTGGTGGCCGGGACCCAAAATGGCGGAGTCTGCGGGTCGCACATGGGGTGCTGGGGGATTGGGGAGCGTTAGGACCGCGCGGGGCTCCCTCATCTCTGGGGATAGCGGTGGTCGGGACCCAAATTGGTAGCGCCGGCGGGTCATACGTGGGGACGGGGGGGGGGGGGGGTTGGGGAGCGTAAGCGGCGTGCAGGGCTCCCTGTTATCCCGGGACCGCGGTGGTCGGGACCCAGAGTGGCTGCGCCGGCGGGTCATACGCGGGGGGGGGGGGCTGGGGAGCGTAAGCGGCGTGCAGGGCTCCCTGTTCTCCCGGGACCGCGGTGGTCGGGACCCAGAGTGGCTGCGCCTGCGGGTCGTACATGGGGCGCTGGGGGTGGTTGGGGAGCATAAGCGGCGTGCAGGGCTCCCTGTTCTCCTGGGACAGCGGCGACCTCGCGGGACCGGCACACAACCGCGAAATGGCCCTTTTTCCCGCAGCTCTTGCAGATTGCTGCGCGGGCCGGGCAGCGCTGCCGGGGGTGTTTCGCCTGGCCGCAGAAATAGCAGCGGGCGCCCCCGGTGCGACTTGGCGTTTGGACCGCGCAAGCCTGTGTGGTGTCCGGGGGGGGGGGTGGGTTTGTCGCGACGGGTACGTACGGAGCCCAATGGGCTGCCGCGCGGTCGGGACCGTAGGTGCGGGTATTCCGCGCGGCCACGTCTAGGGAGGCTGCTAGGGCCCGTGCCTCTGAGAGTCCTAGCGACTCTTTTTCTAGAAGTCTTTGGCGGATTTGGGAGGAATTCATACCTGCCACAAAAGCATCGCGCATTAACATGTCCGTGTGTACATTTGCGTTCACCGAAGGGCAGCTGCAGGCTCGTCCCAAAATCAGCAGCGCGGCGTAGAATTCGTCAATCGATTCTCCGGGACTTTGCCGTCTCGTTGTGAGCTGGTAGCGAGCGTAGATTTGGTTAACTGGGCGGACATAGAGACTTTTCAGTGCTGCGAACGCCGTCTGGAAATCCTCCGCGTCTTCGATGAGGGAGAAAATCTCCGTGCTTAACCTCGAGTGCAGGACCTGTAGTTTTTGGTCTTCTGTGACCCGGCCGGTGGCCGTTCTGAGGTAGGCCTCGAAACAAGTCTGCCAGTGCTTGAAGGCTGCTGCCGCGTTCACTGCGTGGGGGCTGATCCTCAGGCATTCCGGGATGATCCTGAGCTCCATAGTCCTTTTTAGGCACGCTTAATAAATTGTAGCGCACAAAGACTCCGAGAGACGAATAGAGTGAAGTCGATGAGGCTTTATTAAGCGTGTCTGTTCCCCCGCAGCTCGATAGTAGAATGGCCTGCGGGGGAGGACTCCGGCTTCTTATACTCCGCCTTCAGGGCGGAGCTAGAGGTCAACGGCCAACCAGGACCCGGGATCTGTCAGCCAATGACATTAGGGCTTCCAGTCCCACATGACCCCTAATACATACTACCATAGTCTAGGAACGGTTGCCACCGCCTGTAGAATCCCTGCGCAGACCCTCTCGAGGCGAACTTAATCCTCTCCAACTTTAGGAACCCAGCCATATCATTTATCCAGGCCTCCAGGCTGGGGGGCTTCGCCTCCTTCCACATTGGCAAGATCCTTCGCCGGGCTACGAGGGACGCAAAGGCCAGAATGCCGGCCTCTTTCGCCTCCTGCACTCCCGGTTCGTCCACTACTCCGAATATTGCTATCCCCCAGCTTGGCTTGACCCGGACTTTCACCACCTGAGATATTGCTCCCGCCACTCCTCTCCAGAACCCCTCCAGTGCCGGGCATGACCAAAACATATGGACATGGTTCGCCAGGCTCCCTGAGCACCTTCCACATCTGTCCTCCACCCCAAAGTACCTACTCAACCTCGCCCCCGTCAAGTGCGCTCTGTGGACCACCTTAAATTGTATCAGGCTGAGCCTGGCACACGAGGAGGAGGAATTAACCCTACCTAGGGCATCAGCCCACAGACCTTCCTCGATCTCCTCCCCCAGCTCCTCCTCCCATTTACCCTTCAACTCTTCTACCAGCGCTTCCCCCTCTTCTTTCAACTCCTGGTGTATTTCCGACACCTTGCCCTCCCCGACCCATACACCCGAGATCACGCTATCTTGAACTTCTTGTGCCGGGAGCAACGGGAATTCCCTCACCTGTCGCCTCACAAAAGCCCTCACCTGCATATATCTAAAGGCATTTCCTGGGGGTAACTCGAACTTCTCCTCCAGTGCCCCGAGGCTCGCAAACATCCCGCCGATGAACAGGTCCCTCATTCTTCCAATCCCCGCCCGATGCCAGCTCTGGAACCCCCTGTCCATCTTCCCCGGGACAAACCGGTGGCTACCCCTGATCGGGGACCACACCGATGCTCCCATTGCACCCCGGTGCTGTCTCCACTGGCCCCAGATCCTTAGCGTTGCCGCCACCACCGGGCTCGTGGTATACTTTGTCGGCGAGAGCGGCAGCGGTGCCGTCACCAACGCCCCCAGGCTCGTTCCTTTACAGGACGCCATCTCCATCCTCTTCCATGCCGCCCCCTCTCCCTCCGTAACCCACTTGCGGATCATCGCCAGATTTGCTGCCCAGTAGTAGCTCCCCAGGTTTGGCAGCGCCAACCCTCATCGGTCCCTACTGCGTTCCAGGAACCCTCTCCTTACTCTCAGGGTCTTATTCGCCCGCACTTAAACCCCATAATACTCCTGCCTACTCTCTTAAAAAAGGCCTTAGTGATCACAATGGGAAGGCACTGAAACAGAAACCGAAACCTCGGAAGGACCACCATTTTGACCGACTGCACTCTACCAGCCAGCGAGAGCGGTAACATGTCCCATCTTTTGAAATCCTCCTCCATTTGCACCACCAACCTCATCAGATTCAGTTTATGTAGGGTCCCCCAACTCCTGGCTATCTGGATCCCCAGATACAGAAAGCTCCCCTCCGCTCTCCTCAGCGGTAGGTCCCCTATCCCTCTTTCTTGGTCCCCTGCCTGTACTACAAAAAGCTCACTCTTCCCTACATTGAGCTTATAGCCCGAAAACTCCCCAAACTCCCTTAGAGTCTGCATGACCTCCACCATCCCCTCCATTGGATCCGCCACGTACAGCAACAGGTCATCCGCATATAGCGACACCCGATGCTCTTCTCCCTCTCGGACCACCCCCCTCCATTTATTAGACTCCCTCAATGACATGGCCAATGGTTCGATCACCAATGCGAACAACAGGGGGGACAGGGGGCACCCCTGCCTCGTCCCTCGGTACAGTCGAAAGTACTCCGACCTCCGCCGGTTTGTCACTACACTCGCCATCGGGGCTCTGTAAAGGAACTTAACCCAATTGATAAACCCTGCCCCGAACCCAAACCTACGCAGCACCTCCCAGAGGTACTCCCACTCTAATCGGTCAAAGGCCTTCTCCGCGTCCATAGCTGCCACTATCTCCGCCTCTCCCTCCTCCAATGGCATCATTATCACGTTTAAGAGCCGCCGCACATTGGTGTTTAGTTGCCTGCCCTTTACAAATCCCGTCTGGTCCTCGTGGATTACCCCCGGGACACAGTCCTCGATCCTCGTGGCCAGCACTTTTGCCAGCAACTTTGCATCCACATTGAGGAGCGAGATCGGCCTGTACGATCCACATTGCAGTGGGTCCTTGTCCCGCTTTAGGATCAAAGAAATTGTCGCTTCCGACATTGTCGGGGGCAGGGTCCCCTCCTTTCTTGCCTCATTAAAGGTCCTCACCAGTAGCGGGGCCAACAGGTCTGCGTACTTCCTGTAGAACTCCACCGGGAATCCGTCCAGTCCCGGGGCCTTCCCCGCCTGCATGCTCCCCAAACCCTTGCTCAGCTCCTCCAACCCAATTGGTGCCCCCAAACCAGCCACCTCTTGCTCCTCCACCCTCGGGAATCTCAGCTGATCTAGGAATCGTCTCATCCCCTCTTCCCCCGCTGGGGGCTGTAGCCATGTAAAATAGCTGCGTTCCGATTAATCTGGCCAAAACTCCGTTTAAAATGGCTAACCCGAAAGACTGCTGGGAAAAGCAGCCAAGAAGACAAGCAGGCAGCTGCAGACAGGTTTGCGTATTTCAGCTCTGGGAACGTAGCCCAGATCGATACTCAGGACTGTTTACACCTAATCAACTCAGACATCCACAGTTAAATCGGCTATCCCCGGGAACAATTGCAACATATTGGCAATTGAATACCGGGCCAGACCTGTCGGCGCCTGCAGTGGCCGAAACAAAGACAGGTGAGCGACCACCCCCCGATCAAGGAATCGCCTCACCATTGGACGCATCGACCCCAGAGACTGGGGACAGAATCCAATCACTTGGGACTCAGGGTCAAGGGCCGCCCCGGGAGGCGGGAAGCCCCTGGGCCCTATAAAAGTAAAGGTCCAAGTTCAGATCTCTCTCTCTCTCATCTTCACCTGCTCGAGGCCTTCGGAAGACCAGCCACCGATAGCAGTAAGTTTGAATCCAACGATCGCTATCCGGTAGAGACACCTAGCCACTGACCTGTAGCAGCCTTTTGAATCCCGCGGGCCAGATTTGATTGGACAAGCCATTCGTTTCCCTGACCTGGTGGGCTCTTCCTAAGTTAAGTATTGGCCAGTAGTGTTAGGTTTGTTATATAGAAAGTAGTATTAGGGTATTAATATTGCTTGTTGTATATAATAAATGACCGTTGTTTTAATCCTTACTAAGCAGTGTGCTGTGTTATTAATCATAACCTGAACTTGAACCACGTGGCGGTATCATAAAGATACCTGGCGACTCATGAGCAAAGGTGACCGAAACAGAGCAAATAGAATAAAGCTAGAAAGAGCAACATAATTGGCGACATCCTGACGGGACCCGACTTAGAAGTGGAAAATCACTCCGGGAGAACCCCAACATTTTGAATTAGAATCCAATCGGAAACAAAAAAAAAACCACAAGTGTTCAAGTGGTTCTGGTTAATAATTCACAATTCGGAAGTGTGTATATGCATGGATAACTAACAGGGTTATAAGGCAAAACTGATAGACATTTTGTCGCGTCAAAACTATCGGCAGTTGGTATTTCGGAAATTAGCGCAAGCCGTACCCGCATCTACCACACCACCTTAGCCCCCTGTTCCAAATTCGAACGTAACGAGCAGATAAGAGAGAGCCATGCAGGCAATGCAAGCGATGCAGCGCCTCATGAACCCCGAAGATTTTGCTGTCGCACCAGTCAGCAGCGTAGGAGCGGGACAGTGTCCCGTTTGGGAGGTGGAAATCCGCAAAATTCTGCAGGGCAAAGGATGGCCCGTGTGGAAGGATTTCTGCAATAACGACGACTCAGGTCCTGGAAGTATAGGGCATACTTGGTGGGAGAACCTGAGTGAGATTCACAGAAAGAGTTTAGCAAAAGCGCGCAAGCCGATGGCAATTGTGTCCTGTCTGGCACAATTGCAAGGCACAGAGGAGGTCGTCAGGACGCTCCGCAAGGAAATAGAAGGCATACATCGGATAAGTAAAACCGATATATGCGAAATTGAGAAAGAGAACCGGGAATTGAAAGGGAAATTAGCAGCAAAGGACCAAGAGGTGGCTGACGCCAAACGGGGTCACCAATCTTGTCTGGCGCACTTGAGTAGTTTCCAGTCACAATATGAAAAGGCTTATCAGGACCTGCAGCGTGCAGTCCTGGTAAAGAAAGAAACAGAAAACCAGTTAGAGACGCTCCAGAAACAATGCAGTGATCTCAAGGCAGCCTTGAGAGCGCTCCACGCCACAACCACAGAACAAAGGCAGAGTACTTTAGACCATGC
This sequence comes from Scyliorhinus torazame, assembly GCF_047496885.1. NCBI lineage: Eukaryota > Metazoa > Chordata > Chondrichthyes > Carcharhiniformes > Scyliorhinidae > Scyliorhinus > Scyliorhinus torazame. The sequence continues at coordinate 174,681,188 of NC_092707.1, forward strand.
AAAGTGCCAAAAGCAGATTGCAGACTTGAAAGCACTGCTTTCTGTCCAAAAGGGATTTCAAGAAACCTTTGGGGAAAGTTTAGACCAGGAAGACGGCCCTGATTGGGAAGAGTTGCAAGAGACAGCGCAGAGATATGTTCAGGGAGCATGTGCGCAGGAAAAACCCCAAAGGAGGAAAGCACCCCCACCCCCCACACAACAGATATTACAGGCTCACATGAACCCTGCAACAACCCACCGCACCGCCACAGCAGACGCGGCGGACGTTTTATATTCCACCCCCCTCACAGTGACCCAATTACGGGATGCGTGTGCCAAAATCACACCGTTCCTCCCCGCTTCAGACCCACACCATTTCTTTGCCACCGTCAAACACCAGGCGACCTTGTATGGCCTGGATGAGAAAGAGCAGGTAAAGCTCACGGTCCTCAGCTTAGACCCATCGGTTGCAGCAGCCCTTCCCGACCCACAGAATGTAGGAGGAGGCACCATTGCAGAAATGCATACCGCGATCCTGGATGCGATCGGGTACAACCGGGGCGACCCCGTAGACGGTCTGAATAAATGCAGACAGAAAAAGTCTGAACACCCCACAGCGTTCGCAGGACGCTTGTGGATTCACTTTGAAGCCGTTTTCGGCAACGTAGATCGCGCCCATTTGTCCGCAAACAATATGGCCAAGTGGACCCGCACCCTTATCTCCCATGCCACGGAAGAAGGACAGAATGCCTGTAACAATTATGACCCCTCGGAGGAGGCTCATAATGAGAAGTGGGTGGTCAAGAGATTGTCCCGCGTTTGGGAACAAGCGGCTCACAGTAAATCAGCCACTAGAACACCCAAGGAAAACCAAGCTGCCGCAGATGTGCAGGCAGTAAGATCCACTCTTCACAACCCCGCCTGGGTAAACGAGGGAAAGAACAGCCCCCCAGCCAAACCGCAAGAGTGCTACAATTGCGGCCAATTGGGACATTTTGCTAGGGAATGCAAAGACCCTAAGAAACCACAGAGTGCCCAACTGACAGGCACTCTCGATAAGAGAAAGGCAGAGGCCGTAGCGACCGAGAACTGAGGTGTCCACATGATGATTTAAAGGAGACACTTGGTGAAAAGTGTTGTCCTTTCTGATGGAACCTGCAGAATGTTTTATGTTGTCTGTCTGTTTGTTAAATGTTGTTCGTCCTACAGGAGAATTTTCTCACCGCCCCACACCCATTCACCTGAACTTTTTAACTTTTCCCGCTGACACCCACCGTGGCCACACGCCCATTCTGCCGAAACCTCTGAGGACTTGCCTCAGAGGCCCACCAGACCAGACGCCCGATCGTAACTACTCATCTGATTTGATGGTAGAATCAGAACAGTAACCCCACCATGATGACTACATTTTTGTCTGTTCTTTGGTCGCTCAGGCAGTGGAGAAACGGCGTGAGACCCGCCCTGCCTGGGGACCCCCCCGTTGGTCCAAAACGCTCGGGTAGGGAAGATACGGTATTGGTAGCCGTCCTACCCGGGGACTCCACCCAAATCGTACCCGTCGCAGCCCACACGCACCTCATTCGAACTTTACTTTCAAAAACCGTTTTATTTTATTTAGGCAACCTTTGGGTTGCTGCCACATGCTATTTACATCCTAGAGCATTTGGATGGTAAAGTTAGCACTGGTCCACCATTGGGAAGTGTGCCGTGTCCAAACATTTGTTTTGAAAAAAAATGGGGGGAGAGTCACATACTGTGACCAATTATAAGGGTTTAATTGGCCCCAAGAAGGACAGACACACTAACACACCAGATATTAAACCAAAGTATTTACACACACTACACTTGTCTTACAGAACTCCAGAAGCTGCAAGCCCGGAGAAAACCAGCAAACAGGAAAAGGAAAAGAAAGAAGACAGCCATGAGGACTCCTTTCTTCGTGATCAACATATTTATAATGGACTTGTGGTTGTGCGGGAACACAGACCCCATTACTCCAAACCCCCCTGCCATTAACGCTTCACTGCCCCGTAGTACCGAGGGCCCAATCACCAACCACGCTGCATTATCCTGGTGTGCCAAGTTCATAACTTGGTACTCCCTATCGTACGTTATTGAGGTACTGTTAGCATTGGCTGTACTCAGTTGTGCAGTACAGACCATGCGCCTCCGCAAGTGGAAAAGGAGAGCGTACCGCGCTCAAACCCCGGTCTATCGGATCCAATCCCCGATATTCGGCTACAACCAGACCCCAGACCCCCGCGATATATAAATAATAAAACATGCACTGGCGGTTTGTTTGTTCTTCCTGTAAATAAAAAGAGAATGTGTGGAAATGTATGATCCTGAGCTTGACTGCCAAGCCAGGAAAGAATATATTGATTGTGATGGTATTGTATAGAGAGATAAGACTGTAAGTAAGAAGAAATGTTTAGGTAAAATTAGAGGTTCCCAGTTTATTTTTTTCCAGACACATGCCCCTGCCTGACATAGCGCCCCCAAGAATTGTTTCGGTAAATTTTTGTGCATAGCTAGGGTCAGAGTAGTGGCCATGTGGGAGGTACCCCCAGTCGGGAAACGAAGAGGACAAAATTTATGTGATCCTTCACGCTTCGCGTTAGGATCACAAGGCGGGAATGTAGCCACGTAAAATGGCTGCGTTCCGTTTAATCTGGCCAAAACCCCGTTTAAAACGGCTAACCCGAAAGACTGCTGGGAAAAGCAGCTAAGAAGACACAAGCAGGCAGCTGCAGACAGGTTTGCATATTCGGCTCTGGGAAGGTAGCCCAGATCGATACTCAGGACTGTTTACACCTAATCAACTCAGACATCCACAGTTAAATCGGCCATCCCCGGGAACAATTGCAACATATTAGCAATTGAATACCGGGCCAGACCTGTCGGCGCCTGCAGTGGCCGAAACAAAGACAGGTGAGCGACCACCACCCGATCAAGGAATCGCCTCACCATTGGACACATCGACCCCAGAGACTGGGGACAGAATCCAATCACTTGGGACTCAGGGTCAAGGGCCGCCCCGGGAGGCGGGAAGCCCCTGGGCCCTATAAAAGTAAAGGTCCAAGTTCAGATCTCTCTCTCTCTCATCTTCACCTGCTCGAGACCTTCGGAAGAGCAGCCACCGATAGCAGTAAGTTTGAATCCAACGATCGCTATCCGGTAGAGACACCTAGCCACTGACCTGTAGCAGCCTTTTGAATCCCGCGGGCCAGATTTGATTGGACAAGCCATTCGTTTCCCTGACCTGGTGGGCTCTTCCTAAGTTAAGTATTGGCCAGTAGTGATAGGTTTATTATATAGAAAGTAGTATTAGGGTATTAATATTGCTTGTTGTATATAATAAATGACCGTTGTTTTAATCCTTACTAAGCGGTGTGCTGTGTTATTAATCATAACCTAAACTTGAACCACGTAGCGGTATCATAAAGATACCTGGCGACTCATGAGCAAAGGTGACCGAAACAGAGCAAATAGAATAAAGCTAGAAAGAGCAACAGGGCTGGGATCTGTACAGCTCTTCATAAAAGGCCTTGAATACCTCGTTTATTTTCGTCGCACTCCGAACCGTGGCTCCCCTTCCATCTTTGACTCCCCCTATTTCCCTCGCTGCCATCCTCTTACGGAGCTGGTGTGCCAGCATCCGACAAGCCTTTTCCCCCATACTCGTCGGTCGCCCCCTGCGCTTTCCTCCACTGTGCCTCCGCCTTCCCTGTGGTCAACAGGTCAAACTCCGTCTGGAGCCGTCGTCTTTCCCCAAGTAATCTTTCCTCCGGGGCCTCTGCGTATCTCCTGTCCACTCTCAAAATCTCCCCCACTAACCTCTCCCTTTCCATACCCTCTGTCTTCTCCCTATGAGCCCTAATGGAAATTAGCTCTCCCCTGATCACCGCCTTCAACGCCTCCCATACCACCCCCACCCGCACCTACCTGTTGTCGTTGGCCTCCAAGTACCTTTCGATACACCCCCTCACCTTCCCACACACCACCTCGTCCGCCAGCAGTCCCACATCCAGCCGCCACAACGGGCGTTGGTCCCTCTCCTCTCCCAGCTCCAGTTCCACCCAGTGCGGGGCATGGTCCGAAACGGCTATAGCTGAATACTCCGTCCCCTCCACCCTCAGGATGAGCGCCCTACCCAGAACAAAGAAATCTATCCGGGAGTAGGCTTTGTGTACATGGGAGAAGAAAGAGAATTCCCTGGCCTGCGGCCTTGCAAACCGCCATGGGTCCACTTCCCCCATCTGATCCATAAACCCCCCAAGTACCTTGGCCGCCGCCGGCCTCTTTCCAGTCCTTGATTTGGAGCGGTCCAGTGCTGGATCCAACACTGTATTGAAGTCCCCTCCCATTATCAAGCCTCCTATCTCCAGGTCCGGAATGCGCCCCAACATGTGCTTCATGAATCCTGCATCATCCCAGTTCGGGGCGTATATGTTTACCAACACCACCCACGTCCCTTGCAGCCTACCGCTCACCATTACATATCGCCCTGCATTGTCCGCTCCCCCCCGCCGCTGACTAGCCATCTCCTTTTCTGGGCCAGTCCCGTGTCCACGCCTCCCTCACCCTCCAGTCCCCCAGAGGGGGGACCCCCGTCCCGACCTCCTCTTTTGTGTCCCATTCCCTTTTGGCCAGTGTAGCAGCAACCCTTTCCCTCCCCCCCTTCCCCCCCTCCCCTCCCCACCGCTAGACCCCTGTCTAGCTTTTTTGCTCCCCCCATGTCACTCCCGTAAGTCAGCTGAAGCCTGCGGACCCCGGCTTCCCCCGCCGTCCCATTGACCTCCCCGCGTGGGAGTCTGCCAATCCATATGCATTCCTTCGTTCCCCTTCCCGCCTTTCTTCCCGCGCGCGGGAAAACACTCCGCGCTTTCCAAAGCCCGCTCCGCCCCCTCTGGCGCAGCTCCTGTCGCGGCCTTGTCTCTCTCCCCCAGCCCATGTAACATTTCCTGCGCGTGATTGACCCCCTATATACAACAACCATCACACATCAAACCCCAAAACATCCCCCCCACCCTCACAAACCCTCAGTTAGAGTCCAACGTTTCGGCTTGGACAAAGGTCCACGTCTCATCAGGCGTTTCGAAGTAATAGTGTTGGCCCTTGTATGTGGCCCACAGTCGCGCTGGCTGCAGCATTCCGAATTTCACTCCTTTCCGGTACAACGCCGCTTTGGCCCGGTTGAAACCCGCTCTCCGCTTTGCAACCTCTGTGCTCCAGTCCGGGTATATTCGGATCTCTGCATTGTCCCACTTACTGCTCCGCTCCTTCTTGGCCCATCTCAGGACCCACTCTCTGTCCGTGAACCGGTGGAACCTCACCACCATCGCCCTTGGCGGCTCATTTGCCTGGGGCTTCTTCGCCAGCACCCGATGTGCCCCGTCCAACTCCAGCGGCCTCGAAGGGGCCTTCGTGCCCATCATCGCATCGAGCATCGTGCTTGTGTATGCCCCGGCATCAGCCCCCTCCACTCCCTCAGGGAGACCCAGGATTCACAGATTCTTTCTCCTCGACCTGATCTCCAGGTCTTCGAGTCTTCCCGCCCACCTCTTGTGTAGCGCCTCGTTCTGCTCCACTCTCACCGCCAGGCCCATGAGCTCGTCCTCGTTCTGACTGACTCTTTTCTGTACCTCCTGGATCTTAGCTTCGTGGGCCTTCTGCGAGATCCCGAGTCCTTCAATTGCCGAAAGCATAGGCGCCAACATCCCCTAGTGCATCTCCTCGCGCTGCTCCTCGAAGCAGCGCTTGATGAACTCCTGCAGCTCCCCTTTGTCCCTGGCCGCCGCCATTTTGTTTTCTTTCCCTCGCTTCTCCCGTTGCTCCAGTGCCGCTCCTTTGGCCGTTACACTTCTGGTCCATTTCATATAAGTTGGAGGGGGACCTCTCTCTTCCCTTCCCCACGGGTTGAGTCAAAAAAAAAAAAAAAAGTTCTGCTGGGGCTCCTCTAACGAGCCCGGAAGTCCGTGGTAGCGGGAGCTGCCGAATCGTGTGGCTTAGCTCCGCATAGCCGCAACCGGAAGTCGAGAGGGAATCCTTTTGGCAGTTTCCGCTTCACCAGTCTGCCCCAAAAAGTCTCTGGAAACTCCTGAAAAAGGTCTGAGAGTTGGTTCCAGATGGGAGCTGCCGAATGCGCGACCTACTCCTCCATGGCCGCCACTGGAAGCCTCGTCCCTGCTTCTTCAATGGCCCTGGTAGATCTTTTCACAGTTGTTCCCTCTGCTGCTAGAATTCACCTTTGATAGAGGCCCTCAGGTCAGATTGCAGCTTTAAGCTTGCCCTTCCCCCGCCTGCATGCTGGAAGAGGCTTTTGCCTATTCCTGCAGGTCAAGCCAAATCTTTTACTGTTTCTGCCGGGTCTGGTAGCCAAAAGACATAACATTCCTGGGGGACACTGTCAGGGGAATGCTGCAGTCTTCTTCCCACACTGGGAAATGTCAAACAAATGCCATGGGGGCCATGTAAAAGAGCCCAAAGGTCCGTTCCAAGCGGGAGCTACCGAATATGCGACCTAGCTCTGCATAGCCGCACCCAGAAGTCTTGTTGCCATCTATCTTGATGAGGTATTTTCAGATTATGCCGTCTGCCTGTGTAAGGTGAAATGTGTTTTCAATGCTCAGGAGGTGGTCTATCTAGGCTATAGGGTTAATCAGGATGGCCTGCACCCAGTCGCCGACAAAGTACGGGCAGTCAAGATGGCCCCCATGCCACATGATGCTACAGAACTTTGCTCTTTCTTGGTCCTGGCTCCCCTTCACTTTCTCCTACAGAAATGCCAGCCCTGGGTTTGGGGCAATGAACTAGAGGCGACTTTCCGATTAGTGAAGCAGAAGCTGGTTTCATCGAGAGTGCTGACCTATTTTGACGCAACTAGGCCCCTGTATGTGATGCAGCCGTACGGCATTGGTGGCGTTTTCTCCCATCGGAGGGTGATGGCCGCAACCATTAGGTAGCTTTTCCTCCAGGATGTTGACAGCTCCGGAGCGCACATAGAGAAAGAGGGTCTGGCGGTCGTGTTCGGAGTCAAACGTTTTCATGGGTACATTTACGGCTGCTATTTATTCGTAATTACTGATCATAAGCCACTGCTTGTCCTGTTTCGCAAAAATAAGGCAGTGCCGCTGATCACATCCGTCTGGATCCAGAGATGGGCTTTCCTACACCACTCCCTGAGAGTCCGCAGCGACTCTCTCCCCCAGGGGATCCCTCGACACCCCCCCAGCCCCTTAAGTCTCCTCTACTCCCCTTCCCGTCTGTCCCCCCCTAACCTCCTCCACCCCCCGAGGCCTGACCTGCCAGACCAGCCCCGCGCCTGGCCCTAGCCCGCCCCTCCTCCTACTCTCCCTGGTGCCCCCTGACCTACGCTAGCTACGTTGACCCCTGCCCTTGGCGCCCGTCTGTCTCCCACCCAAGCACTCGGGCCCTCCCCCCACACCCCAAGGACCCATTAACCTGATTGTATCTCCCCGTGCCCTTCCAAGTCCCCTGACCAGCCCCTAGCCCATCCCCCTCTCCGAGGCCCCGATCTCCCGCCAAAAGGTACCAGGCGCGGAACTCCCTTTGCAGGGCCCCCCCACCAGATGCAATCTCCCACAAACACCCTAAGCAGTGCGCCCTCCAGCCCCCGCTCCCTGTCCCGGCTGAAAACAATCTTGGATAGAACATTACAGTACAGGGTAATCTAACAAACTGCCACCACACAAAAGCTCTGAGAGCCCAGAGTCCCTTAGTTCAAGTCCAGCTTCTTCTTTCAAGAAAAAAAAATTACTCCTAATCAGACAAGTTAGGTTAACAGACCGCTGCAACTGTACAGCACTGAAAAAACTAAGTGCCCTTTAGTTCAAGTCCAGTTTCTTTTCTTTGATAAAAGCCCAAACCTGCTCCGGTGTCTCAAAATAGTAGTGGAGTTCCTCAAACGTAACCCATAGCTTTGCAGGACACAGCATTTCAAACCTCACCACCTTTTTGTAGAGGGCTGCCTTTACCTTGATGAATCCTGCACGCCTCTTGGCCAGCTCCGTTCCCAAGTCCTGGTAGATGCGCACCTCGCAGTTCTCCCATCTGCTGCTCCTCTCCGCCTTGTCCCATCGCAGCACTGTCAGCCAGCCGGTGAAAGCGGACCATCAAGGCCCTCGGTCGGTCGCCCGTCCTGGGCTTCCTTGCGGGGGCTCTATGTGCCCCATCCAACTCCAGGGGTTGGGGGAAGGCCTCCGGCCCCATGAGCACCTTGAGCATACCTTTCACGTATGCACCCACATCCGACCCCTCGCAGCCCTCGGGGAGGCCACGATCCTCAAATTCTGCCTCCTGGCTCTGTTCCCCAGCTCTTCAAGTTGCTCCTGCATCCTCCTCTGGCAGGCGTTCAGCTCTTCCACCTCGTGCTCCAGCTCCGTTACCGTGTCCGCCTGGCTGGAGAGCTTCCCCTCGGCCTCCCTGAGCGCCTTCTCCTGGACTGCCTGTGCCTCGACCATTCGGTCCATCACCGCCCTCATCGGGTCCAACGTGTCCCTCTTCAATTCGGCGAAGCAGTTCTTAAAAAAACTCCATCTGCTGCTCCCTTGGCCAGTGAGCCTCCGCTCCCTGGTCACTGCCGTCCGCCATGTTTCGCCGCCCGGCCTGGGGTCCCCGCTCCTCCCGCTTCGAGCCCTGCCGCTCCACTCGACCACTTCTGGTCCAGCTGCTCATACTCTCGGGGGGGGGGGGGGCCCTCTTCCCTATCGTCTCCTCAACCTAACCAGGCCGCCAAGTCCAAAGTCCGTTTAACAGGTCCGTTTGCCCATCGCGGGCGGGAGCGATCCGACCTGCGACCTGCTTCCTCGAGGGCTCCATCGGAAGTCGTACCAGTATTCTTTTAAGTACTGCCCGGGAGCGTGATAATGAAACCAGACACATTGAACCGTCTTCCCCTGCCAGTAGTTTCGATGGATCCGCCCACGGCCGATTAAATTGGGACACTCTGCCCATGACGGCTGCCTGTATTCACAAGTGGATGCAGACCGACGCGGTCTGGCTAAGATGCGACATTAGGTTTTGTTGGGTGGACTGCGATGACAGCTTCCAGTAGAGTTGAAGGTCTTTTCTACCAATATGTCAGAGCTGATTATTGAGGTCAGTATACTCCTATGGGGCACAAGGGGCATCATCCCGTGAAAGGGCAAGCTTTGGTTCTGAAAGACGTTCGCACAGCACATCCGAGTGTCTCCAAGGTGAAAACGCGGGCCAGGAGTTACATCTGGTGGCAGGGACTTGTTGCGGACCCTGAGGTGGTGACCCAGTGCTGTCCCGTTTGTCAAGAACACAAAAAGCTTCAGGCAGCGGCTTCCCTGCACCCGTGAGAGTGGCCAGGGCGTCCCTGGGCTGGCATTCACATGGATTTCACTGGCCTGTTTTTAGGATCCATGTTTCTCATTTTGGCGGATACGCACTCGAATTGGCTGGAGGTCCACAAAATGGCATCCATCACCTTCCACGCAACCATCAAAAAGGTAGTTCGTACGATGCCCAACTGGAAACTATGGTTTAATCGGGAGGTTCACTCCCTACTGAAGGCCAGGCCTGAGGCGGTCAAGACAGGCCGGCATGGTGGTACAGTGGTTAGCACTGCTGCCTCACAGCTCCAGGGACCAGGTTCAATTCCGGTCTTGGGTGACTGTCTGTGTGGAGTTTGCACCTTCTCCACGTGCCTGCGTGGGTTTCCTCCGGGTGCTCCATGCTAAATTGCCCCTTAGTGTCCAAGAGGTTAGGTGGGGTTACAGGGATAGGGTGGAGGCATGGGCCTGAATAGGGTGTGTCGTGTTAGGTACACTGGTCTAACACTGGCTGCAACAGGATGCAGCTTAGATCAGAAAGATACTTCAGACCTTGAAGTTAGTTCAATCAGGTTTATTGAACTAATAGCACAGTTAGCACAGTTCTCTGTGAGTTCGACTCTCTGCTAACTTAAGTGTGGTTACTCTGACTGAACCAGACTAGCTCTTAGCCACGTGGTGGAGGTGTGAGATTGTAACAACACCCTTGACTGACTCGCTAGATGTTCATCAGTGGAAAGAGGCGGAGTGTGAGTGCCTCGTGTCTTTTATAGTCAGATCCCACCCCTGAGTGTCCTGCCTGCTTATTGGTCATGTCCTGTTCTCTGTGTCCATCAGCTGCTTGTCTGTATATCATTATGTGTCGGTATCGTTACAAAAAACAGGGTGTCCCCGAAGCAGAGAATCCAGCCTCTGTCGGTATACAGCATCGATCCGGACGATGAGTGGTGTGCCACCCTTACGGTCAACCGGTCCCAAATACGATTCCGCCTGGACACTGGTGCCTCCGCCAATCTCATCACATGATGAGGCCTCATCATGGGCCCCCATTGCATATGCGTCAAGTGCGATGACCCCCACGGAGTAGCACTACGCGCAGATAGAAAAGGAGTGCCTGGGCCTTCTGACCGGTTTCACGATTATGTCTAAGGACTTCCTCAATTCACCATCGAGACCGACCATCGCCTGCTGGTCAACATAATACAGAAAGACTTGAACGATATGACGCCTCGCCTCCAGCGTATTCTTCTCAAGCTCCGGCGATATGACTTCCAGCTGGTATACACCCCAGGCAAAGACCTCATCATTGCGGACGCTCTCTCCAGGGCAGTCAACACTCCATGTGACTCAGCGGAAGGCTGACCCCTTGCTACAGCGTGTCATGCGCCACCTAACCGACGGGTGGCTCAAGAGCGCCACCTAACCGACGGGTGGCTCTGTCCTGATCGTGGACCACTTTTCGAATTATCCGGAGGTGATCCGGTTGCACGGCATCACCTCGTCTGCAGTCATTCGTGCATGTAAAGAAACCTTTGCTCGACACGGCATCCCGCTCACGGTTATGTCGGACAATGGCCCCTGCTTCGCCAGCCAGGAATGGTCCAACTTTGCCAGGCGGTACAATTTTGCCCATGTGACATCCAGTCCCCTGTACCCCCAATCCAACGGCAAAGCGGAGAAGGGAGTACATATAGATAAATGGCTCCTCTGCAAGGCTGCCGATGCTGGGTCCGATTTCTACCTCGCCTTGCTGGCCTATCGCTCCGCCCCACTGTCCACTGGCCTGTCGCCAGCCCAGTTACTCATGGGTCGTACCCTGAGGACGACGGTGCCGTCCATCCATGTCCCAGACCTCGACCACGTTCCGGTCCTTCGCCGGATGCAGCTGTCTCGTGCACAGCACAAGGCGGCTCATGACTCCCGTGCAGCTGATCTCCCGGCTCTGGATCCAGATGACAACGTCCGCGTCCATCTTCCGGATGGGGGCTGGTCTGCAACCGCTGTTGTCCTCCGGCAGGTGGCACCCCGCTTGTTCCTGGTTCATCTACCGGATGGCTCTATTCTGCGCCGCAATCGATGCGTCCTCCGCCTCGTTCCACGCTCGCCACGTGATCCTCCACTGTCGCCTTGCCCTCCTGATGACCCTGCCATGGACTATGCAGAGCTCCCTGTCACTCTGCCTCCCCCTGACTCTGACGCAGTCCAGCCCGCTCCTGAACCGGCGGCTCTCGACCCACCCTTGAGGCGGTCAACCAGAATTCGTCGCCCACCTCAGAGACTTGATTTATGAACTTTGCGGACTTATAAACCCTCTGAATTGTTTTGTTGCTTTGTTTGATCGTTTCCCTGGTTTGTATATAGTGTTGATCTCGTTATTCTTGTTGCATACTGCTTCTCTGCACCAGGCACCTTCCCATGTAAATAGCTTAGTTCTCATGTACATAGTCCTGTAAATATGTCTTTGCGCCCCACACGTAGTGAGGAACATTCTCACCATACATTATTTATTGCCACACACATAAATTTTTTTATAAAAGGAGGGATGTCATGACATACACCAGTATATCATGGTGCAAACACACACACTGATGGACACACAGCGGGACCAATCAACACACACAACACCGCAGCCAGTCACCAGTTAGAGCACACTCACTATAAAGACAGGGGGCATCAGAGTTCCCGCTCATTCGGGATGCAGCCTCCTACAAGGACAGAGCTTACAGCTTACAGCACAGATCCTCACCATGTGCTGAGTGCATAGACTGGTTCGGACAGGCACAGGTCTTTAGTTTAATCTAACATTGTGTTAAACCACAGTGAAAGTATGTTCAACAGTTTCTAACTTAATAAAATAGCACTATTGTAAGTGTTGGTGGCCTGTTTGTGTTCCACGGATCCAGAGCACCCATCACATCAGCAGGCACGAGCACCGAGCAGAGATGTTCTGTCAGGCCCGACGATTTCAAACTGCAGCATCGCCTTGATCGCCTTATTGGATACCCCCAGTTGACACGAGCCACTGGCAGCTATGGCGTTGCCATTGTAGTCAAGGAGCTGGCAGGCCGGTGGAAGAATGCTTGGTTTGGCGCGGATGATGTTGAGGTTGGATTTGGAGATGAGGTTCGCCGATGCCCAGTCTGAACCGGATGCGGGCCTTGTTCACTGTGAGGACAGCAGGCCACCCGTCGTCGGGATCCACACTGAGGATCGAAGGCGTTGCGTAGGTTTGGTGGAAGGCAGCACATGTGTAGTTATGATGCCCACCCGTTATGGGGACTTGGGGCACTCAGCATCAGGGTCTGTTGGGCTGTCGGATCGTACTCTGGCATGCCTTGTTGTATTGAGCGGACACTTCTGCGCCTCACCTGGGATCGCTGGCTGCTGAGCGGTGGAGCAGATCTGCAAAGGGCTGCGTAGTGGCCAAGCTTGCCACACTGTAGACACTGGCGTCCTTTTGCCGGACATTGCCGCTTTAAATGGGTGGAGCCACAATTTGGACACGTCATGACGCCGATGTCAGCCCGTTCCGTGCGCCATCGTGCATGCACAGTGTGGTCGGTTCACATACGCACCTGCGCAGTCGGGTTGTCAGGCTTGTCGTCCACTCGGTCGTGGCGCGCATGCACAGGGACCCAGGAAAAGTGCGCGAAACAGCCACTCTCCTTGATGCTCAGGCCCTGCATTTGTGCAATGGCCTGCACCCATTCCGCCTCATGGGAGGCCAGCTTTGCAGCTTCTGCCACCCTGATGTGGGAGCAACGATTCTTAGCATGCTCATGGACAACGCACGTCTTGATAGCGACAGACAGGGTCAACTGTTTGACTTTCAGGAGCTGCTGCCGAAGGGAGTCGGAGTGGACCCCGAAAACGAGCTGATCCCGGATCATGGAATCAGCCGTCGAGTCATAGTTACATGACTGCGCTAGGGTGCGGAGATGGGTCACGAAGGACTGAAAAGGTTCATCCTTACCCTGAAGCCTCTGCTGGAAAATGTACCGTTCAAAGCTCTCATTCACCTCAATGTCGCAGTGGCTGTCAAACTTCAGCAGGACTGTTTTGAATTTTGTTTTGTCTTCCCCGTCAGCGAACGTGAGGGAGTTGTAGATGTGGACGGCGTGGTCCCCCGCGGTGGAGAGAAATAGCGCGATCTTCCTGGCATCCGATGCTGCTTTGAGGTCGGGGGCCTCGATGTACCAGAGGAACTTTTGCTTGAAGAGCTTCTAATTTGCGCCGAGGTTGCCGGAGATGTGGAGCTGCGGAGGAGGCTGAATGTTTTCCATGTCACTGGATGGCTGCTTGCTGGTCGATGCTGATTCACTCGAGGTAGGTCCGTCAATTTTCAGTCTCAATCCGTGGTACCATGATGTGTTAGGCAGGTAGGTTCGGTGTGGACTGCACTTGATGCAGCGATGTGAGTAACAGACCTCTAACACTGCAGAAGATCCAACACGGTTTTATTGAACGATAGAACTAACATACATATTTAATTGTGGGTCAACACTATACTGAACTGACTGGAGACCTTGTACTAGCCTGACCAGACTTACTAGCTACCGCATGGTGTTTGCACTGTGCTAGCTCGTGGACTCTGACTGTCTCAGTGGCTGGGTCCCGAGAGAGCGGGAAACCTAGTGCCTTCTGGCTTTATAGTGGTGGTGTCCTGTCTGGTGATTGGCTGCACTATGCTGCGTGCTTACTGGTCATCCTGTGAGTCAATCACTGCCTGTCTGCACTTCATTATATACATGAGTGGATATTATGACAACAACCAGTCCACAGCACACGTCATCTCCCTGGCCCTACATTCATCCCCTCATGCATCTTGACAACAAGGACTCCTACGTCAGACTCCTATTCATTGACTACAGCTCTGGGTTCAACACCTTAACCCCAGCCAAGCTCACATCAAAACTCCAAAACCTAGGATATGGCTCCTCCCTCTTTAACTGGATTCTAGACTTCCTGACCCACAGACCACAATCAGTAAGGATAAACAAGAGCACATTCACCACGATAGTCCTCAATACTGGGGCCCCGCAAGGCTGCGTACTTACCCCCTACTTACCCCCTCCTTATTCACACATGACTATGTGGCAAAATTTGGCTCCAACACCATCTTCAAGTTTTCTGATGACACGACCATAGTGGGTCAGATCGCGAACAATGGTGAGTTAGAGTACAGAAGGAAGATAGAGAACCTAGTGGAGTGGTGTAATGACAACAATTTCTCCCTCAATATCAGCAAAATTAAGGAACTGCTCATTGACTTCAGGAAGCGAAGTATCGTACACACCCCTGTCTACATCAAAGGTGCCGAGGTGGGGATGGTTGGCAGCTTCAAATTCCTAGGTGTGCACATCACCAACAATCTGTCCTGGTCCACCCACGTCAAAGCTATGACCAAGAAAGCACAACAGCGCCTGTACTTCCTCAGGAAACTAAAGAAATTTGACTCTTACCAATTTTTACAGATGCACCGTAGAAAACATCCAATCTGGTTGCATCACAGTCTGGTATGGCAACTGCTCGGCCCAAGACTACAGAGAGTCGTGAACAGAGCCCAGTCCATCACACAAACCCACCTCCCATCTATCGACTCTGTCTGCACCACCCGCAGCCTTGGGAAAAGCGGGCAGCATAATCAGAGACCCTTCCCACCTGGGTTATTCTTTCTTCCAACTCCTTCCATCGGGCAGGAGATACAAAGATGAGAGCACGCACTAACAGATTCAAGAACAGCTTCTTCCCTGCTGTTACCAGACTCCTAAACAACCCTCTTCTGGACTGAACTGATCTCTTCACACAATTTCTCTATTGAGTAGTACTGCATTCCATATGTCACTTGATGCCAGTGCCAATGTTTTTACATTGCGTATTTATGTATGTCCTATCTTTTTTTCATGTATGGAACGATCTGTCTGGACTGTGTACAGAGCAATACTTTTCACTGTACCTCAGTACATGTGACAGTAAATCAAATCCAATCCAATTCAAACAGTTGCGCACCACTTTTTCGGCCCATGGCATAACAGAGGTAGTCGTTACTGACAATGGGGCCTTGTTTATTGGTGAAGCGTTCACTGCATTCATGAAAGCAAATGGCTGTCGCCATGTTCGCACTGCTCCTTATCACCCGGGTTAAATGGACTGGAGCGCAGCGTACTGACGGCGAAACGGGACTTGAAGAAACAAACCACAGGTTCGATGGATACCAGACTGGCATATTTTCTGTTCTTGTATAGAACTACAGCTCATGTTGTGACTGGGGTGGCCCCGGCTGAAATGTTGATGGGTTGCCAACTCCAGAGTCAATTGAGCTGGTTGCTCCCCGACATTGGCGCAAAACTGCCCGACTAGGCGTCGTCTTCTGTGATGTTTCGTACCTGACAAAGTGGTCTATACCCGTAACCTTGTCGAAGGCCTCGCTGGCTCTCGGCATTTGTTGTTCATCAGTCCAGTCCTGTATCATACCACGCACACGTTCAAGGTCAGTTAATGAAGCGCCACCTCCGTGCCCGGAGGTTTGCCGCTCGGGAGGCTCCTCTAGGGAACTCCACGCCGGTCTTGCTGGTTGCTCCGTTTCCACGGCCTGTGCATCTGGCTACCTCGTCTTCTTTTCCTCATGGTTAGGAGATGCCTGGTCATTTGATTCTGATACGGAGTCACAGACCTCTGGGTCTCTGACTCAGACATTATAGTTCGGCTGCCTTAGGATGGTTCTCCTTCCAGCCGTTCCAGCCGCAAGCGTCGTTCTCTAGCTATGTACACACCGGCCAACTCGGTCCCATCGCCTGGCAGCGATGTGCTGAAGCCAAAATGTCTGTGCCATTCGCCGGGACTGCATCAGTTTCTTCTGCTCCTTCCTCGTCATCGGTGTTTTTGACTTCTTCTACTCCTCGTCTTCATTATCCTCATCATTTCCCTTGGGGGGGGGGCATGGGACGGGATCAAATGCTTCCCCATGTGGCTCAAGATGCATGAGCTCCCCTGCTAACTGCGTGGCTGATAACCATGTTGTATAAAAGGTCGGCCAGTGAGGAAGCGACCAACACAGAGAGAGGACCCGGTAAGGTATAATCGGGCCTCATGTAAATTGTTGTCATACAAATAAATGCCTTCTTTTGTTTACTCGTTGGACTCCCCTCACCTTTATTAAAGTGAGAGTCTGAGTGCTGTAATCTGCGGTGTTGGAGCCCTTCTTCGGTTTGAGGGTAGGCTGAGTGGAGGAGATAGGTGTCCTCCTCCAACTGATCTGCTATAATGACTACCTGAATGCCCACCTTATTGAAGTCGGGATTCCCCTGGGGAGGCGGTGTTTCGTCCCTGATGAGACTACATTGCTCTGCCCCGAGTATCCTTTTTGTGATCCTTTGGTTAATCTTGGTGTTCCTCTCTTTTGGGGGGAATTCCAAGAGTCTCGGGTATCCCATCATAATTTAATAGAGTATCATAGAGATGTATAATTTTACTTTAAAGTGAATCATAATTTCCTAAATACCGAAATGAAAGGGAGTTCAGTTGCTGCAAACTATGTAAAAGAGGGATCATTCCAACAAATAAAGATAAATTGCCACTTGGCATTCTGAGTATGAACTTTCATTTCTCTGGAAACGTGCATCAGGAAATGAGGTGCAGGCAGCCCTGGTCTCCTGTTGATGACAAACCAGGGGCGCAATTCTCCCATCGGGAGTCTAAGTGCTGACGCCGGAGTGAAAACAGGAGTGTTTCACTCCGGCGTCGGAGCCCGCTCCCAGACCCCTATTCTCCCGCCCCCAGGAGGCTAGGAGCGGCATCGCGTCATTTACGCGTGCCATAAATGCGGCGCCACGTAAATGATGTCACCCGCGCATGCGCGGTTGCCGTCCTCCCCGAGGCAGCCCCGCAAGAAGATGTCGGATGGATCTTGCGGGGCTGCGGAGGAAAGGAGGTCCTCCTTCGGAGACCCCATTTGAGGCCCCCCCCGGTGCAGGAACCCCCCTTCCCCCCCCCCCCCCCCCCCCCACAGGCCGTCCCCCCAGCGTTCCCGCGCAGTTCCCGCCGGCAGCGACCAGGTGTGGATGGTGCCGGCGGGAACCCGTTGTGTTGAGAAGGCCGCTCGGCCCATCCAGGCCGGAGAATCACCGCTCGCCCGTTGCAAACGATTCTCCGAGCGGCCAGCCGTGATTCTCGCCGTGCCGGTTTTGGGGGGGGGGTGGGAGAATCGCGTGCGGGTGTCGGGGCGGCGTGACGGGACACGGGCGGCGCCCCGCCGATTCTCCCACTCAGCGTGGGGGGGGGAGGAATTCCGCCCAGAGCTGGAACCAATTTCCAAAAGTGCAGCTCCGTTGGGCAAGGTTTTCTTCTGGAAGGCAAAAGTGGAGATTTTATCCCGGAGCTCCAAATAGGTTGGCTGTAGTCTGTTGCTTCATGATTCAAACAAGTTTGAATCCCAGTTTTGATTAATATTTGGACTTGGACCGGGGGCCAGTTTAGCTCACTTGGCTGGACAGCAGGGGCGTCATTCTCCGACCCCCCGCCGGGTTGGAGAATCGCCGGAGGCTGCCGTGAATCCCGCCCCTGCCGGTTGCCGAAGTCTCCGGCACCAGAGATTCGGCGGGGGCGGGAATCACGGTGCGCCGGTTGGTGGGCCCCCCCTGCTCGATTCTCTGGCCCGGATGGGCCGAAGTCCCGCCGTTAAATTGCCTGTCCCGCCGACGTAAATTAAAGCACCTATTTACCGGCGGGACAAGGCGGCACGGGCGGGCTCCAGGGTCCTGGGGGTGACACGGGGCCCGGGCCTGTGCCGTGGGGGCACTCTTTCCCTTCCGCCTCCACCACGGTCTCCACCATGGCAGAGGCGGAAGAGACTCCCTCCACTGCGCATGCGCGGGAAACTGTCAGCGGCCGCTGACGCTCCTGCGCATGCGCCGCCCCGACATGTCATTTCCGCGCCAGCTGGCGTGGCAACAAAGGCCGTTTCCGCCAGCTGGCGGGGCGGAAATCCCTCCGGCGCCGACCTAGCCCGTCAATGTTGGGGCTCGGACCCCAAAGATGTGGAGCATTCCGCACCTTTGGGGCGCCGCGATGCCCGTCTGATTGGCGCCGTTTAGTGCGCCAGTCGGCGGACATCGCGCCGTTTCGGGAGAATTTCGCCCCTAGTTCGTGATGCAGAGCAAGGCCAGCAGCGTGAGTTCAATTCCCATACCGGCTGAGGTTATTCATCAAGGCTTCGCCTTCTCAACCTAGCCCCTCGCCTAATGACAAATTTGATTGGGTCATTGGCATAGGGTTGGGGAGGGGGATGGGGGTTGTTGGTAGGTGTAAGTGAGCAAATATTTGCTGACACAAATCCCTCACCACACCAAGCTATTCAAATTCTGGCAGACGTGGTGTGGGAAGCAATTGAACAGAGAACAGCTGATTTCATCCATTGTCACAGCCTGTGGGATATTGTGTGTGGGAGTCCAGCTTGAGAGTGGAAATAAAAAAAAAATCAAATGAATGTTGATTTTCCAGTCTTAACTAATGCTTATATTTGCATTAACATCATCCATAGGTTTTCTACTCTTACAAATAATCCTCTGGCATGACCACAATCAGTGCTATTGGGGTACGTTTATCCCTCCCTTTTGAGATGGACACCGCCATACTAAACGGTGAATTGGACAGCAACCTGAAAAAAAAACAGCCTGAAAACTCATCCAGGCGTTAGAGAGCCCTGGGCCTTGAACTCTTCACTGTCTGCCTGTCAGACCAACTCTCAGCACGAATGACTAGACTGCCTCACTTAGAATCCTTTGATCCCATGATTTTATCTCTGCTGCTTACTCTACCCAGGAAATGTTATTTTCAATAAACGTTTTGTCGGGTCTCATGAGGGGAGGTAACGACTTACTGATTAACGGTTATACAAAGAAACAAAAATGCAAATAACAGCTCTGATGAAGAGTCCCACCCAAAATGTTAATCAAGCTTTTTCTTTCAGATGCTTGCCATGTATTTCTAGCTTTCTATGCCTTTATTTTTGAAAAATGAGCTATGTTCACATCACTTAAACATTAGCATGCTACTGACCAATTTTTCCTCCCAGTTGTTTTGCTAAATATATATTCAGTTTTGATCTTGTATCAGCTTTGTTGACCTCTGGAACCAACTGCTTAGACAAGCATAATACAAGATTAGATTGGCATCCTTCACTTGGACTCCTTGGCTATAATTATGTATCTCTTTCTTTGCTTACCATCTAGGACCAATGCCTCATATCCTGTCACTCTATTGCTCAATATTCCCCCTGTACCAATCTAACCAATAGGCCATCAGCAACAGCTATTTAAAAATATTGTCTTGGGAGCATTAGGGTTAAATCAATGATAAGGGTAAAATGTATTAGTAGAGAAATAATTTTGGGGAAATTAATAGGATTGAAGGCGGATAAATCTCCAGGGCCTGATAATCTTCATCCCAGAGTAATTAAGGAAGTGGCCCTAGAAATAGTAGATCCATTGGTGATCATTTTCCACTGTTCTTTGGACTCTGGAATGGTTCCTACAGATTGGAGGGTAACTAATATAAGCCCGCTATTCAGAAAGGGAGGTAGAGAGAAAACGGAACTATAGACCAGTGAGCCGAACGTCATTAGTAGGGAAGTTGCTGGAGTCCATTATCAAGGATTTCATTAAGAAGTCTTACAACACCAGGTTAAAGTCCGACAGGTTTGTTTCAAACACTAGCTTTCGGAGCACTGCTCCTTCCTCAGGTGATTCACCTGAGGAAGGAGCAGCGCTCCGAAAGCTAGTGTTTGAAACAAACCTGTTGGACTTTAACCTGGTGTTGTAAGACTTCTTACTGTGCTCACCCCAGTCCAACGCCGGCATCTCCACATCAAGGATTTCATGGCACAGTATTTAGTAAGCAGTGGTATAATCAGACAAAGTCAGCATGGATTTACGAAAGGGAAATCATGATTGACAACTCTACTGGAATTCTTTGAGGATGTAACTAGTAGAGTTAACCAGGAAGAACTGGTGGATGTGGTTTATTTAGACTTTCAGAAGGCTTTCGACAAGGTCTTGTACAGCAGATTACTATGTAAAGTTGAAGCGCATGGGATTGTGGGTAGTGTCTTGAGATAAATAGAAAGTTGGTTAGCAGACAGGAAGCAAAGAGTTAGAATAAATGGGTCTTTTTCTGATTGGCAGGCAATGACTACTGTGCTGGGACCCACATTATATAATAATGATTTGGATGAAGGAACTAAATGTATTATCTCCAAATTTGCAGATGATACAAAGCTGGGTGGAAGGGTGAGCTGTGAGGAGGATGCAGGGGTGCTTCAGTGTGATTTGGACAGGCTGAATGAGTGGGCAAATGCATACTAGATGCCGTATAATGTGGATAAATGTGAGGTTATCCACTTCGGGTAGCAAAAAATAGGAAGGCCGATTATTGTTTGAATGAGTGTAATTTGAGAGAGGTGGATACTCAGCGAGACCTTCGCTGTCCTCGTACATCAGTCATTGAAAGTAAGTGCACAGGTACAGCAGGTAGTAAAGAAGGCAAATGGTATGTTGAGAGGATTTGAGTATGGAATGGGTTGGAATATTTTACTGCAATTGTATAGGGAATTGGTGAGGCCACACCTGGAGTATTGTGTGCAGTTTTGGTGTCCTTATCTGAGGAAGGATGTTCTTGCTATGGAGGGAGTGAAGCGAACGTTTACGAGGCCGATTCCTGGGATGGCGGGTCTGTCATTTCAGGAGAGACCAAATTGGTTAGGATTACAGTAATTGGAGTTTAGAAGAGTGAGAGGGAATCTCGTAGGAACGTCTAAAATTCTAACAGGATTAGACAGGGTAGATTCAGAAAGAATGTCCCCGATGGTGGGGGAGACCAGAACTAGGGGTCATAGTTTGAGGATAAGGAGTAAACCTTTGAGGACTGAGGTGAGGAGAAATTTCTTCACCCAGAGAGTGGTGAATCTGTGGAATTCACTACTACAGAAAGTGGTTGAGGCCAAAACGTTCTGAAATTTCAAGGAGGAATTAGATATAGCTCTTCGGGCATAAGGGATCCAAAGATATGGGGGGGGGGGGGGGGGGAAGGCAGGATCAGGGTACTGAATATGATGATCAGTCGTGATCATAATGAATAGTGGAGCAGGCTCAAAGGGCCGAATGGCATCATCCTGCTTCTATTTTGTATGTTTATTTCTATGTATGTTATTTTGCAAAACTTACTCACTGGAAGATGCTCTGAAATGGATTAGCCCGGTGGCTTAGCTTGTCTGTGCAATGGGTTCTGGAGCGAAAAGTCCTAGGTTCAATCCCCAGCATGTTTGGAGTTAGCTGATCTAAGATTGGGACGATATCAGGTGTCATAGTCCACTTTGCAAACACTGGGTTGGGAAGAGATATATTGGCTTCAGTTCCCATTCCTCATTGTGCTCTGGAGCATGTGCACGGGTGTCAGATGATTTCAAGATCAGACTCAACCGTGATGGTCCTGTTGGTTGAAGAGCCCACTCACACCGAGGGTAATCTTGGGATTTGTGTGATGGTGTAACTCAGCTGGAGGTGAATCGGCAGCCTGTTTTACATCTGTCTGGATTTTATTTCCATTTCCAGGAAAGGTACGCTGGCAGTTCATAATCACTTGAGTTACCCACGGTTACGCTTGCTTATTGTCTGGATGTGCGCAGGAGTAGTGGGAGTATCTGCAGAATGTACCTCAGCAGTGGCCAATGCCCTCAGGATGGGGGCAAAACTCCTTGCTAAAGAATTTTGTGAACAAGATATCACAGAATGTAACATTCACGAGCTGTGGGTTTGTGGGCACAATTAATCCCTTGGTTATAAACCACAGGTTATAGGACTGCATAAACACTGTATAATAAGCACTAACCTGTCCTGGGACACCTGCAACACTTGGTAAATTGTGATGTGGAGGGTCATGTTTCCATGGAAATTGTCATTTGCTCCTTTGTAGATCCTAAACTCTGCTGCAGTGACGATTTCACCTTGAGGAATCTGCGTTAAATCAAACTTAAATTCTTTCCACTGTGCCTTATGGTGAAAAACATCTTCATTGTGCTCCACTGTCAAAACAACAACAAAAAGAGTCATTGTTTAAATGTGTACAGTTCCCACTCCTTTACCAATGCTACTCTATAATTGGACACTGGATGTAATGGGAGAGCCTCCAGCTGGGTTCCAACTCCTGCCTGAAATCGGAAATCTCCACATGGAGAACTGAGGATGCGAGTTTTTGTCCTACACCAGTATGAAATGACAATCTGGAGCTTCATCGTTTGATTTATTGCATATTCCTACACGAGAGAGTGAGAGAATGCTAATCTTTGGTACAGAAATGCCTTTGCTATCCACACAGTGTTAACTTGCTGAATAAATTTGAACTCCATACAATTGACACAGCAAAGCGACTAAAGTGCTTTTAAGTGTGAAATGAAGATTCGGGGGGCGATTCTCCAAAATTGAGACAGAATGTTCGCGCCGTTGCGAACGCCGTCGCGTTTCACGATGGCGCGAAACGGGCACAGGGACAACTGATTCTATCCCCCACAGGGGGCCAGCATGGCGCTGGAGCGGTTCACGCTGCTCCAGCCTCCCTTCCTGGCGCCAAATGGGTGCCGCGCCAACTCGCGCATGCGTGGGGGACTTCTTCAGCGCGCCGGCCCCGACTCAACATGGCGTCGGGATTTAGGGGCCGGCAGCGCAACAAAGTAGGCCCGGGAGGGGGGAGAGGCCGGCCCGCCAATCGGTGGGCCCCGATCGCGGGCCAGACCCCATTGGAGCCCCCCCCCACCGGTGAAGGAGCGCTTTTCCCCGCCCCACAGGCTGTCCCCGACCCTTCGCGCAGAGTTCCCGCCGGCAGCGACCAGAGGTGAACGGCGCCGGCAGGACTCTGTCGTATCCATGCGGCCGCTCGGCCCATCCGGGCTGGAGAATCAGCGGCCCCGCCAATTCCAGCGGCCGGCGCCGCATCAAACGCGCCGGCGTAAATGGCGCCGATTCTCCGCACCTCGGAGAATCGCGCGCCGGCGTTGTGGTGCAGTTGCGCCGATTCTCCGACCGAGAGAATCAAACTCTTTTTTTAAACCAAATGAATATTTAATGTATCTTTTTTCAAATACATATTTTAATTAACTTTTTCAATATTTTAAAACATAATTTGCATTACACATATTTAACTACCATTTAACAAACCCTCCCTCAATCCGAAAACAATTCATCAACTAATTAACTACCCCCTCCCTTTAGCTGCTGACTGAGGCTAATTCCTTAAAGTGAGATATGAATGGACGCCGTCCCTTATGAAACCCCTCCTCATTCCCTCTTAAACTAAATTTAACCTTGTCTAGGCTCAGAAACTCCATTAAATCTCCAAGCCATACGGAGGCACAGGATGGAGAAACTGACCTCCAACCCAATAGGATCTTCCTTCTCGCCCCCAGTGAGACGAAGGCTAAGACATCGGCCCCAGCCCCTGTCTGGAGCTTCGGCATGTCCGATACCCCAAATATAGCTTCCAGGAGATTGGGATCTAAGTTCAACTGTAAAACTGTCGATATGGTGCTAAAGAAGTTGCCCCAGAACCTCCTCAGTTTTGGGCACAACCAAAATATGTGCACATGATTGGCTGGCCCCTTCCCGCACCTTTCACAAATGTCCTCAACCCCTTCGAACAGGTGACTCATTCTCAACCTCATCAAATGTGTTCTGTGAACTGCCGTCAAAGTACCGTATTGCATCTTTGACTTTGTCTATATATATGTTTCTGGAACCCACCTCTTCATTCACCCGAGGTAGGAGCAGTGCTCCGAAAGCTAGTGATTCAAAACAAACCTGTTGGACTTTAATCTGATGTCGTAAGACTTCTTACTGTATTCGTGCCAACCTTGTGCAGGAGGTCGATGCATTTACCCTTCGTAAAATTTCACACCACAGCCCTTCCTCTAACGTCTCTCCCAATTTCTCCTCCCATTAGATTCAAATTAATACTTTGACCGTCATTTTGCACAATATGAACAACAATATCTTCACCTTGCATTGATTTTATTTTTTTTCATATAAAGCAAAGGGAGGTTAGTGGTTTCACAAACCAGAACGAAATGCAGAGACATAATTATAGGAATGTTCAGCTTTTAAAAATAAACTCCTAAAGAGAAGGAATTAATTAGAGGGCAAAGAACAGGGCGTGTTTCAAAAATAAAAAAGTTACTGAAGATTTTGCATTTTCCAAAACCACGTGTCCCATTCTGAAACAGTTGGGACATTTTAAACCTTGGTCTTACTCCAAAGCAAGATGATGCGAGAGGCAGAAGCAGGAATCCTCCATCCAGGATGATTTTCTGAACTTTCTTTGATGTGACTGTTTGTGCTTCTGCTTCCCAGAATTAGAAATGCAATAAAACTTTCACTGAGTTCCATTGATAAAGCCAATTGAAAAAAATCAAGGAATTTCAAGCGTAAATTACATCTAGTGCAAATTGAGTTGCCATGATCATGTACGATGGCTTTAAAAAACACTGCGGGTGAAATCTGCCTGGCTCACAGAACTGGCCATACCCGACCAAATTGATCAACAAGACACATTTCTGCCAAATGCACCTGTTTGCTTTGAAAAGGTTCTTAACAAGTAAACTTTTCATTTGCAAGCAGCTTATTAAAATCCACTCAACATTAACAAATTAATTGAAGAAAGTGACAAGTGATTAATGAAATCGGCAATTAAAATGAAAGTAAGTTGTTTTAGGTGTTTCAGATTAGGCTACAAGTAGTGAACTACCCAGTCTTATTAAAAATGTATATTTTTTTCTGATAAACTAATTTTCAGCTTTCTTAATAAAATGGCACCAGGTTAGGACTCAAATGTATCAAAGTGCGTGTTTTAATGCAATGGGGAAAATAAACAATGAGATTCTAAAATGCTGCCTGATTGTGCTGTTTCAGGTGAGATTTCATGATTGTGACTACGCAAATGAGTTTGAGTGGAAACTCAGTCACCTGAGTGAACACAACTAGAAGTTCAATGCTATCTAGAACAGAGTGGTTTGCTTGAACTCTGCCACTCTTTTGCAACAGGCACAATTTTGGCCTGCAATGCACACAATCTATGGGATGCACTGCAACAACTCATTAAGGTAACTTATATAGCACCTCCTTCCCCTTAGATCATTACCACCAAGTAGGAAAATATGCAATAATGTTGTGGGACCACCATTGCGTTCCCCTCCATAACCCACACTTAACTTGAGTTGGATCTTTATGGCTGTACCTCTGATGTTGCTCGATCAATATCTTCCAATTTCCTATTTAACACCATTGTGGGGACACCATCGACATGAGGACTACACTGGGTTAAGGAGGAGGTCCTCAGGGCAAACAAACATTGGTAGTAAATAATAATTTTTATAATCTTTATTAGTGTCACAAGTAGGCTTACATTAACACTGCAATGAAGTTACTGTGAAAATCCCCCAGTTTCCACACTCCGGCGCCTGTCCGGGTACACAGAGGGCGAATTCAGAATGTCCAATTCACCTAACAGCATGTCTTTCGGGACTTGCGGGAGGAAACCGGATCACCCAGAGGAAACGCACGCAGAC
The DNA here is from genome assembly GCF_047496885.1 of Scyliorhinus torazame. Classification (NCBI taxonomy): domain Eukaryota; kingdom Metazoa; phylum Chordata; class Chondrichthyes; order Carcharhiniformes; family Scyliorhinidae; genus Scyliorhinus; species Scyliorhinus torazame. The sequence goes on from NC_092707.1 coordinate 174,707,093, forward strand.
ACGGGGAGAACGTGCAGACTCCACACAGACAGTGACCCAAGCCGGGAATCTAACCTGGGTCCCTGGAGCTGTGAAGCAACAGTGCTAACCACTGTGCTACCGTGCCGTCCTCTGTGACCTTGCCAGTCTCACCCAAACCCCAAGAATATATGGTGGATAACTGTATTGGGAACTTTATCATCTTTTCCCCAGAACAAAATTATTTAGATGTCTAAGTAAATCAAATAATCCAAATCTTTACACTCAGCTTGCTCAGATTTTTCAAGGGTAGCAGATAGCACATTGAAACAATATTGAATGGCTGCATTTGAAAACAAATGGATGACATATTTCTCAGAATTCTAGAATTGTCACAGCACAGGAGGCCATTCGACACTAGCTCTCCAAATGACCAATTCAGCAATGTCATTTCCCCTGCCCTTTCCTGTATGGTGTTCCTTGGCCGGGATTCTCTGAGCCTCCGCGCCGCAATCGCACTCGGCACGGGGGTGGAGAATGGGGCGTCAGATCCCGAACGTGTCCGACGCCGTCCCGCGATTCTCCAGGGACCGGAGAATTGCCAGCAATCACGCACGTGGTCGACGCAACGCCGGTCGGGGGCCATTGAAAGAGGTCCCGCCGCGATTCTCCGCCAACAACTGGCCGAGATCCTGCCGGCGTGGTTCACTTATGGTTCCATAGGCGGGCACTCGGAGCGGCGGCTGCGAGTTTATGTAACCCGGGGGGGGGGGGGGGGGGGCCTCCAGGACGGCCAGGCTCGCGATTACGGGCCACCGATCAGCGTGTGCGCGCGATCTGAAGGGGACCCATATTGTTGGGGCCGGCCCGCTGTGTGGGTCCACCATGTTGCATGGGGCCGCCGCAGGCGGGGACCCGCGGCCGGAAGTGCAGGGCCCCGTATCAGCAGCCGGAGCTGTGTGGAGCACTCCGGGGCCCTGCTAGCCCCCTTCAAAACGGAGAATCACTTTGGACTTTCTTCAGGAAAGTCCAGAGTGATTTGTGCCCGTTTTCTCACGGGCGTGGGGCCATAGCCCCATTATCAGAGACATCTGCCCCTTGTTTTTGATTGATGTATTAGCTGTTCCTGGACCGCTAGATAATTCAGCACAGTTAAGTAAACAGACCCTGAATATATTAGCGAATATTAAAATGTAACCCTCAGATTTCAAGTGCGATGTGCTATGTGCAAATATTTAACCAAAAAGAATGGATTTGCATACTATCGCAAGCTATAACTAGGCATTGTGCTGCACATCTGTAAGGGCCCTTCCTGTGGATTCCCTTATTTCCCATTTATTTAACTTTGTGGTTATCAGGGCAGCACGGTGGCGCAGTGGGTTAGCCCTGTTGCCTCACGGCGCCGAGGTCCCAGGTTCGATCCCGGCCCTGGGTCACTGTCTGTGTGGAGTTTGCACATTCTCCCCGTGTTTGTGTGGGTTTCGCCCCCCCCCCCCAACCCAAAGATGGGCAGGGTAGGTGGGATTGGCCATGCTAAATTGCCCCTTAGTTGGAAAAGATGAATTGCGTACTCTAAATTTTAAAAAAAGAAAGAAAAAAAAACTTTGTGGTTATCATTTTGATCCATGGATATTTAATGTATATATACCTTTAAGTCGAGCAGAGGAAATGAGGAACTCAAAAGTCACAAAATGGTACAATGCTATGGAGGTTTAGCTTCTGAACAGGAAATAAATTAGACTTTTTGACACTCAAGGGATCGGAGGGATTCAGTTTGATTGCTTGGCTGGTGGCCAATGAATTGGCAATAGGTCGTATTCTGCCTGCCGACATTGGGATGGTTTACAGAGGACGCAGGAAGTGAGAGTTAGATCCTGGATGCTAAGAGGGGAGTGTCTGTCTGTCTGTCTCCCTCTCTCTACAGACATATTGCTTATCTGCTGTTTTGCTGAACCTGCAGAGATGTTTTTGAGAGCAGGATGAATCGACAGTGAAAACCATTACAGACTGAAAGCAAAAACCTCAAACTGAAAGCCTGGACTGAAGAAGGGTGTACTGGAAGACATCCATCTGAAAGAAAGACTGTTATCCTTTCACTTTCATCATTATTTTACACTCCTCTTTTCCCTCTGTGTTTGTTTGTTTGTCTTGTGTGTTTGTGTACATATATATATATATAGGGGTGAGCTAAGGGAGGGATTAGAAATTAAATAGTTAATCAGTTGTATTTGCTGCATGTAGTTATTGATATGAATAAAAATTATGTTTAAATTTACTAACCGGTAAATAACTGTAGTTATTGGGCAGCCAAAGACCAAAGACTTTGGATATTTTCTAAGAATTATCTGTTCAGTTCAATTTTGTTGTTACTCAGGGTCAAATGGGGCTGGAATTGACTCGCACTAGCCCAGGGAGTCGTAACACATAATACTCAACACTGAAGGCCGAAATAATTAAAATAATGGAATGAATACATGATGAAATTAGATTGTTCATGTGCAGAACACCTTTAAAACGCCTCACAAAATCCTCACACTTGTACCTGTGCACAACAATTTAAATCACAGCACAATGACAGTGTTAAGATTTGTTTGTGGAGAGATTAGTATGTTCCTCAGGTTTTAATTCTTTTTCTACATCCGGCAGTTTGCTCTAAAGGAGGGGAAGCCACTGTTTCTTTTCTGAAAGCCTTTTGAACGCGAGTGCAGGAGCTGAATTGGAGACGGACATGGAAGTAAATATTTCTCAAGCCGCAGGCGCATGGTGAAAAGCTGAAGCAGAAAAGGGTGGCTTGGCAGAAACTGCAAGAGCCTATACATCACTGTTCGCTGATGGATTTTATCCAAACAGTATTATATTTTTACAAACTTGTCAGAAGGTGAGGATAAATAGCAAGTTAAAACCGTCAGAGCCAGGAATGCTGGTTTACTGCGCTTTGGACAGAATTTACAGTCTCACAGCCTCAGTGAGAGAAAAAAACATAAGCATTCCTAGCACTAAGGTATTTCCTGATTATGGAAATATTCTTGGAGAACAAAATGTTTTGGCACCCCAAGGACCTAGTGGGTAAAAGCACAAGATACTTTTGTTTGCACTGAGTGCTGAATTTGGTGCTTTTTGAGTGCGATAGTGAGAGTTTGGTGACCGAGGGAGTATAAGGCTTCATTTTTATCTAAAGTTTAGTCTTTCTTTTATTTAGTTAATTAACTTAAAAGTTGCTGTTTGGTTTAGAAGAAGGTGAATTTTCAATCAGCTTTAAACAGGCTTCTACTTCTAGGCACTTGCAGCTGGAGCTTGTTAATTAGTTAATTGGATTAGGCCAGTTTTTCAGAGGCTAGATTCACAGTATAAAAGTGATCCCCGACAGTGCAGACTTTGTTTGCACTGAGTGCTGAATTTGGTGCTTTTTGAGTGCGATAGTGAGAGTTTGGTGACCGAGGGAGTGCTGAATTTGGTGCTTTTTGAGTGCGATAGTGAGAGTTTGGTGACCGAGGGAGTTAGGTGAGGAGGGAGGAAGGTGCTCCTTTCATTTTGTTTCCGACATTTCCGCAAAGATTGCGAAGAGAGCCAGGAGTTTACAAGAAGTGTAGCAGAGTCGGAGGGCGGAGATCTAGTTAGTCCACACAGCAGCTATATTCTGTAAGGTAAGAGGGGATGGAGGCTAGGCCAGTTACATGCTCCTCCTGTAGGATGTGGGTGGTGAGGGATACCACCGGTGTCCCCACTGACTATACCTGCGGGAAGTGCACCCAACTTCAGCTCCTCAAAGACCGTGTTAGGGAACTGGAGCTGAAGCTGGATGAACTTCGGATCATCCGGGAGGCAGAGGGGGTGATTGAGAAGAGTTACAGGGAGGTAACCACACCCAAGGTACAGGACAAGAATAGCTGGGTTACAGTCAGGGGGAAAACAAACAAACAGGCAGACAGTGCAGGGATCCCTCGTGGCCGTTCCCCTTCAAAACAAGTATGCCGTTTTGGATGCTGTTGGGGGGGATGACCTACCGGGGGAAGGCCCTAGCGGCCAGGTCTCTGGCACTGAGTCTGGCTCTGGGGCTCAGAAGGGAAGGGGGGAGAATAGAAAAGCAATAGTTGTAGGAGATTCAATGGTTAGGGGAATAGATAGGAGATTCTGTGGTCGCGAGCGAGACTCCCGGAAGGTATGTTGCCTCCCGGCTGCCAGGGCCAGGGATGTCTTGGATCGTGTCTTCAGGATCCTTAAGGGGGAGGGGGAGCAGCCAGAAGTCGTGGTGCACATTGGTACCAACGACATAGGTAGGAAAAGGGGTGTGGAGGTAATAAACAAGTTTAGGGAGTTAGGCTGGAAGTTGAAAGCCAGGACAGACAGAGTTGTCATCTCTGGTTTGTTGCCGGTGCCACGTGATAGCGAGGCTAGGAATAGGGAGAGAGTGCAGTTGAACACGTGGCTGCAGGAATGGTGTAGGAGGGAGGGCTTCAGGTATTTGGATAATTGGAGCGCATTCTGGGGAAGGTGGGACCTGTACAAGCAGGACGGGTTGCATCTGAACCAGAGTGGCACCAATATCCTGGGAGGGAGGTTTGCTAGTACTCTTCGGGAGGGTTTAAACTAATTTGGCAGGGGAATGGGAACCGGATTTGTAGTCCAGCAACTAAGGTAGCCGATATTCAGGACGCCAAAGCATGTAATGAGGCAGTGGGGAAGGGAACACTGACAAAGGAGAGTATTTGCAGGCACGGAGATGGGTTGAAGTGTGTATACTTCAACGCAAGAAGCATCAGGAATAAGGTGGGTGAACTTAAGGCATGGATCGGTACTTGGGACTACGATGTGGTGGCCATCACGGAAACTTGGATAGAAGAGGGGCAGAAATGGTTGTTGGAGGTCCCTGGGTATAGATGTTTCAATAAGATTAGTGAGGGTGGTAAAAGAGGTGGGGGGGGGGGTGGCATTATTAATTAGAGATAGTATAACAGCTGCAGAAAGGCAGTTCGAGGAGTATCACCCTGTTGAGGTAGTATGGGTTGAAGTCAGAAATAGGAAAGGAGCAGTCACCTTGTTAGGAGTTTTCTATAGGCCCCCCAATAGTAGCAGAGATGTGGAGGAACAGATTGGGAAACAGATTTTGGAAAGGTGCAGAAGTCATAGGGTAGTAGTCATGGGCGACTTTAACTTCCCAAATATTGAGTGGAAACTCTTTAGATCAAATAGTTTGGATGGGGTGGTGTTTGTGCAGTGTGTCCAGGAAGCTTTTCTAACACAGTATGTAGATTGTCCAACTAGAGGAGGGGCAATATTGGATTTAGTACTGGGTAATGAACCAGGGCAAGTGATAGATTTGTTAGTGGGGGAGCATTTTAGAGGTAGTGACCACAATTCTGTGACTTTCACTTTAGTAATGGAGAGGGATAGGTACGTGCAACAGGGCAAGGTTTACAATTGGGGGAAGGGTAAATACGATGTTGTCAGACAAGAATTGAAGTGCATAAGTTGGGAACATAGGCTGGCAGGGAAGGACACAAGTGAAATGTGGAACTTGTTCAAGGAACAGGTGCTACGTGTCCTTGATATGTATGTCCCTGTCAGGCAGGGAAGAGATGGTCGAGTGAGGGAACCATGGTTGACAAGAGAGGTTGAATGTCTTGTTAAGAGGAAAAAGGTGACTTATGTAAGGCTGAGGAAACAAAGTTCAGACAGGGCATTGGAGGGATACAAGATAGCCAGGAGGGAACTGAAGAAAGGGATTAGGAGAGCTAAGAGAGGGCATGAACAATCTTTGGCGGGTAGGATCAAGGAAAACCCCAAGGCCTTTTACACATATGTGAGAAATATGAGAATGACTAGAGCGAGGGTAGGTCCGATCAAGGACAGTGGCGGGAGATTGTGTATTGAGTCTGAAGAGGTAGGAGAGGTCTTGAATGAGTACTTTTCTTCTGTATTTACAAATGAGAGGGGTGATATTGTTGGAGAGGACAGTGTGAAACAGATTGGTAAGCTCGAGGAAATACTTGTTAGGAAGGAAGATGTGTTGGGCATTTTGAAAAACTTGAGGATAGACAAGTCCCCCGGGCCTGACGGGATATATCCAAGGATTCTATGGGAAGCAAGAGATGAAATTGCAGAGCCGTTGGCAATTATCTTTTCGTCCTCACTGTCAACAGGGGTGGTACCAGGGGATTGGAGAGTGGCGAATGTCGTGCCCCTGTTCAAAAAAGGAACTAGGGATAACCCTGGTAATTACAGGCCAGTTAGTCTTACTTCGGTGGTAGGCAAAGTAATGGAAAGGGTACTGAAGGATAGGATTTCTGAGCATTTGGAAAGACACTGCTTGATTAGGGATAGTCAGCACGGATTTGTGAGGGGTAGGTCTTGCCTTACAAATCTTATTGAATTCTTTGAGGAGGTGACCAAGCATGTGGATGAAGGTAAAGCAGTGGATGTAGTGTACATGGATTTTAGTAAGACATTTGATAAAGTTCCCCATGGTAGGCTTCTGCACAAAGTAAGGAGGCATGGGATAGTGGGAAATTTGGCCAGTTGGATAACGAACTGGCTAACCGATAGAAGTCAGAGAGTGGTGGTGGATGGCAAATATTCAGCCTGGATCCCAGTTACCAGTGGTGTACCGCAGGGATCAGTTCTGGGTCCTCTGCTGTTTGTGATTTTCATTAATGACTTGGATGAGGGAGTTGAAGGGTGGGTCAGTAAATTTGCAGACGATACGAAGATTGGTGGAGTTGTGGATAGTAAGGAGGGCTGTTGTCGGCTGCAAAGAGACATAGATAGGATGCAGAGCTGGGCTGAGAAGTGGCAGATGGAGTTTAACCCTGAAAAGTGTGAGGTTGTCCATTTTGGAAGGACAAATATGAATGTGGAATACAGGGTTAACGGTAGAGTTCTTGGCATTGTGGAGGAGCAGAGAGACCTTGGGGTCTATGTTCATACATCTTTGAAAGTTGCCACTCAAGTGGATAGAGCTGTGAAGAAGGCCTATGGTGTGCTCGCGTTCATTAACAGAGGGATTGAATTTAAGAGCCGTGAGGTGATGATGCAGCTGTACAAAACTTTGGTAAGGCCACATTTGGAGTACTGTGTACAGTTCTGGTCGCCTCATTTTAGGAAGGATGTGGAAGCTCTGGAAAAGGTGCAAAGAAGATTTACCAGGATGTTGCCTGGAATGGAGAGTAGGTCTTACGAGGAAAGGTTGAGGGTGCTAGGCCTTTTCTCATTAGAGCGGAGAAGGATGAGGGGCGACTTGATAGAGGTTTATAAGATGATCAGGGGAATAGATAGAGTAGACAGTCAGAGACTTTTTCCCCAGGTGGAACACACCATTACAAGGGGACATAAATTTAAGGTGAAAGGTGGAAGATATAGGAGGGATATCAGAGGTAGGTTCTTTACCCAGAGTGTAGTGGGGGCATGGAATGCACTGCCTGTGGAAGTAGTTGAGTCGGAAACATTAGGGACCTTCAAGCAGCTGTTGGATAGGTACATGGATTACGGGAAAATGATATAGTGTAGATTTATTTGTTTTAAGGGCAGCACGGTAGCATTGTGGATAGCACAATTGCTTCACAGATCCATGGTCCCAGGTTCGATTCCGGCTTGGGTCATTGTCTGTGCGGAGTCTGCACGTCCTCCCCGTGTCTGCGTGGGTTTCCTCCCACAGTCCAAAGATGTGCGGGTTAGGTGAATTGGCCAATGATAAATTGCCCTTAATGTCCAAATTGCCCTTGGTGTTGGGTGGAGGTGTTGAGTTTGGGTGGGGTGCTCTTTCCAAGAGCTTGTGCAGACTCAAAGGGCCGAATGGCCTCCTTCTGCACTGTAAATTCAATGATAATCTATGATCAATCTAGGACAAAGGTTCGGCACAACATCGTGGGCCGAAGGGCCTGTTCTGTGCTGTATTTTCTATGTTCTATGTTCTATCTTGAAGAAGGCCATTTGGCTCATCTTAATTCATCTATCCAGAATTCTGCACAGAAACAGACCAATCAGCTCAACTGGACAATGTCCATGTTATGATGCAGCATGACCCTCTCCCAATCTATTGATCTCTCCCACCCTGTTAATTGTCCCTCAGTTAGCTGGAGGATACACCCATTAACAATATTTACTGTCCTGTGCTCTTCTCCCATTTGCATCATGAAATATTCTCATCTCTTCCCTGACCATTCTCTTACTATTGTTACCTCCCCCACCTAATGGCGGGCAGAAGTCTTCACCCATTTGTTTGTCTGTCAAATAACATATCTCAGAAATGAATGGAAAGACTTCACCAAAACTCGGTCCATATGTAGGGTATGGCCCAAGGAAGAAATAAATTAATTATTGGTGAAGGTGAGGATCTAGATCTGGATCTTGGAACTTTTTTATGGATCGTTAACATTGGGAGATGGGGCCAATTAAAAGAATGTTGCACATTGTTTGATTTAGAATGCTGTTGATTGTTTTAAAATGTCATGGATTGTCTCAGTTGCAGTTATACAATTTGGCACAGCTGTCAAAATGTGAGCAGAGTTTTCTGAGCAGGTTATTGGATGTGGATTGATCTGAAGCCTCCACAGTGAGAAGGAAGCTCTTAATAAGATTATTTTTTTCAGCTTTGTAATTATAGAGCATCAGGGCAAAGCTTTAATAAAGGGCTGTGGAATTGTAATAATGTTGAATTAATGCAACATGGCAGGGGTGTGCACTCTGAATGCCCTCTTCAGTTGATATGTCTTCCACTAAGGTGGGCAGAATTAATGTTTTCACCCTGTTTTTAAACAATATATCTAAAAAATTAATGGATGGATTTCAACAAAATTTAATATAAAGAAAGTAAATGGTCCAAGGAATTTTCTGGCCATTCCCACCAGCGGGATCTTCCACCTGCCATTGGCGATCCCCCAGCACAGGTTTCCGGTGGCGGAGAGTGCAAACAATAGGAAACCAATGGCTGGCCACCTCCGCCACCGCAAAACATGGGTGGAGGGTGCAGAAAATCCCACCCTTGCTCTTGTGTGGCTGGTGTCCAATTTTGCTTTATAACAGTTCTGTGAAGCATCAGGAGATGTTTTATTATGTTCCAGGTACAAAGTAAGTACTGTTTGCTGTTGCTTTTGATATATTTGGGTTCCATGTCATGCTAAAGCTCATCATTCTGTGATCTTTGTGCTTTGTACTCTATGTTCAGCGCATGTCTGGGTCAGTCACAAGTACCACCTGAAAATGAGCAACGCCTCTCGTGCGTTACCCTCCACACCGATCACCCTTTCACACTGAACTCATAGATTATCATAGAATTTACAGTGCAGAAGGAGGGCATTCGGCCCATCGAGTCTGCACCGGCTCTTGGAAAGAGCACCCTACCCAAGGTCAACACCTCCATTCTATCCCCATAACCCAGTAACCTCACCCAACACTAAGGGCAATTTTGGACACCAAGGGCAATTTATCATGGCCAATCCACCTAACCTGCACATCTTTGGACTGTGGGAGGAAACCGGAGCACCCGGAGGAAACCCACGCACACACGGGGAGGATGTGCAGACTCTGCACAGACAGTGACCCAAGCCGAAATCGAACCTGGGACCCTGGAGCTGTGAAGCAATTGTGCTATCCACAATGCTACCGTGCTGCCCTCAATGGACAGGAGAATAAAGCAGGGAATATAGGAAGTGACCATCCTATCCTGGCATTACACCCCACTCGGACTGAAAATTTTGCCCGGTTTGTGCACAGGGTTTGCTTGCTGGCAGTCAATTCAACCACTCCAAGCCCACATTAGTGCGGGGGGGGGGGGGGAGCATGCAGAAGTCTGTTGGCTATCTGCCATTGCACTATTAACACATTAATGCCCCAATCCACTGGGTGAGGCACAGGACTGGAGTGCCTGGCACCAGTGGAACTGTAACCTTGAAGAAATCAGTGTCTTCAGGAGCAGAGCCATGAAAACAGAACAGAAAAGTTTTACCACAGAGAGAACGAGAAAAATACTGAAATTTAAAACAGCGACATTTCATAAAACACCCAGTGAACACCCATACATTTCAGTTGAACAAGCTAAAGAGCACAAAGAGGGCAGGGTGCTTGCAGTTATACATCAAGATTGTTCCTGGCAAGTGAAATATCTCAGGCTCAGTCCATTCATATAACTATCAAGACACACTGCTCGTGAGTGAATGGAACAATAATATTTGCCATCTGCGTGACAGCCACTCCTCTCCAGGGACCGTGATGAAATGCTCACCACATTAAAAGAATCTAACTTACAATTACATTGCTTTTCATCCATATTTACTTAAAGTATCTTCTGGAATCATCTAATCAGAAGTGCGTGACAATCACGCACAGGGATGGGTTGCTGCCCCAGTGGAAAAACCCTGGCGAAAAGAAGTACTTCCTTTGCTCACATTAGGTTTTAAGCTTAAGACTAATTATAATCAAAAGCAGAAATAAACACAGACCAAATATAAATATGCAAGGATCATTATCTGCAAGTCTAGCAGTTGATTTGAAGGAGCTGTTTGCCATTGGATAGACCTGCTGCAATCAAGGCAGCTTTGGAGCAGGCAACCCAATGTTTGCCTTTGACCAATGTTGGAAATGACTAAACTTAAATACAGACATCAGGAGGAGGATTTCAGGTGGCGTATTCTCCCTGATGCTACCAGTGGGAGGTCTGCCCGCAGAGGGCAGAGCTTATTATCATATTGCCACTGAGGTCCCACAGCCAAATGGGCACTGGGATATAGCTCAGCAGCTTGGAGCTCGGCCAATATTGGGCCATGTGACATAATATACACACACCGGCCCTGGGCTCCATAAATAGAGGCATAGAATACAAAAGCAAAGACGACATGATGAAACCTTTATTAAGCACTGGTTTGGCTTCCGCTGGAATATTATGTTCAGCTCTGGGCACTGCTTTTTGGGAAAGACAATGAAGGCTTCAGCAAAGCATAAAAGATTCACAAGAATGGCTCCATGGATCAGGGACTTCAGTTGCAAGGATAGATTAGAGAAATTTGGGCTGTCCACCTTGGAGAAGGTTGACTATTAGAGTTGTTCAGAATCATGCGGGGCCCATACAGAATAAATAGAGTGAAACTGTTCCCATTTTTGGAAGTAAGTGGCCAAAGGACCCATGGTGACATGAGGAAAAGGTTTTTTACACAGTGGGTGATTAGGGTCTGGAATGCACTGCCAGAAAATGGTGGCGACAGATTCAATCATGGCTTACAAAAGGAAACTGGATAAGCACCTGAAGAGAACAATCATTACAGGTTAAGGAAGGTTGTGGGAGTGCCGTGGACTAGCAATCGCTGAGTAACTCCTGCAGAAAGCTGGCACAGACACAATGGGCCTACTGCCCTACATGATTCTATGTGGAGGCTGATCTATCTGACAGGAGGGTGGGAGTGAGGTGGAGGAGCTTGGAGTGGAAAGGACCCACAGATCTTTGGTATCCTGGCCTCACAAAAATAGTATTTTAAAAAACAACTGTTTTTAATGCCTCTTAATCCAAGCAGAATGTCAATGACATACTCTGCCTGCTATGTTCAATTGTTCGGTGTTTGATTGTGTGCATCTGTTGACTTGTTCTTTGTTCTACCAGCAGAGCCTGTGGGTATGGAAACTGGTGGTTGTTGGCATTTTAAAAAGGCTTTTGTAATATAGTTCTGATCACGTGGGCAGAATCTTCAGTTCCCGGTTGCTGTCTTGCTCGCGGGTTGGAAAGGCAACAAGACTCTGAGGAAGAGGAAGAGGACCCATTGTATCTTCTGCCCATCAGGTAGTTGAATGGACAGTGGTGAGCCTTCCTCCAGATCAAGGGCACCAGAAGGCGATTTCCCACCCTTCAAGAGCTGCTGGCCAACCAGAGGAGAGCAGCTCTTGCACCAGGCAATACCATGGAGGGAATGTGGCTGCTGTTGGAACAACACTTCCTGCAGACCCAGAATCACAGAGTCAGCCAGGAGAAAGGAAAGTACTTTTGGGGGGTGCTGTCTTGTGGGTTGGGGCCTTGTGTGACGAGGGGGGCGGGCAGCTATCAGCTGCCGAGACCCTGCCTAATGCCCATGCTCTCGATCATGTGGGTCCTCAAGTCAGAGTCTTGTTGCCTTTCCAATGAGTGCATATTGATGGACTGTGACCCACACATCCCCACAGCTCCAGCTGAAATGCAGCCTGCACAGTTTCACAAGGTGTGCAGGCAACATGTAGGCTGGCTTGCCTGGAGCTGGGAAGATTGCAGCAGAGGCTCAAAGAGGCCCTTCAGTGGCCATTAATTGACCACTTAAGGGATTCAAGTGAAGGTGGGGCAGAAAGGTCAACCATGGGAAGAAATTAATACCAATGGAGGCTGGGAAATGTTGGGTATCAGTCCCGATGCCAATCCACCAGATTCTCAGGCCCACTCACTCCTCCTACAGGAGCAGAAGGTTCCAGCCCAAGAACCTGTTGAAGGTCATCTCTGCACATCTCCGAGGCACTCAACATAACACTGCCTCATTTTTCAATGTACATCATAGGACTTTGATTTGAATATCACAGGGAGGATACCATCTGAGCCAGGTGTTGGCCTAATGCCCCCCCCCCCCTCCCTGAGTGATTTTTCATTGATGACAGAATAAACCTATTGTAGCAAATAAAAACCCAGTGTGGGGAGCTGTGCCGTCTCTCAGGTCCAGCCACCACACTTTGCTTCCATGTTGGAATTTACATCTATATTGAGGCTGCACATTCTGTGCTGAAATTGCCCTGTCTCAAGGCTTCTTAAAGCAAAATTGCTTCATGGTCAATGATTTATGTTGTTTGCTGTATGTGGACAACTTTGGGATTTGTTGCACCATACACCGTGATTCCACCCCTGCCCTGCCCCTGGTTTTCGGCTCATGAAACAGTTGCCAGGATTGCATACAAAAATAAATCGGATGCTGAAGAGGAGAAAGTCAAAATTATTATTTTTTTAAAAACACAATAAGAATAAAGAGTTTTGAAGCTACCTTCTATTTGACCTCGTCTTCAGCCTCCCAGTTCCACATGCCTTCCACTGACCAACTTCCGTTCACACTGCTGAAGAATCAGCTGACAGGTGGCACATGAGGACAGCCTAGTTACTGTGCCCTCATCCTTGTAGGCAATTGTCTTTGACCCAATTGGGCAGATCTCGATTCTGTGCAATGGTGTAATGTGGGTGTGAGTGAATCAACTACATCTCTCCTCACTTTTATTTCCATTGACCTTGTGGACTGAATTGGTGTCAGGCTGGAAGGCGAGGGAGCTGGCAATATGGCAGGAGAAGGCGTCAGGAGCCAAGCCCTCCTCCCACATTTTACCAGCGGTGGTAACCTCGACGATGGAGCAGCCTGCAGACAATGGCCAGAAGTGGCTCAATTAAGGATGACCCCCCCCCCCCCCAACGGACATTTTGGCCACATTGGGTCATATGAAGAGACAACCAGGTGAACCCTGGCAGCTTTCCAGTTGTGTGGGGACAGGGGAGGCACCTTCATGGGCACTCCATTGTGCATGGAGGGCCCTCCAGCACCACCACTGCACCAAAGCCTCCCCCTCTCCGTGCCCCTGACCTCTTCCCTAAATCTCAGCTGCTCTTTGATGCACTATCAATTACGACGAGATGAGAGTAGAATGTAATCGAGGCTTTATTACACAGAGATGTGTGGCCTCCTACAGCAGCTTACAAAATGCTGCTGTTCGGAGAGCACACACATTTATACTCCGCCTACTGGGCGGTGCCAGCAGGCAGGGATCTACCCCCGTACCTGTAGTACAGGGGCCTTACCCATATATACAATATAATACAACAGTGGTGACTACCACACTCTTTGAGGGTGCCTCACCATCGTAGTGCCCTCATCCTGGAGCTGCATCATGAGGCCCCAGGCTCTCGCATTCGGCCCCAACTGTGCATCTTGCACATAAGCTAGAAAAATTCAGCCTACTGTGTTTTTTCTCATGTGAGTCCATCATATTTGGCACTGTCTTGGGAAATACCAGTGCACAGACCAGTAGCCCATTTCTCTGCTCACACCTTGCCCATAAATACCTGGAGTGGCTCATTTCTGCTTCTGCCGCTATATTTAATTCTAGAAAAGTGCAGATGTGTAAAACAACATACACAACAGAAAAATTCAACTGCTCAAGGTCAGGACAAGTTCTATTACTTTAAAACAAGACACAGATTGTCTTGGTGATTGCCCCTATAATGAGCCCCTGCCAGGCTATCAGAGATATCAAGAGGAGGAAAGACGTCCCCCCCCCCCCCCCCCCCCCCCCCCCCCCCAAGGTGAGCGAGTGAAATTCAGGGGTGAATTAATCCACACATTGTTTTAGCCTCAAGTTGGCAGATTTACCAAATCCAAATTTGTTGGGGATGGAACCGGTGCAGGACTGAAGTGGGAGCGTAATTGGAGTTCTGCTGATGATAAAAGCCCAAAGACCGTTAATTATTGATGCGACGCAACATATGAATTAAATCTAAAATGGATTTTAAAACGGAGTGTTGTGTCTGGGTTTCACTTAAAATCATTCAGCAGCTCAAAAACTGTCTGACGGCAATGCATAAGGACTTGATATAGAGCTAGCTGTTTACAATTCCTATTGGTTAGGGAGTACAAAACATTTTCGAAAAGAAAGGAGGACAATCACTCAGAAAATAGATAGGGCTGATGAATAGACTACCTTTTCTTTGACAGGAGAAAGTAAGAACATGAGGAAGTAATTTCAGTCTGAGTTAATTGACTTGTAGCAATTTGATAATTTTGTAGATCGCCCATCTCATAAAATAAACAACAATTTATATTTATATAGTGTATTTAATTAATAAAACATCTGGAGACACTTCACAAGAATATTACAAAACCAAATAAGACTCCGAGCCACAAAGCGATACATAGAACACACAGTGCAGAAGGAGGCCATTCGGCCCATCGAGTCTTCACCGACCCACTCAAGCCCTCACTTCCACCCTATCCCCGTAACCCAATAACCCCTCCTAATCTTTTTTGGTCACTAAAGGCAATTTATCATGGCCAATCAACCTAACCTGAATGTCTTTGGACTGTGGGAGGAAACCGGAACACCCGGAGGAAACCCACGCAGACACGAGGAGAACGTGCAGACTCCGCACGGACAGTGACCCAGCAGGGAATCGAACCTGGAACCCTGGCGCTGTGAAGCCACAGTGCTAATCACTTGTGCTACCGTGCTGCCCATATACGAGGTCAGATGGTGAACAGTTTAGTCACGGATTTAGGTTTGAAGGAGTGTCTTAAAAGAGGTGAGTGAGGTAGAGATGTGGAGAGGTGTAAGAAGGTATTCCAGAGTTTAGGGCCTCGGCAACTGAAGACATGGCAACCAATGGCGGAGCAATTAAATTTGGGAATTCTCAAGAGTTCAGAACTAGAGGAGTGCAGATATCTTGGAAAGTTGTGGGCTGGAGGAGACTACAGAGGGGATACAAATGAACAATATAAATTAATTGATTCCCGTCTTTGGGACTGGGAGGAAGCCAGATGGAAGGTTGGCAGCCTCATCATGTTAATGTTGGAAACACACCAGAGACTTTCCAGCCTGGTGAACCACAGAGTAAACGAGAATCAAGTTTATACAATCTCAAGCCCATCTAAATGCTCTTTTTAAAAATGTGCTCATAGGATATGAGTGTATCCATAATTGCTACCGAGAAGGTGGTGGGGAGCCGCCTCCTTGAACCATTGCAGTCCATGTGGTGTAGATACACCCACAGTTCTGTTAAGAAGGGAGTTCCAGGAATTTGACCCAGTGACAGTGAAGAAATTGCAAATATATTTCTAAGTCAGGGTGGTGTGTGGCTCAGAGGGGAACTTGCAAGTGTTTTGTCCCCATGCATTTGCAGCCTTTGGCCTTCTAGCTGGTTTGGAAGGTGCAGACGAAGGAGACTTGGTGAGTTGCTGCAGCGCATCTTGTAGATGGCACATACTGCTGCCACTGTGCGTTGGTGACGGAGAGTGAATACTTAAGGTGGTGGATGGGGTGTCGATCAAGCAGGATGTTTTGTCCTGGATGATGTTGAGCTTCTCGAGTGTTGTTGGAGCTGCACTCATCCATGCAAGTGGAGAGTATTCTATTACACTCTGACCTGCTCTTTCTGGATGGATTTGGGGGAATCATTTAAAGTATACCTTGCTACACTTTTCGCTGTTGAAACATAAAACAGGACAGAAATTTATTTTGAGTGCTAGGGAGATTCAGGCTGTGTCACCCACTGTATCCCAGCCCCGATATCCAGTTTCAGTGACCTGAGGAATTAATTGTCAAGTGTGGCATATAATGGGCAACCAAGGTGATACTTTGTTTGATGCTACTACACAAGATTAATTTTACCCCAACATCGTTTTACTATCTATTTCTCTCTCCCCTCACAGACTACTTGTGATCAGATGCCTTCCTGTAACCACGTGGATTGGAAACATCCTCCATGTGCATCATTACATAGGTTGGCTGAAGATTGAGGCACGTCACAGACCTGATGTAGTCCTAGAATGGTCAATTGTTGCTTTATTTATTGGGAATGCATTAATGCACTCCTCAGTGAGAGGTACCGATTCTGGAGAATGGTATCATAATTTTGTGCCCAAGAACCTTCAAGAAGTCAACATTGCACAGGATAAATGCAGTGTAAGGCCCAGATTTGAACTATGGCATAGAGCCTCTCTGTGATGGCGCAAATCCAAGAACTGGCCAGAAATCCTAAGTCCTGCCTCCGAAGATGGCAATTCCTATTTTCGTGGGGGCTGGACTGTGTCGGACTAGGGTTCGCACATGTGCGTTTACAGAGGCGGCTGCCCATTCAAATCACCAGTTGCCTCCGCTGAAGTGGGATTTTGGTAGGTCAGGAGTGTGAAACCCGAATTGTGCAGATCAGAGCAGGTAAGAGTTTATATGTTAATCAATCATTAATCAAGGCACCCCTTTGGAAAGGTAAGGTACCCTTTTAGATATAGCTCTGGGGCATCTTTGGGAAGATGTATGGCACCTTTTTTGAAGGGTAAATCACCCTTTGTGATTGTTAAAAGTAAACATGATAATACATAAAAAGTGTATAAATTCATTGGAACATTTGAAGCTGTCAAGGATCTGTCAATGCAGTCAAGGAACTTTCAAGTTATCAAAGACCTACCGAGTTGTCAAAGACCTGTCAAGCTGTCAATGACCTGTCAAGCTGTCAAAGACCTGTCAAGCTGTCAAAGATTTGTCAAAGGATACTTGGTGAGTTGGTATGGAGGAGCTAAGGGCAAAGGGTGGTGGGCAGTTGGCACTAATTGGCACCAAGTTGGCATGGGGGTATGAATGACTATGGGAATGTGAAGTGTATCGGGGTATGAATGTCAATGGAAATGTAAGGAGTATGGGGGTATGAGGGGCTCTGGAGGGTAGGTCGAGTGGCATGGTTTGGTATAGTGTGTCTGAGGGGCCATTTGGGTTGGGTGGGGGGCATGAGGTGACATAGATTGACATTGATGGGGCATAAGGAGACTGTGTGGTGGGGACAATGGCTGAAGGGCTCTTTTTTATTTTAATCTTTTTTAAGTAACTTGATGCCGGAGCATAGAGGCAGTCCTTCCACCCAGCAGCCTCTGCACCCAGCAACCTCTGCACTTGTTCTGAGAGAGGCTGGTCCAACTTCCAATCCAGCCTGCCGCCCAGAAACAAAATCCCAATTGCAGATGGCCATTTTTAAATGTCGGATTCGCAGATATCCCCAAACATTTTAACTGACACAACCGGCACCAATGAAACATAGAAATATGAACAATGTTGTACCGCTATGTCTGGGTCAAGATATAATTTTCAAATCTGTCCCCTTCTGTAAATTGCCCCTTTTTCACTATTTGTCTGGTGAAGTATTTATTTTCTTATACTGTCCTGGCCACATTTTGCACAGACCTTTGATTGCAGCCACTCAAACGCCTATTACTAAGATGATGTCTGTAATATGGTACTTCTGAATAGTTGGGCGCCCCACCCTATGCTGTATTCTGCACTCAGTAACAAGTAGCCTAAGTTTATATCAGACTCTGCCTGGCACATCATCAGAACTTGGGAATGATGGGAAGAAAGTGACCATGACAGTGGAAAATGCAACTGAACCCTGACTCTGGAATTTTAAAAAAGTACTGTGATGAACGGTTACTGTATTACTGTACCCTTATCATCATGTAAGGTGATGTCCCCTTTAAGACCGGGGCTTGGAACCCTGGGGGACTCCGCCTCCGGTTCCACCCACCTGGGAGCCGTATATAAGGGGCCGCCTTGTGGGCGGCACCCAGTAAGCACCCGTCTCGGCACCAGGCTAGTTCTTAGCTTATAAAAGCCTTCTTTACCGTTTTACTCCCTAAGTGTCGTTATTGAGGGTACAACAAGTACACACGAACAGACAACATTAAATTAATTTCAAAGTAGTGGAGCTCATGAACTAAGTTTCTTGCAAAACACTTTTACTGATGTCACATTTTGCTGCGTTTCCTGGATGGGATGTGATTAAAATGTTATTTTTGATAGTTTCCTAATGGAATGTATTGTGCTGCAATGAAACTTTCACCTTTGTCACATGAATGATCTAATGCAATTATATAAAACCCCATTGTAATAAATTCAAGTTCCTGCCAAATAAAACAATATAGAAATGCATGCAGATAATTCAGCATCTGAAAAAGTGAATTTAATATTTCAGGCATGGTTGTTTAGCAACAAATCCAAAAAGCTCTAGTCCTGACATTCCGCAGGGTTTCTCCGAGCTTTCTGCCCCAACTTTGGCAGAAGCCCCTCAAAACATCTAGGGAAACAATATAACCGGTTGAAAACAGCTGTGTTTTGCTGTACGATTCTGCTGGGTCCCCCACTGAAGTTACAGCAAAGCCAGGCGAGGAACTCCGCAGAACGTCAGGGCCCCTTGTCTTTACTTCATACAGCTAGAGTTAAAATGGAGGCTGTCCTTCCTCACTGGGATTCAAAATGGAGGACCACAGGCAGTATGTCTTGGCAAAAGGAGTAAACACGAGCTTATTAAATATTGTGCTGATTTATTTTGGCTCCCTAAAGCTGAAAATAAACTTGATTAGACAGTTTCATGCTTTGGTCTTGTCATGCACTATTTTCTACAATGACAGAGGAATGTGGTGTGATCTTCCAGTCCTGAGTATTGGACTGCATCAAGGAACTCTATGTTGAACCCAGACATGCTATCTAATACACCACAGTGAATAAGATACAAATTTTGATTTGCAAAGGAGCTCGCTCTGCTGAATTTGTAAAGGATGAAAATTGGGTGGCAGAGAGGGAACTTGATCAACTTCAAGAGGCTGCTGGCAACAGAGTGAGTCCAGGAAGTGGGGTATGTTCCCAGTGTCTCGCAGATGGGAAGGGGGTGGTTGGGGAGAGCCTAAGATCACAGATGGACTTCACTTGCAGCTCCCAGAGGAGCAGCCATCTCCTCCTGGCCACAATATAATTTTTACAATTTTTATCATACTTATGATTTTATCTTTGAGATCCTCACTGGTTTCCCAGCAGCTTCACCTAATGAGGAAAACTGCAGTAGGTGCCTCATACAGGAGCGGGTTAACATTTCATTGGGGTTTAAATGTGTCAAATGTCATAGGACTCCACTTTCCACTTATTAACCAGGGTCCCGCCAGATTTTAGCAGAAGCCTCAGCTGCCACCAAATCCAGTGCATTACAATCCCACATCAGCAGAGAGAGAAGAATTCTATTTCAAAAGCTGCCCCACTCCTTTCCTGCAGATTTGGGAAGAGTTAAAATCGCCGCTTGTCAGGTTCGCAAATGTTCCATCTGTGCTAGTCACCACTGATGTACATATTTTATAGATAGGATGTTGATATAGGTGCTTTACGGTAAGGCCCCTGTACTACAGGTACGGGGGTAGATCCCTGCCTGCTGGCTCCGCCCAGTAGGAGGAGTATAAATATGTGTGCTCCCAGTACAGCAGCCATTTCATCAGCTGCTGTAGGAGGCCACACATCTCAGTGTAATAAAGCCTCGATTACATCCTACTCTTGTCTTTGTGTAATTGATCGTGCATCAATTTATTACACTGAGTTTTTCAGAAGATGGACCTCCGCATCAAGCCGGATCGCCTGCAGCTGCATCCGCAATCAGACAACGCCAAAAAGGACTTTGAACATTGGCTAGCCTGTTTTGAAGCGTACATCCGGTCTGCACCAGATGAAATTCCAGAAGCACAGAGGCTCCAGATCCTTTACACGCGCCTGAGCTCCAACGTCTTTCCACTTGTCCAGGACGCGCCGACCTATGCAGAGGCCATGGCACTACTGAAGGAAAACTACGCTCAGCGGACTAACACACTCTACGCCAGGCACCTCCTCTCCACGTGGCGTCAACTTCCCGGTGAGTCGGTGGAAGATTTCTGGTGCGCCCTGCTCTCCCTTGTTTGAGACTGTGACTGTCAGGCCGTTTCGGCCACGGAACACTCGAATTTACTAATGAGAGACGCATTTGTTACGGGCATAGGGTCTGACTACATCCGCCAGCGCCTCTTAGAGACGGCCACGCTCGACCTCGCGGCGACCAAAAAACTAGCGCTTTCACTTACGGTTGCATCACGCAACATTCAGGCCTATGCCCCCGACCGCGCGACCCACCCCCATGTGCATCGTGGACTCCGCAGACGGCCGACCCATTGTGGACCCCATCAGCGACCGCCCTCAGCCAATCACACGCCTGTGCCACGCGGCAGCCAACCAACCTCGGGGGGCCCAAATGCTACTTCTCTGGACAATGAAAACATCCCCGACAGCGCTGCCCGGCGCGGAGCGCCCTCTGTAAGGCCTGTGGCAAGAAGGGACATTTAGCTGCAGTGTGCCAGGCCCGCTCAATCGCCACTATTGTCCTGGCACGCCCCACATGCAGCCAGTGGGCGCCACCATCTTCCCCTCCTAGGACCACGTGCGGTCAGTGGACCCCGCCATCTTGTTTCTCCCAGGACCAACGGGTGCCGCCATCTTGCTTCCGCCATGACACGTGCGGCCTGTGGGTGCCGCCATCTTACCCGATTCAGGACCCATGCCCGTTGGGCCCATCCGGCCACTCATCGCCTGCAACCGCCAATGACCAGCCGCGTCTCACCTTGGTCACGATTGACCAGTCTCGACCACAAAACCTCGCGACTGCTTCAACTAAAGTGAAGGTCAACGGGCACGCGATCTCCTGCCTGCTGGACTCCGGGAGCACTGAGAGCTTCATTCACCCCGATACGGTAAGGCGCTGCACCCTCGCGGTACACCCCGCTAACCAGAGAATCTCCCTGGCCTCCGGGTCCCACTCTGTGGCGATCCGGGGGTACTGCACTCTCACTGTCCAGGGCGTGGAGTTCAGCGGCTTCCGCCACTCCGTCCTCCCCAACCTCTGCGCTGCCTTGCTACACGGGCTGGACTTCCAGTGCAACCTCCAGAGCCTAACCCTTTGGCGGGCCCCTACCACCCCTTACTGTGTGCGTCCTCGCGACCCTCAAGGTCGACCCACCTTCCCTTTTTGCAAACCTAGCCCCGGATTGCAAACCCATCACCACCAGGAGCAGATGGTACAGCGCCCAGAACAGGACCTTCATCAGGTCTGAAGTCCACCGGCTGCTTCGGGAAGGCATCATCGAGGCCAACAACAGGCCCCGGAGAGCCCAAGTGGTAGTGGTCAAAACTGGGGAGAAAAACAAGATGGTCATTGACTACAGTCAGACCATCAATAGGTACACGCAGCTCGACGCGTACCCCCTCCCACGCATATCTGATATGGTCAATCAGATTGCACAGTACCAGGTCTTCTCGACAGTAGACCTGAAATCTGCCTAACACCAGCTCCCCATCCGCAAGGCGGACCACCCACACACTGCGTTCAAGGCAGACGGCCGCCTTTACCACTTTCTTATGGTTCCCTTCGGCGTCACTAACGGGGTCTCGGTCTTTCAACGGGAGATGGACCGAATGGTTGACCAGTACGGGCTGCGGGCCACTTCCCCGTACCTGGACAATGTCACCATCTGCAGCCACGATCAGCAGGAACATGGCGCCAACCTTGCCAAATTTCTCCACACCGCCACTCTCCTCAACCTCACGTATAACAAGGAGAAGTGCGTGTTCAGCACGAACCGCTTAGCAATCCTGGCTATGTGGTCCAGAACAGAGTTCTGGGGCCCGACCCCGATCGCATGCGCCCCCTCATGGAACTCCCCCTCCCCCACTGCCCCAACGCCCTTAAACATTGCCTGGGATTCTTTTCATATTACGCCCAGTGGGTCCCAAACTATGCGTCAAGGCCCGCCCACTCATTCAATCCACTGTTTTTCCTCTGACGGCCGAGGCTCACCAGGCCTTTAACTGTATCAAGGCCGACATCGCCAAGGCCGCGATGCACGCGGTCGACGAGATGCTCCCCTTCCAAGTCGAGAGCGATGCATCAGGCGTCGCTCTGGCCGCCACTCTAAACCAGGCAGGCAGGCCCGTGGCATTCTTTTTCTGCACCCTCGATGCCTCCGAAATTCGGCAATCATCCGTCGAAAAAGAGGCCCAAGCCATCGTTGAAGCTGTGCGGCATTGGAGGCATTACCTGGCCGGCAGGCGATTCACTCTCCTCACTGACCAACGGTCGGTTGCCTTCATGTTTAATAACACACAGCGGGACAAGATCAAAAATGATAAGATCTTGAGGTGGAGGATCGAGCTCTCCACCTACAACTACGAGATTTTGTATCGCCCTGGTAAGCTCAACGAGCCCCCCGATGCCCTATCCCGAGGTACATGTGCTAGCGCACAAGTGGACCAACTCCAGACCCTGCAAGACAACCTCTGTCACCCAGGGGTCACACATTTTTACCATTTCATCAAGGCCCGCAACCTGCCCTACTTCACCGAGGAGGTCAGGGCGATCACCAGAGACTGCCAGGTCTGCGCAGAGCGTAAACCGCACTTCTACCGGCCAGACCGCGCGCGCCTGGTGAAGCCTCCCGCCCCTTTGAACGCCTCAACGTGGACTTCAAAGGGCACCTCCCCTCCACCGACTGCAACACGTACTTTCTCAGTGTGGTCAATGAATATTCCCGATTCCTGTTTGCCGTCCCATGCCCCGACATGACGTCTGCCACCGTTATCAATGCCCTCAACAGCATCTTCGCTCTGTGCGGGTTCCCCGCCTACGTCCACAGTGACCGGGGATCCTCATTCATGAGCGATGAGCTGCGCCAGTACCTGTTCAACAGGGGCATCGCCTCGAGCAGGACGACCAGCTACAACCCCAGGGGAAACGGGCAGGTGGAGAGGGAGAATGGGACAGTCTGGAGGGCCGTCCAGCTGGCCACACGGTCCAGAAATCTCCTGGCCTCCCGTTGGCAGGAGGACCTCCCCGACGCACTTCACTCCATTCAGTCGCTCCTGTGCACCGCGACGAATGAAACCCCCCATGAACGTCTCTTTGCCTTCCCCAGGAAGTCCACCTCTGGGGTTTCGCTCCCAACGTGGCTGGCAGCTCCAGGACCCGTTCTCCTCCGTAGACACGTTTGACTCCACAAGGCGGACCCGTTGGTTGAGAGGGTACAGCTACTTCACGCCAACCCGCAGTACGCCTACGTAGCGTACCCCGACGGCCGCCAAGACACAGTCTCCCTCAGGGACCTGGCACCAGCTGGCTCCACCCCCCTCCCCCGCCCCGGCGCCACCCTCCCCTCCCCTCCCCCAGCGCACCCCACCGCAGCTCCCGCTCCTGGACAATCCGTCCTCCCCTTGCTCACACCCGGGGATGAAGAGGATTTCAACACGCTCCCGGAGTCACCGAAGACCAAGCCACCACCGGAGTCGCCACCAGCACTGCGGCGCTCTCACCGACAGATCAAGGCACTGGACGGGCTGAATTTGTAATATTATCTGTACTTTTAAAACACAACTTTCTGTATATAGTTCTCTACCACCCCCGCTGGACTCATTTTTTTAACAGGGGGTGAATGTGGTAGTCACCACTGATATATCTATTGCATATATAGGATGTTGATATAGGTGCTTTACGGTAAGGCCCCTGTACTACAGGTACAGGGGGTAGATCCCTGCCTGCTGGCTCCGCCCAGTAGGCGGAGTATAAATATGTGTGCTCCTCGTACAGCAGCCATTTCGGCAGCAGCTCTAGGAGGCCACACATCTCAGTGTAATAAAGCCTCGATTACATCCTCCTCTCGTCTTTGTGTAATTGATCGTGCTTATCCTTTTGTCCCATTCTTTTATTTAATGTGGGATTGTGAACTACACAAACTAACATAATGGGTTATTGAACAGAAGGAAAAGCCAATAAAACGCAGTAAGTAAAACTGGTACTGGCCCACACAGGATTTGTACATCTTAAAATGCAACTCTAATTCGGAGCAATACCAGTCGAGTTTTATTGGTTTTCCCTTCTGGGATGTTTAATGAACAATTGGGGCTTTGGGTAACTGCCTGTGTGGAGTTTGCACATGATTCTTAAAAGAGGCGTAGTTACCTCCACAGTGACACACAAGGCAAATTCAATGCGTCAAATTATATGATCACAGCATAGGTATCATTAGTGATCATTATAGTTACGTAATAGATATCATTACAAGATAAAAACAAATAATTGAGAATTAGCCTCCTGGATCATGGTACTTGCTGCTGCTGCCCCATCAGGTGAATCTACTGGGAAGCCAGTGAAGACCTTGAAAGACAATTTAGATACAAAAAAAATTACAATGTGGTCAGAAGAAGGCTGGTATATCAGTTCCAGCCCATACTTCAACTTACAGCTAATATACATGGGCTTTCACTGAGTTTTCAGGATGAGCGATGCAAAAGCTTTGTAAATGATTATTGTTTGGGTTTGGATTTTGGAAATGCAATCTTAGCTACGTGTACTGCCAGTATACTACCTGGCTTGCCATCATCATGTGACTCTGCCATGAGGAAAGCTGACGGTAGGCTGTCATTCTATTTAGTTCACTGAAACAAAACACGAATGAGAACTGCTGTCAAATTTATATAATTCCTCCAGTGCAGGAGGCCATCCGGACAATCGAGTCTGCACTGGCTCTCTGAAAGAACCTAACCCTATCCCCGTGACCCAGAAACCCCACCTAACCTTTTGGATACTAAGGGGCAATTTAGGATGGCCAATCCACCTAACATGCACATCTTTGGACCGTGGGAAGAAACCGGAGCACTCGGAGGAAACCCGCGTAGACACGGGGAGAAAGTGCAAACTCTGCACAGACAGTCCCCCAAAGCCGGAATTGAGCCCTGGTCCCTGGCACTGTGAGGCAGCAGTGCTAACCAATGTGCCACCGTGCTGCCCTAATAAGTTCCTATATGTGAAACAATCATTGTTACAAAGGTTCAATTTGTTTCGGAGAGAAAGAGGGCAAATAACTATCATGAGGGTCTGTCGCATACAGGGTTAATGTGGGACTGAGTACACTACATCACACAGTGATGTAAGAAAGCACATTACCCAGACCTAGAGCTCAGTGTGCTGTTGAGCAGAGACTGGGTTAAGTCATAGCCATGGAAAGCACTTCCTGAACCGCCTAGCAGAGTGACCTTGCCAGCACCGTGGCGCTAAACGCCCTGACAGGAGGGATCAGTGTTCTGTGACCACAACCCAGTGTTTCCACTGCAACAAACAGGGACACTTTGCACACTGGCCGGACACTTTGCTAAACTAACAGTCAAAACCCCAGCACCACACAGAAACCCAAAGGTAATCCATGAGGTCGAGATTGAAAACCTGGAAGAGAGACAGCCATGTTTCTTCAGTGAGGTCAATGATTGCGGGCACGATTCTCCCAGCCTCCCGCCGGGCCGGAGAATTGCCGCAACCGCGCCACGCCGCCGGCGCGCGATTCTCCGAGGTGCGGAGAATCGGCGCCACTTGCACCGGTGCGTTTGGCACGGCGCCGGTCGTGCGGAAATGGCAGAGTGCCGCCAGCGCCGTTCACCCCTGCTCACAGCCGGGCGGGAACTCTGCGCGTAGGGTCGGGACGCGGCCTGTGGAGCAGGGAAAAGCGCTCCTTCACCGGGAGGGGCCTCCGATGGGGTCTGGCCCGCAATCGGGGACCACCGATCGGCGGGCCGGCCTCTCCCCACCCGGGCCTACGTTGTTGCGCGGCCGGCCCCTGAATCCCGACGCCATGTTGCGTCGGGGCTGGCGCGCTGAGGAAGTCCCCCTCGCATGCGCGGGTTGGAGCGGCGCCCATTTGGCGCCGGGAAGGGAGGCTGGAGGGGGGTGAACCGCTCCAGCGCCATGCTGGCCCCCTGTGGGGGGCAGAATCGGTAGTCCCCGCGCCTGTTTTGTGGCATCGTGAAACGCGACGGCGTTCCCGACGGCACGAAAACTTAGTCTCCATTTCGGAGAATCGCGCCCTGTGTTTCTCATTCTGCAATGCAAGGGCGGGATTCTCCCCTACCCAGCGGGGCGAGGGGTCCCGACGGGATGGAGTGGCGGGAACCACTCCGGCGTCGGGTCGCTCCAAAGGTGCGGATTTCTCCGCACCTTTAGGGGCCAAGCCCTCACCTTTAGGGGCTAGGCCCGCGCCGGAGTGGTTGCCGTCCTGCCAGCTGGCGTGGAAGGCCTTTGGCGTCATGCCAGCCGGGGCCGAAGGGACTCCGCTGGCTGGCGGAAGTCCGCGCATGCGCAGGAGCGTCAGCGGCTGCTGACGTCACCCCGCGCATGCGCAGGGGGGTGTCTCTTACGCGTCGGCCATTGCGGAGGCTATGGCCGACGCAGAGGGGAAAGAGTGCCCCCACGGCACAGGCCCGCCCGCGGATCGGTGGCCCCCGATCACGGGACAGGCCACCGTGGGGGCACCCCCCGGGGCCAGATCGACCTGCGCCCCTCCAAGACCCCGGAGCCCACTCGCGCCGCCTGGTCCCGCCAGTAAGGGAGGTGGTTTTATTCACGCTGGCGGGACCGGCTTTACAGCAGCGGGACTTCGGGCCATCGCGGGCCGGAGAATCGCCGGGGGGGGGGGGGGCCCGCAGACCGGCTTGGTGCGATTCCTGCCAAATTGTCAATGGCTATTTACCAAATTCTTAATTGGACTCGTTTGCCAATGCGAATGTCCTGTCGGCCAAGAAACCATGGCTCAAAGATCTCTGGCTTCAAAAGACGGACATTTCACGGGACAGGAGGAATTTGGCTTCCAGTCATTGGCATGACCCTGGCACCATTGGCCTTTCTTCATCCTGACAAGGCATCTCCTCCAGAAGGCAGAGGATGTCAAGCCAACATTCGCCAATCAGAGCTGCAGGGGCCAAGCACTGAAACAATAAAGAGTATTCAGACTTGGATTTCAGTTTTGTTCTCTCTTCTTTCTTTATGGAACAGGTTAGCCACTACTCATTGTGGATCCCAGAAACCCCCCAGTGGTCAGACCAGCCTCCTGTCCATGAGGTAACCATTGTGCCGGCAGGGGAAGTGCTGCAAGAGAATGGTCAGCATTCTGAGAAGCCTCCATCTCCAACTGCAACAATGGTGCAGCTGATCAACATAGAAAGTACTGAGCACACACTACAGCTTCCGGCCAAGACCAGAAGAGATCTTGGAACCTGGTAGCAGCCTCCCACCATCGACAGCAAAAAGCAGAGGCGAGCAGCGCTCTAAAGCTTTTATCGCTACAGGATCGCTCTTCCTCAGCCAGAGGGCATTGAGGTGTCCAGCTCGCAGAAAGAAAAAAAAGAAACAAACAACACGGAGATGAGCTCAATGTTCGCCCCACCCCACAAGAAATTATTTAGAGTAGCAGCAACCATTGATCCACGCAACAGCCAAACCAATGAAATGCATTCAGTGCGAAGGAATTTTTAAAAAGAATTAAAGCATATCCAGCAATGACAGAGCCTACCACTCCTCCAAGATTAGAGACCAAGATATGGAAGGGTTATAATCCTTCAGACTGCCGGAACCTGTAAATAAAATGACTTGAAGTGGGGAAGATCGGGTAGTGACAATGTTGCAGCAGTAATAGCGATAATGAGGTAAAAACAATGTAAATACATGAAGTAAATTAGTGTAACTCCATATATATTGGACAAAGACTTGTGGGAGGCATGGTGAAGCGCAGTAGAAGGGACTGCACATGCAGGGTTAATGTGGGACTGCATTCAGTATCACCCACGCAGTGCTGTAAGTGGACACACACTCAGGTTAAGACCCAAGAATAGCTCCTAGCCTGTACCCTTTACTGTAGATGTGCAAATAGTTCTACTTGTTAATAAACCCATTGAAGACTAAGAGACACTCTCCCAATAATAACTTCTGGACACACTTCAAAGCTACGGCAAAATAATACAACCTTAGTAACATGTTCCAAGAGGCTTGTGTTCCTCACCCATTGTAGATGTTTTTAAGAGAAGCATAAACTTCAGTTTGACTGAAGAAAATCTTCAATATGTAGAAAATTACACACAATAAAAGTATAAATGATATTTGATGAAAAGATTTAATCAACACAAGAGTGGTGGAACACAGGAAGGTCAGCTAAACATGTGGAACGCTGGCACATGGTGCCGTTGTGATTCGGCAAAGCATAGCACTGTGGAATTGTGAGACATGGTCTGATACCTATGATCCATTACTCACTCAGCAATCTCAGCTCTGCATGGAAGGGGACTTTCAGTGCTGATCAAATGATTCCTCAAAACAAGGGCTCAAAGCCAGAGAGAGAGAGTGAGAGAGAGAGAGAGAGACAGTTAGCCCAGATCCTGCTTCTTAGGAACTGGTTTCATTAAAAGAAATATATATTTTTATTCGCCATATTTTCAACATTTTCGCCATACAAAGAAAGAAAACAAATACAGAACAACTCCAACGATATAAAACCTAAAATATAGATGTTGTGTTATTCGCCCTGGGGTAACACGGACTTCAACTGGATGCAGTTGTACTGTAAAGTAAACACCAAACTTAGACTTTAGTTCAATACGTTTTATTGAACTTCTGGAACAGTGCACACAGCTTGCTGTGGGTTGACACTCTACTAATCTAAGGGTGCTAACTATAACTAATTAGACCAGACTAGCTCTGAGCCACATGTAGAAGGTGCTAACTAATATATACACCCTGACTGTCACTACAGTTGTCACCAGTGGAAAGAGGCAGAGTGCTGATGCCTTATAGTGGGAAAACCCCCTCTAGTGTTCTGCCTGGTGATTTGTTGTGTTCTGTCCTGTGTGTTGATTGGCTGTACTGGGTGTCTGCCTGTCTGTATCTCATTATGTGCATGAGTGCATATTATGACAATAGACTCATAGGGTGCGTTTATCCAGCCGTGTTGCGCTCAAGGGAGAGTACAGCGTGGCTGGGGAATGCTGGGAGAGGCCTGTAGCGAGCCTCCCGACAGGCTCCGCGCCTCGCGAGATTCTACCGGAGTTCCGCAAGACGTCGGAACCCTCCCCCAAAATGGCGGGACCGAATGACGATCACGGAAGTAGGTCGTAAACCTATTTACGACCTACCTGCATGGGGTCCACCGGCCTCCCTCGATTCTCCCGCCTCCCCAGAGAGGCTGCAGCCGATCAGTGCTGATCCACACAAACGTAGACCAGGCAGAACAACACCCAGAGGGTCTCCCGGGCCATCAGAAACCACCGTGTGGTCAGGGTAAGTGCAGGGTGGCTCCCTGGTCCTCCCCCTAGAATGCAGGCACCTTGGCACTGCCCAGCTGCCACTTTGGCACTGCCACCCTGGCACTGCCAAGGTGCCTGAATGACACTGCCAAGGCAGAAGGAGCACTGCCTGGGTGCCAGTGCAAGGATGCCTGAGTGCCAGGGTGGCACTGCCAAGGGTCAGGGACCAAGGGGGGCCCTGCCCATGAAATGAGGGTGGGGGGGCTGGTTTGAAAGGTGGGCGTGTGCATGGCAGGTAGGTAGGGGCCGCTGGGAGGTTGGTGTGATGAGTTGGGGTCCTGGAAGGGAGGGGGTTCTGTGAAGAGGCTTGGGGGCCTGAAGAGGGGGACCCCAGGGACCCCATAGCGGGGTGTCCTCACTTGGGGGGTGTGGGGTACTGTCCATGTGTGCGGGGGGTGGTGGGGGACCCACAAGCTCACTGAAAGATTGTGGCACCCTTTCAAAATGGCAGCCTAATCTCGGAGTTCAGCTCCCCAGTGCTAAGAAAGTGTGGGCTAAACCAGTGAGAAACTCCCCAGAGCCTACAAAAGTGACTAAGTGGGGAACTCGCCAGTAGAGCCGACGGGAAACTCCCTGGAAAACCCGCCACAAATTAAATTAGAAATTTTGGGGGAGAATCGCGCCCACAGAACAAAAGTAAAAACAAACCTCCCCTCAGCATTCAACGGCAACCAACTCCCAAAAGTTGTAAATAATAAACAAACCCCAAGAATTGTAGAACCTCTCTTTTGCCCCCTCCCACATCAACTCAAACTTCACCTTCTCCAGGGTCAAAGATTCCAGCAGGTCCCCCTGCCATGCCGAGGCACAGGGCGGAGAAGCTGACCTCCACCCCAACCGGACCCACCTACGAGTGATCAGCAAGGCGAAGGCTAAAATGTCTGCCCTGCACCCACCTGCAACTCGGGCCGGTCCGACACCCCAAAAATGGCTTCCAGGGGACCAGGCTCCACATCCATATGCACAACCCCTAAGTTGGTGCGAAATAGCTTCGGCCAATTCCTTTCCAGCTTCAGGCTGGACCAAAACATACGAACAAGATTTGCGTGGCCCCTCCCACATCGCTCACAGACATCCTCCACCCCCTCAAAAAATCCTTGATTTTGTGAGGTGCGCCCTATACATGACCTTCAATTATATCAGTCCCAACCTCGCGAATGAGGTTGAGGCGTTCACCCTTCGCAGCACCTCTCATCACAGACCCTGTTCCATTGCCTCCTCCAGTTCTTCCTCCCATTTCACCTTAACTCCCTCTATGGACACCCTGGGCGAGATTCTCCGACCCCCGCCGGGTCACAGAATCGCTGGGGGTTGGCGTGAATCCCGCCACAGCCGGTTGCCGAATTCTCCACCACCGGATATTCGGCGGGGGCGGGAATCGCGCCGCGCCGGTTGGCGTGCCCCCCCCCCCGCGATTCTCCGGCCCGGATGGACCGAAGTCCCGCCGCTAAAATGCCTGTCCCGCCGGCGTAGATTAAACCACCTACCTTACCGGCGGGACAAGGCGGCGCGGGCGGGCTCCGTGGTCCTGGGGGGGGCGCGGGGTGATCTGGCCCCGGGGGGTGCCCCCACGGTGGCCTGGCCCGCGATCAGGGCCCACCGATCCGCGGGCGGGCCTGTGCCGTGGGGGCACTCTTTCCCTTCCGCCTTCGCCACGGTCTCCACCATGGCGGAGGCGGAAGAGACTCCCTCCACTGCGCATGCGCGGGAATGCCATCAGTGGCCACTAACGCTCCCGCGCATGCGCCGCCCGGAGATGTCATTTCCGCGCCAGCTGGCGGGGCACCAAAGGCCTTTTCCGCCAGCTGGCGGGACGGAAATTAGTCCGGCGCCGGCCCAGCCCCTTAAGGTTGGGGCTCGGCCCCCAAAGATGCGGAGCATTCCGCACCTTTGGGGCGGCGCGATGCCCGACTGATTTGCGCCGTTTTGGGCGCCAGTCGGCGGCCATCGCGCCGTTTCCGGAGAATTTCGCCCCCTATCCTCCTCCAGGATCCTCCCATTAATCGCCGATTTAACCCCCTTCTCCAGCCCACCCACCTGTACCGCCTCCAACAGCGAGGAGGCCGCACTATCGGGAAGATAGGGGAAATCTTCCTTGCAAAATCTCAAACCTGCAGGCATCTAAACCCATTTCCCTGTGCCAACCTGTACTTCTCTCCCAATTCCTCCAAGCTCGCAAATCATTCCCCAAGAAACAGATCCTTCATTTTCTTAATCCCCCTCTCATCCCATTTCCGAAACCTCACATCCATCCACCCCGGTTCGAGCCCATGATACCCCTTAATCGGCATCCCTCCTGACCCAGCCCCCAGTTTAAAATGTTGCCTAAACTGCCTCCAGATCTTTAAAGTGGCCACCACCACCGGACTCACCAAGTACTTACCCGGTGCCATTGGGAGCTGCGCCGTAGCCAGAGTTCATAATCCCGATACCCTACTCAAGCCCTCTTCCATCTTAACCCATCGGGGCTCCCCCACCCAACCACCATCCCGCACCTTATCCACATTCGCCGGCCAGTAATAGTACAGTTAGTTAGTTTGGAAGGCCTAGCCTCCATATGTGTTGTCCTCTTTGCAAGACCACCTTCCTAATCTTGGCAACCCCCCCCCAAATAAACGAGGAAATCAATTTGTCCACCCCCCTGAAGAAGGATTTTGGTAAAAAGACCGCAGGCACTGAAATAGGAACAAGAATCAGGGTGGCACATTCAATTTAACTGCCTGCACTCGGTCCCGCCAATGACAGAGGAGGTTGTCTCACCTTGCCAAATTGACCTTCACCCTCCCCACCAAACTGGTAAAATTATACCTTCAGAGCCCATCCCAATCCCTCACCACTGCACCCCCAAGTGCCTAAAGGGGGTTGCTGCCAGACAAAATGGCAGCACCCCCCCCCCCCCCCCCCCCCCGCACCCCACTCCCAGCTGGGAGACCAGAACAAAACTGGGGGCTTGTGGGATAAAAGTCTATCTTTCGTGATTGGGTTGGCTTCGTGAACTTATAGACAGTGAGGGGTGAGCATACTTGTGTTTACTTTTCAGGTGTGGTATTCAAGTTTAAATAGGGAGTGTGTTGTGGACAATGGCTCTTTCAGGGGCTCAGAAGGTTTTGGGGGTGGAGAAGGTCACATGCAGTACCTTACATACGGAGACTAAAAACAGGCTTTTAGAATTGGCAAAAACATTGCAGTTAACATTGCCTGACAAAGTACAGTAAGACAAGGTAATTGCGGCGGCAGGTGAGCATTTACAATTGCCTGAGATACAGTTGGAATCATTGGAAATGGCAAGAATTCAATTATTGATAAAGCAGCTTGAACATGAAAAAGGATTAAAGCAACTTGATTTCAAAATGAGAGAAAAGGAGAGAGGAAAGGGAAAAAGAGAGAATAGCCTTAGCAGGACAAGAAGCAAAAGAAAGGGAGGAACAAAAAGCACAAGAAATGAAAGCACAAGAAAGCACAAGTACAGATCAGGGAAAAAGACAAAGAGAGAGACTTTGAACTTCGGAAACTGGCCATAAAAAATGAACGTCTGATAAAATTGTCGGCGGTAAAGAGAAAAGTACAGTCTGAGGACAGTGATGAGGATAATGAGAAAGAGCAAGACCTTTGCAGTCAAAGGCTTGGTGGGGATCTATTTAAATGTGTCGAAGCATTGCCAAGGTTTGGTGAGAAGGATTCGGGAGCCTTTTTCATTTCATTTGAGAAGGTGGCTAAAGAAATGAAATGGCCACAGGACATGTTGGTATTATTGATTCAAACAAAGCTGGTAGGTAGAGCTAGTGAAGCATTGGCATCACTACCGGAGGAGGTATCTGGAACGTATGAGGAGGTGAAAAAATCCATCTTAGGTGCACATGAACTAGTGCCTGAAGCCGACAAAGTTTTAGAAATTTAAGGAAATAATTTGGTCAAACATACATGGAGTTTGAAAAGATCAAACAGAGTAATTTTGATAGGTGGATAAGGGCTTTGAAAATAGACCAAATGTATGAAGCTCTTAAAGAAATGATAATTTTGGAGGAGTTAAAAAATTCAATTCCTGATGTCGTGAGAACTCATGTGGAAGAGCAGAGGGTTAAAACTGCGAGATTAACAGCAGAAATGGCAGATGATTATGAATTAGTTCATAAATCAAAGTTTGGTTTCCGACATCCGTTTCAGCCTTTGAGAAAACTGGAGAAGCGAGAAATACTCAGGTGGTAAAGGTAAAGGTGATCTAATGGGAGATAATAAGGAGAGTGCACCTCAGATTAAAAAAGAAATCCAGGAGGGTGGAAGAGAATTGAAAAGTTTCTTATCCTAACCGTGGGATCCCCGCTGGGCCTGGCTGCAAAGACAGATTTTCGAAGTTTAAAAAGGCAGAAGGCAGGGTGCCTCCATTTTGAAGCACCCTCTCTTCTATTTATCTGGTGCCGCAGCCTGCTGCTGTTTTCAAGTGGAGAACTGATTGGTCCTCCAGCTTTGAGAGCCCACCCACTGTCCTTTATTGACCAAGCGCCTGATCTCTGGTCAGTAATTGGCCGCTCTGGGGGAAATCTCAAAAGGTAAGAATTTTCTACTCCTTCTGCCAGCTGGATGACCCGGCACCACCGATGCCAATGGACATTTGACTGGCACGCCACATCTGCCAGGGGGGAACCCACCATGACAGGGCCAGAGAATGCCCACCTAAGTGACTGTTTCCCACACAGGGCAGACTTCAGAGTCCCATTTGGGCCTGATGCCAGGGTTCAGAAAGCCGCAAGGAGAATCCTACTCAATGTTGAAATAATGGTCAAATGATGCAGTGATGGTGATTTTCATGTCCATCAGGGGCTGGTTTAGCACACTGGGCTAAATAGCTGGCTTTTAAAGCAGACCAAGGCAGGCCAGCAGCACGGTTCAATTCCCGTACCGGCCTCCCCGAACAGGCGCTGGAATGTGGCGACTCGGGGCTTTTCACAGTAACTTCATTTGAAGCCTACTTGTGACAATAAGCGATTTTCATTTCATTTCATTTCATTAGACCTTCAGCCATTCTTTCCTTAACCTGCTTACAATGGACATTGAGGGGTGGCCACTTGCTCCCCCACAACAAACTGAATATCAATTTTCTCACAAGGAGGACATCATTTCATGCAGCACGTATCACTCCACATCATTGTGTCGTCACACCTGCTTGTACCTTTCTTGCCAGATTGTAAGACTGTAATTGGGTTTGATGCTGTGTAGCTTTTGTAACATTTGCCTTTACTACATAACTTGAAATATTTTTGCATATGAAACAGCAGCACTTGTTCAATTCGAGTTACTCAGCTGTATGTAGATTAGAACCCACGTTACAGTAATTGCCAGTTTCATCCCGTCATGGCAGGTGGCATGATGGCACGCTTTGAGAATTGTCTTTTCTGCGTCTTAATGAACTGCTTTTGTTCTGTTTTTCCCCAGCCCTCCAGCTGCACTAACAGGAGGGAAGTTCACACCTTCCCTGAGTACTGCAATTGAGAAATGATCATCGATCGTTTGTGAAATGCCAGAGAAGCAGAAAGCAGGCTGTGCCCATGTCACACCACAGCAGGCTCCCCAGTCTCAGCCTTTAGGGAATGTGCTGTGCAAAGGAAAGATATCCCCAAAGGAAAAGACGACAAATCAGGAAGGATGTCTACTACAGAATGTCACTTTCAAGCAGCTCGACTTTAAGCAGCAACTTGAAAGATCCCGTGCAGGCTGGTCGAAACCGACCCCTTTTAGCCACTTCGCTCAAAATCTAAAGGACTGCGCTCTTAAACGAATGAACCATGAATTATACCAAAAAAGAACAGAGGGTATGTTGTTCCTGTGCTTCCTAGAAAGACTTAATACAGGCTTTGGTCAGAGGTCTGACTCCTTATGTCACAAATTCTCATGGCACAGGGAAATCAAAAACAGCAGTACGACTTATAAAATTGCATAAAGAACATGTAAACTTCAAAACAAAATATGTTGCAACATTCGCTCCAAATGTGCAATGAACAAAGCAGAAAAGGGAATAAGAAAAGTGATATGCAGAGAAACCAGGGGCCAGATTCAAACAGGGCCAGTGAGCGATAGTGGGAACGGGGCATGTTTGGAAGACAAGCCTCGCCTCACGGCGCTGAGGTCCCAGGTTCGATCCCGGCTCTGGGTCATTGTCCGTGTGGAGTTTGCACATTCTCCCCGTGTTTGCGTGGGTTTCGCCCCCACAGCCCAAAGATGTGCAGGGTAGGTGGATTGGCCACGCTAAATTGCCACTTAATTGGAAAAATGAATTGGGGACTCTAAATTTATTTTTAAAAAGAAGACAAGCCTCAAGGCTTTGAGCCTGAACGGGCAGAGCATTTGCAAATAAAGTGGATGAATTAATCACACAAATAGATGTAACTGGTATGATGTATTTGGGATTACAGAAACATGGCTGCAAGGTGACCAGGGATGGGAATTGAACATTCAGGAGTATTCAGGGGCGTCATTCTCCGACCCCCCGCCGGGTCGGAGAATCGCCGGGGGCTGGCGTGAATCCCGCCCCCGCCGGTTGCCGAAGTCTCCGGCACCGGAGATTCGGCGGGGGCGGGAATCGCGCCGCGCCGGTTGGCGGGCCCCCCCGCTCGATTCTCCGGCCCGGATGGGCTGGAGTCCCGCCGATAAATTGCCTGTCCCGCCGGCGTGGATTAAACCACCTTTTGATCGGTGGGACAAGGCGGCGTGGGCGGGCTCCGGGGTCCTGGGGGGGGGGCGCGGGGCAATCTGGCCCCGGGGGGTGCCCCCACGGTGGCCTGGCCCGCGATCAGGGCCCACCGATCCGCGGGCGGGCCTGTGCCGTGGGGGCACTCTTTCCCTTCCGCCTCCGCCACGGTCTCCACCATGGCGGAGGCGGAAGAGACTCCCTCCACTGTGCATGCGTGGGAAACTGTCAGCGGCCGCTGACGCTCCCGCGCATGCGCCGCCTGGGGATGTCATTTCTGCGCCAGCTGGCGGGGCAACAAAGGCCGTTTCCGCCAGCTGGCGGGGCGGAAATTCCTCCGGCGCCGGCCTAACCCCTCAATGTTGGGGCTCGGCCTCCAAAGATGCGGAGCATTCCGCACCTTTGGGGTGGCGCGATGCCCGTCTGATTGGCGCCGTTTTG
This sequence comes from Scyliorhinus torazame, assembly GCF_047496885.1. Taxonomy (NCBI): domain Eukaryota; kingdom Metazoa; phylum Chordata; class Chondrichthyes; order Carcharhiniformes; family Scyliorhinidae; genus Scyliorhinus; species Scyliorhinus torazame. The sequence continues at coordinate 174,743,859 of NC_092707.1, forward strand.
GGCGCCAGTCGGCGGACATCGCGCCGTTTCGGGAGAATTTCGCCCCAGTATTTAGAAAGGACAGACATAAAGGAAAAGGTGGTGGAGTTGCATTTCTGGTTAAAGAGGGGATTCATGCAATAGAGGGAAAGGTATAAGCTCCAACAATGTGGAATTGATATGGATAGAGTTGAGAAGCACTTGTTTAATGTGTATTGAGTAATTAACAGAGGTGGGGGGGTTGTTTTATTCTTTTGTATGGGCAGAGGGTGGGGTCCAAAACTGGAAAGGGGGGGGGCAGGTGCCAGGGTGGCGGAGGGGTGAGTAAGGGGTGCTTGTTGGGGGAGCGTGCAGGGAGGGGTTTGGTTCCTGTTGCTGCGGTTGGCTTGTGTATGTCTTGGTTATGTTTATATTGAAAATGCCTTCAATAAAATGTTTTTTTTAAAAAAAGAGCTGGGAAACACCAAAGGACAAAAAACCTTAGTGGGTGTTGCATATAGACCCCCAAACTATCATGGTGATGTTGGGAATTGCATTAAACAGGACATTAGAGATGCATGCAATAAAGGAACATCTGTAATTATGGGTGACCTTGATCTAGATATAGATTGAGCAAATCAAATTAGTCACAATACTGTAGAGGAGGAATTCCTGGAGTGTATGCGGGATGGTTTTCTGGGTCAATATGCTGAGGAGTGTAGCCATCTGGGATGGCCACTCACAACCAGGAACAGAGAAGCTCACAAAGCATGGCGGGTAAAATGGACAGAGCAAGACTCAGGCAGGCTCAGAGCCTGAAATGTATATTTGCGAGTGAGGAGTCCAGACGGTATCGAAACCCCGACCAATTAGCATTTTGATGGGCCGATTAGCATTTGATGGTCCATCTCCACCAAGACAAAGGACTGGTACTTGAGCGACCGGTACAGTCCCCGTCATTTCGGTGCCACTCCCTATTCTAGGGAAGCGTAAACAACAGAGTCAGTGACCGCTTGGGACACGCCCAGCCATCCAGGCACCCGCCCATTTATTGGTTAGAAATCGAACATAGTGATCGGGGATCATCCAATTAGTGGGGTCCAAACTGAAGGACCGCTCAAGAGAGCGCAAAAACCCCCAAGCATAAGAAGAGAGTCCACCATGCGTTCGTCCTCTCTCGGACCTGGCGCCCCGGCTACGACCATCTCCAATCGCAGCACCCCCAGAAGCAAGTCCACGTTCAACGCTCGCTACCAGACGGATGAGCCGAGCTGAGCAGCAGTTACTTCTCCAGACTCGATAGATCCAGAATCGAACAGCGGCCACTGTTCCTCTGACCGAAGCCGGGTGCCTGAAGTACAGGTTGTGTTAGTCAAAGGTGTAGTTAACTAGTAGTGTTTATGTTGCATGACTAATTGTGTGTGTAAATAAAGTACCCTTGACCTTGAACTAACTAACTGGTGTTTGGCTCTTTGGTCGATAGCCGGTTGAACCTTGTGGTGGTATAATTTGATACCTGGCGACTCTAAGCATTAGAATATAGATACCAAAAGAAAAGAGGGCAACCTCACTGATTGCCATAGTTACAGCAGAGCTACAGAAAAGGCAACAGTTATTGGCGACATCTGACGGGGCTCGACCCAGAAGTCACTCCAAGAGAACCCACAAAAGCGTCTGAATTAGAATCCAAATTGGCAAAGTAAAAGAAACCACAACCAGTATCGATCAAACCTCCAAAATTCGAAAGTGTGTAATTTGCATGCGCACTAACAAAGGGATATAAGGTAAACTCGATAGATTTTGTTGCGTGAAACTTTCGGGAGTTGCGTAAACCGGAAAATAGCTTGAGCCGTACCCGTGTTTGCACCACCGCTTTATTCCCCCTTGTTCCAAATTCCCAGTAGAGACAGAAATAATTGTAGGGATGGCCATGAAGGCAATGGAACGCCTTATGCATCCACAAGAGCCTGAGGTCGCAGCGACCAACAAATCAGAACAGTGTCCCGTATGGGAAGAAGAGATTAGGAGATACCTAAAGGGGAAAGGATGGCCCCTATGGTCGGAATTTTGCAGGAATGAGGAAACAGGTCCTGGCAGCATAGGACAGACTTGGTGGGACAGCCTGACCGAGATCCACAAGAAAAGTTCAAGTAAGGTTCGTAAACCGATGGCAATCGTGTCCTGCTTGGCACAATTGAGAGGCACAGAGAGGTCGTGAGGACGCTCCGTAGGCAGCTTGAGGAGAAGGAGAGAAGTAGAGAGGGAAACATTAGTGAAAGCGAGAGATTAAATGTGCAGCTCCGGGAGCAGCTAGAGGTGAAGGACAAGGAGTTGGATGATGTCAAGAGGGCACATCAATCCTGTCTCACCCACCTTAGCAGCTTCCAGATTCAGTATGATAAGGCTGACCAGCTTACCAGGACACGCAACGTGCAGTACTGGTAAGAGAAGACACAGAGAACCAGGTAGAACAGTTGAGGAAACAATGTGAGGATTTGAAGGCAGCCCTCCAAGCACTCCACAGTTCCACCACGGAACAGAGGCAGAGTTCGGTGGATCATGCCAAGTGCAGGCAGCAAATTGCAAGATTGCAATCACTGCTATCTGTTCAGAATGGGTTCAGAGACACCTTTGGCCCACAGTTAGATCAGGAGGATGGCCCCGGTTGGCAGGAACTCAGTGAAACGGCCCAACGGTACGTGAATGAGACAGAAAGCCAGAATAGAGCCCCCCAGGCCCCGAAAAGGAAAGCACCCGCACCACCGACTGCATAGGCAGCACCCAACCCAATGAACCCCATTACCACACAGCACAGGGTTACCATGGAAGACCAACCCGATTTTGTGTATACAACCCCATTAACTATCACCCAGTTAAGAGATGCCCGCGAAAAGATTAAGACTATCCACCCCACATCAGACCCACACCACTTTTTCGAACTAGTGAAGCAACAGACCCTCATGTACGGTTTAGACGAGCAGGAAGAGGTAAAGCTCATAGTGATTTGCCTTGATCCGTCAGTTAGTTCAGCCCTTCCCGACCCACAAAATGTAGCCTCCAAGACATGAAAACAGCCATTTTAGACCCATTGGCGACAATAGAGGAGATCCGGTAGAAGGACTCAACCGGTGCAGACAGAAAAAGGGAGAGCATCCAACAGCGTTTGCTGGACCCCTCTGGATCCACTTTACCGCTGTATTTGGTGAGTTAGCCCGCGCCCGTTTATCAGCAGATGATACGGCCAAATGGACCCATACGTTAGTATCCCATGCCACAGAGGCAGGACAGAAGACATGTGCTAGTTACGACCCCTCAGACCTGGCACACAATAAAGTGTGGGTACTGAAGCACTTATCGAGAGCTTGGGAACAGTCTCGACACAGAAAGACAGAGCAGGAGAGAGTAGACGCCACAATGAATGCAGTAAGGGCACACCAAGGCCCCGCATGGGTAAATGAAGGCAGAAGTAACACGCAGCACCCCAAAACACAGGAATGTTATAACTGCAGACACGAGGGACATTACTCACGAGAATGCAATGCCCCCCCGAAGCAGCAACTGTATCAGCACACAAATGCCCCCCCTAGAAACATTGCCAGGCTCATTCACAGTGTTAGTGCTCAAGCAGTAATTTGGCCCGAAACGGCACCGATTGACGGTGTTCGAGCTCCCCAACTTGGGTCTGTGATACCCTTTGGGATAAGTCCAGAAGACCGGTAGTTGCAGGCACAGTCCGGGGACACCCAGTAGAGTTCCTTTGGGACACAGGAGGGTGCCGAACCATGTTAAACCTCTCCGTGATGTACCAGAGAGATATATGACCCACTACGGACACCATTACCCTTAGTGGCTTTACAGGTCACCTCCAGCAGGGACACATCACAGCCCTGTGGATGTACAGATTGGCAATATTAAAACAAAACACTCGGTCGTTTTAGTAGATTTACCCCAGGCAGCAGAACACATCCTGGGCATAGATTTCATGAGTGGACACAACCTTCCATTCAACCCAGTTAATAGATGTACATGGAAAATGGCTAGAGCAGCACACGCCCCGGCCACGTTCACAGTAGGAGACTATGTACACAGAATCAGCTCAGTAGGAGAGTACTGGTTTGATCCACAAACCATTACCACAGACAAAGCGGTTAGAGAAGTCTTGAAAAGACACAAAGAACCGTTTGCCCAGCACAAGCACGACTGCTGCAAAATCCCAGGAGTGGTTAACATTACAGGTCCCGATCTGAAGCCCCAGAAACAATACGGCTTTCCCCAGCAAGCCGAGGGAGAGATAGCCAAGGTAATCCAAAGTTTATTGAAACAAGGAGTGATTCGACCTGTAGCATCGACAAACAGTGCCCCGATTTGGCCAGTAAGGAAACCATATGGTTCTTGGCGACTGCCCATCGATTATAGGGGATTAAAGAAAGTGACTCCATTAGCAGCCCCCACTGTTGCCACGTGTCCCGAGACAATGTTAAAACAGGGACTTCAGTCAAAATTTTTCATGGTATTGGACACCAGCAATGGCTTTTGGTCAATCCCACTGGACAGAACATGCCAGTACAAATTTGCGTTCACTTTCCAGGGACAGCAGTACACGTGGACGTGCCTTCCACAAGGCTTCCACAACTCCCCCTCCATTTTTCACAGACAATTGGCGAACGGCTTATCAAAATTTGCCCGTCCTGAATGCTTTGTTCAGTATGTGGATAACTTGCTCCTCCAGACTGACACCAAGGAAGAGCACATTTCGCTTCTTTCGGAATTATTCGGACTACTCACAAAAATTGGATGCAAATTTAACCCCAAGAAAGCCCAAATCCGCCAGGAAAAAGTCACATATTTAGGTACAGTCATCACGCATGGGAAGCGTGAAATAGAACATAAACGCATAGACTCGATTGTAAAATTGCCCTTGCCCCAAAACATTACAGCACTCCAGTCATTTATAGGACTGGTCGGTTATTGTAGAAACCACAAAGACGGTTTCACCACAAAAGCAGCCGCATTTTCCAAGCTCCTTAAGAAACAGGCCCCATGAAAATGGCTTCCACAGCACACGGATGCCGTGAATGCATTGAAACGCGCCCTGAGCACAGCCCCCGCTTTGCAAGCCCCAGATCCACACTCCCCATACGCGATATAGGTAGCGACCACCGACCAAACCCTTTTGGCTGTACTCCAGCAGGAAAGGCACGATCGATTAGGACGAGTAACCTATGTCTCACGAGTTTCAGATCCAGTACAGCAGGGATTTTCAGCCTGCGAAAGGCACCAATAGCGGTTTTCTGGGTGGTACAGTACTTCTCGTACATAACCGGACTCAACCCCATAACCATTTTGACCAAGCACACCCCGACACAGCTTTTATTAGATGGCAGACTAAAAGACGGCACAGTAAGCCAAATTCAAGCAGCGCGATGGACCCTACCCCTACAGGGACGCAACATTACCGTTAAACGGACAAAAACGCACATGTTTCTGGCCGACAATGCAGGAACCCCGCATGAGTGCAAGATCATAGCCCCCAAGCACAGTACAGGCCCCTTTGTTCCTAAGTCGGTACCGAAAAAGACAGGCATCCGACCACAGACGACCAAGCCCACAGTCAAAGCTTTGAGAATTTATGTAGGTGGCTCCTCCACAGTCCTTGATGGGAAAAGAATCACAGGATGTGGGATTTATGTAGAGGACGCGCAGGGAAGCGCTTTAGAAGAGATCGCATTGAAGTTGTCTGTGCGGAGTCTACACGTTCTCCCCGTGTCTGCGTGGGTTTCCTCCGGGTGCTCCGGTTTCCTCCCACAGTCCAAAGATGGGCAGGTTTGGTGGATTGGCCATGATAAATTGCCCATAGTGATCAAAAAGGTTAGGAGGGGTTATTGGGTTACGGGGATAGGGTGAAAATGAGGGCTTAAGCGGGTCGGTGCAGACTTGATGGGCCGAATGGCCTCCTTCTGCACTGTATGTTCTATTTAGGTTCGCAGGCAGCCGAGTTAGCAGCCATCGCTTACATTGTCCAGCACCCCGATTTGTTCCCGACCCCAGCAGGCATATATTCAGACAGTTTGTACGTCTGCAACAGCCTAACAGAATTCCTACCCCTGTGGGAATCTAGAGGATTCATTTCCGCCAACGGAAAACCTCTACCCTCAGCCCCATTGCTCAAACATATCCTCCAGACAGCGAAAGGCAGAAAATATGGCATAGTTAAAGTAAGAAGTCACCATCGGTCCTCCCAACCCGGTAACGTGAAAGCTGATGCCCTAGCGAAGGCAGGCTCACGACATGGCCACTTTTGGCAACCCCCCGAGAGTGCCCCGAGAGTGGATAGGATCCACCCTTGCCCACCTCAGACCCCTCTGCTGGTGGCCTGATTTAAAAACCGACGTATCTCATTACATTGAGAATTGCTTGATTTGTGCACAGAACAACCCGGACAGATATGCGAAAAAAGCCCAGCTAAGGCACACCCGCCCTGTAAATGGCCCGTGGACAAACTTGCAGTTTGACTATATTGGTCCCCTCCCCCCCTGCAGAAATGGATCCAAATATGTGTTGCTTGTCATCGGCACATTTACGAAATGGGTCAAAGCTTTCCCCTCGAGAACAAATACGGGCAAGGCCACGGCAAAGATCCTAACCGAGCAAATTTTCACCAGATGGGGACTCCCCCGTAGTATTGAGTCGGACCAAGGTTCGCACTTGACAGGCAGGGTCATGAAAAATGTCATGACAATTTTTAGCATAAAGCAGAAGTTTCACATTGCCTATCACCCGCAGTCCAGCGGCATTGTGGAACACATGAATTGGACACTAAAGGCCACACTTAGAAAAATGGTGCAGCAGCACAACACGACATGGGTCACAGTGCTCCCATTCGCACTGATGTTTATTAGAAACACGGTGTCGAGTTCGACAGGTTACACCCCCCATAGCCTCAAGACCAGACGACCCATGAAAGGTACCGAGTATTTGTTTGGACTTGATTTGGCCAGTCCCGCAGTCACCACCCTTACCCACGGGAAAGCAGTCCAAAACATGTTAGAGAATATTAAAGCAGCACAGCTCGCTGTAGCTGTTCAACTAGGCACTAAATGAAAGCAGAGTAAGGCCTGCTTTGATAAGTCAGTACACCTGAAAGAGTATACAGTCGGACAGCAAGTCATGATCTCCTTATACAACTCCAGTTCATTCCTCTCCCCTAAATTTGCAGGACCCTACTCAATGTCCGATAATGTAAGCCCCTCAGTTTATAAAATCACATATCCTAATGGCAAGTCAGGATGGTTCCATGTAAACCAGCTTAAGGTTTATGGAACGCAGTGCAGCCACTCTCACCACCTCTCATTGGCAATGGCAGACAACGGAGACCCACCCACTGACAACCCAATCCCCCCCTCCCCCAGCAGCAGCAGCACATCCACAGCCACGACCTAGACCCCGCCCCCAGGATCAAATTTCACCCTAACGCTTGATTTGGCTGCTAGCGACAGCGACAGCACACCTGACGCCCCTGAGAGACCTGAACAATAGACACGCAGACCAGGCCCCAGTCACTACAGCCCGAGACACCGACCATGATATGTTCAGCCCCTTAGAGAAAATTTATTTACCCTTACCGGAACCTGACCCGCCACCTGACGATAGAGACCCCACCCCCCTTGCCCCTACCGCCCTACAGAATTCGAAACACTTGCATCACGATAATTCCTGTCGCCTGACACGGAATGACGAAATGGACCCCACGTCGGCACACGCCGCATTGGCACTCAAACTCCAGGCACGGGTTTGACACCCGGGAGATGGTGATGACTCTCAGTCTGACTCCCACCATGGTAACCCCTTTGAGACCCTTTTTGGAATGGAACCTTGAGGTGTCCAGATGATGAGAGTCAGGAACCGATTGAGATTTACCGTGTCCTATACTCTGATGGAACCTGCCCGCTTTTCATCTTTAGTTTGTTTTTAAATGTTGTACGTTCTCTCTTGCACGATTTTGTGTGTCAGCCTCACGAATAATTTCTTGATACAATAATGACTACTCTTCTGACGCCACATGTCAGTTAAAGAACCAAGTTTGTTGGAGCCCATATACCCTCACATTCTTACCGTCCTTGGAAGGTCACTTAGGCAGTGGAGTCACAGCACTTATCCTCGCCCTGCTTGAGGACCCCCTACACATTTGGTCAGCCAAGCTCGGGTAGTGGAGTAACGGCACTGGTCACCGCCCTACCCAGGGATTCCACCCATTCTTGCCCCGCCGCGGATCATACGCACCCCATTCGGAGAATTGTTTTCGAAGCTCTTTTGCTGTTCTTTTTCACATCTGTGGTTTAAAGAATGACTTTTGCCACAACTTTTGCCCCTTTCTGGCGGCCCTTCGGTTGCTATCCCCCACCTGCTATTTACATGTTCGAATCACTTGGTTGAAAATCGAGTTTGCGGAGGACGGAGAAATTGTCCGTCCACTGAGCCTATCAAACACAGGTTGCGAGAGTGCTCGCGCTGTGACAGAATTTTTTTCAGATGTCTTGTCTCCAAAATGGTTGTTTAAAAAAAAATGAGGGACGATTCTAAATGGGAAATTGACGATAAGGAGAAACAGACAGACAAACGAGATGTTAAGCAACAAGATAATAACAGATATTATGCTTGTACCCCTAGGAAGATACGAAGATACCTGAAGACGGAGAAAAGCACAGACAAGCTGAAGACGACCCTGGTGATCTGCATCATGATCGTCGCTGGAACAGTGCAGCTGCGCGCGTTACCCACCCCTACACCCCTCACCACACAGGCCCCGAACATGACTACCCAACACAACACCCCCAGCCCGGGCACTACACCACACACACACCCAGCCACCGATACCCCCACATGGTGTGAGAATCTCATTAAATGGTACTCCCTGTCATACACAGTAGAAGCCTGACTGGTGATAGCTATATTGTGCAGTGTCATCCAGACAATCAGACTGCGGAAATGGAGAAGGAGAGCCTCCCGCCCTGAAGGACCACTCAAGAGAGCGCAAAAACCCCCAAGCATAAGAAGAGAGTCTCACCATGTGTTTGTCCTCTCTTGGACCTGGCGCCCCGGCTATGACCATTTCCAATCGCAGCACCCCCAGAAGCAAGTCCACGTTCAACGCTCGCTACCAGACGGATGAGCCTAGCTGAGCAGCAGTTACTTCTCCAGACTCGATAGATCCAGAATCGAACAGCGGCCACTGTTCCTCTGACCTAAGCCGGGTGCCTGAAGTTAAGTACAGGTTGTCTTAGTCAAAGGTGTAGTTAACTAGTAGTGTTTAAGTTGCATGACTAATTGTGTGTGTAAATAAAATACCCTTGACCTTGAACTAACTAACTGGTGTTTGACTCTTTGATCGATAGCCGGTTGAACCTTGTGGTGGTATCATTTGATACCTGGCGACTCTGAGCATTAGAATATAGATATCAAAAGAAAAGAGGGCAACCTCACTGATTGCCATAGTTACAGCAAAGCCACAGAAAAGGCAACAGTAGCCAACTAGAGAACAGGCCATCTTAGACTGGGTACTGTGTAATGGGAAAGTATTCATAGGCAATCTAGTTGTGCAAGACCCCTTGGGGATGAGGACTCATAATATATTAGAATTTTTCATTAAGATGGAGAGTGAAGTAATTGATTCTGAGACTAGGGCTTGCTTCTAAATAAAGGAAACTATGATGGTATCAGGCACAAGTTGGGTGTGATGGATTGGGAAACGTTACTTAAAAAGGATGACAGTGGAGAGGCAATGGCAAACATTCAAGGAGCGCATGGGTGAACTGCAACAATTGTTTATTCCTGTCTGGCACAAAAGTAAAATGGGAAAGGTGGTCAAAGGATGGCTACAAGGGAAATTAGAGATAGTATTCAATCCAAGGAAGAAGCATAAAAATTGGCCAAGAAAAACAACAGGTCTGAGGATTGGGAGCTGTTTAGAATTCAGCAAAGGAGGACCTAGGGATGGATTAAGAAGGGAAAATAGAGTACGAGAGTAAGCTTGCAGGGAACATAAAAACTGACTCTAAAAGTTTCTATAGGTACGTGAAGATAAAAAGATTGGTGAAGACAGTAGGTCCCTTGCAATCAGAAACAGGGCAATTTATAATGGGGAATAAATAAATGACTCACCAACTAAATAGGTGGCTTTGTCTTCACAAAAAAGGATACAAACAACATACCAGAAATATTGGGCAACATAGGGTTTAGAGAGAGGGAGAAACTGAAGAACAGTATTAGTAGAGAAATGGTATTGGGGAAATTGATGGGATTGATGAGACCGTATCCAGTCGGCCGTCGGGGTACGCCACGTAGGCGTACTGAGGGTTAGCGTGGAGGAGATGGACCCTCTCGACCAATGGGTCCGATTTGTGCGCCCGCACGTGTTTTCGGAGCAGGAGGGGTCTGGGAGCTGCCAGCCAGGTTGGGAGCGAGGTCCCAGAGGAGGACTTCCTGGGGAAGACAAGGAGACGTTCGTGAGGTGTTTGGTTGGTCGTGCTACACAGCAGTGACCGGATCGAGTGGAGGGCATCCGGAAGGACTTCCTGCCAGCGGGAGACTGGGAGATTCCTGGACCGCAGAGCCAGTAGGACGGTCTTCCAGACCGTTCCGTTCACCCTCTCTACCTGTCCGTTTCCCTGGAGGTTGTAACTGGTCGTCCTGCTTGAGGCAATGCCCTTGCTGAGCAGGAATTGACGCAGTTCGTCGCTCATAAAGGAGGACCACCTATCACTGTGTATGTAGGCGGGGAAACCGAACAATGTAAAGATACTATGGAGGGCTTTTATGACGGTGGTTGCGGTCATGTCGGGGCAGGGTATGGCGAATGGGAACCGGGAGTACTCGTCAATCACGTTCAGGAAGTACGTGTTGCGGTCGGTGGTGGGGAGGGGAGTTTTGAAATCCATACTGAGGCATTCAAAGGGACGGGAAGCCTTTATCAGGTGTGCTTTCTCTGGCCTGTAGAAGTGCGGTTTGCACTCCGTGCAGATTTGGCAATTCCCAGTGGCTGTCCTGACGTCCTCGATGGAGTAGGGCAGGTTGCGGGTCTTGATGAAGTGGAAAAATTGAGTGACCCCCGGGTGGCAGAGGTCCTCGTGGAGGGTTCGGAGGCAGTCCACTTGTGCATTGGCACATGTGCCGCGGGATAGGGCATCAGGAGGCTCGTTTAGCTTCCCGGGACGATACAAGGTCTCATAGTTGTAGGTGGAGAGTTCGATCCTCCACCGTAAGATCTTGTCGTTTTTTATCTTGCCCCGCTGTGCATTATCGAACATGAACGCCACCGACCGTTGGTCAGTGAGGAGAGTGAATCTCCTGCCGGCCAGGTACTGCCTCCAATGTCGCACAGCTTCTACTATGGCCTGGGCCTCCTTTCCGACTGAGGAGTGGCGGATTTCTGAGGCATGGAGGGTACGGGAGAAGAAGGCCACGGGTCTGCCCGCTTGGTTGAGGGTGGCCGCCAGAGCTACGTCGGAAGCGTCGCTCTCAACCTGGAAGTGGAGGGACTCGTCGATGGCGTGCATCGTGGCCTTTGCAATGTCTGCTTTGATGCGGCTGAAGGCCTAGCGGGCCTCTATCGACAGGGGAAAAACTGTGGATTGGATCAGTGGACGGGCCTTGTCCACATAGTTGGGGACCCACTGGGCATAGTAAGAGAAAACCCCTAGGCAGCGCTTCAGGGCCTTGGAGCAGGAGGGAGGGGGAACTCCATAAGGGGGCGCATGTGTTCAGGGTCGGGGACTAACACTCCATTACGCACTTCGTAGCCGAGGATGGCTAGGCGATCGGTGCTAAACACGCATTTATCCTTGTTATACGTTAGGTTAAGGATTTTTGCGGTTTGGAGGAATTTTCGGAGGTTGGTGTCGTGGTTATGCTGGTCGTGGCCGCAGATGGTGACATTATCAATGTACGGGAATGTGGCCCGTAAACCGTACCGGTCAACCATTCGGTCCATCTCTCTTGGAAGACCGAGACCCCGTTAGTGACAGCAAAGGAAACCTTAAGAAGTGGTAGAGCCGCCCATCTGCTTCGAAGGCAGTATATTTGCGCTCACTAGTGCGAATGGGAAGCTGGTGGTATGCGGACTTAAGATCCACCGTGGAGAAGACCTTGTACTGCGCGATCCTGTTGACCAGGTCGGATATGCGGGGGAGAGGGTACGCGTCGAGCTGCGTAAAACTGTTGCTGGTCTGACTGTAGTTGATGACCATCCTATGCTTCTCCCCGGTCTTTACCAGCACTACTTGAGCTCTCCAGGGGCTGTTGCTCGCCTCAATGACACCTTCCTTCAGTAACCGTTGGACCTCTGACCTAATACAGATCCGGTCCTGGGCACTGTACCATCTGCTCTTGGTGGCGACGGGTTTGCAATCCGGGGTGAGGTTCGTAAACAGGGAAGGTGGATTGACTTTGAGGGTTGCGAGGCTGCAGACAGTGAGGGGGGGTATAGGGCCGCCGAATTTGAAAGTTAGACTTTGGAGGTTGCACTGAAAATCCAAACCCAGGATTGTGGCCGCGCAGAGGTGGGGAAGGACGTAGAGTCGGTAGTTTTTGAACTCCCTTCCTTGGACTGTGAGGTTAGCTACACAAAACCCCTTGATCTCTACTGAGTGAGATCCGGAGGCCAGGGCGATTTTTTTATAAACGGGGTGGACGGGGAGAGAACAGCGTCTTACCGTGTCGGAGTGTATGAAGCTCTCCAGAGTCGATTAGGCGGGACGTTTCATGCCCATGGATAAGCACCGTCGTCGTAGCAGTCGATAGTATTCGGGGCCGAGACTGGTCCAGGGTCACCGAGGCTACTCGTGGCAGCAGTTGAATGTTTTCTTCGGGCGGTGTGTGATCAGCCGAGCTGGGGTCCTGAGAGTCCATCCAAGATGACGGCACCCATTGGTCGCACATGGTTGGGGGTGCACAAAATGGCGGCGCCCATCCATTGCACGTGGCGTCCGCGGGATAAGATGGAGGCCGCACGTGGCCCTGGAGGAAGATGGCGGCGCCCGATGGCTGCACGGGGACCGTGGAGAGGATTGTGGTGGCGGTCCGCATTCGCCACTGGAGACCACAGCAACCTCCCGGGCCTGGCATCCGCCACAAAGTGGCCCTTTTTACCGCATCCCTTGCAGGTGGATGCACGGGCCGGACAGCGCTGTCGCAGGTGCGTGGCCTGCCCACAGAAATAGCAGCGGGGCCCCCCTGGGGTTGCCAGGCCGTCTTGCAGCACAAGTTTGTGGGGGGATGGGAGATGCCTTGGGGTCGGCCGCTGGGGGCGTTCCACACTGCCCAGGGGGCTGCCGCGCGGTCGGGGACGTAAGCGCGGGCGTTTCGGGAGGCCACATCCAGGGAGCCGGCAAGGGCCCGTGCCTCCTTGAGGCCTAGTGTGTCTTTCTCCAGCAATCGCTGGCGGATTTGGGCGGACAGCATAGCTGCAACGGAAGCGCCCAGATCAAAAGTTCTGTGTGGTCACTTGCCGAAACTTGCGGGCAGCTGCAGTTTCTCCCCAACACCAGGAGTGCACGGTAGAATTCTTCCAGCGATTCCCCAGGGATTTGTCGCCTCGTCGCCAGCAGATGTCGGGCGTTGACCTGGTTTACAGGGCGAATATAATGTCCTTTCAGCAGCTCCATTGCTGCATCAAAATCGTCCGCATCCTCGATGAGGGTGTAGATTTCTGGGCTCACCCTCGAGTGCAGGACTTGCAGTTTCTGTTCTCCCGTGGGTGTGTTTTCGGCCGTTCCGAGATATCCGTTGAAACACGCCAGCCAGTGCTTGAAGGTTGCCGCTGAGTTTGCCGCGTGGGGGCTGAGCTACAGACACTCCGGCTTGATTCGGAGCTCCATTCTTTTAAATCTAGCGTATTAAATTGATGCACAATCAATAACCTCCGAAACGAGATTGGAGACAATGGAAGGTGTAAATACGCTAGAAGTTTCCCCCAGCAGCGCAGGTACAGAAGAAAGCTGCTGGGGCGGCACTGGCTCTTATACCCCGCCTTGCAGGGCGGAGCTAACATGCAAGCTTATCCAATGGGAACCAGTACATTCTCCACCAATGGTATCCCGGCATTACTAGGTACTTGTGGTAGTATGTATTAGGGGTCATATGGGACTGGAAGCCCTAATGTCATTGGCTGACAGATCCCGGGTCCTGGTTGGCCGTTGACCTCTAGCTCCGCCCTGAAGGCGGAGTATAAGAAGCCGGAGTCCTCCCCCGCAGGCCATTCTACTATCGAGCTGCGGGGGAACAGACACGCTTAATAAAGCCTCATCGACTTCACTCTATTCGTCTCACGGAGTCTTTGTGCGCTGCAATTTATTAAGCGTGCCTAAAAAGGACTATGGAGCTCAGGATCATTCCGGAATGCCTGAGGATCAGCCCCCACGCAGTGAACGCGGCAGCAGCCTTCAAGCACTGGCAGACTTGTTTCGAGGCCTACCTCAGAACGGCCACCGGCCGGGTCACAGAAGACCAAAAACTACAGGTCCTGCACTCGAGGGTAAGCACGGAGATCTTCTCCCTCATCGAAGACTCGGAGGATTTCCAGACGGCGTTCGCAGCACTGAAAAGTCTCTATGTCCGCCCAGTTAACCAAATCTACGCTCGCTCCCAGCTCGCGACGGGACGGCAAGGTCCCGGAGAATCGATGGACGAATTCTACGCCGCGCTGCTGATTTTGGGACGAGCCTGCAGCTGCCCTTCGGTGAACGCAAATGAACACACTGTCATGTTAATGCGCGATGCTTTTGTGGCAGGTATGAATTCCTCCTAAATCCGCCAAAGACTTCTAGAAAGAGAGTCGCTCGGCCTCTCAGAGGCCCGGGCCCTAGCAGCCTCCCTAGACGTGGCCGCGCGTAATACCCGCGCCTACGGCCCCGACCGCGCGGCAGCCCATTGGGCCCCGTACGTACCCGTCGCGACAAACCCACCCCCCCCCCGGACATCCCACAGGCTTGCGCGGTCCAAACGCCAAGTCGCACCGGGGGCGCCCGCTGCTATTTCTGCGGCCAGGTGAAACACCCCCGGCAGCGCTGCCCGGCCCGCGCAGCGATCTGCAAGAGCTGCGGGAAAAAGGGCCATTTCGCGGTTGTGTGCCGGTCCCGCGAGGTTGCCGCTGTCCCGGGAGAACAGGGAGCCCTGCAAGCCGTTTACGCTCCCCAACCCCCCCAGCGCACCATGTACGACCCGCAGGCGCAGCTGCTCTGGGTCCCGACCACCGCGGTCCTGGGAGAACAGGGAGCCCTGCACGCCACTTACGCTCCCCAACCCCCCCCCCCCCCGCACCCCATGTATGACCCGCCGGCGCTACCACTTTGGGTCCCGACCACCACTCTCCACGGAGAAGAGGGAGTTCTGGGCGTCTCTAACGCCCCCCTAACCCCCCCCCCCCCCGCCTGACCCGCCGGCGCTACCAACTTGGGTCCCGACCACCGCTGTCCCCGGAGATGAGGGAGCCCAACCCCCCCAGCGCCCCATGTGCGACCTGCAGACTCCGCCATTTTGGGTCCCGGCCACCACGAGGGAGGAAGGGCGCTGCCATCTTGGACCACCCCAGACCTGTACGACGCGTGGGGGTGGCCATTTTGTCCACCCCCGCCGCCATCTTGTGACCCCCCAGCCATGTGCGATGTATGGAGGCGGCCATTTTGTTCATCCCCGACGCCATCTTGGACGGCAACAACGGACCCCACTCCGCTACTACAACCACGTCTCGCTTCAATTACGCTCGATCAAGCTCGGCCCCGGACACTCCAGACGACGACGACAACGGTGCTAATAAACGGCCACGAGACACCATGCCTAGTCGACTCCGGGAGCACGGAGAGCTTTATCCACCCCGACACGGTAAGACGCTGTTCCTTGACCACCTATCCCAGCGCACAAAAGATTTCCCTAGCTGCAGGATCCCACTCCGTACAGATCCAAGGATTCTGCATAGTTACCCTAACGGTGCAGGGGAGGGAGTTCAAAAACTACAAACTAAACGTCCTTCCCCAACTCTGCGCCCCCACCTTACTGGGATTAGATTTCCAATGCAATCTACAGAGCCTTACGTTCAAATTCGGCGGCCCAATACCCCCACTCACTATCTGCGGCCTCGCAACCCTCAAGGTGCAACCCCCGTCCTTGTTTGCGAACCTCACCCCGGATTGCAAACCCGTCGCCACTAGGAGCAGACGGTACAGCGCCCAGGACCGGACCTTCATTCGGTCCGAAGTCCAGCGGCTACTAAAGGAAGGCATAATCCAGGCCCGTAATAGTCCCTGGAGAGTGCAGGTGGTAGTAGTGAAGACAGGGGAGAAACAAAGGATGGTCATTGACTATAGCCAGACCATCAACAGGTACACACAACTAGACGCGTACCCTCTCCCCCGCATATCCGACATGGTCAATCGGATTGCCCAATATAAAGTCTTCTCCACCGTGGACCTCAAGTCCGCCTACCATCAGCTCCCCATCCGCCCAAGTGACCGCAAGTACACAGCCTTCGAGGCAGACGGGCGATTATACCATTTCCTAAGGGTCCCATTTGGCGTCACAAACGGGGTCTCGGTCTTCCAACGGGAGATGGACCGAATGGTTGATCAACATGGGTTGCGGGCCACGTTCCCGTATCTCGACAATGTAACCATCTGCGGCCACGACCAGCAGGACCACGACGCCAACCTCCAAAAATTCCTCCAGACCGCCAAAGCCTTGAACCTCACGTACAACGAGGACAAGTGCGTTTTTAGCACCAATCGGCTAGCCATTCTAGGCTACGTAGTGCGCAATGGGATAATAGGCCCCGACCCCGAACGTATGCGCGCCCTCATGGAATTTCCCCTCCCGCACTGCCCAAAAGCCCTGAAACGCTGCCTGGGGTTCTTTTCGTACTACGCCCAGTGGGTCCCCCAGTACGCAGACAAGGCCCGCCCCCTAATACAGACCACGACCTTCCCTCTGTCGACAGAGGCTTGCCAGGCCTTCAGCCGCATCAAAGCGGATATCGCAAAGGCCACGATGCGCGCCATCGATGAGTCCCTCCCCTTCCAGGTCGAGAGCGATGCCTCCGACGTAGCTCTAGCGGCCACCCTTAACCAAGCGGGCAGACCCGTGGCCTTTTTCTCCCGGACCCTCCACGCCTCAGAAATCCGCCACTCCTCAGTGGAAAAGGAAGCCCAAGCCATCGTGGAAGCTATGCGACATTGGAGGCATTACCTGGCCGGCAGGAGATTCACTCTCCTCACTGACCAACGGTCGGAGGCCTTCATGTTCGATAATGCACTGCGGGGCAAAATCAAAAACGACAAGATCTTAAGGTGGAGGATCGAGCTCTCCACCTTCAACTACGAGATTTTGTATCGTCCCGGAAAGCTGAACGATGCCCTATCCCGCGGCACATGTGCCAACGCACAAATTAACCGCCTCCAAACCCTCCATGAGGACCTCTGCCACCCGGGGGTCACTCGGTTTTTCCACTTTATCAAGTCCCGCAATCTCCCATACTCTTTAGAGGAGGTCCGTACAGTCACAAGGGACTGCCACATCTGCGCGGAATGCAAACCGCATTTTTTCAGGCCGGATGGTGCGCACCTGATTAAGGCTTCCCGCCCCTTTGAACGCCTTAGTCTCGATTTCAAAGGGCCCCTCCCCTCCACCGACCGCAACACATACTTTCTTAATGTGGTGGACGAATACTCCCGCTTCCCATTCGCCATTCCCTGCTCTGACATGACCGCGGCCACAGTCATTAAAGCCCTGAACACCATCTTCACACTGTTCGGTTGCCCCGCATACGTCCACAGCGACAGGGGGTCCTCTTTCATGAGTGACGAGCTGCGCCAGTTCCTGCTCAGCAAGGGCATAGCCTCAAGCAGGACGACCAGCTACAACCCCCGGGGGAACGGGCAAGTAGAGAAGGAGAACGGCACGGTCTGGAAGACCGTCCTACTGGCCCTACGGTCCAGGGACCACCCAGTTTCACGGTGGCAGGAGGTCCTCCCGGACGCTCTCCACTCCATCCGGTCGCTATTATGTACGAGCACTAATGAAACGCCTCATGAGTGTCTCCTTGTCTTCCCTAGGAGGTCCTCCTCTGGAACGTCGCTGCCGACCTGGCTGGCGGCCCCAGGACCCATCTTGCTCCGAAAGCATGTGCGGGCACATAAGCCGTTGGTCGAAAGGGTTCACCTCCTCCACGCGAACCCGCAGTACGCTTACGTGGAGTACCCCGACGGCCGACAGGACACGGTCTCCCTGCGGGACCTGGCGCCCGCCGGCAACACACACACCCCCCGACACCATTCACCCAACCCCCCTCCTTCCTGCCACCGCCGCACCCCGCGACCGCCCCCTTCCCAGGAGTATCGGTTCCACTCCCCTCAGGCCCGACCAAGAATAAAGCTCAAGCTGAAACCGTAAGGCTCCCGGAGACGACAACACCGGTACAAGCACCACCACCACCACCGGGGCCGAGGCGATCGACACGGACGACCAGACCGCCCGACCGACTCGTGGCGTCGATCTAAATCAATATATGGACTTTTCACAAGAACATTTTGCTTTTCTCCCGATACCTTCTGTAAATAGTTGAAACAGGACAAAATTGTACAATACTGTATTGCCATGTGAATGTTTTCCTCCCAGGACCAGCCCTGTAAACCCTTACCACCATATGAAGCATCACCCCGCCGGGTTCATTTTTGACAAGGGGTGAATGTGGTAGTATGTATTAGGGGTCATGTGGGACTGGAAGCCCTAATGTCATTCACTGACAGATCCCGGATCCTGGTTGGCCGTTGACCTCTAGCTCCGCCCTGAAGGCGGAGTATAAGAAGCCGGAGTCCTCCCCCGCAGGCCATTCTACTATCGAGCTGCGGGGGAACAGACACGCTTAATAAAGCCTCATCGACTTCACTCTATTCGTCTCACGGAGTCTTGTGCGCTACAGTACTGTAATCCTCCTAACACAGATTACCACACTGTGAAAATCCCCTAGTTGCCACACTCCGGCACCTGTTCAGGTACGCAGAGGGAGAATTCAGAATGTCCAATTCTCCTGATAGCACGTCTTTTCGGGACTTGTGGGAGGAAACCAGGGCACCCGGAGGAAACCCACACAGACAGGGGAGAACGTGCAGACTCTGCACGTACAGTGACCCAAGCCGGGAATCAAACTTTGGCCCCTGGTGCTGTGGTCACCTTCCAAGATTCTATAGACTCTGGAACAGTTCCGGCAGATTGGAGGATAGCTAATATAACCCCACTATTTAAAAAGGGAAGCAGAGAGAATACAGGGAATTATAGAGCAGTAAGCGCAACATCAGTAGCGGGGGAAATTATAAAATCCACGATCAAGGATTTTATAGTAGCGCACTTGGAAAACAATGGCAGCATCGGACAGAGTCAGCATAGATTTATGAAAGGGAAATTATACTTGACAAACCTACTGGAATTCTTCAAGGATGTAACTAAAGTAGAGTTGATTTTTAAAAAATATATTTTTATTCAGGGCATTTTCATTACATCCATCCTTATACATTTCTCAGTATAAACACCCCCTCCACCATACCACCCCACATGCCCCACTTTAAACTTATTATACAAAACAACCCTCCCCCTGCTGATGTCTGCCAACTGAGAAAGAGATGAACAGCTTCCACCTCAAGTAGAACCCCTCCTCCACCCCACTAAAGGCAAACTTCATCTTCTCCAGATGTACGAATTCTGCCAGGTCACTCACCCACCCCACTGCCCTTGGCGGCTCTGGATCCCATCAGGATCCTCCTCCAGCTATCAGGGAGGCAAAGACCAAGACGTCAGCCTCTCTCCCCTCATGCACCCCCGGATCTTCCGAATTCCCAATTATTTCCACTCATGGGCTTCGGGTCACCTTCACCCCCCAAAATCTCTGACATTGTCCCCGAAAAGGGCTCTCGGAACCACACCGATTTCAGGTCGGACCAAAACATGTGTGTGGTTCGCTAGCCCTCGTAAACATCGCTCGCATCTGTCCTCCACCCACTCGTACGCGTGTTTGTCATATGCGCTCTGTGCAACACATTGAACTGAATTAAACTCAATCTTGCACATGAGGTCAGTTTATCCTACACAAGGACTCATTCCAGACCGCCCCTCAAATGCACCACCCAGCTCCCCCTCCCACTTCCTCTTTATCTCCATCGACGCCTTCTCCCTCTCTAGTAACTGCCCATGGATATTGAAGACCTTACCCTCTCCTATCTCTGCCGCAGGCACAATCTTTTCCAAGGGGGTGGTGGCTGCAGAAATACGGCCAACTCCTCCTCACAAAATTCCTAATTTGCAAGTTTAATTCCTAATTTCCTTGGCCATTCAAACTTCTCTACCAGTTCCCCAACTCTGCAAATTACCGTCCACGAACAAGTCCCTAAGCCTCTCTATTCCCACCCGTTCCCAAACCTTGCATGTTGAATACAACCCTGCCGTAATAAATCTATGACTTCCACAAATTTGACGCCCAAAGCGACATACCCTTTAGCTTAAAATGTTGCCTCAGCGGATTCCAAACTCTTAACGAAGCAACCACCACTAGGCCCGTAGAGTATTTAGCCGTGAAATCGGAAGCAGAGCCATCATCAGTGGCCTCAAACTTGTCCCGTACACAAAGCCTCCTGCATCCGCCCCAAACCGATCCTTCCCCCATGACCCATTTCCGAAGCTTCTCCACATTTGTCGCCCAATAATAAATCAAATTCAGCAACGCCAGCCCCCCGATCGCCTTCCATCTACAAAAATACTCACCGAATCCAAGGCACGTTACCCGCCCATATAAATTCCGAAGTTATCCTATTTACCCTCCCCCAAAAAAGATTTAGGCAGGAAAATGAGGAGATTCTGAAAAATAAATAAAACTTCAAGAGGATCGTCATTTTCACGGTTTGGATCCGCCCTGCCAGCAATAGTGGGAAAGAACATCGCACTTCTTTCAATCCTCCTTCACTCCCTCTACCAAATTAGCCACATTCAACTTACACAACTGAGCCAAATTTGTATTCCCAGATAACGGAATCTCGACCTAACCAGCCGAAATGGCAACCTCTCCAGGCTTGGACCTGGGAACTTACCAGGAACACCTTGCTTTTCCCCACATTTAACTTATACCCCGAATACAAGCCAAATTTAGTCAATATCTTCATAATCCTACTCATACTAGAAATCGGGTCCGTAACATATAACAGCAAGTCGTCCGCATACTCGATGCTTCACCACCCCCCCCTTTCTATTTCCCTCCACTCCACCGATGCCCTAAGCGCCATCGCAAAAAACAAGGGCTGAAGGCAAAGTGTGGAACAGCAGGACTGAGAGACTGAGGTCAGTGCTTGAAGCAGCCAGAGCAGTGGGGCAGGGCCCAGAACACGAGGCAGGCTAGGCAGCATGTAGAGGGGTTGTCACACATTGGGTGG
Source organism: Scyliorhinus torazame (assembly GCF_047496885.1). Classification (NCBI taxonomy): domain Eukaryota; kingdom Metazoa; phylum Chordata; class Chondrichthyes; order Carcharhiniformes; family Scyliorhinidae; genus Scyliorhinus; species Scyliorhinus torazame. The sequence goes on from NC_092707.1 coordinate 174,765,272, forward strand.
CTCCTGCTTGAGGTGGATATGTTTTTATTTCATTTTGGGAAATTTTAAAGCCCGGCCCTGGGGGCAATTCATGAAGGCCTAAGAACCGGCAAAGAGGCGAAAGATGTTCAAAAATCAGAGGAAGGACTTCCGGGTGCGGCGATGACCAGCTGAGTCGCATGTTTCGGCAGCTCCCTGTGAAACGGACTTTTGGGCTCTTGATAGGAGCCCCAACGGCAATTTTGACGGCTAAAAACACTGTGCGGTAAACCAGAAGGGAATCCCCCCTGGATACGGATGGAAAAAGGAGAGGGAAGTGGCCAGATTGCAGTGGATCCTTTAGAACAGCGGCAAGGAAGGCAAGCAAAAACCAAGATGGCGTCGGAAGGTGGCAGTTTAACATGGGGCCCTGAACAACAAGAGTTCTTGAAATGCTGTGTGGAAGAGATCAAAAAGGAAATGAAGAAAGAGCTGTTGGCACCGATACTACAGGCGATCGAAGGGCTAAAGGAGGAACAAAAGACCCAGGAGCGGGAGCTTCGGGTCGTGAAGGCAAAGGCAGCCGAGAATGAGGACGATATACAGGGCCTGGGGGTGAAGACGGAGACGCAGGAGGCACATCAGAAACGATGTGTGGAAAGGTTGGAGGCACTGGAAAACAACGCAAGGAGGAACAACCTGAGGATTCTTGGTCTTCCTGAAGGTGTGGAGGGAGCGGACGTCGGGGCATATGTGAGCACGATGCTGCACTCGTTAATGGGAGCGGAGGCCCCGGCGGGTCCGTTGGAGGTGGAGGGAGCATACCGAGTGATGGCGCGAGGACCGAGAGCAGGAGAAATTCCCAGAGCCATAGTGGTGAGATTCCTCCGTTTTAAGGATAGAGAAATGGTCCTTAGATGGGCGAAGAAAACTCGGAGCAGTAAATGGGAGAACGCGGTGATCCGCGTTTATCAAGACTGGAGTGCGGAGGTGGCGAGAAGGAGGGCGAGCTTTAATCGGGCCAAGGCGGTGCTTCATAAAAAGAAGATAAAATTTGGAATGCTGCAACCGGCAAGACTGTGGGTCACATATCGAGAGAGGCACCACTACTTTGAGACGGCGGATGAAGCGTGGACTTTTATTGTGGAAGATAAACTGGAATGAGCGGGTTATTAAAAAGAACGTTCGAACAAAGTGGTGGGGCGAATGTGGGGGGCAAAGAGGGGTTTTATGTACTAATCCTGCAATGTGGTAACTTTTCTCTCTCCCACAGGTGGTGATGGGGGGAGGAGGGGAGGTGGAGGAGATGGGGCGTTGGCCATTGGGGGCGGGGCCAAGGGAGAAACGCGGGCTTGGTTCCCGCGCTATGATAATCATGGCGGGAATAGAGAAGCAGGAAGGAGGGGGCGTCGCACGGTGCGAGCCGAGGTCACGGGGGGAAGCCGATGTCAGCCAGAGTTTGCTGACTTCTGGGAGCAACATGGGGGGAGTAATTACGCTAGCGGGGGATCTAGCGGGGAGGGTGGGAGGGGGGAATTACTGGGTTGCTGCTGCTGGGGAGAGGGGGGAGCTGGTATGGGAGAGGATGGGCGGGGGGGCACCGCCTGGGGGAGATACAGCTGCGTGGGAACCGGGTGAGGAGCTGGAAAAAGGTGATGGCTAATCGACAAGGGGGGGGGTAGGAAGCCCCCCAACTCGGCTGATCACGTGGAATGTGAGAGGGCTGAACGGGCCGATAAAGAGGGCACGGGTACTCGCACACCTTAAGAAACTTAAGGCAGATGTGGTTATGTTACAGGAAACGCACCTGAAACTGATAGACCAGGTTAGGCTACGCAAAGGATGGGTGGGGCAGGTGTTCCATTCGGGGCTAGATGCGAAAAACAGGGGGGTGGCTATATTAGTGGGGAAGCGGGTAATGTTCGAGGCAAAGACTATAGTGGCGGATAACGGGGGCAGATACGTGATGGTGAGTGGCAAACTACAGGGGGAGACGGTGGTTTTGGTAAACGTATATGCCCCGAACTGGGATGATACCAATTTTATGAAGCGGATGCTAGGACGCATTCCGGACCTAGAGATGGGAAAGCTGATAATGGGGTGAAATTTTAATACGGTGTTGGAACCAGGGCTGGATAGGTCGAAGTCCAGGACTGGAAGGAGGCCGGCAGCAGCCAAGGTACTTAAAGATTTTATGGAGCAGATGGGAGGTGTAGACCCGTGGAGATTTAGCAGACCTAGGAGTAAGGAGTTCTCGTTTTTCTCCTATGTCCATAAAGTCTACTCGCGAATAGACTTTTTTGTGCTGGGTAGGGCATTGATCCCGAAGGTGAGGGGAACGGAGTATATGGCTATAGCCATTTCGGATCACGCTCCACACTGGGTGGACTTGGAGATAGGGGAGGAAACAGGAGGGCGCCCACCCTGGAGAATGGACATGGGACTAATGGCAGATGAGGGTGTGTGTCTAAGGGTGAGGGGGTGCATTGAAAAGTACTTGGAACTCAATGATAATGGGGAGGTCCAGGTGGGAGTGGTCTGGGAGGCGTTGAAGGCGGTGGTTAGAGGGGAGCTGATATCAATAAGGGCACATAAAGGGAAGCAGGAGAGTAAGGAACGGGAGCGGTTGCTGCAAGAACTTTTGAGGGTGGACAGACAATATGCGGAAGCACCGGAGGAGGGACTGTACAGGGAAAGGCAAAGGCTACATGTAGAATTTGACTTGCTGACTACAGGCACTGCAGAGGCACAATGGAGGAAGGCACAGGGTGTACAGTACGAATATGGGGAGAAGGTGAGCAGGTTGCTGGCACACCAATTGAGGAAAAGGGGAGCAGCGAGGGAAATAGGGGGAGTGAGGGATGAGGAAGGAGAGATGGAGCGGGGAGCGGAGAGAGTGAATGGAGTGTTCAAGACATTTTATAAAAAATTATATGAAGCTCAACCCCCGGATGGGAGGGAGAGAATGATGGGCTTCTTGGATCGGCTGGAATTTCCCAAGGTGGAAGAGCAGGAAAGGGTGGGACTGGGAGCACAGATCGAGGTAGAAGAAGTGGTGAAAAGAATTAGGAGCATGCAGGCGGGAAAGGCCCCGGGACCGGATGGATTCCCAGTCGAATTCTATAGAAAATATGTGGACTTGCTCGCCCCGGTACTGACGAGGACCTTTAATGAGGCAAAGGAAAGGGGACAACTGCCCCCGACTATGTCTGAAGCAACGATATCGCTTCTCTTAAAGAAGGAAAAGGACCCGCTACAATGCGGGTCCTATAGACCTATTTCCCTCCTAAATGTAGATGCCAAGGTCCTGGCCAAGGTAATGGCAATGAGAATAGAGGAATGTGTCCCGGGGGTGGTCCACGAGGACCAAACTGGGTTTGTGAAGGGGAGACAGCTGAACACGAATATACGGAGGTTGTTAGGGGTAATGATGATGGCCCCACCAGAGGGAGAAACGGAGATAGTAGTGGCGATGGATGCCGAGAAAGCATTTGATAGAGTGGAGTGGGATTATTTGTGGGAGGTGTTGAGGAGATTTGGTTTTGGAGAGGGGTATGTTAGATGGGTGCAGCTGTTGTATAGGGCCCCAGTGGCGAGCGTGGTCACGAATGGACGGGGATCTGCATATTTTCGGCTCCATAGAGGGACAAGGCAGGGATGCCCTCTGTCCCCATTATTGTTTGCACTGGCGATTGAGCCCCTGGCAATAGCGTTGAGGGGTTCCAAGAAGTGGAGGGGAGTACTTAGGGGAGGAGAAGAGCACCGGGTATCTTTGTATGCGGACGATTTGCTACTATACGTGGCGGACCCGACGGAGGGGATGCCAGAAATAATGCGGATACTTGGGGAGTTTGGGGATTTTTCAGGGTATAAATTGAACATGGGGAAAAGTGAGTTGTTTGTGGTGCATCCAGGGGAGCAGAGTAGAGAAATAGAGGACCTACCGTTGAGGAAGGTAACAGGGGACTTTCGTTACCTGGGGTTCCAGATAGCCAACAATTGGGGCACATTACATAGGTTAAATTTAACGCGGTTGGTGGAACAGATGGAGGAGGATTTCAAGAGATGGGATATGGTATCCCTGTCAATGGCAGGGAGGGTGCAGGCGGTTAAGATGGTGGTCCTCCCGAGATTCCTCTTTGTGTTTCAGTGCCTCCCGGTGGTGATTACGAAGGCTTTTTTTAAAAGGATTGAAAAGAGCATCATGGGTTTTGTGTGGGCTGGGAAGACCCCGAGAGTGAGGAAGGGATTCTTACAGCGTAGCAGGGATAGGGGGGGGCTGGCACTACCGAGCCTAAGTGAGTATTATTGGGCCGCTAATATTTCAATGGTGAGTAAGTGGATGGGAGAGGAGGAGGGAGCGGCGTGGAAGAGATTAGAGAGGGCGTCCTGTAGGGGGACTAGCCTACAGGCTATGGTGACAGCCCCATTGCCGTTCTCACCGAGGAACTACACCACAAGCCCGGTGGTGGTGGCTACACTGAAGATTTGGGGACAGTGGAGACGGCATAGGGGAAAGACTGGAGCCTTGGGGGGGTCCCCGATAAGAAACAACCATAGGTTTGCCCCGGGGGGAATGGATGGGGGATATGGAATGTGGCAAAGAGCAGGAATAACGCAACTGAAAGATCTGTTTGTGGATGGGAAGTTCGCGAGTCTGGGAGTGCTGACCGAGAAATATGGGTTGCCCCAAGAGAATGCATTCAGGTTTATGCAACTGAGGGCTTTTGCGAGGCAACAGGTGAGGGAATTCCCGCAGCTCCACACAAGAGGTGCAGGACAGAGTGATCTCAAAGACATGGGTGGGGGATGGTAAGGTGTCAGATATATATAGGGAAATGAGGGACGAAGGGGAGACTATGGTAGATGAACTAAAAGGGAAATGGGAAGAAGAGCTGGGGGAGGAGATCGAGGAGGGGCTGTGGGCAGATGCCCTAAGCAGGGTAAACCCGTCGTCCTCGTGTGCCAGGCTAAGCCTGATTCAGTTTAAGGTATTACACAGGGCACATATGACTGGAGCACGGCTCAGTAAATTTTTTGGGGTGGAGGATAGGTGTGCGAGGTGCTCGAGAAGCCCAGCGAATCATACCCATATGTTTTGGTCATGCCCGGCACTACAGGGGTTTTGGATGGGGGTGACAAAGGTGCTTTCAAAAGTAGTAGGAGTCCGGGTCGAACCAAGCTGGGGGTTGGCTATATTTGGGGTTGCACAAGAGCCGGGAGTGCAGGAGGCGAGAGAGGCCGATGTTTTGGCCTTTGCGTCCCTAGTAGCCCGGCGCAGGATATTGCTAATGTGGAAAGAAGCCAAGCCCCCGGGGGTGGAGACCTGGATAAGTGACATGGCGGGGTTTATAAAGCTAGAGCGGATTAAGTTCGTCCTAAGGGGGTCGGCTCAAGGGTTCACCAGGCGGTGGCAACCGTTCGTCGAATACCTCGCAGAAAGATAGACAGAATGGAAAAAAGAAGGCAGCAGCAGCAGCCCAGGATCGGGGGGGGGGAGGAGGAACCAGAAGGACTCTCAGGGTTGTTAATATATACTGTATAGTATGTATAGGTCGTTGCTACAGATAATTATATATTGGACTGTTAAATTATATTTTTGGAGAGTGTTACTTGTGACAAGGCAGTTGCCAATTAGGGCTAGTTTTCATTTTTGTTATTTATTATTTATTCATTTTTTGTTTATAAAATAGGTCATTGTTATTTGTGTTGTTATAATATTGTGTAAAGGATGCACAATGTACTGTGTTGGTTGACCAAAAATTTTCAATAAAATATTTTATAAAAAAAAAAAAATCAGAGGAAGACAGCAGTGAGGACGGGGAGAGAATGAGAGCTCGCCGTCGAGTGTGAGGACCAGCCCAGGGGCTGACAAGAGAGCGGAGGCCGGGCCGCTGGGTGGAGCTGCACTGCTTACAGCAGAGAGGATGGCTGAAGTGGTGTCTCTAGAGCTCGAAAAGCAGTTTGCAAAGCATACGGAGGTGATGAGAAAGGAGATGGCAGTGGCACTGAAGGCGTTGGTAGAGGAGGCAATTGCCCCCGTGAAGGTAGCTGTTGCAAAGGCGGCGGCTGAGGTGAGGGAACAGAGTGAGAAGATGAAGGGAGTGGAGGAGGCCATGTCGCGGCACAGAGATCAGCTCATCTCGATGGGGGATGAGCTGCAGAGGGTGGCTGAGGCCAATTAGGGGCTGCGAGCAAAGCTGGAGGATATGGAGAACTGCTCGAGACAACAAAATTTAAGGATTGTGGGCCTGCCGAGGGGGCAGAGGGCCTGAGGCTGACGGAGTACTTTGCCAAGATGTTAGCAGAACTGATGGGGGAGGGAGAAGAAACCTCTTGGTGTGAATTGGACCAAACTCATCGGTCGCTGAGGCCTAAGCCTAAGTTAAACGAGTCACTAAGGACAGTGATTATCTGTTTTCACAGATATCACATGAAGGAGAAGGGATTGAACTGGGAAAATAAGGAGGGGGAGGTGCAATGGGCTGGTGCCAAGATTCGTATCTATCAGGACTTGACGGTGGAACTGGCAAAGCAGCGAGCGGCTTTCGGCTGGGTGAAGACGGCATTGTACGGCAGTGGGGTGCGGGTTGGAGTGGTGTATCCAGCAAAGATAAGAGTGACCTACAACTCCGGAGACGTTTATTTTGAGACGTTGGAGGTGGCGGAGGCATTTATGAAGGCAGAAGGATTGGGACGGAATTAAAGAACAGGAGAATGTATATCTGTAACTTTGAATAATGTTTCTACTTCATGCTGTTATAAAGGTTAAATGTTTTTCGTTCTTGTCCTTTTTAGCTTTGAATAATGTTCCTACTTCATGCTGGTATAGATGTTAAAGGTTTCTGTTGCTGTTCTTTGTAGCGATGTTTTTTTAATGATAAGTATATATTTGATTGGGTTTTTTTTCCTGGGCGGGAGAGGAGGAAAGGTCTGAGCAGGGGCCCCGCACTAGCTAACTTAAGTCGGCTCATGAGCGGAGGTGTTGTGGTGGGGGGGGGGCTGCGGACATTGAAGCCTGGTGAGCAGGTTTCAATGGGCCTAGGAGGTGAGAAAAGGGAGGGGAGGGGATTGACACGGGGTGGGGTTTCTTCGAGAGGGAGTGTAAGGGGGGATTCTGGGAGGGGGATGAGGCTCGATGTCAACGATGGATAGGGACGGGTCAGGCTCAGTGGGTAGGGCCCAAAATTATGATGATAGTGGATAAGCAGGGACGGGGGTGAGGGAAGAGACCCCCTGTCAGGATAGTTACGTGGAACGTGAGGGGGTTGGGAGGCCCAATGAAAAGGTCAAGGGTGCTTGTGCATTTGAAAAGTTTGAAAGCAGATGTGGCGATGCTCACTTGAGGGTGAAGGATCAGGGGAGGCTTAGAAAGGGCTGGGTTAGCCAGGTGTTCCACTCGGGTTTTCATAGTAGGGCGCGGGGGGGGTTTGCGGTTCTGGAGATTAAAAGAGTGAGGTTCCAAATGGAGAAGGTTGTGACAGATCAGGGAGGTAGATACGTAATAGTGACAGGGGCAATAGAAGGGAGGTTGGTGGCATCGGTAAATGTGTATGGTCCCAACTGGGATGATGCAGGGTCTGTTAAGAAGGTGTGTGGGGCTATCCCCGACTTTGATTCACATGAATTGATAGTCGGTGGGGACTGGAATATGGTGCAGCAGCCAAAATTGGACAGGTTATGGCCGCGATCGCTTATCCAGTCAGGGGGAGCAAAGGCGTTGGCTGGGCTAATGGTGAAAATGGGAGGATTGGTCCCTTGGAGGTTCTTGCACCTGGGGGAGCGGGAGTATTCTGCAGTTCATAAGGCTTATTTGCGGATAGATTTTTTTGCGATGGGGAAGTCACCGTTGGCCGAGGTCAAGGGGTCGGAATATTCGGCAATTGCGATATCGGACCATGCGCCACACTGGGTTGATATGGTGTTGGAAAAGGGAATAGTGCAGAGGCGGGGGTGGAGATTGGATGTGGGGCTGTTGGGGGCCGAGTGTTTTGTGATAAGATTGGAAAAGTGATTGAGGAATAGGTGCAGTTTAATTGTACGGGTGAGGTCTCGCATGCAGTGGTATGGGAAGCTTTGGAGGCAGTGGTGAGGGGGGAGGTGATATTGTTTAAGACAAAGGTGGATAAGGAGGAGAGGGTGGAACGGCAAAGGTTAATAGAGGAGTTGTTGGAAGTGGATATGAGGTATGCAGAGGATGTGGATCCAACACTGTGGGTAAAGAGGAAGGAGCTGCAGGCGAGTTTTGACCGGCTATCCACAAGGATGGCGGTGCGCCAATTGAGGCGGACGAGGGGAGCGATCTACGAGTATGGAGAGAAGGTGGGACACATGCTGACAGGTCAACTTCAGAGGGAGGCAGCGGCGAAGAAAATTGTTCAGGTGCGGGATAGGGCAGGGAGGTTGGTGGTGGCTCCAGATCAGATTAATAGGGTGTTTGAGGGGTTTTACGAGAGATTGTATCGGTCGGAGCCACCTGGAGGGGATCGGGGAGTTCAGGAATTCCTGGATGGTTTGGAATATCCGAAGTTGGGGGAGGGGGATAGGGCCATATTGGAGGGGGCGATAGCGGAGCAGGAGATAAAAGATGCGATTGGGAGGATGCAGTCGGGGAAGGTAGCAGGGCCAGATGGGTTTCTGGTGGAGTATTACAAGAAATGTAAAGATAAGTTGGCGCCGCTGATGGTGGGGATGTTTGAGGTGGGGATGTTTGAGGAGGTGATAGGGAACGGGGTGTTGCCACAGACTTTGGGGCAGGCATCGATCTCCCTGTTGCTCAAGAAGGATACGGATCCGACAGAATTTTGAATGTGGACGCAAAGGCGTTAGGGAAGGTATTGGCGGGTAGGCTGGAGGAGTGCCTCCCGAAGGTGATAGGGGAAATGGTTGTGGCATTGGACGTCTGGAAGGCGTTTGACCGAATGGAGTGGGGGTACTTGATGGCGGTTCTGGAGCGGTTTGGGATTGGGCCACGATTTGTAGATAGGATAAGGCTGCTGTACACGGAGCCGAGGGTGAGTGTCCGCACGAATAACATGAATTTGGGTTATTTTGCTCTGCACCGTGGGACCAGGCAGGGATGCCCTACGTCCCCCTGTTGTTCGCGCTTGCAACCGTGCCTTTGGCCATCGCGTTGAGGAGTTTGGGGTTGTGGAAAGGGATAGGGTATCTTTGTACAACTTGCTGTTGTATGTATTGGAACCAAGTGTGTCAATGGGGGGCATATTGGAGTTGCTTCGAGTGTCTTTTTCGGGATATGAAGTAAATTTTGATAAAAGTGAATATTTCGTGGTGTCTCGGCCAGGGTTGGGGGTAGGGGTGAGGGGGAGGATGGGGGGTGGGGGGGGGGGCTACCATTTAGTAGGGCACGGACTCACTTTAGCTATCTGGGGGTGCAGGTGACATGGGGCTGTGGGGGGGGGGGGGGGGGGCTCCGTAGGTGTAACATTACTAGTCTGGTGAGGAGGGTGAAAGCAGATCTGACAAGGTGCGATGGTCTCTCCCTGTCGCTGGTAGGTCGGGTACAGGCAATTAAAATGAACGTGTTGCCGCGATTGCTGTTTATTTTTCAGTGCCTGTCGATCTTCCTGTCAAAGGCATTTTTCAACAAGGTTGAAAAGAAGATTACCTCATTGAAGGTGAAGGTGGCTAGGATTAGGAAGGTGTTGTTGCAGAGAGGACGGCAGTCAGGGGAATTGGTCTTCCGAATTTACTATATTATTACTGGGCGGTGAACGAGGAGAAGGTGAGGAGCTGGGTTAGAGCGGGGGACTCCCAGTGTGTCAGGATGGAGGACAGTCTGTGCAGGGGTTCGAGGCTGAGGGCTTTGGCAACAGCGCCGCTCCCGATGGCCCCGGGGAAATACTCAGGCAGTCCGGTAATAGTAGCGACATTGAAAATCTGGAGGCAGTTGCGTCAACACTTTATGCTGGGGCGGGGTCAAGGGAAATGCTGATTAGGGGGAAATCACAGATTTGAGCCAAGGAAGTGGGATGGGAGTTTTCGGAGATGGGAGGAGAAGGGAGTCAGGGCATTAAAGTATTTGTTTCTCGGGGCCGGTTTGCAGGGTTGAAGGAGCTGGGGGTGAAATATGGGTTGGGGCAGGGGAAAATGTTTAGGTATATGCAGGTCCTGGATTTCACTAAGAAGGAGATACAGAGCTTTCCGGTGGGGCCAGCCTCCACACTGTTGGAGGAGGTGCTGACGACAGGTGAAATGGAGAAAGGGGTGGTGTCAGCGATTTATGAGGTGACTCTGGGAGAAGAGAAGGCTTCGCTGGAGGGGATTAAGACAAAGTGGGAGGATGAGTTGGGAGAGGGCATGGAGGTGGGGTTGCAGTGTGAGGTGCTCTGGAGGGTGAATGCCTCAACATTGTGCGCGAGGTTGGGGCTGATACAGCTGAAGGTGGTGTATAGGGCGCACCTCACAAAGGCGAGGATGAGCCGACTAGTTGAAGGGGTAGAGGATGTTTCTGAACGTTGCGGGGGGGGGGGGGGGGGGGGGGCGCAAACCATGTTCATATGTTTTGGTTTTGCCAAAGCTGGAGGGGTATTGGAGGGAGGTGTTCAGGATCATTTCAAAGGTGGTACATGTACGGCTTGAGCCGGGTCCTCTGGAGGCCATATTCGAGGTATCGGATAGGCCGGGGCTGGAAGCTGGTGTGGAGGCAGATGTTTTAACCTTCGCCTCGCTGATCATCCAAAGGCGGATCCTGTTGGGGTGGAGGTCAGTCTCTCCTCCCTGTGCCCTGGCATGGAAGGGGCATCTGTTGGAGTTTTTAAACACTCGAGAAGGTGAAGTTTGAGTTGAGGGGAAGGATGGAAGGGTTCCACAATTCATGGGCTTTGTTCATTATGCACTTTCAAGAATTGGATGGCATCGAACATTGGGGGTGTTGGGGTGGGGTGGGGGGGGGGAAGTGTTGGGGTGGGGGGGGGGGTGTTGGGCTGTGTGTTGTTGGTGACTATGTATGGGTGGATGGTGGTTCCTGATTCATTTCCTTTGAAGTTTGTATTTAAAATGTTGAGGGTTGTTTGGGGATTGGTGGGGAGGAAGGGATTGTTGCCAGGGGATTGGCATTGTATTTGTTACCGTTGATTGTTCATTGGTGGTGTAAATTTTGGATGAAAATGTGAAAAAGGAAGAGAATAAAACTGTAAAACAAATACTTATTCACTAACTAGTAGAGTGGATGAAGGGGAGCCAGTAGATGTAGTTTATTTGGACCTCAGTCCCACATAAGAGATTAGCGTGTAAAATTAAAGCACATGCGTTAGTTTATTGAGATGGATAGAAAACCAGCTGGCAGACTGGAAACAAAGAATAAGAATAAAATTGGCAATGGCTCTTAGGGGGTCGGCAGGGTGGCGGGGATTATGAGGGGTCAGAGGGAGCATCGGGTTTCGCTCTATGCCGATGACCTCTTGCTGTATGTTTTGGATCTGTTGAAGAGGATGGAAAGGACTATGGGCCTGCTGGGGAGGTTTGGAGGGTTCTCGGAGTACAAACTGAATGTAGGGAAAAGCGAGGTTTTCCCGGTGAACGAGCTGGGATAGCGGGCTAATTTAGGGGGGGATGCCATTTAGATAGCGAGGGATAGGTTTAGGTATCTGGGGTTTCAGGTAGCGAGGGAATGAACGGGGCTCCATAAGTGGAACGTAACGAAGCTGGTGGAGGAGGCCAGGAAGGATCTTAAAAGATGGGATGCACTGCACTTAACGTTGGCTGGGAGGGTCCAATTGGTGAAAATGAATATTCTGCAGAAGTTCTTGTTTATTGTTCAGGCTCTCACGGTCTTTATACTAAAGACCTGTTTTTGGAAAGTGGACATGATCATTTTGGATTTTGTATGGGTGGGGAAGGTGCCGAGGGTGGTGAGGACCCTACTACAGAAGCAGAGGCAGCGGGGGGGGGGGGGGGGGGGGGGGGGGGGGGTGGCATTGCCGAACTTGCTTCATTATTATTGGGCGGCAAATGTGGACAAGATATGGCAGTGGTGGGAAAGAGATGGGAGTGGGTTAGGATGGAGCAGCAATCTTATAAGAGGTCTAGTTTGAGGGCTATGGTGATGGCAGCGTTGCCAATGGCTCTGAGTAGGTATTCAGGGAGCCCGGTGGTGCGGTCTGTGGTGAAAATATGGAATCAGTAGAGGAGGCATTTTAGGATGGAAGGGATGTCGGTGTTGACGTCGCTGTGCGAGAATCATGGGTTTGAGCCGGGGAGATGGATAGTGTATAGAGGAGGTGGAGGGAAGTGGGGCTTGTCAAGGTGGGAGATCTATATTTGGGGGAAGGATTCGCCAGTCTGGAGGAGCTAAGGGAGAGGGTAGAGCTGCCGAGGGGTAGTGAATTCAGGTATCTGCAGGTTAGGGGCTCTGCGCGAAAGGACTGGAGGGAGTCCCTAGGTTGCCGGGATACACCCTGCTGGAGCGACTGCTGCTTCCGGATGTGGAAGGGGAGGGAAGAATTGTGGATATATACAAGTAGCTATGGTAGCAGGGAGGCAAGCGGGTGGTGAAGATCAAGGAGAAATGGGAAGCAGAGTTGGGAGGGGAGATCAATTGGGGAGTATGGAGTGAGTCACTGCGTAGGGTAAACAAGACCACCTCTTGTGCAAGGATGAGCCTAATACACTTTAAGGTGGTGCACAGGGTGCATATGACTCGGGCGAGAATGAGTGGGTTCTTTCAGGGGGTAGCAGATGAGTGTGAGAGGTGTGGGCGGGGGCCAACGAATCAGGCGCACATATTTTGGGGTTGTGAAAAATTGGGAAGATTCTGGGCAGGAGTGTTTGCTGTCTTAACCAGGATAGTGGAGGAGGAGGTGGACCCGGACCCTTTGGTGGCGATATTTGGGGTTTCAGAGAAGCCGGAGCTCATGGAGAGGTGGGAGGCCGATGAGTTGACCTTCGCCTCTCCGATTGCACGGCGGCGAATTTTGCTGGAGTAGTGGTCGGCATCGCCACCGGGGGTAGCGCCTTCTCTGCAACTTCCTGCGGTTAGAGAAGATAAAGTCTGAGTTAAGGTGCTCAGCAGGGGGGCTTGAGAAAAGGTGGGGAATGTTTGTGACTGTGTTTGAGAAGCTGTACGTCTCGCGAGGGTGAAGTAGGGACGAAATCTGTACAGACTGTATAGTTGATTGCTGGGAAGATTGTTACCCGGGGTTTTTATTTGTTGTGACCAGTTTTGATACAAGTTTGTAATAAAATACATTTTTTTAAAAAGAATAAGAATAAACGGGTCTTTTTCCAAATGGCAGGCAGTGACTAGTGGGGTATTGCAGGGATTGACACTGGACCCTAGCTATTCACAATATATATTAATGATTTAGATGAGGGAACTGAATGTAATATCTCCAAATTTGCAGATGACACAAAGCTGGGTTGGATGAGCTTTGAGGAGGATGCAGAGATTTGGGCAGGTTGAGTGAGTGGGCAAATGAATGACAGATTCCGTATAATGTGGATAAATGTGAGGTTATCCACTTTGGTAGCAAAAACGGGAAAGCAGATTATTTGAATGACCATAAATCAGGAGAGGGGAATGTGCGACAAGACCTGGGTGCCCTTGTACACTAGTTGCTGAAGGTAAGCCTGCAGATCAGCAGGCGGTAAAGGCGGCAAATGTTGGTTTGGCCTTCAGAGCAAGAGGATTAGAATACAGGAGCAGGGTTGTCTTGCTGCAATTAGACAGAACCTTGGTGAGGCCATACCGAGAATTTTGTGTGCACTTTTGGTCTCGGTTTCTGAGGAAAGATATTCTTGCTGTGGAGGGAGTGCAGAGAAAGATTACTGGGTTGATTCCTGGGATGGCAGGACTGACATATGAGGAGAGATTGAGCCGGTTAGGATTGTATTCGCTGGAGTTGGAGGGGGATCTCATGGAAACCTATAAAATTCTAACAGGACTAGATAGGGTAGATGCAGGAAGGATGTTCCCGATGTCGGGGATGTCCTGAACCAGGATACAGAGTCTGAGGTTACAGGGTAGACCATTTATGACTGAGATGAGGAGGAATTTTTTCATCCAGAGAGTGGTGAACCTGTGGAATTTGCTATCACAGGATGTGGTTGAGGCCAAAACATTGTATGTTTTCAAGAAGCAGTTAGATATAGCACTAGGGGCGAAGAGGATCTACGGATAGTGGGGGGGGGGGGGGGGTAGATGGGATTAGGCTATTGAGTTGGATGATCAGAGCAAGCTCGAAGGGCCGAATGGTCTCCTTCCTGGTCCTATGTTGCTATGTTTCTATACTTCTGTCAGGTGCTTTCCTAGGGGCCTCCCAATCTGTCGAATTTCAGCCTTTTTTCTCTACCTCCAGTATTTTTAATACCTGATAAATGAAAGCATCAAAGAAAATTAAGAAAATCATGATTCGTTTGAAATGCCCCCATGATTTATCTCCAGGGTTGCTTGTCGCAGTTCCCAATGGATTAACCTTGAATTTCTGGCTATTCTAGGACCATCCTGAAGTGTTGGCAGTCTTACATCACTGCTTTGGGAAAAGGCATTGGGGCAACTTGTGGAAGGGCGACAAGGACGTAGAATACAGTTTTGTTAAAATTTAAGGTTTTAAAAAAGTATTTTAAAGACTTTTTAAGAAATAATTTTTGACATCATAGAATTTAAAGTGCAGAAGGAGAGCATTTGCCCCATCGAGTCTGCACTGGACCCTGGAAAGAGCACCCTATTTAAGCCCACGCCCCCGCCCCCATCCCAGTAACCCCACCTAACCTTTTGGACACAAAGGGGCAATTTAGCATGGCCAATCCACCTAACCTGCACATCTTCGAACTGTGGGAGGAAACCAGGGCACCTGGACGAACCCCACGCAGATACGGGGAGAAAGTTCAAACTCCACACAGTCACCCGAGGCCGAAATTGAACCCGGGTCCCTGGCGCTGTGAGGCAGCAGTGCTAACCAGTGTGCCACCGTGCCACCCCACTTTTAAGCTTCTTTAAATATTGTTGAAAATTTTTGAAGTGTATTGAATATTATTACCATATTTTAAAGTTGAGGGTTCTGCCATTGGAACTAATTGAGTCTCCTTTGTTTCTCTGCTTTGACTAGGAAGGAGGAGGATCAGTACCGAATTCAGGCTGAAAAGACACCATATGCTGTCTCCACTAAACAAAAGTTGAGTTATGCCAGCTGCCAGACAGCTGGAGGCGTATCTCACAGAGAGACCTTGAGCTGACAAAGAGCCAAGGCCACTTCAAAATGAACTCTCCTATAACAGTCCCTTTATTGACAACAAGTTCAGCTCAGTTCTTGGCTTATTCTAATCTTTCACGGCTGCAGCTTGGAGATCATTCTGCTATTCCTTTATTCAGGCATTCTTCACCTTGCCTCAAATCATTCAACTCATATCTGTCAATGACAGAAATATCTTGCTGACAACAAATAGGAGACCCTTCCTACTTTGCTCATACTCTTGTGCTCAGTTCTCAGGAGGCTGGCTGATGATGATTTGCTGAAACAGTTTTGGAAGATTGAGGTACTATAGCCTAGGTGGTCTTGTGTCATTGGGAATCTTCCCTTTAGCATGAATACATGCTGTGCATCAATATTATGAGAATTTCTTTAATATTTTGGGGGAATATTGTGTTATTCTTTGAAGAAGGCTGTGTGTGTGTGTGTGTGAGTGAGTGTCATTAATTCAATTATGCTGGGAAGAGCTATTCGAGACATGCTGTCTGGGAGGTTTAAGGCATGAAAGGATAGCAGTGTTAGGTTTGTGCATTTGGAATGGATATTATAGTGGGTTTGAGGTGCAGGAATACATTTGCATTTTTAGATAAGCTGAGAGTTAGTTTGAATATCAAAGGGAAGCTGGAGGTGACTAGAAACATTTTGCATCTTACATAAGTTCCATGTGTAAACAGAAGAGGGTATATTGACCCAAAATAGAAACATGAAAAGATTTATATTTGGAAGCATTTGAGTTTTAAAGTGGTGCAAGAACAATGGCACCAGCGATGAAAGGGTGGGGTGCATGGGGGGTGGGGGTGGTGGGTATTTTAAGAGTTACTCTGGAGAACTTAGTGGTTGGCTGTGTGATGAAAACCTGCTGGGAACAGCCCAGGGCTGGAAAATGATAGTTTGAATCAGCCATCCAGGAAAGCCACAAAGCTATTGGGCTGCAAAAAGCAATACTGTTTCTTGAAGGTTTCTTGGATTTACACAGCAGAGTGAAAGCGAGTTTTTCACAGTAACTTCATTGCAGTGTTAATGTAAGCCTACTTGCCACAATAAAGATTCTTCTTCTTCAGGTCATGCGCTATGCCTCTATTAAAGCGACAGCAGTTTTGCCTTGCGTAATATTACTGGATTTTTATAGTTAAACATTCAACAGGGAGAGTTACCTGGAATATGCTGACTTGTGGGTCTGATCAAGTAAGGAGTCTTTTTTTTTGGCAGGGGAGGAATGTTTTGGAAGATTAGTTTTAACTGTATAACTGCATCTTGTGTGCTTAAGTTTTCTTTTCTTCTTGTTAATAAATCTTATTACTTTAATTTTTAAAATCCCCAAAGTATTACTCAATTCCTTGCTGCAAGATTTGCACATTTTCTTCTCATTTTCAGAATACAAACAAAAGGTAGGTCAAGTTTCTCCCTGGATTTGGTTTTCTCAGCAATTAACATGTGCTGTGGTCATAACAATATATCAGAAAGGTTTCTCCCAAGACGATCTTCTTCCATGTGCCCCTGTATTAAAGGTAATGTTGCCATAGTCCCAGATGACCATCGGCAGCTTTTCCCTTTTGAGGGGGAGGGCTGACTGGATCACCACACCTCAGGCAAGGAACAAGGTTGAGAAGATGGGCCTCTTTCCAACTCACCTAAAAACTCAACTAAAACTGTGGGCCTACATCTTGAAGAAGCACTGGCCTCAGTCATTGTATTGAGCCAAATTGTATGGTCACATACACTGGGTGGAATCTTCCCATCTTTGAAAATACGCTTCCATTGGGAACAAATATGAGTCCCAGCCCCGATGGTCTGTCAGCCCCATCCACCTGCACTACCCCTATGAAGCAGCCAACAAAGACCATGCCCCAAGGGCAGTAGGCATGTTCGGTGGGCGGGAGAGCCAATCAAGGAGCCCGAAGCTCTGAGCAGTGGTCGGCAACTACACTGGGAGAGGTGGGTGCTGCCACTGTAGATGGGAGGCTGCAAGGGCAGGAGGGGAAGCCCTTACACAGGTTGGCCAGTGGACTCAATTGTGTCCCTCTAGAATCTGCGGCTCTTGGAGTTGAAGCGGAGGGGGTGGGTAGGGAATTAAAGGCAGCTTCAAGTTACTTGCCTTTGGCTTCAGTGGGCAACTCGTCCACAGTCACTAAGTTCTTGATGGTATCTCCAATTTGCCGTGAATTGGACACTTAATTGTTAATTAGCCACCCACCAGTGCCTGGTGGGCAACCTCTGCTGGTCTCACCACACCTTCAGGAACAGCGCACAGAGGCAGGAATGCATTGGGGAATCAACCCAATGTGGACCCATTCAGTTTCCCTCCTGGTTCCACCTTCAACCCTACATCCACCAATCTCATAGGATTCCTCCCAATCTACCTGCCTTGACCCTTTCAGCTGCTGTAGCATCAATGGATTTTCCTCTACCAGGGATACTCTGCAAATAGAGGCACACATAGTACTTAAGGCCCGGAATTAATCAGTAAAGAAGTTGCAGTGAGGAAAATTAAGCAAGGTCATGTCCCTCTGAGACTGGTGGATTTAAAAGACTTGCATTCATATAGTAGCTCTCATGACCTCAGGACATCCCAAAACATTTTACAGCCAATGAAATATTTCTGAAGGGCGGGCATAGTTATAATGTCGGAAATTCAGCAGTTAATTTTGCAAACAGCAAGCTACCCAGAAACAGCAATGCAATACTGACCAGATATCTGCTTTTGCAATATTGGGTGAGGAATAAATATTGGCCAGGACCCTGGGGAGAACACCCCTACCTTTCTTAGAAATGGTGCCAAGGGAGTGATCAAGAAAGGGTAGACAGGGTTGCAGTTTGATATCTCATCCAAAAGTCACACCTCTGGCATTGCAGAACATAGTCAGTAGTGCACTGGGGTGTAACTTTACAGGGAACCACATGCTGACCGTAAAATTGAGGTTGACTTCTGGCCCATTGCCTTAATTGGCCTTTTAATGACATTGACAGGCAAGTGTTTTGCCCTCAACTTGGCCTTCCCAAAATGACTCATAGGTGGGATAGTGCTGGTAAAATACACACCCACTCACCTCAGTTCCTGCCCCCATTTCCGAGTGTAAATCCCCACGTGTAAGCCCCAAAACTCCAGTGAGACAATTCGAATGAGCCTTTGACAGCAAACCAGCCAAATGAGACAATTCCAGACCACATGAACACAAAACAAATTCAAATGGGGAGACCATTTAACCCATCACATATCTCATCCATATCATCCAATTGAATCGATGGGCTTCATTGCCAGCTGTCTACCAGGAAGCTGATTCCAAATGTGAAAGAGTTTTTCCTGACATTTTCCCTACATTGTAGTTTTACCAGTTTAACTCTATGCTCCTTTCCACTGATGTCTTAGCTTCCCTACTCTTTATTGGTATTCTATGGTTATCCAGAGAGAGAATGCAATTAGCCAATATTGTGATTTTTCATAGATTACAATCTTATCATTAAAAGATAAATAACCAAAATAATATTTTACTCGATTTGATTGGTTTTTAAAACCCAAGTTCTTTATCTTCAAAGTTCTCATTTTGTTTACAAGGAGGACAATTACAAAAGTATAAAAGGAAAATTAACAAATACAAGAACATTTTTGAATTATTCAGTTAAAGGCAATTCATTTCAGCCCCATTTTCCCTCTGTGAAGACATTTAGATACAATATTATTTACAAGTAATATTTCTTAACTAGGCTTTCTATTAGCACTGGAAGGCCACATTTTCCCTTTTAAAATTGCATGCCACAGTGCTGCCTAATATCAGCTCGTGTGTACATGTCCATTGGAACCCCTGGTACTTCTCAAAATGAAGCAGGGGCTATTTGAGGCTATTTACCTAAATTGAGAGAATGGATGAACTTGCGATACTTTTAAAATTTATTGTACTGAAACGGTCATAAAAAATGTACAGTACTGAAACAGTCATACACTCATGTAACTGTACAGCTACCTGTGATGCAAAGATTCATCTGGTTTCTCGCCCATGAGGCCCACCTTGTAACCTCTCAACCCGTTGCTCACTTAAATTTGAACACTCAATTCCCCTTTCTAGCTGAGGTTGTAAATGATTTCCACCCCTCTGCTACAGTTGTGTTCCCTCTCAAATCTACCATCACGCTCCTCTTCAAAACAGACATCTGTCATTGCAAACTACCAGCCCATCCCCAACCTACCTTTTCCCTCCATAGTCACCAAATCTGTCATTTCCACCAAAGTTTGTGACCTCCTTTCCTCTAAATCCAACACTTCAAAATTTCCATCAATGATGATTGGAGGATTTTAGGAATATTGGCTTCTAAATTGGGACAAGTTAAGAGTTAAAAGCCTGGGGGTGTGATGTGTTTAAAAAGAATCTTGTTTTGCTTCACGTAAAGAGAAGGTGAAATTGACAGGGAATGTGTTTTTCAGTCTAGGCTAATGGACTGTGGTTTGACTGGAGAGGTCCTTGTGGAGTTAATGTGCTTTTGTAGCCTGCCGAGAGAATTTGTTTTTTTAGTTTGGGGAGTTGAGATCATTTCTGGGTGGAGCCCAGAAAGGCAGTGATTTTGGAGAAGCTTTGAGAGAGAAAGGAGCTGAGTTCTGATCTACCTGACTCTGAGTATTATTCTACGCCCTGATAATTTTAAACTGGATTAAGAGCTGCATGTTTCTTTTCTTGTTGTTTAATGGGAAATTGTATAATTGTGTTATTATCGCTCTAATATGCACGCCCATCATCTGCCCAAGGCGTTGGGATCTACCGCTTTCGCCTCGGAGATCTCGGGTGAGCGCCATTCAGTGCTGGTCTCCACAAACAGGAACCAAATGGAACAAGCACTCAAGAGGGTATCCCAAGGGATTGGAGGCCCCGAGATGCTTGCCCTCTGGGCAGGGTGGCACCTTGCACTGCTGGTGCTACCAAGGCACCCTGGCACTGCCAGGCAGGCAGTGCCACCTGGGTGCCAGCCTGGTACTGTCAGCTGGCAGGGGCATTGCCAGGGTGCCAGGCGAGCACTGCCAAGTTCCAAGCTGGCAATTTTCCCGTGCTGTGGATCAGGCCTGGGGGGTACCATTGAGGGGGGGGGGTGGCTTGGGGATACCATGAGGAGGGGGGTGCCCTGAGGACCCCTTATAGGTGAGTTGGGGCTTTGTGGGGGGGGGGGGGGGGTTGGGGAGCCACGTCAAGAGATTGGGATGCCATTTAAAAATGGTGTCCTGATCTTCTTCTGACTGAAAAGTTTCGGCAAGCGGAGATCATCGGTGCAGTAAATGGGACTGAGGACAGCCTTGTCGGGGTGTTCGCCGCTAAGGTTCTGTATCTATCCGAATGGGTGTTCAATTGCGTTGTGTTTTTCGGCGCTCCGAGAACTAGGAAACACCCAGCTAATCTCGCTCGCTACAGGACTCTATTCTCATTAGACGCAACAAAGTTTACTTTTGGAAACACTAAAGCCCGCCCTGGCAAGGGCAACAACACGCCGACGGGAGTGGGGGGGGCAACACCAGGCCTCCGTGCCCCCCCCCCCCCCCACGGCGAGTGCACCCTGAACAAAAAGCAAACCACTACCCGAGGGACCGTTTCAGGTGGGAGACCAGGGCCCAGAGGGAACGAGAGCAGCAGAGAAGGGAGAGCAAGCAAGAGGAGTGCAGGACAGGAGGGAGAAGCGAGCCAGTAACCCCCGAGAGGGGGGCCACTGCACTTGCAGGAAAGCTAGCACCGGAGGCATGCAACAAAGCAAGGCCGTGGCGTGCCCCCATCAGGGGGGCGGCGCCAGGCGGGGGGACCACTCAACAGAGTCGGGAGAGCAAACGGGGATACGAACAGGGGAAAGAGGGACAAAAGAGGGGGACATGGGAGAGGGGGAAAAAAGGGGGGGAGAAAGGGAGGGACCAGGGGACGACGACACAGGGTAGGAGGGACAAACAAGGCTAGAAAGAGAATAACAATAAGGCTACAAAGTGCCACAACCAAGGGCTCGGAACAAGGAATCGCTGCAAGCATCCACCCAGTACGGTCTCTGGGTGAAGGGAGACTCCAGAGTGCAGGGGGCTACCCGCGTGGCGGACGCACAGTGGGCGGCCATGTCAGGTGCCCCCTGGACAAAGGGAAACCCCGGAGCGCAGGGACCTGACCACATGGAGAGAGCAGTGACAGCGGCCATCCTGGATGGCCCCCTAACAAAGGGAAACTCCGGGGTGCAGGGGCACATACAAATGGTAAGTAAGGTTAATCCCACAGGAACTGGGGGACAGAAGCCCCCCACCAGGATAGTCACCTGGAACGTAAGGGGACTCAACGGCCCAGTGGAAAGATCCAGAGTCTTCACCCACCTACGAAACATGAAAGCCGACATAGTCTTCCTCCAAGAGACACACCTGAGAGAACAGGACCGACTGCGGGTAAGAAAGGGCTGGGTGGGGCAGACCTACCATTCCTGCTACGGGATGAGAGCCAGGGGGTGGCAATACTGATCAGCAAGAGGATGATGTTTAGGGCGACAAAGACAGTTACGGACCCAGGGGGACGGTACGTCATGGTCAGCGGGGCCCTGGATGGGGCACCGGTAGTATCAGTTAACGTGTACACGCCCAACTAGGACAACACGAGCTTCATCAAAAAGACCATGGCAGAAATCCTTGACATAGCAACGCACCGACTAATCAAGAGGGTGGGGGGGGGGGGGGGGGGGGGGGGGGGGGGGAACACTTCAACTGTGTACAGGATCCAATGACTGACAGATCAAGCTCCAAAACGGGGAAAACCTCAAGCACGGCGGTCGCTTTATGGAACAGATGGGAGCAGTGGACTCCTGGAGGTTCGCCCACCCAGGGGAGAAGGAGTTCTCCTTCTTCTCCCCCAGTACACAACGTATACACCAGAATTGACTGCTTTGTGATGGGGAAAACGGTGCTTCCGGGGATAGACAAAGTGGAATACTCCGCAATTGTAATATCGGACCACACTCCACACTATATGGACGTGAGGCTGGAGACGGGCAGGGCCCAACACCCCACATGGAGGTTGGACGTCGCCCTACTAGCTGACAAGGCCTTCAATGAAAAGATATCGCAGGCCATAGCAGAGTACACGGAGAACAACTAAAACGGGGAGGTTTCACCCTCCACGTTCTGGGAAGCGCTAAAGGCCATAGTAAGAGGGGAAATGATCGCTTTCAAAGCACGAAGAGATAGGGAGGAAAGGGCGGCTAGGCAGCCGCTGGTCGACTCCATAGTGGAGGTAGACCGTAAATACTCCGAGGCCTCGACCATAGAGCTCCTGGTGGAGAGGAAAGAGCTACAAAGGATCTTCGATCTGCTCTCCACCAGGAAGGCAGTGCACCAACTCTGCCAGGCACGGGGGACCCTATACGAACACGGAGACAAAGCCAGCCGCCAGTTGGCACAGCAGCTGAGAAAGCAGGCAGCCACTGGAGAAATTGCACGAATCAGGGATACTAGAGGCACATTAGAAACAGAAACAGAAAAGATCAACAAAACCTTCAAGGCCTTCTACCAAGGGCTGTACACCTCAGAGCCCCCAATGGGGGAGTCCGGGATGAAACGGTTCCCTGATGGATTGGATATACCAGTCGTGGGGAGGGCAGAAAAGGGGGCCTGGAAGCACCACCAGCACTGGGAGAGATCATGGACAGCATTAGCTCCATGCAGGCGGGGAAGGGCTGGGGCCGGATGAGTTCCCGGCGGACTTCTACAAAACATTTGCGAGAGCACTGGCCCGGCACCTGTGGGAGATGTTCACAGACTCGCTGGCTAGGGGCACACTGATACTTACGCTAGCACAGGCCTCAATCTCGCTGATACCTAAGAAAGATAAAGACCCAACGGAATGTGGGTCGTACAGACCCATCTCACTGTTGAACGTGGATGCCAAAATATTGCCCAAAATCCTAGCCAAAAGGCGAGAAGACTGCGTACTAGAGATGGTCGCAGAGGACCAGACGGGCTTTGTGAAAGGCAGACAGCTAACTTCGAACATCAGGCACCTGCTGAACGTGATAATGACCCCCTCCGGGGAGAGAACACCAGAGGGGATCGTCTCCCTAGATGCAGAAAAGGCCTTCGACAGGGTCGAATGGAAGTATCTCATAGAGGTTCTGGAGCGGTTCGGACTTGGAACATGGTTCACCTCCTGGGTAAAGCTCCTATACAACGCTCCCATGGCGAGCATACGGACCAACAATACCAACTCCCGATACTTCCAGCTGCACAGGGGCACCAGACAAGGATGCCCACTGTCCCCGCTGCTGTTCGCTCTAGCAATAGAGCCATTAGCAATTACTCTCAGAGCAGCAAAAAGCTGGAGGGGGATCCGAAGGGGTGGCAGAGAGCACAGAGTCTCACTCTATGCAGATGACCTGCTCCTCTACATTTCGGACCCACAAAGCAGCATGGACGGAATCATCGTGCTCCTGCAAGAGTTTGGCGCATTCTCGGGCTTGGGCTACAAACACAACATGAGCAAAAGCGGACAAAGCTCCCATCTGCAACAACCATAGGTTCGCACCAGTGCTGACTGACGCCACCTTCAAAAAGTGGGGACAGGACGGGAGGGCACTGACGGTTAGGGACCTACACACGGATGAACTGACAGAGAAATTCCAGCTAGCCAGGGGGAACGAGCTAAGGTGCCTGCAACTCAAAAACATCCTACAAAAGGAGACAAGGAGGTACCCACAACCGCCATGACAGACATTACTGGAAGAGTTACTGGACGCAAGCATACTAGAGAAAGGAAACTGTAATGACATGTATGACCGACTGGTAGAAAGGGCCGACACCGTACTGGACGCAACAAGAAAGAAATGAGAGGAGGACCTGGGGATTGAAATAGGATGGGGACTCTGGAGCGAAGCACTGCATAGGGTCAACTCCACCTCCACATGTGCAAGGCTCAGCCTGACACAACTAAAAGTGGTACATAGAGCCCACTTAACAAGAACTCGTATGAGTAGGTTCTTCCCGGAGGTGGAGGATAGATGTGAACGGTGCCAAGGAGGCCCGGCCAACCACGCCCACATGTTCTGGTCTTGCCCCAGACTTGCGGGGTACTGGACAGGCTTCTTTGAGGCAATACCCAAAGTGGTGGGGATGAGGGTGGAGCCATGCCCGAAAGTGGCGGTCTTCGGGGTTTCAGACCAGCCAGTTCTATTCCTGGGGAGGAGGGCCGATGCCCTTGCCTTTGCCACCCTGATCGCCCGCCGTAGAATCCTGTTTGGGTGCTGGTCAGCAGTACCACCCAAAGCTGCCCGAGTTACTGGCTGTCCGCCCTCTCAGAATCTCTCCAAATGGAGAAAATCAAATTCGCCATCCGAGGGTTAGACGACGGCTTCCATAGAAAGTGGGAGCCATTCACTCAACTGTTCCGGGACCTGTTTGTGGCCAACGAACAAGCAGAAGAATAACGAGGTAGCCAAGAATCAGGGGAAAGTAGCCAAGGCATAAGAGGGAGGGATCGACCGGCGGGGGTGGGGGAACAGCTAAACCTAAGAGAAAAGAAAGGCGAACCACAGGAGAAGGGGAGGGGGGGAAGGGAGCAGAAGTGGGGGGGGGGGGGGAGGAAGGGAAGAGGGAGGAGACAGGGAACAATAGAGGGGAACTAGAGAGAGGGGGGGAGGCAAGGGAATGATAGCCGGAAGGAGAGCACGGGAAATGATAACAAACTTGGCAAACACAGGAACAGAGAGCAAGGAAAATCCGGGCGAAAGATGGGATGAAGGGCCGAAGCGGAGGTGAGCGCGAGACGACAACGGCAGCGAAAACCGTCCGGGAGAAGCAAGTGACAACACCAACACCAGATCTATTCTCGTATTGCCCTCTCTGTATTGGACATAACTACTGTAACTGTTTCTCCGGCACCCAAATGTATATGTACCTCCCCAGTTTCCCCCCCCCCACAAACAGGTGGCCACTGATGTGTTAAAAATAATATTGGTAAATGTACTAGAGTTGCTGTTGTTGAGTTAGTGCACAATATCGCACCAGTTTTCTTTTCTTTAGTTTTCTTCTCTTCTATATATATATATATTTTATGCTGTGTACACAACGGTAAATATACTTTGTTCAAAAACCCAATGAAAAACATTTATAAAAAGAAAAGAAATACCAAAGCCCTATTTTTTTATCCAATCGTTCCTGGAACAAATCATTCTTTCCACACAGTCCTGATATAAACAAAAATATTGGGTATTCAGTCCCGTATCTTAGCCACTGTTCGGGGCTGGTCTAGGATACATCTGAAACATCTTTATAACATCTACTCCTAGAAATAGTAATCAGGGGCAGCTCGGTGGTGCAGTGGTTAGCACTGCTGCCTCCCAGCGCCGAGGACCTGGGTTCGATCCTGGCCCGGGTCACTGTCCGTGTGGAGTTTGCACATTCTCCCTGTGTCTGCGTGGGGTTCTCCCTCACAACCCAAAGATGTGCAGGCGAGGGGGATTGGCCAGGCTAAATTGCCCTTTAATTGGAAAAAATAATTGGGTACTCTAAATTTAGAAAAAAAGGATAAACAGATGCCCCAGATCATTATTGTGTAAACTCAATTTAAAAATGTACGCCAGCAATAAACATGCAGACATCATTTATAGATAATTCTTCACGAATACAAGGTTGAAGAATTAACTAATCTGAAAATTAAGCAATTCAGCACTCAAAGCACAGCAGAGAAAATGATTGTCCGATTATCACAGTGCTACACTTGAGTCCTCATCTTAAATCTAATTTAAAACAAATCCAGCACAATGAATTTGAGGGAAAGAGAATTATCTGATTCTCATCCCTTTAGGTCAGAAATGCTGCAATGTTTCAACATCAATAACATGCATCGTCCAAAGATTCAGGGAACTGAATGGTCAGGGATGCATTTCAGAGGAGTCTGTCTGACATCCTAAATTGTTTTGGATGGGGCTAATCGTGTACAACGGTATAAATCTACAACTTCATAGAATCATAGAATCACTACAGTGCAGAAGGAGGCATTTCGGCCAATCGGGTCTGCACCTATCCATGTCCCACCCTATCCCTGCAACCTCATAATCTAACGTTCACATCCCTGGACACAAAGGGGCAATTTATCATGACCAATCCACCTACCCCGTACATCTTTGGACTGTGGGAGGAAACCGAAGCACACAGAAGAAACCCACACAGACTCGGGGAGAATGTACAAACTCCACACAGACAGTGACCCAAGGCCGTTATTGAACCCAGGTCCTGGCGCTATGAGGCAGCAGTGCTAACCACTATGCTACCACACGTCTTAATAATTCCCCGAGGATAAAATAGCTCGTAGGCGGGGGAGTGAAAGAATCAGTTTGTAGATCAAAAAGATACTTTAGGCAAAGGAGAAACAGTGGACGTGATCTATTTGAATTTCCAAAAGACCTTTGAGAATGTGCCATACAGGAAGCTGCTAAATAAGATAAGGGCCCATGGTGTTGGAGACAAAGTACTGGCATGGATAGAGGATTGGCTGACTGGCAGAAGGCAGAGAGTGGGGAGAAAGAGGTCTTTTTCAGGATGGCAGCTGGTGACTAGTGGTGTTTGCAGGGGTCTCTGTTGGGAACACAACTATTCACGATATACATTAACGATCTGGAAGAAGGAACTGCAGACATCTGTTGCTAGGTTTATAGATGATACAAAGATATATAGAGGGACAAGGAGTGTTGAGGAAGTGAGGAGGTTGCAGGAGACCCTGGACAGGCTAGGAGAGTGGGCAAAGAAGTGGCAGATGGAATATAATGTGGAAAAGTATGTGGTTATGCACTTTGGTCGGAAGAATAGAGGCCCAGCCTATTTTCCAAATGGGGAAACATTTTGGGAATCTGAGGCACAAAAGATGAACTTAGGAGTCCTAGTTCAGGATTCTCTTAAGGTTAACATGCCGGATCAGTTGGCAGTTAGATAGACAAATGCAATTTTAGCATTCATGTCAAGACGGCTAGAATACAAGAGCAGGGATGTACTGCTGAGGCTGTATAAGGCTCTGGTCAGACCCCATTTGGAGTATTGTGAGAAGTTTGGGCCCTGTATCTAAGGAAGGATGTGCTGGCCTTTGAGGGGGTCCAGAGGAGGTTCACAAGAATGATCCAGGGAATGAAGGGCTTGTCTTTTGAGGAGCGGTTGAGGACTCTGGGTCTGTACTCGCTGCAGTTTAGAAGGATGAGGGGGATCTCATTGAAACTTACAGAATACTGAGAGGCCTAGATAGAGTGGACATGGAGAAGATGTTTCCACTGGTAGGAGAGACTGGAACCTGAGGGCACAGCCTCATACTAAGTGGACGATCCTGTAAAACAGAAATGAGGAGGAGTTTCTTCAGAGATCTGGTGGTGAATCTGTGGAACCCTTTGCGGCAGAAAGTTATGGAGGTCAAATCACAGAGTGTCTTTAAGACAGAGATAGATAGGTTCTTGATTAATAAGGGGATCAGGGGTTATGGAGAGAAGGCAGGAGAATGGGGATGAGCAACATATCAGCCATGATCGAATGGCGGAGTAGACTGAATGGGCTGAATGGCCTAATTCTGCTCCTATATTTTATGGTCTTATGATCTTATCATAGAATCATAGAAACATTACAGCACAGAAGGATGACATTCGGCCCATCTAGTCCATGCCAGCTCAAGGACATCCAGATGCCCTTTCTAATCACACCTTACTTAACCCGGTCCATAGCCCTGTACCTTAGAGAACTTAAGATGCAGTTCCAGGTACCTTTTAAAAGAGTTTAGGGTCTCTGCCTCCACCATCAACTTGGGCAGCAAATTTCAGATTCCCACTACCTTTTGCGTAAAAAGGTTTCCTCTCTACACCTCTGCCACTTATCTTGAATCTATGTCCCCTGGTTCTAGATTCTCCACGAAGGGAAACAATTTTATCCTGTCCACCCTATCTGTTCCCCTCAATATTTTATATACCTCAATTAAGTCACCTCTCAGCTTTCTTTGTTCTGAGGAAAATAACCCCAACCTATCCAATCTCTCCTCTTGGTCACACTTTTCTAGCCCTGACAACATTCTGTAAACCTCCTCTGCACTCTATCCAGAGCAGTAACATCCTTCCTGTAATGTGGCGACCAGAACTGCACACAATACTCCTGTTGTGGCCTCACCGGTGTTTTATACAATTCGAAGATTATATTCTTACTTTTATATTCTATATCTGTGCCCAGTGAAGGAGAGCATTCCATCTGCTTCCTTAACTGCTTTGTCTACTTGAACTGCTGCCTTTAGGGGCCTGTGTACCTGTCGCCAATATTTCTCACTTTATCCACCCCACATAGTTCTCATTTATTGTGCACTCCCTACAACTGTTCGATCTCCCTAAATGCACGACCTCACACTTCTCCATGTTAAATTCCATCTGCCACCTTATCGCCCACTCCACCAATCCATCTATATAATTTTGAAGGTTATACCTAACCTCTACACTGTTCACCACTTGGCCAATCTTTGTGTCATCTGCAAATTTCCCAATCATGCTCCCCATGTTCACATCCAAATCGTTAATATACAACACAAACAGTAAGGGTCCCAACACTGAGCCCTGTGCAAAACCACTTGAAACAACTTTCCAATTGCAGAGGTAGCCATCGATCTATGTTCCCTGTTACAAGGCCAACTTATTATTCAGTTTGCCACATTGCCCTGTATCCCATGGGCTTTCACTTTCTTGACTAATCTGCCACTTGGGACTTTGTCAAATGCCTTGCTAAAATCCATGTACATCACATCCACTGCACTACCTTGATCAACCCTCCTTGTCACTTTTTTAAAATATAAATTTAGAGTACCCAATTATTTTTTAATTTCAAATTAAGGGACAATTTAGCATGGCCAATTTGCTTACCCTGCACATCATTGGGATGATGGGATGAAGGGCCGAAGCGGAGGTGAGCGCGAGACAACAACGGCAGCGAAAACCGTCCGGGAGAAGCAAGTGACAACACCAACACCAGATCTATTCTCGTATTGCCCTCTCTGTATTGGACATAACTACTGTAACTGTTTCTCCGGCACCCAAATGTATATGTACCTCCCCAGTTTCTCCCCCCCCCCCCCCACAAACAGGTGGCCACTGATGTGTTAAAAATAATATTGGTAAATGTACTAGAGTTGCTGTTATTGAGTTAGTGCACAATATCGCACCAGTTTTCTTTTCTTTAGTTTTCTTCTCTTCTATATATATATATATATTTTATGCTGTGTACACAACGGTAAATATACTTTGTTCAAAAACCCAATGAAAAACATTTATAAAAAGAAAAGAAATACCAAAGCCCTATTTTTTTATCCAATCGTTCCTGGAACAAATCATTCTTTCCACACAGTCCTGATATAAACAAAAATATTGGGTATTCAGTCCCGTATCTTAGCCACTGTTCGGGGCTGGTCTAGGATACATCTGAAACATCTTTATAACATCTACTCCTAGAAATAGTAATCAGGGGCAGCTCGGTGGTGCAGTGGTTAGCACTGCTGCCTCCCAGCGCCGAGGACCTGGGTTCGATCCTGGCCCGGGTCACTGTCCGTGTGGAGTTTGCACATTCTCCCCGTGTCTGCGTGGGGCTCGCCCTCACAATCCAAAGATGTGCAGGCGAGGGGGATTGGCCAGGCTAAATTGCCCTTTAATTGGAAAAAATAATTGGGTACTCTAAATTTAGAAAAAAAGGATAAACAGATGCCCCAGATCATTATTGTGTAAACTCAATTTAAAAATGTACGCCAGCAATAAACATGCAGACATCATTTATAGATAATTCTTCACGAATACAAGGTTGAAGAATTAACTAATCTGAAAATTAAGCAATTCAGCACTCAAAGCACAGCAGAGAAAATGATTGTCCGATTATCACAGTGCTACACTTGAGTCCTCATCTTAAATCTAATTTAAAACAAATCCAGCACAATGAATTTGAGGGAAAGAGAATTATCTGATTCTCATCCCTTTAGGTCAGAAATGCTGCAACGTTTCAACATCAATAACATGCATCGTCCAAAGATTCAGGGAACTGAATGGTCAGGGATGCATTTCAGAGGAGTCTGTCTGACATCCTAAATTGTTTTGGATGGGGCTAATCGTGTACAACGGTATAAATCTACAACTTCATAGAATCATAGAATCACTACAGTGCAGAAGGAGGCATTTCGGCCAATCGGGTCTGCACCTATCCATGTCCCACCCTATCCCTGCAACCTCATAATCTAACGTTCACATCCCTGGACACAAAGGGGCAATTTATCATGGCCAATCCACCTACCCCGTACATCTTTGGACTGTGGGAGGAAACCGAAGCACACAGAAGAAACCCACACAGACTCGGGGAGAATGTACAAACTCCACACAGACAGTGACCCAAGGCCGTTATTGAACCCAGGTCCTGGCGCTATGAGGCAGCAGTGCTAACCACTATGCTACCACACGTCTTAATAATTCCCCGAGGATAAAATAGCTCGTAGGCGGGGGAGTGAAAGAATCAGTTTGTAGATCAAAAAGATACTTTAGGCAAAGGAGAAACAGTGGACGTGATCTATTTGAATTTCCAAAAGACCTTTGAGAATGTGCCATACAGGAAGCTGCTAAATAAGATAAGGGCCCATGGTGTTGGAGACAAAGTACTGGCATGGATAGAGGATTGGCTGACTGGCAGAAGGCAGAGAGTGGGGAGAAAGAGGTCTTTTTCAGGATGGCAGCTGGTGACTAGTGGTGTTTGCAGGGGTCTCTGTTGGGAACACAACTATTCACGATATACATTAACGATCTGGAAGAAGGAACTGCAGACATCTGTTGCTAGGTTTATAGATGATACAAAGATATATAGAGGGACAAGGAGTGTTGAGGAAGTGAGGAGGTTGCAGGAGACCTTGGACAGGCTAGGAGAGTGGGCAAAGAAGTGGCAGATGGAATATAATGTGGAAAAGTATGTGGTTATGCACTTTGGTCGGAAGAATAGAGGCCCAGCCTATTTTCCAAATGGGGAAACATTTTGGGAATCTGAGGCACAAAAGATGAACTTAGGAGTCCTAGTTCAGGATTCTCTTAAGGTTAACATGCCGGATCAGTTGGCAGTTAGATAGACAAATGCAATTTTAGCATTCATGTCAAGACGGCTAGAATACAAGAGCAGGGATGTACTGCTGAGGCTGTATAAGGCTCTGGTCAGACCCCATTTGGAGTATTGTGAGAAGTTTGGGCCCTGTATCTAAGGAAGGATGTGCTGGCCTTTGAGGGGGTCCAGAGGAGGTTCACAAGAATGATCCAGGGAATGAAGGGCTTGTCTTTTGAGGAGCGGTTGAGGACTCTGGGTCTGTACTCGCTGCAGTTTAGAAGGATGAGGGGGATCTCATTGAAACTTACAGAATACTGAGAGGCCTAGATAGAGTGGACATGGAGAAGATGTTTCCACTGGTAGGAGAGACTAGAACCTGAGGGCACAGCCTCATACTAAGTGGACGATCCTGTAAAACAGAAATGAGGAGGAGTTTCTTCAGAGATCTGGTGGTGAATCTGTGGAACCCTTTGCGGCAGAAAGTTATGGAGGTCAAATCACAGAGTGTCTTTAAGACAGAGATAGATAGGTTCTTGATTAATAAGGGGATCAGGGGTTATGGAGAGAAGGCAGGAGAATGGGGATGAGCAACATATCAGCCATGATCGAATGGCGGAGTAGACTGAATGGGCTGAATGGCCTAATTCTGCTCCTATATTTTATGGTCTTATGATCTTATCATAGAATCATAGAAACATTACAGCACAGAAGGATGACATTCGGCCCATCTAGTCCATGCCAGCTCAAGGACATCCAGATGCCCTTTCTAATCACACCTTACTTAACCCGGTCCATAGCCCTGTACCTTAGAGAACTTAAGATGCAGTTCCAGGTACCTTTTAAAAGAGTTTAGGGTCTCTGCCTCCACCATCAACTTGGGCAGCAAATTTCAGATTCCCACTACCTTTTGCGTAAAAAGGTTTCCTCTCTACACCTCTGCCACTTATCTTGAATCTATGTCCCCTGGTTCTAGATTCTCCACGAAGGGAAACAATTTTATCCTGTCCACCCTATCTGTTCCCCTCAATATTTTATATACCTCAATTAAGTCACCTCTCAGCTTTCTTTGTTCTGAGGAAAATAACCCCAACCTATCCAATCTCTCCTCTTGGTCACACTTTTCTAGCCCTGACAACATTCTGTAAACCTCCTCTGCACTCTATCCAGAGCAGTAACATCCTTCCTGTAATGTGGCGACCAGAACTGCACACAATACTCCTGTTGTGGCCTCACCGGTGTTTTATACAATTCGAAGATTATATTCTTACTTTTATATTCTATATCTGTGCCCAGTGAAGGAGAGCATTCCATCTGCTTCCTTAACTGCTTTGTCTACTTGAACTGCTGCCTTTAGGGGCCTGTGTACCTGTCGCCAATATTTCTCACTTTATCCACCCCACATAGTTCTCATTTATTGTGCACTCCCTACAACTGTTCGATCTCCCTAAATGCACGACCTCACACTTCTCCATGTTAAATTCCATCTGCCACCTTATCGCCCACTCCACCAATCCATCTATATAATTTTGAAGGTTATACCTAACCTCTACACTGTTCACCACTTGGCCAATCTTTGTGTCATCTGCAAATTTCCCAATCATGCTCCCCATGTTCACATCCAAATCGTTAATATACAACACAAACAGTAAGGGTCCCAACACTGAGCCCTGTGCAAAACCACTTGAAACAACTTTCCAATTGCAGAGGTAGCCATCGATCTATGTTCCCTGTTACAAGGCCAACTTATTATTCAGTTTGCCACATTGCCCTGTATCCCATGGGCTTTCACTTTCTTGACTAATCTGCCACTTGGGACTTTGTCAAATGCCTTGCTAAAATCCATGTACATCACATCCACTGCACTACCTTGATCAACCCTCCTTGTCACTTTTTTAAAATATAAATTTAGAGTACCCAATTATTTTTTAATTTCAAATTAAGGGACAATTTAGCATGGCCAATTTGCTTACCCTGCACATCATTGGGATGATGGGATGAAGGGCCGAAGCGGAGGTGAGCGCGAGACAACAACGGCAGCGAAAACCGTCCGGGAGAAGCAAGTGACAACACCAACACCAGATCTATTCTCGTATTGCCCTCTCTGTATTGGACATAACTACTGTAACTGTTTCTCCGGCACCCAAATGTATATGTACCTCCCCAGTTTCTCCCCCCCCCCCCCCACAAACAGGTGGCCACTGATGTGTTAAAAATAATATTGGTAAATGTACTAGAGTTGCTGTTATTGAGTTAGTGCACAATATCGCACCAGTTTTCTTTTCTTTAGTTTTCTTCTCTTCTATATATATATATATATTTTATGCTGTGTACACAACGGTAAATATACTTTGTTCAAAAACCCAATGAAAAACATTTATAAAAAGAAAAGAAATACCAAAGCCCTATTTTTTTATCCAATCGTTCCTGGAACAAATCATTCTTTCCACACAGTCCTGATATAAACAAAAATATTGGGTATTCAGTCCCGTATCTTAGCCACTGTTCGGGGCTGGTCTAGGATACATCTGAAACATCTTTATAACATCTACTCCTAGAAATAGTAATCAGGGGCAGCTCGGTGGTGCAGTGGTTAGCACTGCTGCCTCCCAGCGCCGAGGACCTGGGTTCGATCCTGGCCCGGGTCACTGTCCGTGTGGAGTTTGCACATTCTCCCCGTGTCTGCGTGGGGCTCGCCCTCACAATCCAAAGATGTGCAGGCGAGGGGGATTGGCCAGGCTAAATTGCCCTTTAATTGGAAAAAATAATTGGGTACTCTAAATTTAGAAAAAAAGGATAAACAGATGCCCCAGATCATTATTGTGTAAACTCAATTTAAAAATGTACGCCAGCAATAAACATGCAGACATCATTTATAGATAATTCTTCACGAATACAAGGTTGAAGAATTAACTAATCTGAAAATTAAGCAATTCAGCACTCAAAGCACAGCAGAGAAAATGATTGTCCGATTATCACAGTGCTACACTTGAGTCCTCATCTTAAATCTAATTTAAAACAAATCCAGCACAATGAATTTGAGGGAAAGAGAATTATCTGATTCTCATCCCTTTAGGTCAGAAATGCTGCAACGTTTCAACATCAATAACATGCATCGTCCAAAGATTCAGGGAACTGAATGGTCAGGGATGCATTTCAGAGGAGTCTGTCTGACATCCTAAATTGTTTTGGATGGGGCTAATCGTGTACAACGGTATAAATCTACAACTTCATAGAATCATAGAATCACTACAGTGCAGAAGGAGGCATTTCGGCCAATCGGGTCTGCACCTATCCATGTCCCACCCTATCCCTGCAACCTCATAATCTAACGTTCACATCCCTGGACACAAAGGGGCAATTTATCATGGCCAATCCACCTACCCCGTACATCTTTGGACTGTGGGAGGAAACCGAAGCACACAGAAGAAACCCACACAGACTCGGGGAGAATGTACAAACTCCACACAGACAGTGACCCAAGGCCGTTATTGAACCCAGGTCCTGGCGCTATGAGGCAGCAGTGCTAACCACTATGCTACCACACGTCTTAATAATTCCCCGAGGATAAAATAGCTCGTAGGCGGGGGAGTGAAAGAATCAGTTTGTAGATCAAAAAGATACTTTAGGCAAAGGAGAAACAGTGGACGTGATCTATTTGAATTTCCAAAAGACCTTTGAGAATGTGCCATACAGGAAGCTGCTAAGTAAGATAAGGGCCCATGGTGTTGGAGACAAAGTACTGGCATGGATAGAGGATTGGCTGACTGGCAGAAGGCAGAGAGTGGGGAGAAAGGGGTCTTTTTCAGGATGGCAGCTGGTGACTAGTGGTGTTTGCAGGGGTCTCTGTTGGGAACACAACTATTCACGATATACATTAACGATCTGGAAGAAGGAACTGCAGACATCTGTTGCTAGGTTTATAGATGATACAAAGATATATAGAGGGACAAGGAGTGTTGAGGAAGTGAGGAGGTTGCAGGAGACCCTGGACAGGCTAGGAGAGTGGGCAAAGAAGTGGCAGATGGAATATAATGTGGAAAAGTATGTGGTTATGCACTTTGGTCGGAAGAATAGAGGCCCAGCCTATTTTCCAAATGGGGAAACGTTTTGGGAATCTGAGGCACAAAAGATGAACTTAGGAGTCCTAGTTCAGGATTCTCTTAAGGTTAACATGCCGGATCAGTTGGCAGTTAGATAGACAAATGCAATTTTAGCATTCATGTCAAGACGGCTAGAATACAAGAGCAGGGATGTACTGCTGAGGCTGTATAAGGCTCTGGTCAGACCCCATTTGGAGTATTGTGAGAAGTTTGGGCCCTGTATCTAAGGAAGGATGTGCTGGCCTTTGAGGGGGTCCAGAGGAGGTTCACAAGAATGATCCAGGGAATGAAGGGCTTGTCTTTTGAGGAGCGGTTGAGGACTCTGGGTCTGTACTCGCTGCAGTTTAGAAGGATGAGGGGGATCTCATTGAAACTTACAGAATACTGAGAGGCCTAGATAGAGTGGACATGGAGAAGATGTTTCCACTGGTAGGAGAGACTAGAACCTGAGGGCACAGCCTCATACTAAGTGGACGATCCTGTAAAACAGAAATGAGGAGGAGTTTCTTCAGAGATCTGGTGGTGAATCTGTGGAACCCTTTGCGGCAGAAAGTTATGGAGGTCAAATCACAGAGTGTCTTTAAGACAGAGATAGATAGGTTCTTGATTAATAAGGGGATCAGGGGTTATGGAGAGAAGGCAGGAGAATGGGGATGAGCAACATATCAGCCATGATCGAATGGCGGAGTAGACTGAATGGGCTGAATGGCCTAATTCTGCTCCTATATTTTATGATCTTATGATCTTATCATAGAATCATAGAAACATTACAGCACAGAAGGACGACATTCGGCCCATCTAGTCCATGCCAGCTCAAGGACATCCAGATGTCCTTTCTAATCACACCTTACTTAACCCGGTCCATAGCCCTGTACCTTAGAGAACTTAAGATGCAGTTCCAGGTACCTTTTAAAAGAGTTTAGGGTCTCTGCCTCCACCATCAACTTGGGCAGCAAATTTCAGATTCCCACTACCTTTTGCGTAAAAAGGTTTCCTCTCTACACCTCTGCCACTTATCTTGAATCTATGTCCCCTGGTTCTAGATTCTCCACGAAGGGAAACAATTTTATCCTGTCCACCCTATCTGTTCCCCTCAATATTTTATATACCTCAATTAAGTCACCTCTCAGCTTTCTTTGTTCTGAGGAAAATAACCCCAACCTATCCAATCTCTCCTCTTGGTCACACTTTTCTAGCCCTGACAACATTCTGTAAACCCCCTCTGCACTCTATCCAGAGCAGTAACATCCTTCCTGTAATGTGGCGACCAGAACTGCACACAATACTCCTGTTGTGGCCTCACCGGTGTTTTATACAATTCGAAGATTATATTCTTACTTTTATATTCTATATCTGTGCCCAGTGAAGGAGAGCATTCCATCTGCTTCCTTAACTGCTTTGTCTACTTGAACTGCTGCCTTTAGGGGCCTGTGTACCTGTCGCCAATATTTCTCACTTTATCCACCCCACATAGTTCTCATTTATTGTGCACTCCCTACAATCTCCCTAAATGCACGACCTCACACTTCTCCATGTTAAATTCCATCTGCCACCTTATCACCCACTCCACCAATCCATCTATATAATTTTGAAGGTTATACCTAACCTCTACACTGTTCACCACTTGGCCAATCTTTGTGTCATCTGCAAATTTGCCAATCATGCTCCCCATGTTCACATCCAAATCGTTAATATACAACACAAACAGTAAGGGTCCCAACACTGAGCCCTGTGCAAAACCACTTGAAACAACTTTCCAATTGCAGAGGTAGCCATCGATCTATGTTCCCTGTTACAAGGCCAACTTATTATTCAGTTTGCCACATTGCCCTGTATCCCATGGGCTTTCACTCTCTTGACTAATCTGCCACTTGGGACTTTGTCAAATGCCTTGCTAAAATCCATGTACATCACATCCACTGCACTACCTTGATCAACCCTCCTTGTCACTTTTTTAAAATATAAATTTAGAGTACCCAATTCTTTTTTAATTTCAAATTAAGGGACAATTTAGCATGGCCAATTTGCTTACCCTGCACATCATTGGGATGTGGGGGTGAGACCCACGCAAACACGGGGAGAATATGCAAACTCCACACGGAAGTGACCCAGTTCCGGGATTGAAACCGGGTCCTCAGCGCCGTGAGGCAGAGGTGCTACCAGACCACCCTCTCCCTTTTTGTCACTTCCTCAAAGAATTTGGTCAAATTTTTGAGGCAAGACTTTCCTTTAACAAATCCATGCTGCCTATCTCTGACTGGTCCATGCCTTTCTATTTGACAGTTAATCCTATCTCTCAGGATTGATTCTACTAATTTACCCACCACTGACGTAAAACTAACTGACCTTTAATTGTTCGGCATTTCCTTTGATCCCTTTTTAAACAATAGAACCATGTTTGCATTTCCCCAGTCCTCCAGAGCCTCCCCTGTGTCTAGTGTGGATTGGAAAATCATCCTCAGAGCATCTGATATCTCCTCCCTGACCTCCTTCAGTAGCATCGGAAACAATCCATCTGGTCTTGGTGACTTATAAATTTCAAGGATTTCAATCCTTCGAGCACTTCCTCTCAATTTATGATTATCCCATCCAGTATCTCACAGTGTTCCTCCTGGATTACAATATCTGCATCATCCATTTCCTTTGTAAACACGGAGACAAAATATTCATTTAAAATCCTTCCCACAGCCTATGCGTCTACAAACAAGTTCCCCTCTTCATCTTTGAGAGGTCCACTTTTTCCTTAACGAACCATTAATATATTGATAAACATCTTTGGGTTTTCTATAACTGCACCTAAAACTTGTTTATGTTCAGACCATAGTCAAAAGGGTTTCAGAGAACAGTGTGGGACGTAGAATCACAGAATTATTGCAGTGAAGAGGCCTTTGTCCATGCTGGTACAAATCATCTAGTCGCACTCTGCTGCCTTTATTATCATGAGGTGGCATGGTTTAATGTGTTACAATTGGAGTAGTCAGAAAAGTACAAGATAGCAATGAGAATGTGAGCTAGTCACAGAAATAAATAAGAATGAAACATTCTCATTTGTATTGAATAGTTTCTTGCAACTCTCAGTTTGAATCTCTCCAAACAGGTTTCCTTCCCAGTACAGATCTGAGACAGTCCTTAAAGTCACAAGTAACATCTTCTATAACGGTGCACCATGGTGCGCTATTAGTCCTCGTCCATCTCAACCGCTCTGTAACTTCTCATGAGGTCAATCACACAATTAATCTCCAAAACCTCTCCTCCATCTTCCAGCCAAGTCATGCACTCCTTCCCTTGGTTCCTCTTTCCACTGTATAATCACAGCAAGTACATCTTCAGCAATGACTTCTCTTCATGTTTCCCCCACCTTGACTGCTGGAGTTCTCAAGGCCCCCTGCACTTAATGATTTACATGCTGCTTCCTGGCAACATCAGTCATAGACACAGGGTCTGTTTGCCATTGACAGACATGCCGAATCAGTTGTAGTTCTCAACACTTCAACTCCCATTGCTTGTTGGACTGTTTGTTTGAAACCATCCTGCATGAGCTGCAATTTCTGTCAATTAGATACTGGAAGGCTTAAAATTATTGCCCCCCCCCACCCCACCACCACCACAAATTATGTATCCTCGCCAGTAATTCTACCCCCTCCCCGATCACTGTCTAATTCTAAAACAGGCAGTTTACAACCTCAGCATCCAATTTGATCCTGACCCGAGTTTGCAAACCCATGTACCCTCTAGCATAAAGACCGCCTAATTTCACGGTCAACATTGCCTGCTTGCGACTTCCGGTTGCGGCGATGACCAGCTAAGTCGCACGTTTCGGCACCTCCCGTTTTAACGGACTTTTGGGCTCTTATCGGGAGCCCCAAAGGAAATTTTTCACGTCTAAACCCAGTGTGAGGCGACAAAGGAAGGAGTCCCCCCGGGTGTGGATGGAAAGAAGCGATAGTAGTGGCCAGATTGCGGAGGATCCTCTGGAGCAGCGGCAGAGAAGAGAAGGGAGAAGCAAGATGGCGGCTGAGGGAGCCCAGATGGTATGGGGCCCGGAACAGCAGGAGTTCCTCCGGCGATGTGTGGAGGAGCTCAAGAAGGAGGTGCTGGCGCCGATGTTGCTGGCGATTGAGGGATTGAAGGAGACGCAAAAGACTCAGGCGATGGAGCTCCGTGGAGTGAAGGCAAAGGCTGCCGAGAATGAAGACGAGGTACAGGGCTTGGTGGTGAAGACGGAGACGCAAGAGGCACTACATAAGAGGTGCATAGAAAGGCTGGAAGCCCTGGAAAATAGCTCGAGGAGGAAGAATTTAAGGATTTTGGGTCTTCCCGAAGGGACAGAGGGAGCGGATGTTGGGGCGTATGTGAGTACGATGCTCCATACTTTAATGGGAGCTGAGGCCCCGACGGGCCCCCTGGAAGTGGAGGGAGCATACCGGGTCCTCGTGAGAAGACCAAAGGCAGGGGAAATACCGCGAGCAATAGTGGTGAGATTCCACCGCTACAAGGACAGGGAGATGGTCCTGAGATGGGCTAAGAAGACACGGAGTAGCAGATGGGAGAACGCGGTGATCCGCGTGTACCAAGATTGGAGTGCGGAGGTGGCGAGAAGGAGGGCGAGTTTCAATCGGGCCAAGGCGGTGCTCCACAGGAAGAAAGTGAAATTTGGAATGTTGCAGCCGGCGAGACTGTGGGTTACACACCAGGGCAAACACCACTACTTCGAGACGGCAGAGGAGGCGTGGACATTTATTCAAGAAGAGAAGTTGGACTAGGTTTGAGGAATGGATGTTTGGAATGAAGTAGCGAGGTGGTGGCAAAGGAATTGTAAAGGGGGAGAGGGGGAGGGCTTCTCTGTAAAAATGTTAGACGGGAGAATTCCCCCCCCCCCCCGCCCCCCCGGGACACAAAGAAATGTGGGCGCCAGTGGGGAAGGGGACAGGGAAGGGGAGAGGGAGCTGCGCCATTAGGGGCGGGGCCGAGAGGGAAGCGCGGGCTTTGTTCCCGCGCTATGGAAACTGTGGCGGGAAAAGTGGGCGCAGGAAGGAAGGGGACCTCACACGCAGGGAGGCAAAGGGTAAACGGGGGAAGCCGAGGTCAGCCAGAGTTTGCTGACTCCCAGAAGCAATATGGGGGAGCAATCAAGCTAGAAGGGAATCTAAGGGGGGGGGAGGGGGGAATTAACTGGGTTGCTGCTGCTGAGGGGAAGGGGGAGCTGATACGGGATGGGATGGTCAGGATGGGAAGGCGCTGTCTGAGGGACAAACGGGAGCGTGGGACCCGGGTGAGGAGCTGGTTTAAAAAAGGGGATGGCTAGTCGACGATGGGGGGGGGGTAAAGAGCCCCCCAACCCGGTTGATCACGTGGAACGTGAGAGGGTTGAATGGGCCGATTAAGAGGGCAAGGGTATTTGCGCACCTAAAGAGACTGAAGGCGGATGTGGTTATGCTTCAGGAGACGCACCTGAAATTGGCGGATCAGGTCAGATTAAGGAAAGATGGGTGGGACAGGTATTCCACTCAGGCTTAGATGCGAAAAATAGAGGGGTGGCAATACTGGTGGGGAAACGGGTATCGTTTGAGGCTAAGACCATAGTGGTGGACAGTGGGGGCAGGTACGTGATGGTGAGTGGCAGATTGCAAGGTGAGGCGGTGGTGCTGGTGAACGTATATGCCCTGAACTGGGATGACGCGGGTTTTATGAAGCATATGTTGGGGCGCATCCCGGATCTAGAGATGGGAAATTTGGTAATGGGGGGGGGGACTTCAACATGGTGCTGGACCCAGGGCTGGACCGGTCCAGATCTAGGACCGGGAGGAGGCCGGCAGCGGCCAAGGTGCTTAAGGGGTTTATGGAGCAGATGGGAGGAGTAGATCCCTGGAGATTTGCTAGACCGAGGAGTAAAGAGTTCTCATTCTTCTCCCACGTCCATAAAGTGTACTCCCGGATAGACTTTTTTGTCCTGGGAAGGGCGCTGATCCCGAAAGTGGCAGGAACGGAATATTCGGCTATAGCCGTTTCAGATCACGCCCCACATTGGGTAGATCTAGATCTAGGAGAGGAGAAGGAGCAGCGCCCACTTTGGAGATTAGACATGGGACTGTTGGCGGATGAGGGGGTATGTGGAAGGGTGAGGGGATGTATTGAAAGATACCTAGAGGTCAATGATGATGGAGAGGTCCAGGTGGGAGTAGTATGGGAGGCGCTGAAGGTGGTGGTTAGGGGGGAGCTGATTTCCATAAGGGCCCACAAGGGGAAACAAGAGGGTAAAGAAAGGGAGAAACTGATTGGGGAGATTCTGAGGGTGGATAGGCAATATGCGGAGGCCCCGGATGAAGGGCTATACAGGGAAAGACGGAGACTACACACGGACTTTGACCTGCTGACCATGGGTAAGGCGGAGACGCAGTGGAGGAAGGCACAGGGAATACAATACGAATATGGGGAAAAGGCGAGCCGACTGCTGGCCCAACAACTTAGGAAGAGGGGGGCAACGGAAGAGATCGGAGGAGTCAGGGACGGGGAGGGAAGGATGGAACAGAGGGCGGAGAGGGTGAACGGGGTGTTTAAGTCATTTTATGAGAGGCTGTATAAGTCCCAACCCCCGGAGGGGAAAGAGGGAATGATACACTTCCTGGACCAGCTGGAGTTCCCGAGGGTTGAGGAGCAGGAGGTGACAGGTCTGGGAGCACAGATTGAGGTGGAGGAGGTGGTAAAAGGAATCGGGAACATGCAGGCAGGAAAGGCCCCGGGACCAGATGGGTTCCTGGTGGAATTTTACAGGAAATATGTGGACCTACTGGCCCCACTTCTGACGAGAACCCTCAATGAGGCTAAGGAAAGGGGGACACTACCCCCGACGATGTCGGAGGCGACGATATCGTTGATCCTGAAACGAGACAAAGACCCACTGCAGTGCGGGTCATACAGGCCCATCTCCCTCCTAAATGTAGATGCCAAGTTACTGGCCAAGGTGATGGCGACTAGGATAGAGGACTGTGTCCCAGGGCTGGTACATGACGACCAGACAGGGTTTGTTAAAGGGAGGCAATTGAATGCCAACATACGAAGGTTGCTGGGGGTGATGGTGATGCCCCCACCGGAGGGGGAGGCGGAGATAGTGGTGGCGATGGAAGCAGAGAAGGCATTCGATAGAGTGGAGTGGGATTACCTGTGGGAGGTACTGAAGAGATTTGGATTTGGAGAGGGGTTCATCAGATGGTTTCAGCTCCTGTACGGGGCCGCGGTGGCAAGCGTGGTTACAAACAGGCAACGATCCGACTATTTCCGATTACATAGGGGCACAAGACAGGGGTGCCCCCTGTCCCCGTTACTGTTCGCGTTGGCAATTGAGCCATTGGCCATAGCGCTGAGGGGCTCTAAGAAGTGGAGAGGGGTGCTTAGAGGAGGAGAGGAACATCGGGTGTCATTATATGCGGATGATTTGCTGCTATATGTGGCGGACCCAGTGGAGGGGATGCCAGAGATAATGCAGACACTCAGGGAGTTTGGAGAGTTCTCGGGATACAAATTGAATATGGGAAAGAGTGAACTATTTGTGATACACCCCGGGGAACAGGGCAGGGGAATAGACAATCTGCCGCTCAGGAGAGTAGCAAGGGACTTTCGATATCTAGGGATCCAGGTGGCCAGGAACTGGGGAACCTTGCATAAACTTAACTTGACACGACTGGTAGAGCAGATGGAGGAGGACTTTAAGAGGTGGGACATGGTGCCCCTGTCATTGGCGGGTAGGGTGCAGGCGGTTAAAATGGCGGTCCTCCCGAGGTTTCTTTTCGTGTTTCAGTGCCTCCCTATACTGATTACAAAGGCCTTTTTCAAGAAAGTGGACAGGAGTATTATGAGCTTTGTGTGGGCTGGAAAGACCCCAAGGGTAAAGAGGGGGTTCCTGCAGCGCAGTAGGGATAGAGGGGGACTGGCACTGCCGAGTCTGAGTGATTATTATTGGGCCGCCAACGTGTCTATGATATGTAAGTGGATGAGGGAAGAAGGAGCGGCGTGGAAAAGGCTGGAGATGGCGTCCTGTAGGGGAACTAGTTTAAAAGCACTGGCGACGGCGCCGTTACCGTTCTCCCTGAAAAAATACACAACAAACCCAGTGGTGGTGGCGACTTTGAAGATTTGGGGGCAGTGGAGACGACATAGGGGAGTGACGGGTGCCTCGGTGTGGTCCCCGATAAGGAACAATCACAGGTTCATCCCGGGAAGGATAGATGGGGGATTTCAATCTTGGCAGCGAGCAGGAATTGTGAAGCTGAAGGACTTGTTCTTGGACGGGACGTTCGCGAGTCTGGGAGCACTGGTAGAAAAATACGGGTTGCCACCTGGGAATGCATTCCGATATATGCAAGTGAGGGCATTTGTGAGGCAACAGGTGAGGGAATTTCCGCAGCTCCCGGCGCAAGGGATCCAGGACAGAGTGATTTCGGGGGCATGGGTTGGTGATGGTTAAGTGTCCGATATATACAGGGAAATGAGAGACGAGGGGGAGACGATGGTAGAGGAGCTGAAGGGTAAATGGGAGGAGGAGCTGGGGGAAGAGATTGAGGAGGGGCTGTGGGCAGATGCCCTAAGTAGGGTAAATTCCTCGTCCTCGTGTGCCAGGCTCAGCCTGATCCAATTCAAGGTTCTACACAGGGCGCATATGACGGGAGCAAGGCTGAGTAGATTTTTTGGAGTGGAGGATAGGTGCAGGAGGTGCGCGGGAAGCCTGGCGAACCACACCCACATGTTCTGGTCATGTCTGGTATTGCATGGGTTCTGGGTGGGTGTGGCAAGAGTGATTTCGAAGGTGGTGGGGGTCCGGGTCGAACCAAGCTGGGGGTTGGCTATATTTGGGGTTGCAGAAGAGCCGGGAGTGCAGGAGGCGAGAGAGGCCGATGTTTTGGCCTTTGCGTCCCTAGTAGCCCGGCGAAGGATTCTACTTATGTGGAAAGAAGCTAAACCCCCGGGCGTGGAGGCCTGGATAAACGACATGGCAGGGTTTATAAAATTAGAGCGAATAAAGTACGCACTAAGAGGTCCGGCTC
Organism: Scyliorhinus torazame; assembly: GCF_047496885.1. Lineage (NCBI taxonomy): Eukaryota > Metazoa > Chordata > Chondrichthyes > Carcharhiniformes > Scyliorhinidae > Scyliorhinus > Scyliorhinus torazame. The sequence goes on from NC_092707.1 coordinate 174,809,634, forward strand.
AGGGGTTCACCAGGCGGTGGCAATCGTTCCTCGACTATCTCGCAGAGCGATAAGGGAAAACAGGAAAGACAGCAGCAGCAACCCGGGGGGGGGGGGGGGGGGGGGGTGCATTCGGGTTTTGGGGGTTTTTTGTTTTGTTACATGCTAGTTGGTTATATTTATTTTTTCAGAGTTACTATTTTTTTTTCTTGTTTCTTTGTTTTCGACACTTGCTGTTAGTTACTATATTATTTAAATAACGGTCAATGTACATTTTGTTACAAAGTTGTAAAAATGGAAAATTCTTTTTGATCGAAAAACTTTAATAAAATATATATTTTTTAAAAAACATTGCCTGCTTGCTGACACAACTTTCATCCATAACTTCTCAGTACTAGGAAACCTAAAAATAAATCAAGGGGAGGAACTTAATTTCAATAAAATTATGATGACGATGGGGTGGCACGGTAGCACAGTGGTTAGCACTGTTGCTTCACATCTCCAGGGTCTCAGGTTCGATTCCCGGCTTGAGTCACTGTCTGCGGAGTTTGTCTGTTCCCCCCCGTGTCTGCGTGGCATTCCTCCGGGTGCTCCGGTTTCCACCCACAGTCCAAAAATGTGCAGGTTAGGTGGATTGGCCCTGCTAAATTGCCCTTAGTGTCCAAAAAGGTTAGGTGGGGTTACTGGGTTTAGGGGAAAGGGTGGAGGCGTGGGCTTAGGTAGGGTGCTCTTTCCAAGAGCCGGTGCAGACTCGATGGGCCGAATCCCCTCCTTCTGCACTGTAAATTCTATGATTCTATGAAATAAACAGGACTTAAGAGACAAATCTCCAAGACCTGATTATTTCCAATTTTCCAAAGCTTTCCATTTGGAATTGCACCTTCAGACTGGAAAATTGCAAATGCCATTTTATTATTTAACAAGAGTGAGTGAGAGAATCAAGGTAAGTACAGAATGTCGGTTTAACAACATTTGTGGGGAGGTTATTGAAATCTATCAGCAAATAAGTGAATGATTAAATTTCAGCAGATCAAAGAAAATCAGAAGAATTTGTCATGTGTGGGTAATTTCTGATCGAACTGGATTTTCTGAGCAGGTCACTAGGATTTGTAGAGATAATAATAATACAAGTAGGCTTCAATGAAGTTACTGTGAAAAGCCCCTAGTCGCCACATTCTGGTGCCTGTTCGGGGAGGCCGGTACGGGGAGTGTCTATGGATATCATCCATATGGGCTTCCAGAAGATATTTGACAAGGTTTCACGCAAGGCGTGAAATCAGGAATCTTTTTTTCATATGAAAGGTAGAACAAATCTGGAAATCTGCTCTCTCAAAAAGTGGTGGATGCTGGGCCAATCAAAATTTCCAAGATTCAGGTTAGTAAGATCCTGGCATGGATAGAGGATTGGCAGACTGGCAAAAAAGCAGAGAGTGGGGATAAAGGGGTCTTTTTCAGGATGACAGCCGGTGACTATTGGTGTGCCTCAAGGGTCTGTGCTGGGACCACAACTTTTCACAACATACATTAATGATCTGGAAGACGGAACTGAAGGCACTGTTGCTAAGTTTACAGATGATAAAAAGATCTGTAGAGGGACAGGTAGTATTGAGGAAGCAGGGGGGGCTGCAGAAGGACTTTGACAGTCTAGGAGAGTGGGCAAAGAAGTGGCAGATGGAATACAATGTGGAAAAGTGTGAGGTTATGCACTTTGGAAGGACAAATGGAGGCATAAGCACAGGGGACTTGGGAGTCCTTGTTAACGATTCTCTTAAGGTTAACGTGCAGGTTCAGTCGGAAGTTAGGAAGGCAAATGCAATGTTAGCGTTCATGTCGAGAGGGCTAGAATACAAGACCGGGGATGTACTTCTGAGGCTATACAAGGCTCTGGTCAGACCCCATTTGGAGTATTGTGAGCATATTTGGGCCCCGTATCTAAAGAAGGATGTGCTGGCCTTGGAAAGGGTCCAGAGGAGGTTCACAAAAATGATCCCTGGAATGAAGAGCTTGTCATATGAGGAACGGTTGAGGACTCTGGTCTGTACTCATTGCAGTTTCGAAGGATGAGGGGGGATCTTATTGAAACTTGCAGGATACCGCGAGGCTTGGATAGAGTGGACGTGGGGAGAATGTTTCCACTCGTAGGAAAAACTAGAACCAGAGGACACCATCTCAGATTAAAGGGACAATCCTTTAAAACAGAGATGAGGAGGAATTTCTTCAGCCAGAAGGTGGTGAATCTGTGGAACTCTTTGCCGCAGGAGGCTGTGGAGGCCAAATCACTGAGTGTCTTTAAAACCGAGTTAGATAGGTTCTTGATCAATATGGGGATCAGGGGTTATGGGGAGAAGGCAGGAGAATGGGGGTGAGAAAAATATCAGCCATGATTGAATGGCGGAGTAGACTTGATGGGCCAAGTGGCCTAAATCTGCTCCTATATCTTATGGTCTTATGGTCTTATTAAAGGCACTATATAAATGCAGGTTGTAGGTTCAGAATGTGTCAAAATAATGATGAGGCCAGTGAGATGCGCCATTATTTCTATGTAAATAATAGAGCCACCTCAAGCAAAGGGGCAGATATAGGGTATGTAGGGAATATGGGCGGCATGGTAGCGCAGTGGTTAGCACTGTTGCTTCACAGCGCCAGGGACCCGGGTTCGATTCCCTGCTTAGGTCACTGTCGGTGTGGAGCTGCATGTTCTCCCCGTGTCTGCATGGGTTTCCTCCGGGTTCTTCCCACAAATCCCAAAAGACGTGCTTGTTAGGTAATTTGGACATTCTGAATTCTCCCTCTGTGCACCCGAACAGGCGCCGGAGTGTGGTGACTGGGGGACTTTCACACTAATTTCATTGCAGTGTTAATGTAAGCCTACTTGTGACACTAATAAAGATCATGAAACTCAAAAATCCAAAAGGTGCCGTCTGAGTTGTGTCATCCTCCCATTCGTTTTACAAAAATCTCATCTCACTGTCCGCCTCACTATTAAAATGCATTGAAAGGCATGAAGTTGCCTTATTTTGAATGGTAGATCTGAACCAAACTCAGAATAATTCAAGTAATTTAGTTGCGACTGCCAGTTAAACTGACTAGCAATGAAAATTAACTATTACAAGGGAAAACACCCAGAGCTTCAGGTTTTAATGGTTGGGGGTATTTTCTACTCTCTCTATATTCTCTTCTTGTACCTGACATGGCAAGAAATTCACCCATTCTAATTTACACTTCCTTCTTTCTGCTCAGTTAATTTCACAATCCTTTAATCTAAATAGTTCAGGAAATGCCGTTGCTTTCTGTAATCGCTCAGGTACAGGTGTCCTTTTCTCCTCACTGAAAACCTATTAGCTCGCACTTTCATCAAGTTGTCATGCAAAAAAAGTTAGAAAATGAAACATAAGGGCAGCACGGTGGCGCAGTGCTTAGCACTGTTGCCTCACGGCGCCAAGGTCCCAGGTTCGATCCCAGCCCCGGGTCACTGTCCGTGTGGAGTTTGCACATTCTCCCCTCATCTCCGTGTGTCTCACCCCCGCAACCCAAAGATGTGCAGGATAGGTGGATTGGCCACTCTAAATTGCCTCTTAATTAGAAATGTTTTTTAAAAAGAAAATGAAACATACACGGACAAATTGAACTAATCTCAGATGCCATTAGATGGCCGACAACAGCAAATTATGGCTGATTGTTGTGATGTGCTTTTAACATTCTGCCCGGCATCATGTCATAAAGATGGAAAAGTGCCATAAATAAAAACTTTCTTTGGGATGAGACGTACTTTAGGACAACACTCCATGCTTTAGAATCTCAATATTTTCTGAAACTTTTAAGAAGAATATCGCAATACCTAAATTTATAAATCAGGCATTTTGCAGTGATTTATATGGCACTATAAATTCCCCAACATGTTCCCCCACAAAGAATTGCATCGAAAATACCGACCAGAAACAGGCCATTTGTCATCCTTCACAGTTAGGATGGTGTTAAAATTGTGCCTGGATTTTGTCTATTGTTGACAAAACCACAATCATTCAGCTCCCCCAACCTAAGTTAATTATCCTGCAACTCCTACAAAGGTTCTTCATTTGGTGATGAGCTGCATTCGGTACCGGAGCAAATGACAAATATAAATCTTATATTAATCCAATATTTCTAATCTGATTTTACACCTCAATTTTTAATATATCTGTAATCATTGGAAATAACCTATTGTTGGACCGAACTAACCATGTGATTCCCATATGATATAGTTATGTCACCTGGAAATGTATCCCATATGGAATGCCCGGGATCAAAACCGTGATAATAAACATTTTTTTTCAATCTAATAAAATTGGATTCACAATCTCTAATAAACCAATTTTTAAAGAATAAAGTAAAGACCAGCTGCCCAGTTACTGTTATTTGCAGTACTTAGAAAGGGACACATTGTGAAAAGGAAATTAACACAAGGCATGCAGGACCACTGTTGGCCTTTAATTTTAAAATATTTTATCATGCTCAAATCCATATATGAGAATTCACCACAGATCACCATTAAGTTGGCTGTTACATGTGGGCTTACAGAGGTCATTGTACTGTGGGAAGCATCACAAATACAGTGTCAGCTGTACTTTATTGTCTACCTAAACTAACAACTTTTTTTCAATGACTAAATTCAGCAAATCTTTGTCAGGACCATAAATCTGTGCCACATTTCATTCCTGTTAAGTCTGCAGTTATGCTGTAGCTGCTATGAAGCCAGAGTACTGTGAGATTACTTCAACCAGCTGTTCTCACACTGTTTGCTGAAATGTACAGCACCATTGACAAACTGACTTCATGCCCAGGTTATACTACAAGCTGCTCACCAATTAGTTACCAAACTCTGTAGTGCAACTGGCCTATAACAAGTGCTGGCAGAGGATCATGTCTGCACTCAATCCATTAAAATATGTAGACTGTAATGCACAAGATGTTTTCTGTTCAAACTTACCTACATTAACAAAGCTCATAATGGTGTCTGCTTGAGTTAGAAAAGTCTCTTCCAGGGGTCTTTGAGTGCTCTGGAACACATGAAAAGGCAGCGAAGCCCCAGGCCACCTGTCTGACTCTTCATTGGCCACAGTGCGATAAAGATCCATCATGAAGACTGGGGCAGATGATGAGCGTTTGAAAGACAACAAAGGCTTGGGACGCCGAGGTAAGCCCAGAATAGACAAGATCTCTTTCTGCATTTCTCGCCTCTCCCTGCTGTTCAGCCTCCGATGAATAAAGCTTGAATGAGGCCGTTGCTTCATCAGGCTCCCATTAACTAAATCCAGAAACAGTCCCAATAAGCAGATCAGAAGAAAAATGTTCTTGTCACACCGCCGCATTCCAGCCATAACCAATAATTTCTGTTCTTTCCAACGATTATATCGATATGGATAGAAAAATTCAACACTTAAAGCATCAAAAATTCCTCCAAAATTCTTTAGCATGCAACTAGATATTAAGGTTCTGAAGATTTTTAAAAATCTGTTGCAATTAAAATACAAATTTATTGAGGCTTTTAAAATGCTGCAAGTTCAGTGCAGTTTTTTGATAATCATGGTTACCAGTCACAGTTTAAATGATTCCATGAGTTTGAAATCCCTTCATAAAATATGACAGTTGAATTCAGTTGCAGACTTACACTTTCAGCCCCTGAGCCTCCAGAGTCTGTATTTATCGAGTCTCGAGCAGTTTAAATGACTCAGGCCAATTCCCTAGGGTTTGTTACTATCTGACTGGCTTGGCTGTTGTTGGATGATAGGTACAACCCCAGGCCATTCAAACACCACAGTATCCGCATACTCCAGACTTGAGCCATATCATCTATATATAGACTAATCACAGCATATTCACAGAATCCTGAGGTTATCCAGTGCCCAAATTCGTGCGCCCAATGCAGCCTGTCATTTAAAATAAGCTTAACCCTTTCATTTGTTTTATTTTGTTTGTGCTCGTGTTTCATTTTAAGGTCGTTAATTTCCAAGTGTTTTCAAACCGTGTTTCAATTTTTGGCTTGTTTGTAATTTGACAGTTTATTTTGTTTATGAGTTCTATAAAATTCAAACTAAACTTTATCTGTTTCACAGCAGCTCCAGCTCAGAGAACCTGCAGATGAAAACATTAATCAACTGTGCAAAATTACAAGGTACTGGGAGAACTGTAAACATCAGTTACTGCTGCTCCAGAAACAGCTTCTTTCGACCTAAATATCTATTTGTACCAGTAAATAGGTTGGGGCTTTTATACTCGTCTGCCTCTATCTTCTGGAATGGTTTTGCATATACGTGTGTCACTGTCCTTCTAGAGGACAAAAAGTTAACAGTGTCCAAGGGTTTGGGAAATGGAAAACATTACAAGAAGAGAAAGGTAACTCACTCATGGCACAGGTGGAAGACTAGGGCAGACCAGCACTTACGACACAGGTTGGAAATAATTGCCTGAATCGTTTCCATGCCGTGATTAACAACAGCAAAGAGAAAACCCTGCACGTCACTGACATCACAAACTCCCAGACACTGCAGAGATTGGAACTGAGATTGTTGATCAGACAGGATGGGTGAGGCAGGCATCAGAAATCCACTGGGAAGTCGTCCCCTGTCTCAGCTGCTTGCTCTGCTACAGATCTTCAATCATCCGTCTCATGCCAGCTCCATCCACTTCAGGATCAAAATAAGGAAAACAATAAAAGAACTTTGTGAAATAATGGGTTACAGTAGCTGCTCAGAAAAAGACAACATGCTAATAACTAATCCCTTAAGAGGAGGTAATCTGCAGAGCATACCATAAATAAACTCGCTGCACTGATTTTGCTGAACATTATTGCAAGGTTCATGACTCAATTTAATAATGGCACAGATTATTTTCACTAAGATCATGCTGTGCCCCTCTACCTCTCTTTTATCCTTTGAGAAGCTCTCCTCTTTGACCAAACTTTGCTCATCGTCATGTAGTTTGTGTCAAAACTTTCTTGTAAAGTAACTTGGGGCATATTACTGCATTAAAGGTGCTATTTAAATGCAAGTTGTTGTTGCGATATTGACCACCACAAGGTGAAGATTATTTTCAATGCCCTTTGTTGTTGAAATGGAGGTTGTGTGTTATACTCAGCTTCCCCATTCCCACTCCCGTGACCTCTTGCCACCCAATTTGCATCAAGGGCAGTGAATGCTACAGCTTAAATATCCACTTTAGTACCAGAACCAAGTCTACTTCGAGCTTCTCAAAAATGCCACTGGTAATAATAGAAAGAACAGTTGCTTTGAACGGAGGCTTCATTATTGAGACAAAGGCAAAACACTGCAGATGATGGAAATCTGATTAAAAACAGAAAGTGCTGTCGATGCTCATTAGGTCTGACGGCATCGGTTGAAAGAGAATTAAAGTTCTGTCTGTACGGTTACAACTTTGATGAAAGGTCATTGACCTGAAATGCTAACCCTTCATAAACGCAGCCAGTCCTACTGAATATTTCCAGCATTCTTTGTTTTTACTTCAATATTTAAATTTTAGTAGAGATAGTCTCAGAAACTGGAATCACTAAATATATTGCTGCAGACTCCAGAGTTTGCAGCCAAATTGACAGCTTGTTTACATCATGGATTTCTGTTGTTCGGTTTAATCTTTTCCCCGGTGTATTATATCCGTTTCAAAGCTCAGAATGGGAGGAAATGTTGACTTTGATGAAGCTGCCATAAATTGTATTTTTAAGATTCTCTAGGTTATACCAGTGCTTAAGTCACTTTCTTAAATGAGAGATGGTGGTGTAGTGGCAATGTATGCTTTGCGGACATGGAGTTAAGTCCAACCACTGCAGCTGGTGGAATTTAAATTAAATTAATTAAAAAATGAAATATAAAAAGCTAGGGTGACCATGAAACTATCAATGATAGTCATTAAAAGCCCATCTGGCTCATTATTTTTGTTTCAGGGAAGGAAATGTTTCATCCTTACGCAATCTGCCCTACATGTGACTCCAGATCCACAGCAATGTGGTTGACTCGTAACTGCCCTCTGAAATGGCTGAGCAATCCCCTCAGTTCTAGGGCAATTAGGAATGGCCAACAGATTCTGTCCTTGCCAGTGACACCCACATCCCATGAAAGAACAAAAACTAAGTGCACGTTGGCACATTGGTTGGCACTGCTGCCTCGCAGTGCCAGGGACCGAGGTTTAATTCTGGCCTTGGGTGACTGTGTGGAGTTTGCACGTTCTCCCCGTGTGTGCGTGGGTTTCCTCCGGGTGCTCCGGTTTCCCCCCACAGTCCAAAGATGTGCAGATTAGGGGGAATGGCCATGATAAATTGCCCCTTAGTGTCCAAAGGTTAGGTGATGTTACAGGGTTAAGAGGATTGGACGGGGGAGAAGGCCTAGATGGGGTGCTCTTTCGGAGGGTCGATGCAGATCTGATGGGCCAAATGGCCTCCTTCTGCACTGCAGGAATTCTATGATTCTATGAAGATACATAAAACTGCATTAAGGTGTTAATTACACATCATACTTCACACTACAATTAAAATTCACTTTTGTTCATTAACAACTGAATATTTCTTTGGCTCCTACTTTTGTAATGCTGCTTCCCAACTTTGTCCCATCCCATTTTAACTGTATACAGAGCAGTGAGAGGTTGACTTATACCGCACTACTTGAAGTACTTTTGTACAACAGTACTTAACTGGGTCCTCCAGTTTCCTCCCACAGTCCAAAGATGTGCAGGTTAGGTGGATTGGCCATGCTAAATTGCCCTTGGTGTCCAAAGAGGTTAAGGTGGGGTAACTGGGTTACGGGGATAGGGTGTAGGTGTGGGCTGAAGTGCTCTTTCCAAGGACCAGTGCAGACTCGATGGGCTGAATGGCCTCCTTCTGCACTGTAAATGCTAAAAAAAAAATGGGAATGGTTCGGGATATAGGAACTAATTTTATCAAGGTCAGTATTATTAAAGATTATGGCACTGTGTGCACCCATCGGTTTTCTTCTACTTCACCAGTCAAGACTTTGGAGGAAAAATTAGGTATGGACATAATGGGCCAACTTTCCAGAACTTTGAGCATCTGAAATACACCAAACGCCTCATTGGTCTTGGAAGATATCTCAGGCTATCAACATTCATAAGTTAATAAGGTTCTAATGCTTAATTTAAAGATCATTTCTTAAAATTGGTCAACAGAGTTCCACAGACTTCGTTTTCTGGTTCCTAATATAACCTGAAGGTAATTACACTTTTTAAACTTACTGTTATGTGAACCTGGGGAGCAACAGTGCACCTCCTGGCTCCACATCACTTCTGAAGGCCACTAGCGGTCAGCGAATGATCACCCTCCCCATGCTTGAACCCCATGACTCCATGACCCAACAATTGCTGCTGACATTATAGTCAGCCAACTTCATCCTCAACAAACCAGTGACCTGCCTCCTGATGCTGGATTGGTTTCTACAACTTGCTGGTAATATTTTGATGAGGCCCAAGGCCTTTCCTGGTGAGCCTCAGGCCTCCACCTCGGGTGCGCAATCCGATAGTGTACTGCCTTTTTCAGTCCTGAAAACAGGCTTAGACAAATTTCTTTCTCTTAGTGTTTTCCAATGATCTATTTTATACTTTTGTTACTTCCTGTACTTCAAGGAAATTCGGTGGCCGGGATTCTCCGAGCCCACGGCGGGTCGGAGCATCGCCTGTGACATGGGAAATTCCCGCCACGCTGCTCCGACGCCAGGACGCAATTGTCCGGCACCGGAGAATTGGCGGCAATCGCGCCCGCGCAGTCGACACAGTACTGGTCAGGGGCCGCTGAAAGAGGCCCCCGCGGCGATTCTCTGTGGTCGACAGGCGGGAGCTCGGACCCGTGGTGACCGTCCTAGTTGGGGGACGGGGGGATCTGACTCCGGGGGGGTCCTCCATGCCCGCGGTCAGGGGCAACCGATCGGCGGGCGCCCGTGATCTGGAGGGGGCCTACCTCCTTCCGCGCCGGCCCGCTGTAGGTCTCCGCCATGTTGCGTGCCGCTGGTGCAGAGATGGACACCACCCGCATGCGCCGGCGCAGAGACGGCTGCCGCGCACATGCGCGGACCCATGCCGGGAATGCAGGGCCGCCTTAAGGCGCCGGAGCAGCGCACAGCTCTCCAGCGCCGTGCTGGCTCCCTGAAGACCGCTGAATCACTGGGCCAGGAGGCCCGTTGACGCCGGTGTACACCACTCTGGTGTTTACGCTGGCATCAACACTTGGCTGGGATTTCGGAGAATCCCGGCCATTATGTTTGTGAACTTCATTAAGATGTTGCTGAGAGTCATACTGGTACTAAATACACAAGTGTCCCTGTTTCTTTTTGATTCTGTAACCCTTTTTGTTACAGAACAAAAGGGTTGTAACCAGAACAGAAGGGTTGATTCTGTAACCCTTTTTGCACAACTAGATTGTGCCAAACAATTCTAATAAATCAATCAATCAATCAATCATATTGGAGTGAAATAATATCTGCAGTTCTGGTTCCTATGCTTCTATTCTCAAGACTGGAACCTATCTTAGATAATCTTGGGGGAGAAAGAAGGGAAATGAGACACAGAGAGAGAATAAAAAAGAGTGGCAAAGCAATGCTAGGATGGTCAAAATAGCAGTGAAATTTGATCCACAGGGAATCAATACAGGTGATAAGCAAACCTCTTCAGAAAATAATCCAGATGGAAATAGATGGTAATGTACAAAATAGAGGGCAAAAGAATGAAGCAGGAGTGAGAAGAGTTTTACTCTCACTTTTGACAGCCTTTCAGTATCAGAACTTAGCTTTTCTCCTTTCTTATTGCAATTATTTAATTATCTGGCATTGTGGGACTGAACGTAATGGACTGAGATGGTGGACTATAGTTCGGAAAGTTAGAATGAAGTGACTACAGAAATCCATGAACAAATACGATTTGAAGTTCAATGCATTGGGAGCCAAGTGGCTGGTGACAAGCAAGATTTAGCGAGGGTGTGAACTAGCAGAATTTTAGATGAGTTGAATATAAATCTTGGGCTTCTTCAAAAAAGAATGTTACTGAAGCTGACCCTCACAGTAACAAAGTAAGGGTTTCAATGGTGGTTGGGGTGAGGTAAAGATTTAGACAATGTTGCAAAAACAGAAATAAAGCAGAGTCAATAACAGGGTTGGTCCATGAAAAACGTGGTTTAGGCCTAATAACCTAAATAATTCTGTTCCTAAAGATGCCTTATTCCTTCTTATAATTTATAATATGTAATTATATATATTTACAATTATATATAATAGGATATTAAAAACTCAACTTTGTTCTGTTTTTGGATACAAAAGTTTGCAAAGTTTCTTGTTTTTTGATGGTGACCATTTTAAAATGATTTCCCATCTGTGTATATGTGTGGGGAGTGGTATATGCTTCCCCATTAGCTGAAGTGCTTTTAGATATCAAATTCATAAAAAATGGTATCTAATCTGCTGATTATAGGATACCATATGACCACTAAAAGAAGCCATGATCTTGACTCCTGATGACATCAAGGTTACTGAACAGATTTAATTCAACTACATTAGTTCCATGTGGTCTTCATTCAAATATCCCAACATATGTTTTTGAAAATTGTTGACTGAACATTGAAGATAATTACAGATTCACAATGTCTGAGACTTTGAGTTTAAACTCTCTCTGAAGGTTTGCATCACTTAAAGGGTCGATTGCTTGAAATTCTGGAACGCTTCTTTCTTACATCATTTCCAGATTACTAACAAATAAACCACAGATACATTTATGAAATTCAACAAGCAATCAGCCTTCTCATTCAGGGCACCAAATGCAAACTGATATGGGGGGTTTCCCCTTACAACATGTTATTGGAATTCCAAGAGGAAATAACAGCATTAGTGGATGAGTTGTTGATTTGATACGGTCTCTCTCACGGCTAGAACGGAAGCCAAAAGTATTGGTCAAGTTGAATTTGAAAATGAGGTTATTAATTATTCAGCTAACTGGGTATGGAAGGAGATTATCACAACAAGGATTTGAATTTACATAGTGCTTTTAATTCATGAATATGTCCAAAGGGGCTGGTTTAGCACAGTGGGCTAAATAGCTGGCTTGTAAAGCAGACCAAGGCAGGCCAGCAGCACGGGTTCAATTCCCGTACCAGCCTCCCGAACAAGCGCTGGAATGTGGCGACTAGGGGCTTTTCACAGTAACTTCATTTGAAGCCTACTTGTGACAATAAGCGATTTTAATTTCATTCATTTTCAAAGGAATGTAATCAGCTAAAGGAGGGGGTACTGGGCTTGGAGTGATGAAAAGTGTGATTTTAAGGAGGGTCATAAAGAAGAGAGGGATGGAGAGGCATCCTCATGGGTAGTTGAAAGTCATTTGGTGTCGACCAAACAATCAGGCCTCGCCTGGGTGGTAATTCTGATTGGCAAAGTAAAATTTAATGCTTTCAGTGCAGTCGAGGTGTATCCATGTTTCATAGCAATAACACATTTCATTTTTCAAGCGTTCTGCAGGACGTTTGCAGGATAAGTTTTGTGGCACTTTTACTACAGTTTGTTTACTGCTCCTCTCCGGAAGGTCAAGAAATTTAACCTTTCTGCTTCCTAATTTTCCGGTTACTTTCGTCAAAGTTTATGGCACAAGAAACAGGACCAGAAGGCACTACATCAACTCCACTTTCCGATCTATTCCCAGATTCCTTGATTCTCTCAGCATCCAAAAACCTATCAGTCTCTCTGAGCCTCCACAACACTCTGGGGTATAGAATTTCAAAGGCTCACAACACTCTTGAGTGAAGACATTTCTCCTCACCGCCATCCTAAATGGCCAATCTCATGATCCCTCATGAACTATGATCCCGAGTTCTAGCCTCTCCAGCAAGGGAAACAGCCATCAGCAGGTACTCTGTTAAGCCTCTAAGAGTTTTCATGTTTCAAAATGAGAGAATGTGTGCTCATTCTGCTCAATTTCTCCTCAAAGGACATCCCTCCCATCCCAGGAAACAATCTTGTGAACTTTTATTGCACCCTTCTAAGACAAGTTTATCTTTCCTTCGGTAAGGAGATCAAAACTATACACAGTATGGCAGGTGTAAGGTCTACTAATTAGACAGAAAAAGTATAACAGTTGACATGGCGCGTTGATCTCAGTCGAAGTATGAGGAAAATCTTCTTTTGACCATCCTCCTCCTCCTCTGATCCATTTTCCCTCTGAGGAAGGCAGCTGCCCAATGAGCACAGTCATCTCGCCAGTAACATCCCATCCCTCACAAGATATCCCCATATTTGCCCTTTATGAGGGGCTTGTAGATTACCTATTGACAAGTACCTATTGAAACTATTCTGACCAATAGACACCAGACAGGTACTCATCACGTAAGGATGTTCATCACCATGTTCAAGTTCAGATTTTTAGTTTACATCTCGCTAAGAGTCATACTTTAGTCTTTTCTAAACACTCGGATAGATAAGAGGCTCACAAGACACCATCCTTACACCTTAAGAATGCCAACACGTCAGCCTGAACGAAGCTGGTTTAGAAAATCCTATAAAGGTTTTATTTTGTACAAAAAATACCCGTCTAGCCAAGAACCCAATTGCTTACATTTTCATCTAATTTTTAAAAATATTTTTTTCCAACTAAGGAGACTTTATAGCACGGCCAATCCATCTACCCTGTACATCTTTGGTTTGTTGGGGTGAGAAAATAAACACAGGGAAAATGTGCACAGGTCGAGATCAGCACAGGGGGCAGCACGGTAGCCTTGTGGATAGCACAATTGCTTCACAGCTCCAGGGTCCCAGGTTCGATTCCGGCTTGGATCACTGTCTGTGCGGAGTCTGCACATCTTCCCCGTGTGTGCATGGGTTTCCTCCGGGTGCTCCGGTTTCCTCCCACAGTCCAAAGATGTGCAGGTTAGGTGGATTGGCCATGATAAATTGCCCTTAGTGTCCAAAATTGCCCTTAGTATTGGGTGGGGTTACTGGGTTATGGGGATAGGGTGCCGGTGTTGACCTTGGGTAGGGTGCTCTTTCCAAGAGCCGGTGCAGACTCGATGGGCCGAATGGCCTCCTTCTGCACTGTAAATTCTATGAAAATCAAACCCGGGTCCTCGGCGGCGTGAGGCAGCAGTGCTAACCACTGCAACACTGCCCCCCCCACCCCAATTGCTTACGTAAAGCCCGATACAATTTCAATTAACCTTGCTTACTCTTATACTCCTACCCTCTTGAAAAAAAGATGACACCATGGGCGGGATTTTCCCATCCCGCGGCAGAGTGTCCACGCCGTCGTAAACGCCATCGCGTTTCACGATGGCATGAATGGGCCACTGCCAGGAGTAATTCTGGTCCCTCCAGGGGCCAAGCACGGCACTGGAGCAGTTTGTGCCACTCCAGCTGCCGATCCTGGCGCAAACTGTGCGCTGCGTGGCCCGCGCATGCACAGTGGCGCCGGCACCAATGCGGACATGTGCAGTGGCGCCGGCGCTAACGCGGATATGTGCAGTGGTGCTAGCGCCAACACGGACATGCACAGTGGCGCCGGCACCAATGCGGAAATGTGCAGTGGTGCCGGCACCAACGCGGATATGTGCAGTGGTGCCGGCACCAACGCGGATATGTGCAGTGGTGCCGGCACCAACGCGGATATGTGCAGTGGTGCCGGCACCAACGCGGACATGTGCAGTGGCGCCGGCGCTAACGCGGATATGTGCAGTGGTGCCGGCGCTAACGCGGATATGTGCAGTGGTGCCGGCGCCAACGCGGATATGTGCAGTGGTGCCGGCACCAACGCGGACATGTGCAGTGGCGCCGGCGCTAACGCGGATATGTGCAGTGGTGCCGGCGCTAACGCGGATATGTGCAGTGGTGCCGGCGCCAACGCGGATATGTGCAGTGGCGCCGGCGCCAACGCGGATATGTGCAGTGGCGCCGGCGCTAACGCGGACATGTGCAGTGGCGCCGGCGCTAACGCGGATATGTGCAGTGGTGCCGGCGCCAACGCGGATATGTGCAGTGGTGCCGGTGTCAACGCGGACATGCACAGTGGTGCCACCGCCAACGCGGATATGCGCAGTGGTGCCACCGCCAACGCGGACATGCACAGTGGTGCCGCCGCCAACGCGGACGTGCACAGTGGTGCCGCCGCCAACGCGGACGTGCACAGTGGTGCCGCCGCCAACGCGGACATGCACAGTGGCCTCCTATGAAAGTGGATAATTTCACATTTCTGCACTTTATATTCTATCTACAAACATCCCATTCATTTTAGCTGTCTGCACCCCTTTGTAACCTTTTTCTGTCCTCACAGCTTACCTTCCCTCTTAGCTTTGTAGCGTCAAAAACTTAGATACAAGTATATTACACTCACTGCCTTCATCCAAGTCATTGGTATAGATTACAAATAGCTAAGGTCCAAGCACTGATCCGTTTGGTACCTCCTGCCATCCTGAAAATGATTAATTTATTCCTACTCGCTATCTTATATCTATCAACCAGTCATCAATCCATACTGATAGCCCAAACCAAAGAGCCCAAATCTTAAATAACAACCTCTTTTATGGCATTTTATAAAATGCCTTCTGAAGATACAGCTATTTTACACCGATTCTGCTAGTCACTCGCTCAAATAATTTCGGCAGATTTGTCAAGCATGATTTTGCTTTCGTAAAACTAAGCTGACTCTGTCGAATCAAGTGCTCCCTTTATCACATCCTCATTAATAGATCCTAGCATTTTCTCTCCTATTAATGTCAGTCTAACCGTTCAATGTTTTCTCTTTCCTTTCTTGAACAGCAGGGTAACATTTCTACTTTTCAAAGCACGAGAACCATGCATCGAATTCTAATTGAATCCAAGTTGACCCTAAAATTCAAGGGAGTTTCCAAAGCCACCACTTTCAAACCCCTTTGGGTGTAGACCACAAGGCACAGGGGATCTGTTGCTTTTAGTCTCATTAAGTTCTCCAGCCCTAGGATTTCTTCGAGAGGGGGTGTGGGGAGGATTCTGGGAGGAGGGGAATGGGGTTCGATGTTAACAATGGATAGGGACGGGTCAGGCTCAGTGGGTAGGGCCCGAAATTATGATGATGGTGGATAAGCAGGGGGGGGGGGGGGGGGGGGGAAGAGAAAGAAACCCCCTGTTAGGATATTACGTGGAATGTGAGGGGGTTGGAAGGCCCAGTGAAGAGGTTGAGGGTGCTTGCACATTTGAAAAGTTGGAAAACAGATGTGGCGATGCTGCAGGAGACTCACTTGAGGGTGAAGGATCAGGGGAGGCTGAGAAAGGGCTGTGTTAGCCAGGTATTTCACTCGAGTTTTGATAGGGGGACGCGAGGGGGTGGGGTTGGGGTTCTGGTGAATAAAAGAGTGAGGTTCCAAATGGACAAAGTTGTGGCAGATCAGGGAGATAGATACGTAATAGTGACAGGGGCATTGGAAGGGAGGTTGGTGGTGTTGGTAAGCGTGTATAGTCCCAACTGGGATGATGCAGGGTCTGTTAAGAAGGTGTGTGGGGCCATCCCCAACTTTGATTCACATGAATTGATAGTGGGTGGAGACTGGAATATGGTGCAGCAGCCAAATTTGGACAGGTCACGACCGCGATCGCTTATCCAGTCAAGGGGAGCGAAGGCACTGGCTGGGCTAATGGTGAAAATGGGAGGATTGGACCCTTGGAGGTTCTTGCACCCGGGGGAGCGGGACTATTCCTCCTTCTCTTCAGTTCATAAGGCCTATTTGCAGATAGATTTTTTTGCGATGGGGAAGTCTCTGTTGGCCGGGATCAAGGGGTCGGAATATTCGGCAATTGCGATATCGGACCATGCGCCACACTGGGTTGATATGGTGTTGGAGAAGGGAATAGTGCAGAGGCGGGGGTGGAGATTGGATGTGGGGCTGTTGGGGGCCGAGTGTTTTATGCTAAGATTGGAAAAGTGATTGAGGAATAGGTACGGTTTAATGTACGGGTGAAGTCCGCAGGCGGTGGTATGGGAAGCTTTGAAGGCAGTGGTGAGGGGAAGGTGATATCGTTTAAGGCAAAGGTGGATAAGGAGGAGAGGGTGGAACAGCAAAAGTTAATAGAGGAGATATTGGAAGTGGATAGGAGGAATGCAGAGGATGTGGGCCCAACACTGTTGGAAAAGAGGAAGGAGTTGCAGGCGAGTTTTGACCGGCTGCCCACAAGGAAGGCGGTGCGCCAATTGAGGCGGACGAGGGGAGCGATCTCCGAGTATGGAGAGAAGAAGGGACGCATGCTGGCAGGTCAACTTCAGAGGGAGCAGGGGCGCGGGAAATTGTTCAGGTGCGGGATAGGGCAGGGAGGTTGGTGGTGGCCCCAGATCAGATTAATAGGGTGTTTGAGGAGTTTTACGAGAGATTGTATAGATCGGAGCCCCCTGGGAAGGATCGGGAGATGCAGTAATTCCTGGATGGATGGTTTGGAATACCCGAGGTTGGGGGAGGGGGACAGGGCCAAATCGGAGGGGGCAATAGCGGAGCAGGAAATAAAAGATTGGGATGAGGCAGTCGGGGAAGGTAGCAGGGCCAGA
Source organism: Scyliorhinus torazame (assembly GCF_047496885.1). NCBI lineage: Eukaryota > Metazoa > Chordata > Chondrichthyes > Carcharhiniformes > Scyliorhinidae > Scyliorhinus > Scyliorhinus torazame. The sequence goes on from NC_092707.1 coordinate 174,827,142, forward strand.
TGGGTTTCCGGTGGAATATTACAAGAAATTTAAATATAAGTTGCCGCCGCTGATGGTGGGGATGTTTGAGGAGGCGATAGGGAATGGGGTGTTGCCACAGACATTGGGGCAGGCATCATTCTCCTTGTTGCTCAAAAAGGGTAAGAATCCGACAGAATGTGGGTTGACTAGGTTGGGATTGTTCTCGCTGGAGTTCAGAAGAATGAGGGGGTTTCTCATAGAAAATTATAAAATTCTAACAGGACTAGACAGGGTAGATGCAGGGAAGGTGTTACCAATGATGGGTGTGTCCAGAACCAGGGGTCACAGTCTGAGGATTCAGAGTGAACCATTTCGGACAGAGATCAGGAGACATTTCTTCACCCAATGAATGGTGAGCCTGTGGAATCCATTACCACAGGAAGTAATTGATGCTAAAACATTGAATATATTCAAGAGGCGGCTGACTATAGCACTTGGGGAGAATGGGATCAAAGGCTATAGGGAGAAAGCAGGATTAGGCTATTGAGTTGGATGATCAGCCATGATCGTTATGAATGGCAGAGCAGGCTCGAAGGGCCAAAAGGCCTCCTCCTGCTCCTATCTTCTATGTATCTATGTATCTATGTATATCACTATTGAATGTGGACACAAAGGTATTGGCGAAGGTATTGGCGGGTAGGTTGGTGGAGTGCTTCCCGAAGGTGATAGGGGAAGATCAGACAGGGTTTGAGAAGGGGAGGCAGCTCATTTCGAACATTAGGAGGATATTGAATGTGGTTATTGCGCCGGCGGAGGGGAGTGAGACAGAAGTGGTTGTGGCAATGGACGCCAAGACGACTTTTGACCGAGTAGAGTGGGGTATTTCAAAGCATCATAGAATTTACAGTGCAGAAGGAGGCCATTCGGCCCATCGAGTCTGCACCGGCCATTGGAAAGAGCATCCTACCCAATCCCACACTATCCCCATAACCCAGTATCCCCACCTAAACGTTTTTGGCACTAAGGGCAATTTAGGCAATTTATCATGGCCAATCCACTTAACCTGCACCTCTTTGGACTGTGGGAGGAAACCGGGGCACCCGGAGAAAACCCCCGCAGACACGGGGAGAACGTGCAGATTCCGCACAGACAGTGACCCAAGCCGGGAATCGAACCTGGGACCCTGGAGCTGTAAAGCATTTGTGTTAACCACTGTGCTGCCGTGCTGCCATTTGATGGCGGTTATGGAGTGGTTTGGGATTGGACCACGATTTGTAGATAGGATAAGGCTGCTGTACAGGGAGCCGAGGGCGGGTATCCGCACGAATAACATGAATTTGGGATATTTTGCTCTGCACCGTGGGACCTGGCAGGGATGTCCTATGTCCCCCCCTGTTGTTCGTGCTTGCGATTGAGCTGTTGGCCATTGCGATGAGGAGCTCGGAAGTGTGGAAAGGGATAGTGCGGGGTGGAGGGGGGGGGGGGGGGGTGTTGGTAGAGCACAGGGTATCTTTGGTTGCGGACCATTTGCTGTTGTATGTATCGGAACCGAGTGTGTCGATGGGGCCATAGGGAGTGACGCTGTTGCCAACACAATCAGCTCCGACCCCCTACACAGGCCCATTGGAGCTGCTTCGGGTGTTTGGGTCTTTTTCGGGATATAAACTAAATTTAGACAAATTGAATATTTTGTGGTGTCTTGGCCAGGGGTGGGGGGCAGGGGTGAGGGGGCTACCATTCCGTAGGGCAGAGACTCATTTTCGATATCTGGGGGTTGAGGCACGATCAATTTGACTGGAGACGAAGTTGAATCCAAACTGAGGCTTTATTAGTATCAGATGTGTGACCTCCCACAGCAGCTGATGAAATGGCTGCGAGCTGGAGGCCACACATATTTATAACCCGGCTCCTGGGCGGAGCTAGCATGCAGGGGCCCAGGTGAACCTAGAGTGCAGGTTCTACCGTACAACCCTTAATATAAAAACACAGTGGTTTACCACATTCACCCCCTGTTAAAATTGAGTCCGGCGGGGGTGGTGGGTAACTATATACAATTAGCAATCTTTAATATTTACAGAGCAGCAAAAAAAATGTCTCTGCTCATCCGGTGGGCTGGTCAGAGGCTCAGCCAGTCCGGCGCCTTGATAGTCCTTTGAGATCGACGAATTGGAGCCGGCGATGTTGGTGCTGACCTGGTCGAAGTTGACTCCGGGAGCGTGCCAAAATCATCTTCATCAACGGGGGTGGGCAGGGGGAGGACGGACGGTCCTAGGGGGGGGGGGGGGGGGGGGGGGCGGCGGGGGAGGGAAGGGTGGCACCGGGGGCGGTGTGGGGATGGAACCTGCTCGTGCCAGGCCCTGAGGGAGACGGTATCCTGGCTGCCGTCGGGGAACGCCACGTAGGCGTACTGTGGATTTGCGTGGAGCAGGTGCACCCTTTCCACCAACGGATCCGCCTTGTGGAGCCGCACATGTTTACGGAGAAGCACGGTTCCCGGAGCTGTGAGCCAGGTTGGGAGCGATATCCCGGATGTGGACTTCCTGGGGAAGGCAAAAAGACTTTCATGCGGTGTACTGTTAGTAGCAGTGCAGAGTAATGAGCAAATGGAATGTAGTGCATCAGGGAGGACGTCTTGCCAGCGGGAGGCCGGGAGATTTCTGGACCATAGGGCCAGCTGGACGGCCCTCCATAACGTACCATTCTCCCTTTCTACCTGTCCGTTTCCCGGGGGCTGTAGCTCGTCGTTCTGCTGGAGGCAATACCCCTGCTGAGCAGGAACTGGCATAGCTCATCACTCATGAATGAGGATCCCCTGTCTCTGTGGATGTAGGCGGGGAAACCGAACAGCATGAAGATCGAATTGAGGGCTTTAATGACGGTGGCAGACGTCATGTCGGGGCAAGGGATGGCGAAGGGAAAACGAGAGTATTCATCGGTCACACTGAGGAAATATGTGTGTCGATCGGAGGAAGGGAGAGGGCCTTAGAAATCCACGCTGAGGCATTCAAAGGGGGGAAGGCGTTCACCAGGTGCGCGCGGTCTGGCCGGTAGAAGTGCGGCGTGCACTCTGCACAGACCTGGCAGTCCTTGGTGATCATTCTCCTTACTTCCTCGACGGAGTAGGGCAAATTTCATGCCTTAATGAAGTGGTACAACCGAGTAACCCCTGGGTGACAAAGGCTGTCGTGCAGGGCCTGGAGTCGGTCTACCTGTGCGCTGGCACATGTACCTCAGGATAGGGCGTCTGGGGGCTCGTTGAGTTTGCCAGGGCGATACTTAATTTCGTAATTATAGGTGGAGAGCTCGATTCTCCACCACAAGATTTTATCATTTTTGATCTTGCCCCGCTGTGTGTTGTTGAACATGAAGGCTACCGACCATTGGTCAGTGAAGAGAGTGAATCTCCTGCCGGCCAGATAATGCCTCCAATGTCGCACAGCCTCAATGATAGCCTGGGCCTCCTTTTCGACGGATGAGTGACGAATTTCAGAGGCATGGAGGGTGCGGGAAAAGAATGCCACGGGCCTGCCTGCCTGGTTGAAGATGGCGGCAAGGGCGACGTCCGATGCGTCGCTTTCTACTTGGAAAGGAGTGTTTCGTCTACAGCGTGCATTCCAGCTTTGGCAATATCAGCTCTGATCCGGGCGAAAGCCTGTTGGGCCTCGGCCGTCAGAGGGAAATGAGTGGACTGAATGAGTGGACGGGCCTTGTCTGCATAGTTTGGGACCCACTGTGCGTAATACGAGAAGAACCTCAGGCAGCGTTTGAGGGCCTTGGGGCAGTGGGGGAGGGGAAGCTCCATGAGGGGGCGCATGCGGTCGGGATCGGGCCTCAGAACTCCATTCTGGACCACGTAGCCGAGGATGGCTAAGTGGTTTGTACGGAACACACACTTCTCCTTGTTATACGTGAGGTTGAGGAGAGTGGCGGTGCGGAGAAATTTAGCGAGGTTGACGTCGTGGTCCTGCTGATCATGGCCGCAGATGGTCACATTGTCTCGATATGGAAACGTGGCCCGCAAGCCGTACCGATCGACCATTCGGTCCATCTCCCTTTGGAAGACCGAAACCCCATTGGTGACGCCGAAGGGGACCCTAAGGAAGTGATTTAGCCAGCCGTCTGCCTTGAAGGCGGTGTATGGCCGGTCCAATTTACGGACGGGGAGCTGGTGGTAAGCGGAATTCAGGTCCACCGTTGAGAAGACCTGGTACTATGCAATCTGGTTAACCATGTCAGATATGCCTGGGAGGGGGTACGCGTCGAGCTGGGGGTACGCGTCGAGCTGGGGGTACGCGTCGAGCTGTGTGTACCTGTTGATGGTCTGGCTGTAGTCCACGACCATTCGGTTTTTCTCCCCAGACTTAACCACTACCACTTGAGCTCTCCAGGGGCTGTTGCGGGCCTCGATGACTCCCTCCCGAAGCAACCGCTGGACCTCGGACCTGATGAAGGCCTTATCCTGGGTGCTGTACTGTCTGCTCCTGGTGGCGACGGGTTTGCAATCTGGAGTTAGATTGGCAAAGAGGGAAAGAGGATCGACCTTTAGGGTCGCGAGGCCGCACACAATGAGGGGTGGTAAGGTTCCGCCGAATTTAAGGGTCAGGCTCTGGAGGTTGCACTGGAAGTCCAGGCCGAGGATAAGTGCAGTGCAGAGGTTAGGGAGGACATGGAGGCGAAAACCGTGGAACTCTACGCCTTGGACTGTGAGCGTGACCGTGCAGTACCCCCGGATCGCTACGCGATGGGATCTGGAAGCCAGGGAGATACTTTGATTGGTAGGGTGTACCTTAAGGGAGCAGCGCCTTACCGTATTCGGGTGTACAAAGCTCTCGGTGCTCCTGGAGTCCAGAAGGCAGGAGGTCACATGGCCGTTGACTTGCACGCTGGTGGATGCGTTGGTCAGAGTATGTGGTTGGGACGGGTCGATTGCCATGAATGCAAGCCGTGGTTGATCGTTGGGTTGTGAGACGGCCGTTGAGTTGGGGTCCTGAAATGCCGTTGGTATCCATGTGCTGCAGGGTGGACAGGATGGCGGCGCCCGGAGGTCCTGGGGATCACAAAATGGCAGCGCCCATGGAATGCACGTTGCGGGGGTGGAACAAAATGGCGGCGCACATGAAACGCACGTGTTGTGTGGGGGAGAAGATGGCGGCGCCCATTGCTCGCACAAGGCCTGGGGAGGAGAGGAGGATGGCGCGCCCATTGTCCGTGACCGGGGGGGGGGGGGGTGGGGGCGCCCGCTTCCGCTGTGGGGGCCTGGCACACCGCTGCGTAGTGGCCCTTCTTCCCGCAGGCCTTACAAAGGGCAGCGCGGGACGGGCAGCATTGGTGGGGGTGTCTTTGCTGGCCGCAAAAATAGCATCGGGGCCCCCCGGAGATCACTGGCTGGCGCGTAGCGCAGGCGTATTGGGTAGGTAGCGCCCCTGCTGGGGCCTGTGGGGCCCATGAAGCGTACGAGGAGTGGGCCGCGCGGTTGGGGGCGTAGGACTGGACACTGCGCAGGGCGACCGTCATGGAAAGCGCTAGTGTTTTAGTCTCTGCAAGGTCGCGCGTGGCCCCTTCTAGGAGCTGATGCCTGATAACATCAGACCCAATCCCAGTTACAAAAGCATCCCGCATAAGGAGATCTGAGTGCTCCTTAGCTGGAACGTCCTGGCAGTCACAGTCCCGCACTAGTGGGATCAGGGCCCTCCAGAAGTCCTCGATTGACTCACCAGGTAGTTGAGTACGCGTTGTGAGCGCGTGTCTGGCAAAGAGCGTGTTCGTCTTCTGCTCATAACTCTCTTTGAGTCGAGTCATAGCGTCAGCGTAATTGGGCGCATCCTGGATCAGCGGTAAGAATTTGGAGCTGAGTCTGGAGTACAAGATTTGAATCTTCTGAGCCTCTGGAACAGGGGTCGGCGCCGCGTTGATATAAGCTTCAAAACAAGCTAGCCAGTGCTGGAAGTCCTTTCTGGCGTCGCTTGAGTGCGGATCCAGCTGCAGGCGATCTGGTTTAATCCGGAGGTCCATCTTCTGAATCTGATACTAATAAATTGAGGCATGATCAATTTGACTGGAGACGAAGTTGAATCCAATCTGAGGCTTTATTAGTATCAGATGTGTGGCCTCCCACAGCAGCTGGCGAAATGGCTGAGAGCTGGAGGCCACGCATATTTATACCCCGGCTCCTGGGTGGAGCTAGCATGCAGGGGCCCAGGTGAGCCTGTAGTGCAGTTTATACCGTACAACCCTTAATATAAGAACACAGTGGTTTACCACAGGGGTGCAGGTAGCACGGGATTGGAGGAGCTCCACAGGTATAATATTACTAGTCTGGTGAGGAGCGTGAAAGCGGATCTGACAAGGTGGGATTGTCTCTCCCTGTCCCTGGCAGGTCGGGTACAGGCAATAAAAATCAATGTGCTGTCGTGATTCTTGTTTATTTTTCAGTGCCTGCTGATCTTTCTGCCAGAGGCATTTTTCAAGGAGGTTGAAAAGATGATCAGTTCGTTTATTTGGGGAGCGAAGGTGGCTAGGATTAGGAAGGTGTTGTTGCAGAGAGGACGGCAGTCAGGGGGTTGGGTCTTCCGAATTTACTATATTATTACTGGGCGGCGAATGCGGAGAAGGTGAGGAGCTGGGTTAGAGTGGGGGACTCCCAGTGTGTGAGAATGGAGGAGAGTTTGTGTAGGGGGTCAGGGCTGAGGGCGTTGGCAACATTGTCACTCCCTATGGCTCCAGGGAAATACTCAGGGAGTCCGGTAGTAGTAGCGACGTTGAAAATCTGGAGGCAGTTGCGCCAGCACTTTAGGTTGGGGGCGGAGTCAAGGGGAATGCCAATTCGGGAGAATGACAGATTTGAACCAGGGAAATAGGTTGGGAGTTTTCGGTGATGGGAGGAGAAGGGAGTCAGGGCATTAAAGGATTTATTTCTAGGGGGCCGGTTTGCGGGATTGAAGGAGGTGGGAACGAAATCAGGGTTTGGGGCAGGAGGAAATGTTAGGTATATGCAGGTCCGAGATTTCGCTAAGATGGAGATACAGAGCTTCCCGGTGGCGCCAGCCTCCACACTGTTGGAGGAGGTGCTGACGACAGGGGGACTGGAGAAGGGGATGGTGTCGGTGATTTATGGGGCGTTTCCGGGAGAAGAGAAGACACCGCTGGAGGGGATTACAGCAAAGTGGGAGGAAGAGGTGGGAGAGGGCATGGAGGAGGGCTTGTGGTGTGAGGTGCTCCGGAGGGTAAATGCCTCAACTTTGTGCGCGAGGTTGGGGCTGATATAGTTGAGAGTGGTGTACAGGGCACACCTCACAAAGGCGAGGATGATCCGACTCTTTGAGGAAGTGGAGGATGTTTATGAATGTTGCGGGGAGTGGGGGTGGGGGAAAACACGTTCATATGTTTTGGTCCTGTCCAAAGCTTGGGGGTGGGGGGTGAGTTACTGGTGGGAGGTTTTCAGGGTAATTTCGAAGGTGGTACATGTGAGGCTTGAGCCGGGTCCCCTGGAGGCCATTTTCAGGGTATCGGATCGGCTGGGGTTAGAAGCGGGCGCGGAGGCAGATGTTTCAGCCTTCACCTCGCTGATCGTCCGAAGGTGGATCCTGTTGGGGTGGAGCTCAGTCTCTCCACCCTGTGCCCTGGTGTGGTGTGTGGGGGAGGAGGGTGGGGGGTGGGGGCGGGGATCTGTTCAAGTTTTTAACACTCGAGAAGATGAAGTTTGAGTTGCGGGGAAGGATGGAAGGGTTCCACAATTCATGGGCTTTGTTTATTATGCACTTTCAAGAATTGGATGACATTGAACATTTGGGGGTGGTGGATGTTGGGGTGGGGGATGTGGTGGTGTTGGGGGGGGGGGGTGTTGGGCTGTGTGTTGTTGGTGACTATGTATGGGTGGATGGTGGATTTCTGAATCCTTTTCTTTGCTGTTTGTATTTTAAATGTTGAGGGTTGAGCTTCCGGGTGCGGCGATGACCAGCTGAGTCGCACGTTTCGGCAGCTCCCGGTGGAACGGACTTTTGGGCTCTTAATAAGAGCCCCAACGGCAATTTTAACGGCTAAAAGTACTGTGCGGTGAACCAGAAGGGAATCCCCCCTGGATACGGATGAAAAAAGGAGAGGAAGGTGGCCGGATTGCGGTGGATCCTTTAGAGCAGCGGCAAGGAAGGCAAGCAAAAACCAAGATGGCGTCGGAAGGTGGCAGTTTAATATGGGGCCCTGAACAACACGAGTTTTTTAAACGCTGCGTGGAAGAACTCAAAAAGGAAATGAAGAAGGAGCTGTTGGCCCCGATATTACAGGCGATCGAAGGGCTAAAGGAGGAGCAAAAGACCCAGGAGCGGGAGCTTCGGGTCCTGAAGGCAAAGGCTGCCGAGAATGAGGACGACATACAGGGCCTGGTGGTGAAGACGGAGATGCATGAGGCACACCATAAACGATGCGTGGAAAGGCTGGAGGCGCTGGAGAACAACGCGAGGAGGAACAACCTAAGGATTCTTGGTCTTCCTGAAGGTGCGGAGGGAGCGGACGTCGGGGCATATGTGAGCACGATGCTGCACTCGTTAATGGGAGCGGAGGCCCCGGCGGGTCCGCTGGAGGTGGAGGGAGCATACCGAGTGATGGCGCGAGGACCGAGAGCAGGAGAAATTCCTAGAGCCATAGTGGTGAGATTCCTCCGTTTTAAGGATAGAGAGATGGTCCTTAGATGGGCAAAGAAAACTCGGAGCAGTAAGTGGGAGAACGCGGTGATCCGCGTATACCAAGACTGGAGTGCGGAGGTGGCGAGAAGGAGGGCGAGCTTTAATCGGGCCAAGGCGGTGCTTCATAAAAAGAAGATAAAATTCGGAATGCTGCAACCGGCAAGACTGTGGGTCACATATCAAGGGAGGCACCACTACTTTGAGACGGCGGATGAGGTGTGGACTTTTATCGTGGAAGAAAAATTGGAATGAGCGGGTTATTTAAAAAAAAGAACGTTTGAAACAAAGTGGTGGGGCGAGTATGGGAGGCGAAGAGGGTGGTAAAAAGGGGGGAAAGAGGAGTTTTATGTTATTAATCCTGCGATGTGGTAACTTTTCTCTCTTCCACAGGAGGTGGTGGGGGGAGGAAAGGAGGTGGAGGAGATGGGGCGTTGGCCATTGGGGGCGGGGCCAAGGGGGAAGCGCGGGCTCGGTTCCCGCGCTATGATAATCATGGCGGGAATAGGGAAGCAGGAAGGGGGGGGGCGTCGCACGGTGCGAGCCGAGGTCACGGGGGGAAGCCGAGTTCGGCCAGAGTTTGCTGACTTCTGGGAGCAACTCGTACGGTATATTCGTACTGACACCCTGTGTGTCTAAGGGTGAGGGGGTGCATTGAAAAGTACTTGGAACTCAATGATAATGGGGAGGTCCAGGTGGGAGTGGTCTGGGAGGCGCTGAAGGCAGTGGTTAGAGGGGAGCTGATATCAATAAGGGCACATAAAGGAAAGCAGGAGAGTAGGGAACGGGAGCGGTTGTTGCAAGAACTTCTGAGGGTGGACAGGCAATATGCGGAGGCACCGGAGGAGGGACTGTACAGGGAAAGGCAAAGGCTACACGTAGAATTTGACTTGCTGACAATGGGTACTGCAGAGGTACAGTGGAGGAAGGCACAGGGTGTACAGTACGAATATGGGGAGAAGGCGAGCAGGTTGCTGGCCCACCAATTGAGGAAAAGGGGAGCAGCGAGGGAAATAGGGGGAGTGAGGGATGAGGAAGGAGAGATGGAGCGGGGAGCGGAGAGAGTGAATGGAGTGTTCAAGGCATTTTATAAAAAATTATACGAAGCTCAACCCCCGGATGGGAGGGAGATAATGATGGGCTTTCTGGACCGGCTGGAATTTCCCAAGGTGGAGGAGCAGGAAAGGGTGGGACTGGGAGCACAGATTGAAATAGAGGAAGTAGTGAAAGGAATTAGGAGCATGCAGGCGGGGAAGGCTCCGGGACCGGATGGATTCCCAGTTGAATTTTACAGGAAATATGTGGACTTGCTCGCCCCGCTACTGATGAGGACCTTTAATGAGGCAAAGGAAAGGGGACAGCTGCCCCCGACTATGTCTGAGGCAACGATATCGCTTCTCCTAAAGAAGGAAAAGGACCCGTTGCAATGCGGGTCCTATAGACCTATTTCCCTCCTAAATGTAGACGCTAAGATTCTGGCCAAGGTAATGGCAATGAGGATAGAGGATTGTGTCCCGGGGGTGGTCCACGAGGACCAAACTGGGTTTGTGAAGGGGAGACAGCTGAATATGAATATACGGAGGCTGCTAGGGGTAATGTTGATGCCCCCACCAGAGGGGGAAGCGGAGATAGTGGTGGCGATGGATGCCGAGAAAGCATTTGATAGAGTGGAGTGGGATTATTTGTGGGAGGTGTTGAGGAGATTTGGTTTTGGAGAGGGGTATGTTAGATGGGTGCAGCTGTTGTATAGGGCCCCAGTGGCGATTGTGGTCACGAATGGACGGGGATCTGCATACTTTCGGCTCCATAGAGGGACAAGGCAGGGATGCCCTCTGTCCCTATTATTGTTTGCACTGGCGATTGAGCCCCTGGCAATAGCATTGAGGGGTTCCAAGAAGTGGAGGGGAGTACTTAGAGGAGGAGAAGAACACCGGGTATCTCTGCATGCGGATGATTTGTTGTTATATGTAGCGGACCCGGCGGAGGGGATGCCAGAGATAATGCGGACACTTCGGGAGTTTGGAGAATTCTCAGGATATAAACTGAACATGGGGAAAAGTGAGTTGTTTGTGGTGCGTCCAGGGGAGCAGAGCAGAGAAATAGAGGACATTCCGCTGAGGAAGGTAACAAGGGACTTTCGTTATTTGGGGATCCAGATAGCCAAGAATTGGGGTACGTTGCATAGGTTAAATTTAACGCGATTGGTGGAACAAATGGAGGAGGACTTCAAGAGATGGGACATGGTATCCCTGTCACTGGCAGGGAGGGTGCAGGCGGTTAAAATGGTAGTCCTCCCGAGATTCCTCTTTGTGTTTCAGTGCCTCCCGGTGGTGATCACGAAGGCTTTTTTCAAAAGGATCAAAAAGAGTATCATGAGTTTTGTGTGGGCCGGGAAGACCCCGAGAGTGAGGAAGGGATTCTTACAGCGTAGTAGGGATAGGGGGGGGGGGCTGGCACTACCGAGCCTAAGTGAGTACTACTAGGCCGCCAATATCTCAATGGTGAGTAAGTGGATGGGAGAGGAGGAGGGAGCGGCGTGGAAGAGATTAGAGAGGGCGTCCTGTAGGTGGACTAGCCTACAAGCTATGGTGACAGCCCCATTGCCGTTCTCACCGAAGAAATACACCACAAGCCCGGTGGTGGTGGCGACTTTGAAAATTTGGGGACAGTGGAGACGGCATAGGGGAAAGACGGGAGCCTTGGTGGGGTCCCCGATAAGAAATAACCATAGGTTTGCCCCGGGGAGAATGGATGGGGGATTTGGAATATGGCAAAGAGCAGGAGTAACGCAACTGAAAGATCTGTTTGTGGATGGGAAGTTCACAAGTCTGGGATCGCTGACCGAGAAATATGGGTTGCCCCAAGGGAATGCATTCCGGTATATGCAACTGAGGGCTTTTGCGAGGCAACAGGTGAGGGAATTCCCGCAGCTCCCGACGCATGAGGTGCAGGACAGAGTGATCTCAAAGACATGGGTGGGGGACGGTAAGGTGTATGATATATATAGGGAAATGAGGGACGAGGGGGAGATTATGGTAGATGAGCTGAAAGGAAAATGGGAAGAAGAGCTGGGGGAGGAGATTGAGGAGGGGCTGTGGGCGGATGCCTTAAGTAGGGTAAACTCATCGTCCTCGTGTTCCAGGCTAAGCCTGATTCAATTTAGGGTGTTACACAGGGCACATATGACTGGAGCACGGCTCAGTAAATTTTTTGGGGTAGAGGATAGGTGTGCGAGATGCTCGAGAAGCCCAGCGAATCACACCCACATGTTCTGGTCATGTCCGGCACTACAGGGGTTCTGGGTGGGGGTGACAAAGGTGCTTTCGAAAGTAGTGGGGGTCCAGGTCGAACCAAGCTGGGGGTTGGCTATATTTGGGGTTGCACAAGAGCCGGGAGTGCAGGAGGCGAGAGAGGCCGATGTTTTGGCCTTTGCGTCCCTAGTAGCCCGGCGCAGGATACTGTTGATGTGGAAGGAAGCCAAGCCCCCGGGGGTGGAGACCTGGATAAATGACATGGCAGGGTTTATAAAGCTGGAACGGATTAAGTTCGTCCTAAGGGGATCGGCTCAAGGGTTCACCAGGCGGTGGCAACCGTTCGTCGAATACCTCACAGAAAGATAGAGGGAATGGAAAAGAAGAAGGCAGCAGCAGCAGCCCGGGGGGGGGGGGGGGGGGGGGGGGAGGGGGGGTGGAGGAACCAGAAGGACTCTCAGGGTTGTTAATATATATGTATAATATGTATAGGTCGTTGCTATAAATAATTGTCTATTGGACTGTTAAATCATATTTTTGGAGAATGTTTATCTGAGACAAGGCAGTTGCCATTTAGTTTTAGTTTTCGTTTTTGTTCTATATTATTTCTTCTTTGTTTATAAAACAGGTCATTGTTATTTATACTGTTATATTATTGTGTAAAGGATACACAATGTACTGTTATGGTTGACCAAAAATTTTCAATAAAATATTTTTTTTTAAAATAAAAAAATGTTGAGGATTGTTTGGGGGTTGGTGGGAGGAAGGAATTGTTGGCCAAGGGATTGACATTGTATTTGTTACCATTGATTGTTTGTTGGGTGTAAATTTGGATGAAAATGTGAAAAAGGAAGAGAATAAAAATAATTTTTTTTAAAGTCCTCCAGTAATGGGTGCTCTTCTCGCGCCCCCCACGCCGGGTGGGTGAATCGCCGGGGCGCCGCGAGAATCGCGTCACACCACCACGACCCCCGCACGCAATTCTCCCACCCCCCGGAAACCAGCGATTCACACCGGGCCACTTGGAAAACAGGCGAGCGGCGATTCTCCGGCCGGATGGGCCGAGCGGCCGCTACGACACGAAAGCTTCCCGCCGGCGCTGTCCGCCCCTGGTCGCTGCTGGTGGGAACTCTGCGGGAACGCTGGGGGGGGGGGGGGGGGGGGGGGGCTGTGGGGGGGGGGGGGGCAGGGGGGCTTCTTCACCGGGGTGGCCTCCAATGGGGTCTGGCCCGCGATCGGGGCGGGCCGGCCTCTCCCCCCCCCCCCACGGGGCCTACCTCTGCGCATGGCCCCAGAATACCGGCTCCATGTTGGTGAGGGGCTGGCATGTGTAAGGTGTTCCCCGCGCATGCGCAGGATTGGGCTGCCCCAACTGCGCATGCGCGGGTTGGCGCGGCGCCCATTTGGCACCGGGTAAGGCGCTCCAGCGCCATGCTGGCCCCCTGTGGAGGACAGAACATGTCACGTCCGGGCCCTGTTTGCGCCGTCGTGAAATGTGACGGCGTTCACGACGGCGCGAACACTTGGCATCAATATCGGAGAATCGCCCCCTTGTTTCTTTATTAATATTAATTAATGTTCCTCACTCACATTGGACTCTTGGTTAACCATAATTTCCATGATGTCCTTATGCCTTCTAGTGTGGCGACAGATACATTATGGAAAGTATATTGTCTTATTCCTCATTATAATTGCTCCTATTACTGTCTCTATGATATCCATGTTTGCTTTTGCTAATCTCTTCATTTTTACAAACCTGCAAAGTTCTTACAATCTGTTTTCATATTCTCTTTCCTGTCAAATCATTGATCATTCTTTGATGATTTTTTAAAATGTTTCCAATTCTCAGATTGTGACCTACAATGGGAAAATTGTAATTTCTTATTTTAATTTAATATCATGAACTGATCCAGTTAGCCACTGTGTACAGCTTTACCAGTGGAGATTTTATCCCTTAGTGGAATGATTATTCATTGAGAATTATTTATTAAAAAAATTGTTTTAATCTAATTTCACAATCTGTCTCAGCCAACTCACTCCTTGTACCTCCATAATTGGTTTTATTTAAATTTAAAACCCGAGTTTCAGACTTAACCACATCACTCTCAAACTTACTATGAAACTTTTACCATGTTATGGTCACTATTCACTAACCCTTTCCTTTAGGGTTACTAATTAATCTTGTCTCATTATCCAATACCAGACCTAAAACAATTTGTTTCTTCACTGATTCATTGACATAGGAAAACTGTATTAAATTCATCCCGTTAATTCATCCTCTCAGCTATTTTTGACAATTGGTAGATGCCCAATGTATCAGTTATCTGTGACTTCTCAACTCAACTCAATTGATAGCACTCTCACCTACGACAGGAGCTGAGAGTTAAAACCTCAATCCAGGACTTGAATGCATAATCTGAGCTGACATCTGGGACGAGATTATCCGACCACCCGCCGGGTCGGAGAATCGCCGGGGGCTGGCGTGAATCCCGCCCCCGCCGGTTGCCGAATTCTCCGGCACCGGATATTCGGCGGGGGTGGGAATCGCGCCGCGCCGGTTGGCGGGCCCCCCCCCCGGCGATTCTCCGGCCTGCGATGGGCCGAAGTCCCGCTGCTGGAATGCCTGTCCCGCCAGCGAGAATCAAACCACCTCTCTTACCGGTGGGACAAGGCGGCGCGGGCGGGCTCCGGGGTCCTGGGGGGGGCACGGGGCGATCTGGCCCCAGGGGGTGCCCCCACGGTGGCCTGGCCCGCGATCGGGGCCCACTGATCCACGGGCGGGCCTGTGCCGTGGGGGCACTCTTTTCCTTCCGCATTCGCCATGGTCTCCACCATGGTGGAGGCGGAAGAGACCCCCCTCCACTGCGCATGCGCGGGGATGCCGTGAGCGGCCGCTGACGCTCCTGCGCATGCGCCGCCCGCCAATGTCATTTCCGCGCCGGCTGGCGTCACCAAAGGCCTTTCCCGCCAACTGGCGGGGCGGAAATCAGTCCGGCGTGGGCCTAGCCCCTCAAGGTGAGGGCTCGGCCCCTCAAGATGCGGAGAATTCCGCACCTTTGGGGTGGCGCGATGCCGGACTGATTCGCGCCGTTTTTGGCGCCAGTCGGCGGACATCGCGCCGATTGCGGAGAATCCCGCCCCTGATGTCATTAGTCTTTCAGGTGCGACATTAAACTGAGGTCTTGGCTGCCTGTTCTAACATTTTAGGTGGACGTAAACAGTTCTATGACAGTATTAAAAACAAGAGTTCTTCCAACATTCTATCCTTGGACAAGATCACAAAAGAACAAAACAAAATACGCAATGGATTGGCTGGATGGTTCTACAGAGAGATGGCATGAAGTTGAAAGGCCTCCTCCTGCATTTTAATGAATGACTGATTAACTGTGTTATGTAGGAGCTCCAGGATGTGCAGGATGTTTCCCTATTTGTCCCAACTCAAGCTCAGATTTCGGAGGAACAGCTGGAGTCAATACATGCACACAGGAGGTTTTCTGGAGAGCATGTTTAAAGGGGTGAGAAAGAGTTCAGGGGTGTCCAGCAAAGAGCTCAGGGGTGTTCAGCAGGCTCAGTGGGAATCCACTTGAAGTGTAATATCCTCCAAACAGTTTTCAGCACTGAACACTAGTGGGGTGGTAACAGCTTGAAGTGATATCTAGAGCATATCCGCAGCATTGTGGGACATGTGACGTCGGAATGATGGCACAATGGTTTGCACTGCTGCTTCACTGCACCAGGGACCCGGGTTAGATTCCGACCTTGGGTGACTGTGTGGTGTATGTTCTCCCCGTGTCTGTGGGCTTCCTTGGGTTCACCGGTTTCCTCCCACAGTCTAAAGACGTGCAGGTTAGGTGGATTGGCTGTAATAAATTGCTCTTTAGTGTCGAAAGCACCCGGTGGGGTGCGTTTTCGGAGGGTTGCATACTCAATGAGCCTAATGGCCTTCTTTTGAACTGTCGGAATTCCACGACCGCGGAAAACCCAAAGTGTAGAAATATGGGTCATTTTGGATTCAATCATCAGGGAGATAAGACAAATCTTTTTGCAACTACTAATGTGAATCCCACAAGACTTGCTTCTTCACTAGTGCCAGAGTAAAGTACAATGGTTTAAAAATACATATTTTTCAGTGACCCAGGGCCGGATCGAGTCCGGGTCCTCATCACCATGAGGCAGCAGTGTTAACCACTGCGCCACCGCGCTGCCCCAGTAAAGAACAATGGGTAAAACCTTTTTTGGGGATGGTGGTGTGGGAAATTGGGGACAGCCAGAAGCCGTGGTCCATGTTGGAACCAATCAACAAAGTAGTAAGAGGTCCTTCAGTCAGAGGAACTAGGGGATGAGTTAAAAAGGTAAATCTCAGAGGTTGTAATCTCTGATTTATTGTTAATGAGTAGAGGGATCACAGGATAAAACAAGTTAATGCATGGTTGTAAAATGGTTACAGGAGGAATAGCGTCAGATTCTTGGCGCATTGGAACACGTTCTGGGGTAGGAGACAAATGTTCAAGGTGGATGGTTGCTACCCCCCAATGTTCCCATGGGAATGTCAACTAGTACTCCAGGGGACAGATTAAACTGAACAGAAGAATGGGCACCAGGATAAAGCCTGGTGGAGGAAAAGGTGCAAAGAACTGAGAGAGACACGTAGCACTGGAGCAAAGAATCATTCTGAAAGAGAAGAAATTAAATGGGACAAATGAAAAGCAATCGAAGGTGGACTTCAAACACATTGAATATGGTAAATAAGGTTGGTGAGCGGCAGGCACACGACACCACATAGGACTGTATAAGAGCAGTGATAGAACCCTGTCTCAAAGAAGGGGAGGATTGAGAATTTAATATTCCTTGCTATGAGATATTCAGCAAATATAGGGAAGGAAGAATGGAGATTGGTGTCAATATTGATCAAAGGAACTGTTCTCGCACTGAAAAGGGATGATGAGTTCACACGCCAAAGAGGGTCGATAGAGTCAGAATTAAAGGAACTCTAGAAGCGGTATTACACTGCTGAGTACATACAAGATTCGACCAAATAGTGAGGGGGAGATAGGGAAGCAAATTTTCAGACAAATTTCAGAATCATGCAAGAAATTATATAGTAGTGATAATTACCTGAATATAGAGTGGGATAGTAACAATGTAAAAATGCAAAAAGGGCGAGGAATTCCTGAAATGTGTACAAGAGAACTTTCTTGATTAGTTGTTCCCAACTCAATAAGTAAGCAAACAGTGCTGGGATCTATTACTAGGGAATGAAATGGGTCAAGTGGAGAATGTTTCAGCAAAAAGTGGATTTGGAGAACAGTGACAGTGATATTGTCAGCTTTAGAGTACGAGTAGAGTCCCATCTTCATATTGAGGATACCATCCATTGCATTGTGTGGCACTACCACCGTGCTAATGGGATAGATTTCAAACAGATCTAACAACTCAAACTGGGCATCTATGAAGCACTTTGGGCCAGCGGCAGCAGCAGCAATCAGTAACCTCATGACCCAGCATATCCCCCACTCTACTATTACCATCAAGGCAGTGGATCAACCCTGGCTCGATGAAGACTGCAGGAAGGCATGGCAGGAGCAGCATCAGGCATATCTGAAAATGAGATGTCATTGTGGTGAAGCTGCAACACAGTTTGCATTTCAAACAGTTAAAGCAGCAAGTAATAGACCGAGCCAATGGGTCAGATCCAAGCTCTGTAGCCCTGCCACTTATATTCACGAATGGTAGTGGACAATTAAACAACTAACGCAAGGATAAGGCTCCACAGATATCCCCATCCTCAATGATGGGAGAGCCCAGCATATCAATGCAAAAGACAAGGCTGAAGAATTGCAACCATCTTCAGCCAGAAATGCCAGGTGGATATCCAACTTGGCCTTCTCCAGAAGTCCCCAGCATCACAGACGTCAGCCTTCAGTCAATTCGATTAATTCCACGTAACATGAAGAAACAGCTGAAGACAATGGGTATTGCAAAGGCTTATGGGCCCCGACAACATTCTGACAATACTACGACTTGTGCTCCAAACTTCCTGCGGCCCTAGCCAAGCTGTTCCAGTACTGCTACAACACTGGCATCTACCCGGCAATGTGGAAAATTACCCAGGTGTGTATTGTACACAAGAAAGAGGGGAAATCCAACCCCGCCAGTTACTGCCCCATCAGTCTACTCTCAATCATCAAAGTGATGGAAAGTGTCATTGACAGTGCTACCAAGTGGCACTTACTTGGCAACAGCCTTCTCATTGTCACTTAGCTTGGGTTCCGCCATGGTCGCTTGGCTCCTGCCCTCATTACAGCCTCCATCCAAACATGGACAAAAGAGCTGAACACCAGACATGAAGTGAGAGTGACTGCCCTTGACATTAGGAGTATTTGATCAGGTGTGGCATCAAGAAGCCCTAGCAAAACTGGAGTCAGTGGCAATCGGAGGAAATCTCTCCATTGATTGGAATCATACCGAGCACAACGGAAGATGGCTGTGGTCGTTGGAGGTCAATCATTGCAATCCCAGGACATCGCAGCATGAGTTCCTCAGGGTACCAGTTGTTTACTCAGTGACCTTACCTCCATCAGAAGTGAAAATGTTTAGGGCAGCACGGTGTTGCCTCACGGCACCGAGGTCCCAGGTTCGATCCCGGCTCTAGGTCTCTGTGTGGAGTTTACACATTCTCCCTGTGTTTGCGTGGGTTTCGCCCCCACAACCTAAAGATGTGCAAGGTAGGTGGATTGAACACGCTAAATTGCCCCTTAATTGGAAAAAAAATGAATTGAACACTAAATTTAAAAGAAAAAAAAAAGAAGTGAAGATGTTTGCTGACAATTACGCAATGTTCAGCACTATTTGCGACTCCTCAGATATGCTGCAGCAAGACCGGGATAACATTCAGGCTTGGGCTAATAAGTGGCAAGTAACATTTATGTTACACATGTGCCAGGCAATGACCACCTACAACAAGTGAGAATCCAACCACCACACTTGGCATTTGTTATAACCTGCCTACTTACCATTGGCTGGGGACTACTGACTATCCCACAATCCTGTGGGAGTATGAGCTTCCCCAATGAGGGGGGCGGAGAAACTCCTAGTATAAATAAGCTGGCCAGTTCAGGAACCATGAGGAAGGAGTATGTAGCAAGGGAAGTTACTGCTATGTATATATGTTATAGTAAATAAATGTTATTACTTTGTATCCTTAAAACTCGTGCTGGATTCTTCGGGGCCCTTACAAAACTGGCGACGAGGGTTAAAGTGAATAGCTGTCGACACTGCTGAAGCCACCTCCCTGGATTTTTGTTGGATACAGGTCGGAAGTTGTTTTCTATTATACCATGCCTCTGTACGGACGTTTGGATGTTTTTGATGTTGCGCTGGAAAGCTGGAACCAGTACACACAACGGATGCGTTACTATTTCCGGGCAAACAATATCACCGAAAATGAGCGCCAGGTGGTCATATTGCTCACCGCCTGCGGGCCGCATACGTTTGGGGTGATTAGGAGCCTTACGTACCCAGCTGCGCCGGACACCAAAACGTTTGATGAACTTGTGAATATAGTGGGGCAACACTTTAACCCAACCCCGTCCACGATAGTCCAGCGTTACCGGTTTAATACCGCTGAGAGGATCCCTGGAGAATCCCTTGCCGATTTTCTATCCAGGCTACGCAGGATTGCGGAGTACTGTGACTATGGTGAGACCTTGTCAGAAATGTTACGCGACCATTTGGTTTGCGGTATTAACAATGCAGCCACCCAGAGAAAGTTGTTAGCGGAGCCAACATTGACTTTTCAACAGGCCATTCAAATAGTCTTGTCCCGAGAGAGCGCAGAGCGAGGAGTATAGGAGCTACAGGGAATGGAAGTGCATGCCTTGGGGCGCAACCCTTTCCGTCCAAAAACGTCCCCCCGCACTCCTGCGGTACCTTGGGCGAGGCAACGTCCGGACAGACGCCAGTGGCCATCGGACATTCCTCCCCGAAGGGAGCCTTCTCCAGAGCCAATGGATGAGGAGCCATATCCATGTCAGACTTGTAGGCGCGACCCTGTCGCGGATGGCGGTCCTGGGGACGCCAGAGGCGCCGTCGTTCCGACTGAAACTGGGACCAGCCCAGGGGCCGTAACTGGGACCAGCCCAGAGGCCGTACCTTCCATGTGGGTGAACCTGCGGCAACTACTCCTGAGGACGTGGAGACGGAGGACGACTGCCTGCAGCTGCATTGTGTGGCAGCTCCCCGTGTGGCCCCCATTAAGGTGACAGTATGGGTCAATGGCCACCCGCTTGAGATGGAGTTGGAAACTGGCGCAGCGGTCTACGTGATCGCCCAGAGGACATTCGACCGCATCAAGCAGGGTATACAGACCCTTACATTAACCGACTCACAGGCCAGGTTGGCCACCTACACGGGGGAACCACTGGACATTGCAGGAACTACAATGACCCCTGTTGTCGATGGACGCCAGGAGGGGCGTTTCCCACTTATCGTGGTGCGCGGCCATGGCCCAGCCTGTTTGGTCGGGACTGGTTGCGCCATTTGCGGTTGCAATGGCAGCACATCCTCCAAACAGTTTCTGAAGGGTTGACTGAGGTGCTAGGACGATACACAGATGTATTCCAGCCTGGTTTGGGGAAAATAAAAGGGGCCGTAGCCCGTATCCAAGTTGAACCGGGAGCCACGCCGCGCTATTTCCGGGCGCGCCCAGTGCCTTACGTCTTGCTCGAGAAGGTAGAAGGGGAGCTCACTCGTTTGGGGATTATCAGGCCCGTCCATTTTGCTGACTGGGCAGCACCAATTGTACCTGTAATGAAGCCAGATGCCACAGTTCGCTTGTGTGGCGACTATAAACTTACAGTGAATACAGTTTCCCGACTCGACCGATATCCAATGCCTCGCATAGAGGATCTCTACGCGAAACTTGCAGGTGGACTCTCATTCACAAAATTAGATATGAGTCACGCCTACCTGCAGTTGGAGCTGGACCCTGCCTCCCGACCATATGTAACGATTAATATACACCGGGGCCTGTATGAATATACACGGTTGCCCTTTGGAGTATCCTCTGCCTGCGCAATTTTGCAACGTGTTATGGAGGGCATTTGAGAGGTTTACCACGTGTGGCTGTCTACCTAGATGACGTTTTGATTACAGGGACGTCGGAGCAAGAACATTTGGAAAATCTGGAGGCTGTCCTTAGACGCCTTTCGGAGGCTGGAGTCCGTTTATGTCGCACAAAGTACGTACTTCAGGCAAAGGAAGTAGTCTACCTAGGTTATCGGGTGGACCGCGAAGGTCTGCACCCCGTCGCAGAGAAGGTGCGTGCAATTCAACATGCCCCCACCCCGACTGACACTTCGCATCTTTGTTCTTTTCTCGGTCTCGTAAACTATTACGGGAAATTCCTCCCCACTCTGGCAACTACGCTGGCCCCTTTGCACCTTCTGCTAAAGAAAAATCACAACTGGGTTTGGGGTCAGCCGCAAGAAACCGCTTTCCGGCGGGTAAAGCAACAATTGTCGTCGTCTGGGTTACTAACCCACTATGATCCTGGAAAGCCTTTGCTCGTCACATGTGATGCATCCCCGTATGGTATTGGGGCCGTCCTGTCCCACAAGATGGAAAACGGGGCCGAGCGACCGACAGCTTTCGCCTCCCGCACATTGACTGCAGCGGAGAAAAAGTACGCGCAGATCGAGAAGGAGGGCCTGGCAGTGGTTTTTGCGGTGAAATGCTTCCACCAGTACGTGTACGGCCGCCATTTCACTATCGTGACTGATCATAAGCCCCTGCTGGGACTTTTCAGAGAGGATAAGCCAATACCGCCCATTGCTTCTGCACGGATCCAGCGCTGGGCTTTGTTGCTTGCTGCATACGAGTATTCTCTGGAGCACAAACCAGGTACGCAGATAGCAAATGCCGACGCACTGAGCCGATTGCCTTTATCGACCGGCCCCATGTCGACCCCCACGACCGGTGAGGTGGTTGCAACCCTAAATTTTATGGACACCTTGCCTGTCACGGCATCACAGATCCGTGAGTGGACCCAGACGGAGCCAGTCCTGTCAAAGGTTCGGCACTTAGTCCTGTATGGTGGGCAGCATAGACAGCTCCCAGGCGAGATGCGGGCATTTTCCTCCAAGCTGTCAGAATTCAGCGTGGAAGACGGCATCCTCTTGTGGGGGACGCGTGTGATTGTCCCGGAAAAAGGCCAGGAGCTGATACTATCAGACTTGCACAATGGGCATCCAGGCGTGACCAAAATGAAAATGTTGGCCCGGAGTTATGTCTGGTGGCCAGGCCTCGACACCAACATTGAGAAGGTGGCCCAAAACTGCTCCATTTGCCAGGAGCATCAGAAGCTTCCGCCGGCCGCGCCCCTACATCACTGGGAATGGCCAGGGCAGCCTTGGCCACGCTTGCGTGCAGATTTCGCAGGCCCTTTTCAGGGATCCATGTTCCTTCTACTAATCGACGCCCAGTCTAAATGGCTAGAGGTGCATAAGATGCAGGGGACAACGTCCTGCGCAACAATTGAAAAGATGCGTTTATCGTTTAGTACGCATGGCCTCCCCGAGGTGCTGGTCACGGATAATGGCACTCCATTCACGAGTGAGGAGTTTGCTAGGTTCTATCCGCACTGCCCCTTACCACCCGGCTTCAAATGGGTTGGCAGACATTCAAAAGAGGCCTAAAGAAGCAGTCTTCCGGATCAATGGACACGAGACTGGCTCGCTTTTTGTTTACGTACAGGACCACCCCCCATACAGTGACTGGGGTAGCTCCCGCAGAACTCCTAATGGGCCGGAGACTTCGCACCCGCCTTAGTATGGTTTTCCCGGACATTGGCGCAAAAGTACGCCGCACACAAGAACGGCAGGGACAGGGATTTTCTCGGCATCGTCCGATTCGGCAGTTTGCGCCCGGTGACCCAGTATTCGTTCGGAATTTTGCTGGTGGTGCCCAATGTGTTCCTGGTGTAATCTTTCGCCAAACGGGCCCTATATCTTACCAAGTGCAAGCCCAGGGTCGTCTCCAGCGAAAACATGTAGACCACGTCCGGTCCAGAAGATCATCCCCTCAAAAGATTCCCCGCCCCCGGAGCTCATTTCAACAGCCGCAGAGACCAGAGACAAGGGAAGGTAGTCCTCACAATCTTCCACTGGTGCCTCACTCGAAGCCTGCGCAGGTCATTACGGGACCGAATGGAGATAGAGATGCTGACATGATGGAGGTAGCAGACTCTGACTCCGAGATGGAGACACAGGATGCATCAGAGGGGGATTCCTCGGGTCCACGGGCCGTGGATGTACAACCGCGCCGTTCATCACGGAAGCGCCGGTCTCCGTCTCGTTACACGCCACCTGATCCAGTGCGGCGTGCAAATGGCGTCCGGCCTGCGGCCAAACGAGTCCGACGCCTTCCTTCGCCAGGGTCTTCGGTGGATTCCTTGGACTTTGGGGGGGGGAGGGATGTTATAACCTGCCTACTTACCATTGGCTGGGGCTAATGACTATCCCACAATCCTGTGGGAGTATGAGCTTCCCCAATGAGGGGGGCGGAGAAACTCCTAGTATAAATAAAGCTGGCCAGTTCAGGAACCAGGAGGAAGGAGTATGTAGCAAGGGAAGTTACTGCTACTGTTATGTAAATATGTTATAGTAAATAAATGTTATTACTTTGTATCCTTAAAACTCGTGCTGGATTCTTCGTGGCCCTTACAAAACCATTCAATGGCATTACCATCATTGAGTACACCACCTTAAATGTCAGTGGCTAGTGGTGTCTCTCAGGGATCAATGTTGGGCCCACAATTGTTCAGAATTTACATAAAAGATCTGGAGTTGGGGACCAAGTGCAATGTGTCCAAGTTTGCAGATGACACTAAGATGAGTGGTAAAGCAAAAAGTGCAGAGGACACTGGAAGTCTGCAGAGGGATTTGGATAGGTTAAATGAATGGGCTAGGGTCTGGCAGATGGAATACAATATTGACAAATGTGAGGTTATCCATTTTGGTAGGAAGAACAGCAAAAGGGATTATTATTTAAATGATAAAATATTAAAACATGCTGCTGTGCAGAGGGACCTGGGTGTCCTAGTGCATGAGTCGCAAAAAGTAGGTTTACAGATGCAACAAGTGATTAAGAAGGTGAATTAAGTCCGGTTGCGGCGATGACCAGCTAAGCCGCACGTTTCGGCGGCTCCAGCTCGACTGGACCTTCGGGCTCTTTTAAGAGCCCCAACGGGGAATTGTTTCGGGACGAAACCCGGTGTGGGGTGAGTGAATAGGGAGTCCCCCCCCAACGAAAAAGAAAAATATCGGCGGTGGCGGCCAGATCGCGAAGAATCCTCGAGGACAGGGGCAGAAGGAAAAAGGAGCAAGATGGCGGCAGAGAGAGTCCAGGCGACATGGGGGCCAGATAAAGACGAAATTTTGAGACGGTGTGTGGAGCTGCTCAAGAAGGAGGTGCTGGCCCTGATGCTACAAGCAATTGAGGGGCTTAAGGAGGCACAAAAGACCCAGGAGATGGAGCTCCGCGTGGTGGAGCAGAAGGTGACGGACAACGAGGACGAGATCCTGGGCCTGGCGGTCAAAACGCAGACGCACGAGGCGCTCCACAAAAAGTGCATTGAAAGGATTGAAGTCCTAGAAAACAGATCACGGAGAAAGAACCTTCGGATCCTGGGTCTCCTCGAGGGAGTGGAAGGAGCGGACGGCGGGGCTTACGTGAGCACGATGCTACGCTTGCTAATGGGAGCTGAGGCCCCCTCGGGCCCCTTGGAAGTGGAAGGGGCCCATCGGGTCCCTGCAAGGAGACCAAAGGCGGGAGAACCACCTAGGGCGACGATCGTGCAATTTCATCGCTTCAATGACAGAGAGGTGGTTCTGAGATGGGCCAAAAAGGTACGAAGTAGTAGATGGGAGAATGCGGTGGTACGCGTGTACCAGGATTGGAGTGCGGAGGTGGCGAGAAGGAGGGCGAGTTTTAATCGAGCCAAGGAGGTGCTACACAAGAAGAAGGTGAAGTTCGGGATGTTGCAGCCGGCGCGACTGTGGGTCACGCACCAGGAGAGGCATCACTACTCCGAAACGGCGGAAGAAGCATGGACCTTCATTAAAAACAAGAAACTGGATCAGAACTGAGGGACTGATGTTGGAGGGGAAACGACAATGCTGATGTATATAGAGATGTAAATTGGGGAGGGGGGACACTAAGAAATGTGGGCGCCGGTGGGGGGGAAGAAGAGACATAGGCGGGGGATGGGGAATGGGAGTGGGGCGGCAGAAGGACCTGCGCCACGAGGGGCGGGACGGCTCTAGAGAACACGGGGCTTATTGTTCTTGTTCCCGCGCCAGAAAGATGATGGCGGGAAGATAGGCGCAAGGTAGATGGGAGTTCCCCACACGGGGGGGTCAAGGAGAGAGCGGGAGAAGCCGGGGTCAGTTGAAGTCAGCTGACTTTCGGAAGCAATATGGGGGCAGTAATCATGCTAGATGGGGATCTAGCTTGGGGTGGGGTGGGGGGGGGGGGGGTGGGAGGATAACTGGGTTGCTGCTGCAGAGATCGAAGAGGAACTGGTAAAAGAAAAGGTGGTCGGGGCGGGAATGCGCCGCCTGGGGAACGGGTGGGTGCGCGGAACCGGGACGTGGGACTGGCCTAGAGAGGGTGATGGCTAGTCGACAGGGGAGGGGGGCAGGCAGCCCCCCAGTTCGGCTGATCACGTGGAATGTGAGTGGCCTAAATGGGCCGATTAAAAGGGCCCGAGTGTTCGCGCACTTGAAAGGACTGAGGGCAGACGTGGCCATGCTTCAGGAGATGCACCTGAAGGTGGCGGACCAAGTTAGGTTAAGGAAAGGATGGGTGGGACAGGTGTTCTACTCAGGGCTGGATGCAAAGAACAGAGGGGTGGCCATACTGGTGGGGAAACGGGTGTCATTCGAAGCTAGGAACATTGTAGCAGACAGCGGAGGCAGATATGTGATGGTGAGTGGCAGACTGGAGGGAATGGAGGTCGTGTTGGTTAACGTATATGCCCCGAATTGGGATGATGCGGGATTTATGAAGCGGATGCTGGGACGTATCCCGGACCTGGAGGTAGGAAACCTGATAATGGGGGGGGACTTCAACACCGTGTTGGACCCAGGATTAGATAGATCTAGATCTAGTCGACAGGGGAGGGTAGCCAGGGAAAGAGTTGGCCCACTGAAGGATAGGCAAGGGAATCTATGTGTGGAGCCAGAGGAAATGGGCGAGGTACTAAATGAATACTTTGCATCAGTATTCACCAAAGAGAAGAAATTGGTAGATGTTGAGTCTGGAGAAGGGTGTGTAGATAGCCTGGGTCACATTGAGATCCAAAAAGACGAGGTGTTGGGTGGCTTAAAAAATATTAAGGTAGATAAGTCCCCAGGGCCTGATGGGATCTACCCCAGAATACTGAAGGAGGCTGGAGAGGAAATTGCTGAGGCCTTGACAGAAATCTTTGGATCCTCGCTGCCTTCAGGGGATGTCCCGGAGGACTGGAGAATAGCCAATGTTGTTCCTCTGTTTAAGAAGGGTAGCAAGGATAATCCCGGGAACTACAGGCCGGTGAGCCTTACTTCAGTGGTAGGGAAATTACTGGAGAGAATTCTTCGAGACAGGATCTACTCCCATTTGGAAGTAAATGGACGTATTAGTGAGAGGCAGCACGGTTTTGTGAAGGGAAGGTCGTGTCTCACTAAATTGATAGAGTTTTTCGAGGAGGTCACTAAGATGATTGATGCAGGTAGGGCAGTGGATGTTGTCTATATGGACTTCAGTAAGGCCTTTGACAAGGTCCCTCATGGTAGACTAGTACAAAAGGTGAAGTCACACGGGATCAGGGGTGAGCTGGCAAGGTGGATACAGAACTGGCTAGGCCATAGAAGGCAGAGAGTAGCAATGGAAGGATGCTTTTCTAATTGGAGGGCTGTGACCAGTGGTGTTCCACAGGGATCAGTGCTGGGACCTTTGCTCTTTGTAGTATATATAAATGATTTGGAGGAAAATGTAAGTGGTCTGATTAGTAAGTTTGCAGACGACACAAAGGTTGGTGGAATTGTGGATAGCGATGAGGACTGCCGCGGATACAGCAGGATTTAGATTGTTTGGAGACTTGGGCGGAGAGATGGCAGATGGAGTTTAATCCGGACAAATGTGAGGTAATGCATTTTGGAAGGTCTAATGCAGGTAGGGAATATACAGTGAATGGTAGAACACTCAAGAGTATTGAAAGTCAAAGAGATCTAGGAGTACAGGTCCACAGGTCATTGAAAGGGGCAACACAGGTGGAGAAGGTAGTCAAGAAGGCATACGGCATGCTTGCCTTCATTGGCCGGGGCATTGAGTATAAGAATTGGCAAGTCATGTTGCAGCTGTATAGAACCTTAGTTAGGCCACACTTGGAGTATAGTGTTCAATTCTGGTCGCCACACTACCAGAAGGATGTGGAGGCTTTAGAGAGGGTGCAGAAGAGATTTACCAGAATGTTGCCTGGTATGGAGGGCATTAGCTATGAGGAGAGGTTGAATAAACTCGGTTTGTTCTCACTGGAACGAAGGAGGTTGAGGGGAGACCTGAAAGAGGTATACAAAATTATGAGGGGCATAGACAGAGTAGATAGTCAGAGGCTTTTCCCCAGGGCAGAGGGGTCAATTACTAGGGGGCATAGGTTTAAGGTGAGAGGGGCAAGGTTTAGAGTAGATGTACGAGGCAAGTTTTATACGCAGAGGGTTGTGGGTGCCTGGAACTCGCTACCGGAGGAGGTGGTGGAAGCAGGGACGATAGTGACATTTAAGGGGCATCTTGACAAATACATGAATAGGATGGGAATAGAGGGATACGGACCCCGGAAGTGTAGAAGATTGTAGTTTAGTCGGGCAGCATGGTCGGCACGGGCTTGGAGGGCCGAAGGGCCTGTTCCTGTGCTGTACATTTCTTTGTTCTTTGTTCTTTGGTCTAGGACCGGAAGAAGGCCGGCAGCGGCCAAGGTGCTTAGGGGGTTTATGGACCAAATGGGGGGAGTGGATCCGCGGCGATTTGTTAGGCCGATGGCCAAAGAGTTCTCCTTCTTCTCCCATGTTCACAAGGTGTACTCCCGGATAGATTTCTTTGTTTTGGGAAGGTCACTGATCTCGAGGGTGGAAGGAACTGAGCACTCAGCCATAGCTGTTTCAGATCATGCCCCACACTGGGTGGACCTGGAATTAGGAGAGGAGAGGGAGCAGCGTTCACTCTGGCGACTGGATGTGGGATTACTGGCGGAGGAGGGAGTCTGCGGAAGGATGCGGGGATGTATCGAAAGGTACCTGGAGGCCAATGACGACGGGGAGGTCCGAGTGGGAGTAGTATGGGAAGCACTAAAGGCGGTGGTCAGAGGAGAGCTGATCTCCATCAGGGCCCACAAGGGGAAAATAGAGGCCAAGGAAAGGGAACATAAGAACATAAGAACTAGGAGCAGGAGTAGGCCATCTGGCCCCTCGAGCCTGCTCCACCATTCAATGAGATCATGGCTGATCTTTTGTGGACTCAGCTCCACTTTCCGGCCCGAACACCATAACCCTTAATCCCTTTATTCTTCAAAAAACTATCTATCTTTATCTTAAAAACATTTAATGAAGGAGCCTCTACTGCTTCACTGGGCAAGGAATTCCATAGATTCACAACCCTTTGGGTGAAGAAGTTCCTCCTAAACTCAGTCCTTAATCTACTTCCCCTTATTTTGAGGCTATGCCCCCTAGTTCTGCTTTCACCCGCCAGTGGAAACAACCTGCCCGCATCTATCCTATCTATTCCCTTCATAATCTTATATGTTTCTATAAGATCCCCCCTCATCCTTCTAAATTCCAACGAGTACAGTCCCAGTCTACTCAACCTCTCCTCGTAATCCAACCCCTTCAGCTCTGGGATTAACCTAGTGAATCTCCTCTGCACACCCTCCAGTGCCAGTACATCCTTTCTCAAGTAAGGAGACCAAAACTGAACACAATGCTCCAGGTGTGGCCTCACTAACACCTTATACAATTGCAGCAGAACCTCCCTAGTCTTAAACTCCATCCCTCTAGCAATGAAGGACAAAATTCCATTTGGCTTCTTAATCACCTGACTAAAGACTACTGGGAAAGACTACTGGGGGAGATTTTGAGGGTAGATAAAGAATACGCGGAGGCCCCGGATGAAGGACTATACAGGGAGAGGCGACGACTCCAGACGGAGTTCGACCTGTTGACCACAAGGAGGGCGGAGGCACAGTGGAGGAAGGCACAGGGGATGAGATATGAATATGGGGAAAAGGCGAGTCGCCTGTTGGCCCATCAGCTGCGAAAGAGGACAGCGGCGAGGCAGATAGGGGGAATTAGGGATGAAATGGGAGCTACGGTGCGGAGAGCAGGGAAGATAAACGAGGTGTTTAAGACCTTTTACGAGAGACTATAAAGGTCCCAACCCCCGGAGGGAAAAGAGGAGATGCGGCAGTTTTTGGACCAATTAAGGTTCCCGAGGGTGGAGGAGCAGGAGGTGGAAGGCCTGGGGGCGCCGATTGGGGTGGACGAGGTTACCAAGGGGCTGGGGAACATGCAGGCAGGGAAGGCCCCGGGACCAGATGGGTTCCCGGTGGAATTCTATAGAAAATATGTGGACTTGTTGGCCCTGCTGCTGGTAAGGACCTTTAACAAGGCCAGAGAAGGGGGGACCCTACCCCCGACAATGTCGGAGGCGACGATATCGCTAATCTTGAAGCGGGATAAAGATCCGCTGCAGTGCGGGTCCTATAGGCCTATCTCACTGCTAAATGTGGACGCCAAGTTGCTAGCAAAGGTGCTGGCAACGAGGATAGAGGATTGTGTCCCGGGGGTGGTGCACGAAGACCAGACAGGGTTCGTAAAGGGGAGACAACTAAATGTCAACGTGCAACGGCTATTAGGGGTGATAATGATGCCCCCAGCAGAGGGGGAGGCAGAGATAGTGGCGGCAATGGATGCAGAGAAGGCATTTGATCGGGTAGAGTGGGAGTATCTATGGAAGGTGCTGAGGAGGTTTGGGTTCGGGGAGGGGTTTGTCAGCTGGGTTAAACTCCTCTATGGGGCCCCAACGGCAAGTGTGGTCACAGGTCGGCAAAGGTCGGAGTATTTACTACACAGGGGAACAAGACAGGGATGCCCGTTGTCCCCATTACTGTTCGAGTTGGCAATTGAACCACTGGCCATAGCGCTGAGAGACTCCAGAAAATGGAGAGGGGTGATTAGCGGGGGAGAGGAACACCGAGTGTCACTCTACGCGGATGACCTACTGTTGTATGTGACGGACCCAGTGGGGGGGATGACAGAGGTCATGCAGATATTGAGGGAGTTTGGAGATTTCTCGGGATACAGGCTTAACATGGGAAAGAGTGAGCTTTTTGTGATACACCCTGGGGACCAGAGTAGAGGGATAGATGGCCTACCGCTAAGGAGAGTGGAAAGAAACTTCCGATACCTGGGGATTCAGATAGCCAGGAGCTGGGGAACCTTACACAGACTCAATCTGACACGGCTGGTGGAACAAATGGAAGAGGATTTCAAAAGGTGGGACATGCAGCCTCTGTCACTGGCGGGCAAAGTGCAGGCAATTAAGATGATGGTCCTCCCGAGGTTCCTATTTGTGTTCCAATGTCTCCCTATACTGATCACTAAGGCCTTCTTTAAAAAAATAGATAGGAGCATCACGAGCTTCGTGTGGGCAGGGAAGGCCCCGAGGGTAAGGAGGGGGATCCTACAACGTAGTAGAGACAGAGGGGGACTGGCGTTGCCGAATTTGGGCGACTACTACTGGGCCGCCAACGTGGCGATGATTCGTAAATGGATGATAGAGGGAGAGGGAGGGGCGTGGAAAAGGTTGGAGATGAAGTCCTGCAAAGGGACGAGTTTAAAAGCGCTGGTGACGGCGCCACTACCGCTCTCCCCCCAAAAATTTACCACAAACCCAATGGTGGCGGCAACATTAAGTATCTGGGGGCAATGGAGGCGACAGAGGGGTGTGCTGGGAGCCTCGGTGTGGTCCCCGATCAGGAACAACCATAGGTTTGCCCCAGGGAGGCTGGACGGAGGATTCCAGAGCTGGCACCGGGTAGGAATCAGGAGAGTGGGAGATTTATTTATAGACGGGACGTTTGCGAGCTTGGGAGCGCTTGAGGAAAAGTATGAGCTGCCCCGGGGAAATTTCTTTAGATATATGCAGGTGAGAGCGTTCACGAAACAACTGGTGAGGGAATTTCCGCTGCTCCCGACACAAGGGATCCAGGACAGGGTGCTTTCGGGGGTGTAGTCGGGGAGGGCAAAGTGTCAGAGATATACCGGGAGATGAGAGAAGAGGGGGAGGAGTTGGTGGGCGAACTGAAGGTAAAATGGGAAGAAGAGCTCGGGGAGGAAATTGAGGAGTGTTTGTGGGCTGATGCCCTAAGCAGGGTAAATTCCTCTTCCTCGTGTGCCAGGCTTAGCCTGATCCAATTTAAGGTGCTGCATAGAGCACACATAACGGGAGCAAGGTTGAGCAGGTTCTTCGGAGTGGAGGACAAGTGTGGGAGGTGCGGGGGAAGCCCGGCAAACCACACACATATGTTTTGGTTGTGTCCGGCACTGGAGGGGTACTGGAGGGGAGTGACGGGAGTGATCTCGAAGGTGGTGAAGGTCCGGGTCAAGCCAGGCTGGGGGTTAGCTATATTTGGAGTAGCGGATGAGCCGGGAGTACAGGAGGCGAAAGAGGCCGATGTTGTGGCCTTTGCGTCCCTAGTAGCCCGGCGTAGGATTTTACTTATGTGGAAGGAAGCGAAACCCCCCCGGACTGGAGGCCTGGATAAACGATATGGCGGGGTTCATAAAACTGGAGCAGATGAAGTTTGCGCTGAGAGGATCGGCTCAAGGGTTCACCAGACGGTGGCAACCGTTCCTCGACTACCTAGCGGAACGTTAGAGGGACGATAGATGGCCAGCAGCAGCAACCCAGGGGGAGGGGGGGGGGGAGGGGGGGTAAATTGTTTGGGTTTTTGGAGGGGGAGAGGGGGCGGGGGGGAGTATTACTTCGTGTTATTTGGTTAGTTTACCATGTTAGTTACGCAATGTTATATTGCAGTTATCATGTTACCTTTATTTTTATTTTTTTGATTTGTAAGGGAAAAAATTGTGTTTGAAAACTTTAATAAAATATATTTTTTTAAAAAAGAAGGTGAATTAAGTTTTGTCCTTCATTGCTAGAAGGATGGAGTTTAATACTAGGGAGGTTATGCTGCAATTATATAAGGTGTTAGTGAGGCCACACCTGGAGTATTGTGTTCAGTTACCTGAGAAAGGACGTACTGGCGCTGGAGGGTGTGCAGGGGAGATTCACCAGGTTATTCCCAGAGCTGAGGTGGTTGGATTACGGAGAGGTTGAGAAGACTGGGACTGTACTCGTTGGAATTTAGAAGGATGCAGGGGGGATCTTACAATATCATAATATAAAATTATTAAGGGAACAGATAGGATAGAGGGGGGAGGTTGTTTCCACTGATGGGTGTCATAATATACACCAGTATATTCTGGTGCAGACACACACACTGATGGACATGCAGTGGGACCAATCAGCATACACAACACCGCAGCCAATCACCAGTGAGAGCACACACACTATAAAGACAGGGGACAGGAGAGTTCCCGCTCATTCTAGTAGCAGCCAGCTCGGAGCACAGAGCTCACAGCCTGCAACACAGACATTCACCATGTGCTGAGTGCATCACCTGGTTAGGACCAAGCAAGGGTCAACAGTTAAACCTGGTATTGCATTTACCCACAGTTCAAGTATGGTAATATAGTTAACCTTATAATAAAATAGAGTTGCACCACTTCAAGTGTTGGTGACCTGTTTGTGATCCAGAACACCCAACACATCATGATACCAGGAGTGAACTGGTTCAGTCCAGATAGCCATACCTTAGCGTACAGTGACAACCAGCAACGATACCCAGGCAAGATGTTCAAGATCCGGGTTCCGCAGCAGCTCCAGTGCCACGGCGATCTCCGCGAAACCTGACGGGCATACCGGCAAAAGTTTGAAATCTTCCTGCTGGCAGCCAAACTAGAAGACCTGGCCGATCCTGAAAAAACAGAGCTTCTCCTCACCATCGCCGGTGCCAGAGCAGAAGAAATCTTTTAAAAATTCAAGTTCTCCAAGGGGCAAAACAGGAGTGCCTTCCAGGCAGTCCTGGACAAATGCGGCAAATACTGTGAGGAAAACACACTCCAACCAGCAAGTAAAGGTAAGAGAAGCGCCAGTACTCACCTTGAGGCCGAAATCCTGGAGCAGAGAACGATTTTGGTCGGCGGCCATCTTTCTAAAGGGACTGCACTTGCGCAGTGCGCGACGCCGCGCATGCGCAATCACGAAAACGGCCATCAGTAAAGGAACTGCGAACTGCGCATGTGCCTCCTATGTGCTACGTCACGCTCGTCATGACATCAGAGGCCCCGGACCTCACCCATTTAATAGGATAGAGGGGGAGGTTGTTTCCACTGGTGGGTGAAAGCAGAACTAGGGGGCATAGCATCAAAATAAGGGGAAGTAGATTTAGGACTGAGTTTAGGAGGAACTTCCTCACCCAAAGGGTTGTGAATCTCTGGGTTTCCCTGCCCACTGAAGCAGTTGAGGCTCTTTTGTTAACTATTCTCAAGATAAAGATAGATAGTTTTTTGAAGAATAAAGGGTTAGGGTGTTCCGGTGGGAAAGTGGAGCTGAGCCCACAAAAGATTAGCCATGATCTCATTGAATGGCGGAGCAGGCTCGAGGGGCCAGTTCTTATGTTCCTTCAACAGCACCTTGCAAATCCACAGCCTCAATCACCTGGGAAGACAAGGGCAGCAGATGCATGGAAACACCCCGATGTACAAGCCACACACCATCCTGACGTGGAAATATAATGCCGTTCCTTCCCTGTCGCTGAGTGAAAATCCTACAACTCCCTCCCTAACAATACTGTGGGTGTTCCTATGCCACAGAGACTGCAGCGGTTCAATAGGCGGCTCACTACCACTTTCAATGTAGCGTAATAAATGCTGTCGTTGCCAGCGATATACACATCCAATAAAATAATGAAAAATATAGTAATGGAAAAAGACAACGGGCAGACTTTCACCTGATTTTGCTGAGTGTGACAGCAGGCAGGAAAAGTGGGGTTTAGGCCACTTGCACCAACGGCTGCTTTCTCCACTGTATTGCCAAGAACATAATGCATAAAGGTTGAAGTGATGGGTTCCACAATGTCATGCTGGTGGGGCAGGCTTCGATTAGTTATTTTAAAGATCGAGGCGCCATTTCTAAAGGCCACCCCAAAGCACAAAAGGTAAAATGGAACCCCTGCCCCATCAACACAACGCCCGGCATCCTGATGACGACATGCAAATTTATTATCATTGGATTTCCCTTCCTGCGAATCACTGGTGGGGGGGGGGGGGCGGTGTGTGTGTGTGTGTATATGTGTGTGGGTGGGTGGTGCAGGCAGGGACAATCACACTGAGACATCCATCAGTGTAACATGCAATTTGGAACGCCTGTGAGATTTCCTGCTCCTGTGACCAAACCCGCTGGAGAAGAACGGGAGCAGAAAGTCCTGGCCAATGTATAATCAAGCACAAAAATGTTTGAATGGAGGAGGGCTAACTTCAGTGAGATGAAAAGCGATCTGGCCCAACCTGATTGAAATTAATAATTGGCTTGCAAAGCAGTAGTTGAGCAATGGGAGGCCTTCAAAGAGGAGATGATTGAGAAAGGCACATTGTTATGTGGAGGAAAGAAAGGGGGCCTAAAGCTAAAACTGCCTGGACAGCTGCAGATACAGAAGTTAAAGTGAGACAGGAGAAGGTGACACATGGCACAGTGGTTAGCACTGCTGCCTCACAGCTCCAGGGATTCGGGTTCAATTCTGACCTCGGGCGACTGTGTGGAGTTTGCCATTCTCCCCATGTCTGCGTGGGTTTCCTCTGGATGCTCTAGTTTCCTCTCACAGTCCAAAGATGTGCAGGTTAGGTTGGTTGACCATGCTACATTGTCCCTTACTGACCAAAAGGTTAGGTGGGAGTTACTCAGTTATGGGGATAGGGTGGAGGCATGGGCTTAAGTAGGGTGCTGTTTCCAAGGGCCGGTGCAGACTCGATGGGCCAAATGGCCTCCTGCACTGTAAATTCTATGATTCTCAGGAGACTGGTAATAAATGTAAGGTTCATAAAAAAGTGGAAGTTGAATATAGAAAATACCAAGGATTCTAAAAAAGGGGATAAGATGGACAAAAAGTATAAAAACAGATTAGTGGCTAACATCAAAGGGAAACTAAAAGCGTTTTATAAATGAATAAATAGGACTAATTAGCTCAATTGGTCAGAGGGTATGGTGTGCTTAGTAATAGCAACTGTATGGGATCAATGCTGGCAGCTAGGTGAGGTAGATTTTGGTGCCTGCCTCTTCTACTTGCCCCATTGCGATGTCACGGCAATGTTGAGCCGTGGTCAACTTTGGACAATGTGAAAAGAATGATAAACTTGTAAAGGTTAATCAAAGGAATGGTGGAGACAAGGAACAAAAAACGTTTTCTTGTGGAGGCAGTTGGCATAGCTTAAATTAATATTTTGTGTTTGTCTTTATTAGAGAATCATAGAATATTTTACAGTGCAAAAGGAGGCCATTCGGCCCATCAAGTCTGCACCGGCCCTTAGAAAGAGCACTCTACCCAAGCCCATACCTCCACTCTATCCCCACACCTCCACTCTATCCTTGTAACCCCACCTAACTTTTTTTGGACACTAAGGGGCAATTTAACATGACCCATCCACCTAAGTTGCACATCTTTGGACTGTGGGAGGAAACCGGAGCACCTGTTGGAAACCCACAAAGACACGGGGAGAACTCCGCACAGACAGTAACCCAAGCCAGGAATTGAACCTGGGACCCTGGACCCTGGAGCTGTGAAGCAGCTGTGCTAACCAAAAGTTGGTGCTGCTTGTGTAACAGTAAAGGAAGAACTAGTGAGATTGGAGCGAATAAAACTAGATAAGGAGGATGTACTTAAAAGGTTAGCAGCCCTCAAAAGTGAAAAATCATCTGTCACAGATGGAACTCATCTGGGGTTACTGAAGGAAGCAATAACAGAAATTAGAACATAGAACATAGAACAATACAGCGCAGTACAGGCCCTTCGGCCCACGATGTTGCACCGAAACAAAAGCCATCTAACCTACACTATGCCATTATCATCCATATGTTTATCCAATAAACTTTTAAATGCCCTCAATGTTGGCGAGTTCACTACTGTAGCAGGTAGGGCATTCCACGGCCTCACTACTCTTTGCGTAAAGAACCTACCTCTGACCTCTGTCCTATATCTATTACCCCTCAGTTTAAAGTTATGTCCCCTCGTGCCAGCCATATCCATCCGCGGGAGAAGGCTCTCACTGTCCACCCTATCCAACCCCCTGATCATTTTGTATGCCTCTATTAAGTCTCCTCTTAACCTTCTTCTCTCCAACGAAAACAACCTCAAGTCCATCAGCCTTTCCTCATAAGATTTTCCCTCCATACCAGGCAACATCCTGGTAAATCTCCTCTGCACCCGCTCCAAAGCCTCCACGTCCTTCCTATAATGCGGTGACCAGAACTGTACGCAATACTCCAAATGCGGCCGTACCAGAGTTCTGTACAGCTGCAACATGACCTCCCGACTCCGGAACTCAATCCCTCTACCAATAAAGGCCAACACTCCATAGGCCTTCTTCACCACCCTATCAACCTGGGTGGTAACTTTCAGGGATCTATGTACATGGACACCTAGATCCCTCTGCTCATCCACACTTCCAAGAACTTTACCATTAGCCAAATATTCCGCATTCCTGTTATTCCTTCCAAAGTGAATCACCTCACACTTCTCTACATTAAACTCCATTTGCCACCTCTCAGCCCAGCTCTGCAGCTTATCTATATCCCTCTGTAACCTGCTACATCCTTCCACACTATCGACAACACCACCGACTTTAGTATCGTCTGCAAATTTACTCACCCACCCTTCTGCGCCTTCCTCTAGGTCATTGATAAAAATGACAAACAGCAACGGCCCCAGAACAGATCCTTGTAGTACTCCACTTGTGACTGTACTCCATTCTGAACATTTCCCATCAACCACCACCCTCTGTCTTCTTTCAGCTAGCCAATTTCTGATCCACATCTCTAAATCACCCTCAATCCCCAGCCTCAGTATTTTTTGCAATAGCCTACCGTGGGGAACCTTATCAAACGCTTTGCTGAAATCCATATACACCACATCAACTGCTCTACCCTCGTCTACCTGTTCAGTCACCTTCTCAAAGAACTCAATAAGGTTTGTGAGGCATGACCTACCCTTCACAAAGCCATGCTGACTATCCCTGATCATATTATTCCTATCTAGATGATTATAAATCTTGTCTCTTATAATCCCCTCCAAGACTTTACCCACTACAGACGTGAGGCTCACCGGTCTATAGTTGCCGGGGTTGTCTCTGCTCCCCTTTTTGAACAAAGGGACCACATTTGCTGTCCTCCAGTCCTCTGGCACTATTCCTGTAGCCAATGATGACATAAAAATCAAAGCCAAAGGTCCAGCAATCTCTTCCCTGGCCTCCCAGAGAATCCTAGGATAAATCCCATCAGGTCCCGGGGACTTATCTATTTTCAGCCTGTCCAGAATTGCCAACACCTCTTCCCTACGTACCTCAATGCCATCTATTCTATTAGCCTGGGGCTCAGCATTCTCCTCCACAACATTATCTTTTTCCTGAGTGAATACTGACGAAAAATATTCATTTAGTATTTCGCCTATCTCTTCAGACTCCACACACAATTTCCCATCCCTGTCCTTGACTGGTCCTACTCTTTCCCTAGTCATTCGCTTATTCCTGACATACCTATAGAAAGCTTTTGGGTTTTCCTTGATCCTTCCTGCCAAATACTTCTCATGTCCCCTCCTTGCTCGTCTTAGCTCTCTCTTTAGATCCTTCCTCGCTACCTTGTAACTATCCATCGCC
The DNA here is from genome assembly GCF_047496885.1 of Scyliorhinus torazame. Lineage (NCBI taxonomy): Eukaryota > Metazoa > Chordata > Chondrichthyes > Carcharhiniformes > Scyliorhinidae > Scyliorhinus > Scyliorhinus torazame. Next base: position 174,865,104 of record NC_092707.1, read on the forward strand.
CCAACCGAAACTTCACACCTCATCTTCACATAGGCCTCCTTCTTCCTCTTAACAAGAGATTCCACTTCCTTGGTAAACCACGGTTCCCTCGCTCGACGCCTTCCTCCCTGTCTGACCGGTACATACTTATCAAGAACACGCAGTAGCTGATCCTTGAACAAGCCCCACTTATCCAGTGTGCCCAACACTTGCAGCCTACTTCTCCACCTTATCCCCCCCAAGTCACGTCTAATGGCATCATAATTGCCCTTCCCCCAGCTATAACTCTTGCCCTGCGGTGTATACTTATCCCTTTCCATCATTAACGTAAACGTCACCGAATTGTGGTCACTGTCCCCAAAGTGCTCTCCTACCTCCAAATCCAACACCTGGCCTGGTTCATTACCCAAAACCAAATCCAACGTGGCCTCGCCTCTTGTTGGCCTGTCAACATATTGTTTCAGGAAACCCTCCTGCACACACTGTACAAAAAACGACCCATCTATTGTACTCGAACTATATCTTTTCCAGTCAATATTTGGAAAGTTAAAGTCTCCCATAATAACTACCCTGTTACTTTCGCTCATATCCAGAATCATCTTCGCCATCCTTTCCTCTACATCCCTAGAACTATTAGGAGGCCTATAAAAAACTCCCAACAGGGTGACCTCTCCTTTCCTGTTTCTAACTTCAGCCCATACTACCTCGGAAGAAGAGTCCCCATCTAGCATCCTCTCCGCCACCGTAATACTGCTCTTGACTAGCAGCGCCACACCTCCCCCTCTTTTGCCTCCTTCTCTGAGCTTACTAAAACACCTAAACCCCGGAACCTGCAACATCCATTCCTGTCCCTGCTCTATCCATGTCTCCGAAATGGCCACAACATCGAAGTCCCAGGTACCAACCCATGCTGCCAGTTCCCCTACCTTGTTTCGTATACTCCTGGCATTGAAGTAGACACACTTCAAACCACCTACCTGAACACTGGCCCCCTCCTGCGACGTCAAATCTGTGCTCCTGACCTCTATACTCTCATTCTCCCTTACCCTAAAACTACAATCCAGGTTCCCATGCCCCTGCTGCATTAGTTTAAACCCCCCCAAAGAGCACTAACAAATCTCCCCCCCAGGATATTTGTGCCCCTCAGGTTCAGATGTAGACCATCCTGTCTGTAGAGGTCCCACCTTCCCCAGAAAGAGCCCCAGTTATCCAAAAATCTGAATCCCTCCCGCCTGCACCATCCCTGTAGCCACGTGTTTAAATGCTCTCTCTCCCTATTCCTCATCTCACTATCACGTGGCACGGGCAACAACCCAGAGATAACAACTCTGTTTGTTCTAGTTCTGAGCTTCCATCCTAGCTCCCTGAAAGCCTGCCTGACATCCTTGTCCCCTTTCCTACCTATGTCGTTAGTGCCAATGTGGACCACGACTTGGGGCTGCTCCCCCTCCCCCCTAAGGACCCGGAAAACACGATCCGAGACATCACGTACCCTTGCACCTGGGAGGCAACATACCAAACGCGAGTCTCTCACGCTCCCACAAAATCTCCTATCTGTGCCACTGACTATAGGGTCCCCAATTACTAATGCTCTGCTCCTCTCCCCCCTTCCCTTCTGAGCAACAGGGACAGACTCCGTGCCAGAGGCCCGTACCCCATGGCTTACCCCTGGTAAGTCGTCCCCCCCACAAGTATCCAAAGCGGTATACTTGTTTCTCAGGGGAACGACCGCAGGGGATCCCTGCACTGACTGCTTTTTCCCAGTCCCTCTTACAGTTACCCACCTATCTCCAATCTTTGGTGTAACTAATTCCCTGAAGCTGCTATCTATGACCCCTTCTGCCTCCCGAATGATCCGAAGTTCTTCCAACTCCAGCTCCAGTTCCCTAACTCGGTCTTGGAGGAGCTGGAGATGGCAGCACTTCCTGCAGGTAAAATCAGCAGGGACACTAACTGCATCCCTCACCTCAAACATCCTGCAGGAGGAACATTGCACTCCCTTCCCTGCCATTCCTCTAACCTTCTACCAAGATCTGGCTAACAACTAACTTAAATTTTTACAAAAAATAATAATAATATAATAACATATGGTACTTACCTCAGACCAATGGGTTTTATTATTAGGTTAGAGGAGGAGGGTGGGTGGGAGACACTACACGTGTAGTGTCTCGGGTTTCCTCTCCACCAGAATTTATTGGTGAGGGTCTTCCCAGACGTCCGTGGGTCGACTTCCTGTTCCCGCCTAAAAAACTAATTAAAAAAAAAGAAAAATTCTCAGCTCCTGCTGAAATTGACTAACCAGCCAGCTCCACTCCCGCCGAAATCGACTGGCCTGCCCCTGCAAAGACAAGTGCTTTTAAAGGTTGACTTACCTCCCAGCAACCTCCTTCCGCAATGCTCCCGCTGAAACTGACTCACCAGCTGTTCTCACGCCGAAATCGACTGGCCTGCCCCTGCAAAGACAAGTCCTTTTAAAGGTTGTGAAGGTTCTGGCCACAATCTTGTAATCTTCCTCGGATATGGGCTGCTGCGAGGGGGATGGAGGATTGCAAATATTACACCTCTGTTTAAAAAAGGGGAGGAGTATAAAACGGGCAACCACAAGCTATTTGGCCTAATCTAGGTGGTGAGAAACTTTGAAAGACAATAATTTGGGGCAAAATGAATTGGTATTTGGAAAAGCACGGGCTAAAAAATGAAAGTCAGCACATATTTTGCTCAAGGCAAATTGTATTTAACTAACTTAATTGAGTTATTTGATGAAGTTATGGAGATGGTTGATGTGTGCGTGGAAGGGTATTGACAAAAAGGCATACAGTAGACTTGCTTGCAAAATGAAAGCTTGTGGGATTTAAGCGAGTGGCAACATGGATATAGAATTAGCTCAGGGACAGATAGTAGAGTAGGAGTGAAGGTTGTTTTTCAAATTGAAGAGAAGTATGCAGTGATGTTCTCCAGGGGTCAGTATTGGACAACTGCTATTTTGATATAAATTAATGATCTAGATTTAGGCATACAAGGCAAGGCATAATGTAAACGCTTGCAGAGGATACCCAACTTTGAAATGTGGCAAACAATGAGGAAGATATTAACAAACCTCAGGAGAATATGGGCAGACTGATGGATTGGACAGATAGATGGCAGATCGAACATAATGCAGAGAAATATGAAGTTGCAGATTTTGGTAGGAAGAATGGCAAGAGGCATTATGAAGTAAATTATATAATTTTAAAAGGAATGCAGGAACAGGGAAACTGAGTGTACATACACAAATCTTTGAAGGTGGCAGAACAAGTTGTGAAGGCTGTTTAAAAAGCATATAGCACCTCGGCATTATTCATCAAGGAATAGAGTACAAAGCAATGAAGTTAAAGCTAAACATTCAAAAAACACTGGTTCAGTCTCAGCTGTATTCACTTCTGAGCATCGTTTTACAAAGGATGTCATGGCCTTAGAGGGGATGTAGAGGAGATTTATTGGAGCGACACCAGGGATGAGGAATTTCAGTTATGTGGCAAACTTGGATGTTCTCCTCAGAGGAGAAAGGTTTAAGAGGTGACTTGTTGGAGGTGATTTAAATCATGAATGGATTGATAGGAGCAATTAAAAATAAACTATTTCCACTCGCTGGAGAGTCAGTGAGACAGATTTAAGGTGATTGCCAAAAGAATCCGAGGAAACTATTTGTAAAACAGGGTAGCTTTATAATCGAGAATATATTGCTGGAGACGGTGGTGGAACCAAATACATCTGTAACATTCAAAACAGATTGGATAAATACTTGGGAGAAACATTTACAGGGCAATGGGGAGAGAGCAGGGGTGTGGGGTTAATTAGGCAGCTCAAGAGCAGGCACTGGCATGGTGAGCAGAATGGCTTCCTCTGTTTATCATTCTATGATTTTTTATTTGAAATCTTTTCATTGAAATATCCATAAAATTACAAAGCAAAACAAAACCTATTTTAAAATATATTTTATTCCAGATATTATGAAATTCTTACATTCAAAGGACTATATCATACAAACAGTTGGTCATTTTTATTTTAACAAACTAACAACAATCCTAAATCCCCTATCCCCCCTCAGCCCCACTATCCTCCTGCCCTTATCCCCTCCCCTCCTAACCATGGTGGGCCATGAGCAGGTCTTTAAAGAAAGTGATGAACGGCATCCACCTGGAACATAACCTTTCTTCCGGCCCTCTCAGCGTATATTTAATCTTTTTCCAATCGCAAGAATCCTGCCAGGTCACTCAACCATGCCGAGGCCCTGGCTGGCACTGCCGATCTCCACCAAAGCAGGACCCGCCTCCTAGCCACCAAAGAGGCAAAGGCCAAGACGCCCTCCCCCCCCCCCCATCCGCACAAGGAGTTCTGGAGAATCCGACACCCTAAAGATCGCCACCAGCGGACATGGCTTTTGTTTGACCCTGATGACCTTCGACATGATCTCAAAAAATGAGACCCAGACCCAACTAACTTGGGGCAGGACTAGAACATGTGTGAGTGATTCACAGGCCCCCCTGAACAATGCTCACATCTGTCCTCCATCCTGGGGAAGAACCTACGACTTAGTTAAGTGCACTCAATGTACCACTTGTAATTGCATCAGGCTCAACCTAGCACAGGAGGAGGTAAAGTTCACTCTCTGCACGATCTCACTCCACACTCCTCCCTCTAGCCCTAAGCCCAGCTCTAATTCACCTCTTCTAGTGATGGTTTCCCCATTTGCAGCAAACACTCATATATATCGGAGATCTTCCCTTGCCCCATTGCATCCCATGATAGCATCCTACTTATCAGTGTGGGTTTCGGCAACTGGGGGGAACGAGGACAACTCTTTACGAATAAAATTCCTCACCTGCTAATACCTGAATACACTCGCCCTCGGGAGTTGAAATTTCTCCTCCATCACCTCCAGACTCGCAAACCTAGCTTCCACAAATAAATCCCTGAACCTCTCAACCCCTCTTCTCTGCCGTCTCAGTTGATGAGCCAATAATCGACTGGCTTTATCCCTGTGCTCATAAAATGTCCCTCGCAAACGGCGAAGCTGGCTTACTGCATTTCCCATCGATTCAAGCTCAAACATCATTTGTAGCCTCTTTCTCTCTGCCAACAACTCTGTCGTAGGGGCTGTTACAAAGAACAAGAACAAAAAAAAGGTGCAGCACAGGAGCAGGCCCTTGGGCCCTCCAAGCCTGCGCCGAACATGCTGCTTGTGGAAGCAACAATCTTCTACACTTCCAGGGTCCCTCTATTCCCATCCTATTCATGTATTTGTCAAGATGCCCCTTAAATGTCACTTTCATACCTGCTTCCACCACCTCTTCTGGCTGCAAGTTCCAAGCACCCACTACCCCCTGTGTAAAAAACTTTACCTCGCACATCTCCTCTAAACTTTGCCCCTCACATCTTAAACTTACGTCCCCTAGTAATTGACCCCTCCACCCTGGGAAAACGCTTCTGACGATCCACTCTGTCCATGCCCCTCATAATATTGTAGACCTCTATCAGGTCGCCCCTCAACCTCCGTGCTCCAGTGAGAACAAACCGAGTTTATTCAACCGCTCCTCATAGCTAATGCCCTCCATACCAGGCAATGTCCTGGTAAATCTCTTCTGCACCCTCTCTAAAGCCTCCACATCCTTCTGGCAGTGTGGCGACCAGAATTGAACACTATACTCCAAGTGTGGCCCAACTAGGGTTCTAAACAGCTGCAGCATGACTTGCCAATTTTTATATTCAATGCCCCGGCCAATGAAGGCAAGCATGCTGTATGCCTTCTTGACTACGTTCTCCACCTGTGTTGCCCCTTTCAGTGACCTGTGGACCTGTACACCAAGATCCCCCTGCCTGTCAATACTCTTAAGGGTTCTACCATTCACTGTATATTTCCCACCTGTATTAGACCTTCCAAAATGCATCACCTCACACTTGTCCAGATTAAACTCCATCTGCCATATCTCCACCCAAGTCTTCAACCGATCTATATCCTGCTGTATCCTCTGACAGTCCTCATCACTTTCCGCAATTCCACCAACCTTTGTGTCATCCACAAACTTACTAATCATACCAGTCACATTTTCCTCCAAATCATTTATATATACTACGAACAGCAAAGGTCCCAGCACTGATTCCTGTGGAACACCACTAGTCACAGCCCTTCAATCAGAAAAGCACCCTTCCATTGCTACTCTCTGCCTTCTATGACCTAGCCAGTTCTGTATCCATCTTGACAGCTCACTTCTGATCCCATGTAACTTCACCTTTTATACCAGTCTGCCATGAGGGACCTTGTAAAAGGCCTTACTGAAGTACAGATAGACAACATCCACTGCCCTACCTGCATCAATCATTTTAGTCACTTCCTCGAAAAACTCGATCAGGTTAGTGAGACACGACCTTCCCTTTACAAAACCGTGCTGCCTTTCACTAATTTGTTCACTCGTTTCCAAATGGGAGTAAATCCTGTCTCGAAGAATTCTCTCCAATAATTTTCCTACCACTGACAAAAGGCTCACAGGCCTGTAATTTCCTAGATTATCGTTGCTACGCTTCTTAAACAAAGGAACAGCATTGGCTACTCTCCAGTCCTCTGGAATATCATCTGTAGCCAGTGAGGATGCAAAGATTTCTGTCAAAGTCCCAGCAATTTCCTCTCTTGCTTCCCTCAGTATTCTAGGGTAGATCCCATCAGGTCCTGTGGACCTAACTACCGTAATGTTTTTCAAGATGCCCAACACCTCGTTTTGGACCCCAATGTGACCCACACGCTCTACACACTCTTCCCCAGACTCAACAGCCACCAAGTCTTTCTCTTTGGTGAATACAGATGCAAAGTACTCATTTCGTACCTCGCCCATTTCCTTTGGCTCCATGCATAGATTCCCTCCCCTGTCCTTCAATGGGACAACCTTTGCCCTGGCAACCCGCTTGCTTTTTACATAAGTATAAAAAACCGTTGGGTTTTCCTTAATCCTGTTTGGCAGTGACTTTTCGTGACCCCTTTTAGCCCTCCTAACTCCTTGCTTAAGTTCCTTCCTATTATCCTTATATTCCTTACGGGCTTTATCTGTTCCCAGCCTTCTAGTCCTTACAAATGCATTCTTTTTCTTTTTGACGAGGCTCACAATATCTCATGTTATCCAAGGTTCCCAAAACTTGCCATACTTATTGATGCGACCATCAATTCACACGAGACGATGAGTAGAAGTGAACAGTGGTTTTAATACGCTAGATCTGTGCCTACCTGCGACTGCTCTGTACTGAGTGCCACCTACAGGCTTACAGGTTTATATACCACCCCCGAGGGGGCGGGGCCACAGGCAGAGCCCACAAGGGCATCAACATAATACAACATAGTACAGTTGTGAATTGTAAAAGCATATGTTCACCACATTCACCCCGTTAAAAAATTGAAGTCCAGTGGGGGTGAAGTGTCCTCACAGATCGAGTCTGTCCGGCGCCTTGATCGTTCTCCTGATCGCCTCAGCTCCGGCTTCACTGCAGGCACGCGTGTTGAACTCGTCGCTGCGGGCACGGGTGTTGGGCTCATTGACTCCGGGAGCATGTCGTCTGGAGCTTCATGACTGTAGGTTGGCGATGGGGGGAGGGGGGGGTGTAAGCCATGTAGGGGCGGGGGCGGTGTTGGGTGTAGGGGTAGGGGTAGGTGATGGTCGCAGGGGAACCGGCGGGTGCCAGGTCCCGGAGGGAGACTGTATCTTGTCGGCCGTCGCGGTGCGCCACGTAGGCATACTGAGGGTTGGTGTGAAGGAGCTGGACCCTCTCGACCAGTGGGTCGGACTTATGGCTCCTCACGTGCTTTTGGAGGAAGACAGGCCCCGATGTTGTCAGCCAGGATGGGAGCGAGACCCCGGAGATTGATTTCCTGGGGAAGACAAATAGGCGGTCATGCGGGGTCTCGTTCGTAGCTGTGCAGAGAAGCAACCTAATTGAGTGGAGCGCGTCGGGGAGGACCTCCTGCCAGCGGGAAACTGGGAGACTTCTAGACCGTAGGGCCAGAAGGACGGCCTTCCATACCGTCGCGTTCTCGCTCTCCACCTGTTTGTTTCCCCGGAGGTTGTAGCTGGTAGTCCTGCTCGAGGCAATGCCCTTACCGAGCAGGTACTGACGCAGCTCGTTGCTCATAAACGAGGAGCCCCGTCACTGTGGACGTTAGTAGGCAAACTGAACAGGGTGAAGATGCTATGCAGGGCCTTAATGACAGTGGCCGCGGTCATGTCGGGGCATGGGATGGCAAAGGGTAAACGGGAGTACTCGTCAACAACGTTAAGAAAATACACGTTGCGGTCAGTGGAGGAGAGGGGCCCTTTGAAATCGACGCTGAGGCGCTCAAAGGGGCGGGATGCCTTCACCAGGTGGGCCTTGTCTGGCCGATAGAAGTGCAGCTTGCACTCCGCGCAGACTTTGCAGTTCCTGGTCATGGCCCTGACCTCCTCGGTGGAGTAGGGCGGGTTGCGGGCCTTGATGAAGTGGAGAAGCAGGGTGACCCCTGGGTGACAGAGGTCATTGTGGTTGGCCCGGAGTCGGTCATCTTGCGCGCTGGCGCATGTGTCGCGGAACAGGGCATCTGGGGGCTCGTTGAGCTTCCCCGGCCAATACACAATACCGTAATTATAGGTGGAGAGTTCGATAAGATTTTATCATTCTTGATCTTGCCCCGCTGTGTCTTGTTGAACATAAAGGCTACCGACCGTTGGTTGGTGACGAGGGTGAACCTCCTACCAGCCAAGTAGTGCCTCCAATGCCGCACAGCTTCCACAATGGCTTGAGCTTCCTTTTTGACCGAGGAGTGTTGAATCTCGGAGGCGTTGAGGGTACGGGAAAAAAAGGCAACAGGCCTGCCTGCCTGGTTAAGGGTAGCGGCCAGGATGACATCTGACGCATCGCTCTCCACCTGGAAGGGGATGGACTTGTCCACCGCGTGTATCGCGGCCTTGGTAATGTCGGCCTTGATGCGGCTGAAGGCCAGGCGGGCCTCAGTTGTCAGGGGGAAGATGGTGGCTTTGATATGTGGGCGGGCTTTGTTCGCATAGTTGGGGACCCACTGATGTGTTAAGTAAGTTGGTTCAACGCTAACAGCAACTGGATGCAGTGAAACTAGAAACAGGCTTCTGACACAGGAGATGGTCCAACACTGTTTTATTGAACTTCCTGATTGCTGTACATAGTCTGCTGTGAGTTGACACTCTATCAATCTAACTGATAACCTCCCACTGGCTTGACCAGACTAGCTCTCTACCTCATGGAGATGGTGCTCACTGGCTTGTGCACTCTAACTATCTCAGTAGCTGTGTCCTGTAGAGAGAGGGAGAGTCTTAATGCCCAATGGGCTTTATAGTGGTGGTGTCCTGTCTGGTGATTGGTTGTTATGTGTTGTGTGTGTTCATTGGTTATCCTGTGTGTCAATCACTGCCTGTCTGCATCTCATTATATACATGAGTGGCTATTATGACATCTCCTGTTTTTGAAGTAAATTTTTGAACATGGCGATATATATACATGCATGATTATATACAAGTGGTGAGTGAATGAACATATGTACATGGGAAGGTGTCTATCGTGCAGATACAGAGCAAACTGAACAAAATTTACAAGATTGAAGTCTTTAGATTCAGTCTTTGTGGCGGGCAACAAATTCTTGTTGATCGCCTCAGAGGTGGGGGGGGGGGACGCCGGCACTTGGACAGGCGGGATTGCTGCCATGTCGGTGGCCTCATGGAGAGGCAGGATCGCTGCCAGATCGGTGGCCTCATGGTGCGAGATGTCCGGAGGAGGCATGATGTCATGCGGAGAAGTGCGGCCAGGTGATGGGCAGGGAACTTTTCATAGCGCCCTCCTGTTGCGTCGTAGAATGGAGCCATCAGCCATTTGGAAACGAAGGACCTGGGGGCAGCCTGCCTGACGACAATAGCTGGGGCTGACCAACCTTCCTCAGGCAACTGGACGCGAACAACATCTTCTGGAGCCAGCGCAGGTAGATCCTTGGCATGAGCATCATACGTGACCTTCTGCTGGTCCCTGGATCGCTGCACTTTCTGCAGCACCGTGAGGCGGTCAAGGTCTGGAACATGGATGGCTGGAACAGTCATCCTCAGGTTACGGTTCATGAACAGCTGCACTGGAGACAAACCAGTCGACAGAGGGGTTGCCCTATATGCCAACAGCTCCAGGTTGAAGTCCGAGGCTGAGTCTGCAGCCTTGCACAGCAACCGCTTGACAATATGGACCCCTTTTTCAGCCTTCCTGTTTGATTGCGGACAATGGGGACTGGATGTGATGTGACTGAAGTGGTAGGATAGTGCAAAGTCAGACCACTCTTGGCTGTAGAAACATGGGCCATTGTCACTCATTACTGTGAGTGGTATCCCGTGCCTGGCAAACGTCTCTTTGCAGGCTTTAATCGCTGACTTGGACATGAGGTCCGACAGTTTCACCACTTCCGGGTAGCTGGAGAAGTAGTCGACCAAGAGTACGTAATCACGCCCATTTGTGTGAAAGAGGTCTATCCCCACCTTGGACCACGGAGAAGTCACGATCTCGTGCTGTTGCAGTGTTTCCTTGGGCTGAGCTGGTTGAAACTTCTGGCATGTTGTGCAGTTGAGGACTGTGTTGGCAATGTCCTGGCTGATGCCAGGCCAGTAGACTGCCTGCCGAGCTCTGCGTCAACATTTTCCGACCCCAAGGTGACCCTCATGGATCTGTCCGAGCACCATGGCTTGCATGCTTTGGGGAATGACGATTCTAACTAGTTTAAGAAGGATCCTCTCGACAACCATTAACTCATCCTTAACGTTGAAGAACTGGAGGCACTGCCCCTTTTGCCAGCCTGGGCGCGGTGTTGCATCACGCGCTGCAGTAGAGGATCTTTGGCAGTTTCTTCGCGTATCTGGACAACTTGTTCATCAGTGGCTGGGAGGTTGCTGGCACACAACTGCACCTGTGCCTCGATGTGGCGAATGAAGTCGCCCGGTTCACATGGCTTGGTGATGGATCGGGATAGGGCATCTGCGACGATCAGCTCCTTGCCCAGCGTGTAGACGAGTTCGAAGTCATATCGGCGGAGACGAAGAAGAATTCGCTGCAGCCAAGGTGTCATGTCATTTAAATCCTTCTGGATTATGTGGACTAAAGGCCTGTGGTCTGTTTCCACTGGGAACTTCGGCGGACCGTATATGTAGTCATGAAACTTGACTATTCCTGTCAGGAGACCCAGACACTCCTTTTCGATCTGGGCATACCGTTGTTCTGTCGGAGTCATGGCCCTGGAGGCATATGCCACTGGAGCCCAGGACGAGGAATCGTCTCGCTGGAGGAGCACCGCCCCAATGCCGTTCTGGCTTGCGTCTGTGGATATCTTGGTATCCTTGGTTGGGTCAAAGAACGCCAGTACTGGGGCTGTGGTGAGCTTCGCCTTCAGCTCAAGCCACTCCGCTTGATGTGCGGGAAGCCACTGGAACATTGTCGACTTTTTAACGAGATGCCAAAGGGCCGTGGTGTGGGATGCCATGTTGGGAATGAATTTTCCGAGAAAATTTACCATCCCGAGGAAGCGGAGGACCTCCTTTTTATCCTCTGGTGTCTTCATGGCATTGATTGCCAGCACCGTGTTGGCGTCAGGTTGCACACCTTGCTGTGAAATGTGGTCACCTAAAAACTTGATAGCAGACCGCCCAAACGAGCATTTGGCCCTGTTGAGCTGGAGGCCATTTTCATGAATCCTCTGGAAAACCTGCTTGAGGCGAGCGATGTGATCCTCGAGCGTCGTGGACCAGATGATCACGTCGTCCACATAGACTCGCACCCCCTCGATACCCTCCATCATTTGCTCCATTATGCAATGAAATACTTCGGAAGCTGAGATGATACCAAAAGGCTTGCGGTTGTAGCAATACCTGCCGAACGGAGTGTTAAAAGTGCACAGCTTCCGACTGGACTCGTCCAGATGAATTTGCCAGAAGCCACGGGAGGCGTCCAGCTTGGTAAAGAATTTGGCGTGAACCATCTCACAGGTCAATTCTTCACGCTTCAGGATCAGGTAATGCTCTCACATGATGTTGCGATTTAGGTCTTTGGGATCAATGCAAATACGGAGTTCGCCAGAGGGTTTCTTGACGCAGACCATGGAGCTGACCCAGTCTGTGGGTTCCGTGACCTTTGAGATGATGCCCTGGTCTTGGGGCTCTCGTAGCTGCGTTTTCAGACGATCCTCGAGAGGAGCTGGCACCCGGCATGGTGCATGGATGACTGGGGTGGCATTCGGCTTGAGCAATATCTTGTAGCGATATGGGAGCGTGCCCATCCCATCAAACACACTGTGGTATTGTGTGAGAATGTCGTCTATCACAGCCTGGAGATTCACATTGGGCGAGGCCGTCGCCGGTGTGGAGGACATGGCATGAACTCGCTAGACCAGATTTAGGAGTTTTCATACACGAGCACCGAGCAGGGATGCCTTGTCAGGCCGGACGATCTCAAACCTTAACGTCGCCTTGATTGCCTTGTGAGATACACCTAGCTGACACGATCCACTGGCAGCTATGGCATTACCATTGTAGTCAAGGAGCTGGCAGGCTGGTGGAAGAATGCTAGGTTGGTGTCGGATGCTGTCAAGGTCCGACTGTGATATGTGGTTCGCAGACGCGCCAGTGTCCAATTTAAATCGGATGCGAGACTGGTTGACCGTGATGACAGCACACCACTCGTCGTCAGGATCCACACTGAGGATCGAAAGGCAGTTGGAAGGCACGGTAGAGACCAACTCGCATGTGGTGATGATCCCCACCTGATATGGAGACTCGAGGCAGTCAGCATCGGGGTCCGTTGGAATGTCTGGATCAGAATCCTGCATGCCTTGTTGTACGCAGCGGATACGTCTGTGCTGCAGCTGGGATCACTGGCTGTTGTTCGGTGGAGCGGACCTGCAGAAGGCTGCATGGTGGCCAGGCTTTCCACACTGTAGACATCGCCTGCTTTTGGCTGGACATTGCCGCTTTAAATGGGCGGAGCCACAATTTGGACACGTCATGACACTGACGTCAGCACGTTCTCTGCGCCATCGCGCATACGCAGTGCGGTCGGCCGACGTTTGCGCATGCACCTCAAGGTCTTCGGCCTCATCGTCCACCCGGTCGTGGCGCGCATGCGTGGGGACCTGAGAAAAGCATGCGAAATGGCCACTCTCCTCGATGCTCAAGCCTTGCATTTTCGCTATGGTCTGCACCCTTTCTGCCTCGTGGGAGGCCAGTTTTGCAGTTTCTGCCCCCCTGATGCGGGAGTAGCGATTTCTGGCATGCTCATGGACAACGCACGTTTCGATGGCGATGGAGAGGGTCAACTGTCTGATTTTGAGGAGCTGCTCCCACAGGGAGTCGGACTGGACCCCGAAAACGATCTGATCCCGGATCATAGAATCATAGAAGGACTGAAAAGCTTCATCCTTACCCTGAAGCCTCTGTTGGAAGATGTACTGTTCAAAGTTCTCATTCACCTCAATGTCACAGTGGCTGTCGAATTTCAGCAGAACTGTCTTGAACTTTGTCTTGTCTTCGCCATCGGCAAACGTAAGCGAGTTATAGATGTGGATGGCGTGATCCCCCGCAGTCGGCAGGAACAGCGCAATCTTTCTGGCATCCGATGCTGCCTCGAGGTCGGTGGCCTCGATATACAGGAGGAACTTCTGTTTGAAGACTTTCCAGTTGGCTCCGAGGTTGCCGGAGATCCGGAGTTGCGAAGGAGGCTGGGTGTTTTCCATGCCGCTGGATGGCTGCTTGCTGGTCCTTGCAGATTCACTCGAGGTAGGTTTGTTAGGATTAATAGCACTCTGGTACCATGATGGGTTAAGTAAGTTGGTTCAACATTGACTGCAACTGGATGCAGTGAAACGAGAAACAGGCTTCTGACACAGGAGATGGTCCAACACGGTTTTATTGAACTTCCTGATTGCTGCACATAGTCTGCTGTGAGTTGACACTCTATTAATCTCATTGATAACCTCCCACTGGCTTGACCAGACTAACTCTCTGTGATGAACGGTTACTGCCTTATCATCATGTAAGGTGTTGTCCCCTTTAAGACCGGGCTTGGAACCCTGGGGACTCCGCCCACCTGTGAGCCATATATAAAGGGCTGCCTCATGGGCTGTGTAGCAGTCAGCACTTGTCTCAGCTCTAACATAGTTCTTAGTCTAATAAAGCCTTCTTTACAGTTTAATCTCTAAGCTTCGTTATTGAGGGTACCTCACTCTCTACCTCATGGTGATAGTGCTCACTGGCTTGTGCACTCTTACTACCTCAGTAGCTGTGTCCTGTAGAGAGAGGGAGAGTCTTTATGCCCTGTGTGCTTTATAGTGGTGGTGTCCTGTCTCGTGATTGGTTGTTATGTGTTGTGTGTGTTCATTGGTTATCCTGTGTGTCAATCACTGCCTGTCTGCATCTCATTATACACACGAGTGGATATTATGACACCCACTGGGCATAATATGAAAAGAACCCGAGGCATCTTTTCAGGGCCTTGGGGCAGTGGGGAAGGGGGGTTACAGGAGGGGGCGCATGCGGTCGGGACTCCGTTTTCCATGACATAGCCGAGGATGGCTAGTCGGGTTGTGCGGAAAACACATTTCTCCTTGTTGTAGGTGAGATTGAGGGCTTGGGCAGTTTGGAGGAACTTCTGAAGGTTAGCATCGCGGTCCTGCTGATCATGGCCGCAGATGGTGACGTTATCCAATACGGGAACGTGGCCCGCCGCCCGTACTGGTCAACCATTCGGTCCATTGTTCTTTGGAACACCGAGACCCCATTGGTGACGCCGAAGGGGACCCTGAGGAAATGGAAGAGGCGGCCGTCTGCCTCAAAGGCCGTGTAGTGGCGGTCTTCCGGGCGGATCGGAAACTGGTGGTATGCGGACTTCAGATCTACCGTGGAGAAAACCCGGTAGTGTGCAATCTGATTAACCATATCCGCTATGCGGGGGAGGGGGTATGCATCGAGTTGCGTGTAATGGTTTATGGTCTGGCTGTAGTCTACAACCTTCCGGTTCTTTTCCCCGGACCTGGCGACCACCACTTGAGCTCTCCAGGGGCTGTTACTGGCCTCGATAATCCCTTCCCTCAAGAGCCGCTGGACCTCCAACTTGATAAAAGTCCTGTCCTGGGCACTGTACCGCCTGCTCCTGGTGGCGACGGGTTTACAGTCGGAGGTGAGGTTCGCGAAGAGCGAGGCGATCTTAAGGGTCGCGAGGTTACATACGGTGAGAGGGGAGCCCGCCGAACCTCAGGGTCAGGCTCCTGAGGTTGCACTGGAATTCCAGTCCTAACAGGAGAGGAGCACAGAGATAGGGGAGGGCATAGAGTTTAAAATCGGCGTATTCGGCACCCTGTATCGCAAGGTTCGCGACACAGTACACCCGGATCTGCACTGAATGTGATCCAGATGCAAGGGATATTGTTTGGGATGCGGGGGAAATCTGGAGAGAACAGTGCCTTACCGTGTCTGGATGGATGAAGCTCTCCGTGCTCCCAGAGTCAAACAGACAGGGCGTTTCGTGTCCATTGACCCGGACGGTCATCATCGAGTTCCTGAGGTGCTTGGGCCGTGACTGGTCGAGGGTGACAGCGCCGAGCTGTGGGTAGCCGGCGTGGTCGGAGGTAGCGGGGTAGTCCCAAGGTGGCAGCCCCCATGGTCGCACGTGCCGGGCGGCGTTGAAAATGGCAGCTCCCGTCGGTCGCACGTGTCGGGTAGGGTTAAAGATGGCGGCCCCCACGGATAGCACGGGGCAGACGTGGGCAGTACCGGCAGGCACACAGCCACGCTGCGGGGTGTGCGGGCCTGTGAGTCTGTGAGTCGGGCCTGCGATTTAGGAGCTTTGGGTCGGGCCAAGCAGACTTTGACAAAATGTCCTTTCTTGCCGCAGTCGCTGCAGGTCACGTTCCGAGCCGGGAAACGCTGCCTGTGGTGCTGGTTCTGACCGCAGAAATAACAGGGCGGCCCCCCGGGTTGGGCGGGTGGCCGCGCGGCACAGGCCTGGGACACCCTCGGGTCGGGTGACCACGAGGGAATCGCGTGGTTGGCAGGGAAAGCATTTAGGTTCTGGAAAACGACTTCTGAGGAGGTGGATAGTTTAACCGTCTCTTCTAGTCGAGGGCGCCCTTTTCGACCAGGTGCTGTCTGACATAGTTGGACTGGACTCCAGCCACATGGGTGTCCCGGATGGCGAGTTCCATATGCTGCGAGGCCGTGACTTCCTTGTAATTGCAGTTTCGAGCGAGTACCCTCAGGTCGCGTAGGTATTCCTCCAGCGATTCACCGGGGCGTTGACGACGAGTGGTGAGGAGATGCCGCGCGAACACTTCGTTCACCGGCCTCACGTAATGTCTATTCAGGATCGCGACCGCGTCTGCGTACGTGGTCGCTTCCTCGATTAGTACGGAGATTCTGTGGCTCACCCAGGCTTGGAGGAGACTCAGCTTCTGTGCCTCGGTGACGGCGGGTGAGGAGGAGGCGGTGAGGTAGGCCTCAAAGCAGCGGAGCCAGTGCGAAAGATTCCTATGGCTTCAGCTGCCTGTGGGTCGAGTTCCAGTTGGTCAGGTTTCAGGGCGGCTTCCATTGCGATATCTTAGCGTATTAAATTGATGCGACCATCAATTCACACGAGACGATGAGTAGAAGTGAACAGTGGTTTTAATACGCTAGATCTGTGCCTGCCTGTGACTGCTCTGTACTGAGTGCCGCCTACAGGCTGACAGGTTTATATACCACCCCCGAGGGGGCGGAGCCATAGGCAGAGCCCACAAGGGCATCAACATAATACAGCACAGTACAGTGGTGAATTGTAATAGCATACGTTCACCACACTTATCCTTCATCCTCATAGGAACATTCCAGTCCAACTCCAAGATAGAGTTTACCAACCACTGCCTTTTAACCCTGCCAGCTTTAACCTTGTTGCCAGCTTTGATCTCCTCTGATCACCGCCTTCAATGCTTCCCAGAACTCGGAAGGTGAGGCTTCCCCATTTTAGTTGGAATCTACAGAATTTCCTATGGCCGAAGTCACCCTTTCACAAAACCCCTTATCAGCCAGGAGTGATGTGTCCAACCTCCATGGTGGGCACTGGGCTTGGCCCGTCTCTAATCGCATCTGCATATAGTGTGGAGCATGGTCCGATATTACGATCGCCAAGTACTCAGCTCCCACCACCCCCTGGGAGTAATGTCTTTCCCACTGGGAAAAAGTCTGTTCTGGAGTAGACCCAGTGCACAAGAGAGAAGGAAAACTCCCTCTCCTTTGGGTGACTAAATCTCCAAGGATCCCCCCCACCCCTTCTGTTCCATGAACACAGCCAACTCTCGTGCCAGCCTGGAAGTAACCAGAGACCTGGGACTTGATCTGTCCATCCACAGGCTAACACACAACTAAAATCTCCCCCCCCCCCATAATCAACTGGTGAGAGTCCAGATCAGGGATAGTTGCTAACAGGATTTTGATAAAATCTGCGTCGTCCCAATTTGGTGCACCAGTCAACACCCCACTCACCATAACATACGCCCCCCAGAGCCTTTCAAAATTCTAGTCGCCGTAAATGCATCCGCTTATTGATCAAGATCGCAACTCCTCACGACCTTGAATCAAAATTTAAGTGGAACACCTGTACCCCCCCAACCCTTTCTTCAGTCTCGTCTGATCCCAAATTTGCAAATGTGTCTCCTGCAAGATTACCTCTGCTTTCACAGTCCTCGAACAAGTAGACACTCGAGACCTTTTAACTGGACCATCAAGTCCCCTAACATTCCATGTCACCAACCTTGTGTGTGTGGGGGGAGGGGGCGCTCCGGACCTTCCCTCTAGTAGACAGAGGGGAGTCATATCCCCTTTGTGAGGACCTCTAACTGGGCCCCAGCCTACCTTGAATCCAGGCTCGCCCAAGATTGATGCCACCTCCACCGCTACGTTGGTTGGCTCATACATAGAGACACCCTCATCGCCAGCATTTTATTGATCCCCACCTTCCAAATCCTCACTCCGGTGTTCACCCAGCACCCCTCGCCCACCTTCCAAACATCTGCTAACCATTCCAACCCCAACACAGAAAACCTAACCAACCTAAGCCCATTATCTCACCCAACAAACAAAACAGAAACCACTCCCATCCCAAGCATCTAGCCGCAGCTCCCACCCCCACTTTGCTACCATTAACTAGTGAAACTACTAGCCAGGCAGCCCCCATTCAGCAAGTCTGAAAGAGAAAAATAACAAAGGGCAATCCCAACCAGAAAGAGCCAGTCACCCAGTTAGCCCAGTCCCTCATCCAACCAAAAGTACACACATTGGGTAAAACAATAAATAAATAAAGAGTCCACATCCCTAATTGACCAATCCAACTACTCCATACTATCATGTGGGAGAAGAACAAGAACGCGGGACCCCAAATAATAATAATCTTTATTGTCACAAGTAGGCTTACATAACACTGCGATGAAGTTACTGTGAAAATCCCCTCGTCGCCACATTCCAACGCCTGTTTGGGTACACAGAGGGAGAATTCAGAATGTCCAATTCACC
The DNA here is from genome assembly GCF_047496885.1 of Scyliorhinus torazame. Classification (NCBI taxonomy): domain Eukaryota; kingdom Metazoa; phylum Chordata; class Chondrichthyes; order Carcharhiniformes; family Scyliorhinidae; genus Scyliorhinus; species Scyliorhinus torazame. Next base: position 174,883,664 of record NC_092707.1, read on the forward strand.
TAATAGCACGCCTTTAGGGACTCCTGGGAGGAAACCGGAGCACCCAACAACATCACAAACAGTAATAGGAACTATATACATAAAATGTGAAATTTGAAAAACTCCAAAACAAAATCCCATAACTACAATCAAATCTCTCTGATGCGCAATCAATTACTCTCAAGACGAAGTGATTTCATAACTGGAGGCTTTAATCTACTAGAACTCTTTCCCCAGCAGCTTTGATACAGAAAGTAAAGGCTGCTGGGATGGCACCATCTCTTATGCCCCGCCTTCAGGGTGGAGCTAAGTAATACAGCCAATGGTAGACTCCTGGGTCTAACCAATGGTCATCAGCCTCTCAGGTACCGCAATACCTGGTACTACCACATTCACCCCCTGTTAAAAAAAGAGCCCGGCGGGGGTGGTGGCCAGCGTTAATAGTCGCCTTTCGCATGGTATGACCAGGTATGGAGGTACCGTGATGTCGAGGATATTTACAAAGTGTTCATAGTGCAGCAATCAGTCGATCGGGTGGCCTGGTTGTCCTTCTGGAGCGTCTGGGCTTCGGCGGTGATGCTGATGGGGGTCCCGGCGGTTGCGACTCCAGGAGCATGGTGTCGTCCTCCCTGGCAGCTTCGTCACCCCTAGGCGGCGCTGTAGGAGCAAAAGGTTGACAGGGAGGGGGGAGCCTGTAGGGGGCGTCGTTTGGTGGTCGGGCCTAGGCAGGAGCGGCGGGAGTACTGACCCTCCAATGAGGTGCTGTGGGGGAGGTGGGGGTGGGGGTGGGGGCAATGGTTCGGGTGCGCGTGGGGTTCCGGCGGGCGCCAGGTCCCGAAGGGAGACTGTGTCTTGCCGGCCGTCAGGGAACGCCACGTAGGCGTACTGGGGGTTAGCGTGCAGCAGGTGGACCCTCTTGACCAATGGGTCCGACTTGTGCGCCCGCACGTGCTTCCGAAGCAGGATGGGTCCAGGTGTCACTAGCCAGGTTGGGAGCGAGGTCCCGGAGGAGGACTTCCTGGGGAAAACAAGGAGACGATCATGAGGCGTCTGATTTGTGGTTGTACAGAGCAGCGACCGGATGGCGTGGAGGGCCTCCGGAAGGACCTCTTGCTAGCGGGAGACCGGGAGATTCCTGGACCGTAGGGCCAGTAGAACGGTCTTCCAGACCGTTCTGTTCTCCCTCTCTACCTGCCCGTTTCCCCAGGGGTTGTAACTGGTCGTCCGGCTCGAGGCGATGTCCCTGCAGAGCAGGAATTGATGCAGTTCGTCGCTCATAAAGGAGGACCCCCTATCACTGTGTATGTACGCGGGGAAACCGAACAGTGTAAAGATACCCTGGAGGGCCTTGGTGACGGTGGTTGCGGTCATGTCTGGGCAGGGGATGGCGAATGGGAACCGGGAGTACTCGTCAATCATGTTCAGGAAATACGTGTTGCGGTCGGTGGAAGTCCGAAGTGTTGAAGTCCATGTTGAAGCGTTCAAAGGGACGGGAAGCCTTTATCAGGTGCGCCCTCTCTGGCCGGTAGAAGTGCGGCTTGCACTCCGCGCAGATTTGGTGACTGTCCTGACCTCCTCGATGGAGTAGGGCAGGTTACAGGTCTTGACAAAATGAAAAAAGCGAGTGACCCCCGGGTGGCAGAGGTCCTCGTGGAGGGATCGGAGGCAGTCCACTTGTGCAGGGGCACAAGCGCCATGGGACAGGGCATCAGGAGGCTCGTTTAGCTTCCCCGGATGGTACAAGATCTCGTAGTTGAAGGTGGAGAGTTCTATCCTCCACCGCAAGATCTTGTCGTTTTTAATCTTGCCCCGCTGTGCATTATCGAACATGAAGGCAACCGACCGTTGGTCCGTGAGGAGAGTGAATCACCTGCCGGCCTGGTAATGCCTCCAATGTCGCACAGCTTCTACTATGGCTTGTGCCTCTTTTTCGACCGAGGAATGGCGAATTTCGGAAGCATGGAGGGTGCGGGAGAAGAAGGCCACGGGTCTGCCCGCTTGGTTGAGGGTGGCTGCAAGAGCTACGTCGGACGCATCGCTCTCGACCTGGAAGTGGAGGGACTCGTCGATGGCGCGCATCGTGGCCTTCGCAATGTCTGCTTTGATGCGGCTGAAGGCCTGGCGGGCCTCCGTCGACGGGGGAAGGTTGTGGACTGGATCAGGGGTCGTGCTTTGTCTGCGTAGTTAGGGACCCACTGTGCATAATAGCTGAAGAACCCGAGGCAGCGCTTCAGGGCCTTGGGGCAGTGAGGGAGGGGGAACTCCATAAGGGGGCGCATGCGCTCAGGGTCGGGGCCCATGACTCCACTTCGCACTACGTAGCCTAGAATGGCTAGACGGTCGGTGCTAAACACGCATTTATCCTTATTGTATGTCAGATTAAGGATTTATGCGGTCTGGAGGAATTTGCAGAGGTTGGTGTCGTGGTCCTGCTGGTCATGGCCGCAGATGGTGCGTTATCCAGATACGGGAACATTGTGCGTAAGCCGTACCGGTCAACCATTCGGTCCATCTCTCGCTGGAAGACCGAGACCCCCATTAGTGACACCAAAGGGAACTCTTAAAAATTGAAAGAGCCGCCCATCTGCTTCGAAGGCAGTGTACTTGCGGTCACAGGTGCGGAGGGGTAGCTGGTGGTAGGCGGACTTGATGTCCACCGTGGAGAAGACCTTGTATTATGCGATCCTGTTTGCCAGGTCGGCTATACGGGGGAGAGGGTACGCGTCCAGCTGCGTAAACCTGTTGATGGTCTGGCTGTAGTCAATGACAATCCTATGCTTCTCCCCGGTCTTTACCACCACTACTTGAGCTCTCCAGGGACTGTTGCTCGCTTCGATGACCCCTTCCCCCAGCAGCCTTTGGACCTCTGACCTGATGAAGGTCCGGTCCTGGGCACTGTACCGTCTGCTCCTGGTGGCGACGGGTTTGCAATCCGGGGTGAGGTTTGCAAACAGGGAAGGCGGGTCGACCTTAAGGGTCGCGAGGCCGCAGACAGTAAGGGGAGGTATAGGGCTGCCGAATTTAAAAGTCAGGCTTTGCAAATTGCATTGGAAGTCCAGCCCCAGGAGGGTAGCCGCGCAGTGGTGCGGCAGGGCATACAAGTGGAAATTGTCGAATTCCCTGCCTTGGACAGTGAGGTTCGCTAGGCAGAATCCCTTTATCTCCACCGAGTGTGACCCGGAGGCCAGGGAGATCCTTTGATTTACAGGGTGGGTTACAAGTGAACAGCGCCTTACCGTGTCGGGGTGAACAAAGCTTTCCGTGCTCCCAGGGTCAATCAGGCAAGACGTCTCGTGGCCGTTGATGAAGACCGTCATTGTAGCTGTTGCGAGTGTCCGGGGTCGACTTTGGTCCAGTATCACCGAGGCCAGATGAAGCAGTTGCGAGTTCTGATCGGGCAGCGTGTAGTCGACTGTGCTGGGGGCCTGGGGCACCATCCAAGATGGGTCGCACATGGTGTCCGGGGATGAACAAGATGGCGGCGGCGATGGACAAAATGGCGGCGCCCACCCATCCAGCGTGGTGTCCGGGGGGCAAGATGGCCACGCCCGTGGGTCGCACGTGGCCCTAGGATAGGGGGGGGGGCGGTGAGCGCTGGCTGGTTGGGGTCTGAAGGGGGGATTGCCGCAGCGGTCCATAGTCGCTGGAGACCACGGCCACGGCGCAGGCCTGGCAGACCCCCACAAAGTGGTTCTTCTTGCCGCACCCTTTGCAGGTGGCGGTGCGGGCCGGGCAGCGCGGGCAGGGATGATTCGCCTGCCCGCAGAAGAAACAGCGGGGCCCGGCGGCATTAGCAGGCCGTCTCGTAGCGCAGGCCTGTGGGGTCAGGGGGAAGGTCTGTGGGGCTGCCGCTGCGGGGTGCCACGCAGCCCAGGGAGCCGCCATGCGGTTGGGTGCATAGGATTGCGCGTTTCTGTAGGCAACGTCCATGGACCCTGCCAGGGCCCGTGCCTCTTTAAGTCCCAGAGTGTCCCTTTCTATGAGTCTTCGGCGGATATCTGGGGAGCTCATACCTGCTACGAAAGCATTCCTGATTAAAAGTTCCGTGTGCTCGCTCCCCGAAACTTACGGGCAGCCACAGTTTCGGCCCAGCACCAGTAGCGCCCGGTAGAAATCTTCCAACGTTTCCTCGGGGCTTTGCCGTCTAGTTGCAAGCAGGTGACGTGCGTAGACCTGATTTACAGGGCAGATATAATGTCCTTCTAGCAGTTCGATCGCAGCATCATAGTCCTCCGCCTCCTTGATAAGGGGATAGATCCCAGGGCTGACCCTTGAGCGCAGGAGATGCATTTTCTGACCTTCTGTGGGGGTGCCTCCGGCCGTCTCGAGGTAGCCAGCTAATGTTTAAAAATTGCAGCAGAGTTCTCCGCGTGGGGGCTGAGCTGGAGGCACTCCGGTTTGATTCGGAGATCCATCCTTCCAGCTTAAGTCTAGTAGATTAAATTGATGCGCAATCAATTACTCTCAAGACGAAGTGATTTCATAACTGAAGGCTTTAATCTACTAGAACTCTTTCCCCAGCAGCTTCGATACAGAAAGTGAAGGCTGCTGGGACGGCACCCTCTCTTATACCCCGCCTTCAGGGCGGAGCTACGTAATACAGCCAATGGTAGACTCCTGGGTCTAACCAATGGTCATCAGCCTCTCAGGTACCGCAATACCTGGTACTACCACACTCTCTTAATCCACTCCCCCTCACAAAGTCATTCGCCTTCTCCAGCGTATTAAATTAATGGTCCTTGTTTTTAAATGTGACCCACAGTCGAGCTGAGTACACATTCTGAATCCCACCTCTTTTTTTGTAATGCACCTGCTTGGCCTTGTTGAACCCAGCTCATCGCATTGCCAGTTCCGCCCCAATGTCCTGGTAAATTCAAACACGATGCCCTTCCCAATAGCTTTCCATCGTGGCCTTCACCCATTTTAAGATCCGGTCTTTATCGAGAAATCTGCACAGGCAGACTACGACTGCCCGTGGTGGATCGCCGGATTTTAGTTTCAGTCGTAGTGACCGGTCGACGTTGTCTACATGGACTTTAGCAAGGCCTCTGATAAGGTACTGCATGGTAGGTTGTTGCATAAGGTTAAATCTCACAGGGTCCAGGGTGAGGTAGCCAATTGGATACAAAATTGGCTTGGCAACCAAGCCAAAGGGTGGGTGTGGAGGATTGTTTTTCAAACTGGAGGCCTGTGACCAGTGGTGTGCCTCAGGGATCGGTGCTGGGTCCACTGTTATTTGTTATTTATATCAATGATTTGGATGAGAATGCAGGAGGCATGGTTAGTAAGTTTGCAGATGACACCACGATTGGTGGTACAGTGGATAGTGAAGAAGGTTATCTAGGATCGCAAAGGGATCTTGATCAATTGGGCCAGTGGGCCAATGAAAGCAGATGGAGTTTAATTTAAATAAATTTCAGGTGATGCATTTTAGTCGATCAAATCGAGGCAGAACCTAGTTAATGGTAGAGTGTTGGGGAGAGTTATAGAACAAAGAGATCGAGGAAGAAGAGAAAATGCTGTAATATCTCAGCAGGTCTGGCAGCATCTGTAGGGAGAGAAAAGAGCTAATGTTTCGAGTCCCGATGACTCTTTGTCATCGGACTCGAAACGTGAGCTCTTTTCTCTTCCTACAGATGCTGCCAGACCTGCTGAGATTTTCCAGCATTTTTTCTTTCGTTTCAGATTCCAGCATCCGCAGTAATTTGCTTTTATGAAGAGATCTAGGAGGTTCGTAGCCCCTTGAAGGTGGAGTCGCAGGTGGACAGGGTGGTGAAGAAGGCATTCAGCATGCTAGGTTTCATTGGTCAGAACATTGAATACAGGAATTGGGGCGTATTGTTGAAGTTGTACAAGAAATTAGTAAGGCCACACTTGGAATACTGTGTACAGTTCTGGTCACCATATTATAGAAAGGATATTATTAAGCTAGAAAGAGTGTGGAAAGATTTATTCGGATGCTACCGGGACTTTATCGTTTGAATTACAAAGAGAGGCTGGATAGACTGGGATTTTTTTCCCTGGACCGTAGGAGGCTTTGGGGTGATCTTCTAGAGGTCTTTAAAATAATGAAGGGCATAGATAAGGTAGATAGTCAATATCTTTTCCCAAGGGTAGGGGAGTCTAAAGCTAGAGGGCATAGGTTTAAGGTGAAAGGGGAGAGATACAAAAGGGTCCAGAGGGGCAATTTTTTCACTCAGAGGGTGGTGAATGTCTGGAACAGGTTGCCAGGAGCAGTAGTAGAGGCGGGTACAATTGTGTCTTTTAAAAAACATTTAGATAGTTACATGGGAAAGCTGGGTATAGAGGGTTATGGGCCAAATGCAGGCAAATGGGACTGGCTTAGTTGTAAAAATTGGGCAGCATGGACAAGTTGGGCCGAAGGGCCTGTTTCCATGCTGTAAACCTCTATGACTCTATGCTCAAACTTCTTATAAGATTCTACCAGGAACCCGTCTGGCCCCGGCGCCTTCTCCGTCTGCATCATTCCTCAAGCCACACAAAATACCCCAGCGGAGCCTCCAACTCCTCCCAAATTTCTTCCCCCACCTGGGGGAACTCCAAACCCTCGAAAAATTCTACAACACCCTTCTCGTCCTCTGGAGGCTCTGACTTATGAAACACCTCATAAAAGGTCCGAACCGCTCCGTTCACCTTTATGGGTTGGAGACCAACCCCCCCACCCCACCCCACCCCCAGTTCCTGCACAATCTCCCTCGCAGTCTCCTGTCGCAGTGGCTGATGGGCAAAAAGGTGGCTAGCCTTCTCCCCATACACCACCCCCTACAAACGCCAGAACTGGCAGACCGCCCAGCCTGTGGACAACAGATCAAACTGCATTTGCAGCTTCTTCCTGCGTGCTCATAACTCCGGCGTTGAGTCACTCGCATACTCCCGATCTACGCCCAGAATTCCATCCACCAGCTCCTGATGCTCCTTCCTGGCCTCCCTGTCTATGTATGCCTTGTAGAAGATGATCTCCCCCCTAATCCCCGCCTTTAACACCTCCCATCCCATTCTCCTTCAATTCCACACACTCCTTTATGGCTCTAGAAATCTTCCTACAAAAGCAGATATCAGATAACAGTCCTGCATCCAACCTCTATCCCATGCGCGGTGCTCAGTCCGCCTCCAACTTAAAGTCCACCAAGTGCAGTGAGTAGTCAGAAATAAGCACCACTGAATACTCCGCATTTTTCACCCCAGGGAGCAGGGTCCTGCCCATGATAAAAATGTCAATCCTTGAGTACATCTTGTGTACCGGGGAACAGAACAAGAACTCCTTATACGCCGGTGTGTAAACTGCCATGGGTCTGCCCCTCCTGTCTCCTCCACGAATGCAGCCATCCCCAAAGGGATCAGCGATCTTGGCCTGGTGCGGTCCAGCTTTGGGGTCCAACACGCAATTAAAATCCCCCCCCCGACAAAAATCAATTGATGTACATCTAATTCTGGATTTGCAGCCAACAACTGTCCCAGAAACTGAACATTGTCCCAATTCGGAGCACACACGTTCACCAACACCACAGCCTTCCCCTCAAGCATACCGCAACCATCACGTAAAGACCTCCCTCATTGGCCAAAACCATCCCCACCTGAAAACAAACCCTCTTGTTGACCAGAATTTCCACCCCTGGGCCCTGCTGTCAAACCCAGAGTGGAAAACCTGGCGCACCCAAGCCTTCTGTAACCTGACCTGCTCCTGCACCCACACGTGAGTTTCTTGTAGAAACACCACATTGGCCCCCAAACTCTTTAAACGGATAAAAACTCTTGCCCTCTTCACAGGCCCCTCACGCTCCAGGTGACTAACCTTGTCAGGGATCTCTCAACTTCCTCCTCCTCGAGTCAGCCATCCCCACCATAATGCAATACTTCTGCACAGATTCCTGTCATAATATACACCAGTATATCATGGTGCAGACACACACTGATGGACACACAGTGGGATCGGACACCAGAAAGATTGCTCTTCTCCTCTCCACGGCCGGGGACCATGCCATCCATATTTTCAACTCTCTCACCTTTGCAGATGACGAAGACAAGACGAAGTTCAAGACGGTTCTCCTCAAATTTGACCCTCATTGCAGCGTAGAGGTGAATGAAAGTTTTGAACGCTACGTGTTCCAGCAGCGTTTGCAGGGTAAGGACGAACCTTTCCAATCCTTTTTAACGCACCTCCGCATCCTTGCGCAATCTTGCAGCTACGGGCCCACCTCCGACTCCATGATATGCGACCAGATCATTTTCGGTGTTCAGTCAGCAGCTCCTCAAAGTAAAGCAACTCACCCTAGCGACCGCCATCGAGACCTGTGTCCTACATGAAAATGCCACCAGTCGGTATTCCCATATACAAGCGGCTGAAACGGCGCAGCAAGGTCCCCACGAGGTGGAACGGATCCAAGTGATTGAACACCTCCAGGGCCTCAGCCTGGATGAGGGCGGACATTTTGCGTGCTTTTCACGGACTCCCGCGCTTGTACGCACCAAACGAGGGACGGCGACATGGAGGAACGTAATGCGCAGGCGCGCACCACACAGGACCGCACCGCGCATGTGCGGTGGCGCAGCGAACGTGCTGACGTCACGATGTGCGGCAACTGTGGCTCCGCCCATTTAAAGCGGCAATGCCCCGCAAAATCTCGACAATGCCTACGATGTGGAAGACTTGGCCACTATGCTGCCTTCTGTCGAGCAGCTCAGCCTGCCAATTCATATCGCTTCAGCCAGCCTCACAGGAATGTTCGGGCAATTCAACCCACGGTCACCGAGTCCGATTCCGACCTCCCGCACAGCAGTGACACCGAGGACCCGAAGGCACCTTTTCGAGTCGGTGTCGTAATGAAAAACAGGCTGTCACCGAAGCAAAGACACCAGCTGCTGTCGGTATACAGCATCGATCCAGACGATGAGTGGTGTGCCACCCACGGTCAACCGGCCCCAAATACGATTCCGCCTGGACACTGGTGCCTCCGCCAATCTCATGGCGTGGTCTGCTTTCCAAAGCCTTTGTGTCAAACCAACCATTCTCCCATCGGCCTGCCAGCTATTGGACTACAATGGCAACATCATTCCTGCTACCGGCTCATGCCAACTCGAAGTGACGCACAAGTCACGAAAAGCCATCCTGCCTTTCGAGATCGTGGGCTCCTCGAAGGACTCTCTGCTTGGCGCACAGGTGTGCAAATTGCTAAACGTTCACTCTCTCTCTCCTGATGACGCGTCTGCCTTCCAGGATGCTGACTTCAAGGCACAACTCAACGCTATCATCGACCAGCACTGCGACGTCTTCGAAGGCATGTGCACGCTCCCATATACTTACAAGATCATACTCAAACAGAATGCCACGCCTGTGGTGCATGCACCTCGCAGGGTCCCAGCACCCCTCAAGGACCACCTCAAGCAGCAGCTGCAGGACCTCCAAGACCAAGGAGTGATCTCCAGAGTTACGGAACCAACCGACTGGGTCAGTTCCATGGTGTGCGTAAAAAAGCCTTCCGGCGAGCTTAGAATCTGCATTGATCCAAAGGATCTGAATCGCAACATAATGAGGGAGCATTACCCAATCCCCAAGCGCGAAGAGATCACATGCGAGATGGCTCGGGCCAAGCTCTTCACCAAACATCACGCCTCGAAAGGATTCTGGCAAATTCAACTAGACCAATCCAGCAGGAAACTGTGTACCTTTAACACCCCTTTTGGCAGATATTGTTACAACAGGATGCCGTTTGGGATCATATCGGCGTCAGAAGTATTCCACAGGATCATGGAACAAATGATGGAAGGCATTGAAGGTGTTCGTGTCTATGTCGACGACATAATCATTTGGTTATGCAGGAGCATGTCAGTCGCCCCCAGCGCGTGTTCAAACGCATACGGGAGCAGGGCCTACACCTCAACAGAGCCAAATGCTCCTTTGGTCAGACGGAACTCAAGTTCCTCGGGGACCACATCTCCCAGTTGGGTGTGCGGCCGGATGCGGACAAGGTGGCTGCCATCACAGCCATTAAAAAGCCAGAGGACAAGAAGGCGGTCCTCCGATTTCTGGGCATGGTCAACTTCCTAGGGAAGTTCATCCCTAACCTCGCCTCTCATACCACGGCTCTCAGGAACCTGGTCAGGAAGACGACAGACTTCCAATGGCTTCCTGCCCACGAGAGCGAATGGACAGAACTTAAAACCAAACTTACCACGGCCCCGGTATTGGCCTTTTTTGATCCAGTGAAAGAGACAAAAATTTCAACCGATGCCAGCCAATCTGGCATTGGGGCAGTGCTCCTGCAACGCGATGAGGCCTCATCATGCGCCCCCATTGCATATGCATCACGCGCCATTGACCCCCACGGAACAGCGCCACGCGCAGATAGTAAAGGAGTGCCTGGGCCTGTTGACCAGTGTCGTCAAATTTCATGATTATGTGTCCGGCCTTCCCCAATTCACCGTTGAGACCGACATCGCCCGCTGGTCAATACAATACAAAAAAACTTGAACAACATGATGCCTCACCTCCAGCACATTCTGCTCAAACTCCGGCGATACGACTTTCAGCTCGTATACACCCCGGGCAAAGACCTGATCAAAGCCGACGCTCTGTCCAGGGCAGTCAACACCCCGTGTGACCCAGCGGGATTTGTCTGCCAGGTTGACGCCCATGTGGCCTTCGTGGCCTCCAATCTACCGGCCACAGATGAACGCCCCATTCAAATTCACCGCGAGACTGCGGCTGACCCCCTCCTACAGCGTGTCATGCACCACCTAACAGACGGGTGGCTCAAGGGCCAATGCCCGCAGTTCTACAACATCAGAGAGAATCTGGCGGTAGTCGATGGTGCCCTCCTGAAGCTGGACTGCATTGTTATCCCGCACAGCATGCGCCAGCTCGTCTTGGAACAGCTACACAAGGGCCATCTTGGCGTGGAGAAGTGCCGCTGACGGGCCCGAGAGGCAGTGTACTTACCCGGCATCAATGACATCGCCAACACAGTGCTCAACTGCCCCACCTGTCAGCGGTTCCAGCCGGCCCAACCGCGTGAGACCCTACAGCCCCATGAGTAGGTCACGTCCCCTTGGTCCAAGGTCAGCATCGACCTGTTCCACGCGTTGGGCAGGGACTATGTTCTGATTGCAGACTATTTTTCAAACTACCCGGAGGTGGTACGTTTACACAACATCACATCGTCTGCTGTCATCCGTGCCTGTAAGGACACCTTTGCTCGTCACGGCATCCCACTCACTGTGATGTCGGACAATGGCCCCTGCTTCGCGAGCCAGGAATGATCCAACTTTGCCAGGAGGTACAACTTTGTGCATGTGACATCCAGTCCCCTGTACCCCCAATCCAACGGCAAAGCGGAGAAGGGCGTCCACATAGTCAAGCGGCTCCTCTGCAAGGCTGCCGATGCGGGATCCGACTTCTACCTCGCCCTGCTGGCCTATCGCTCGGCCCCACTGTCCACTGGCCTGTCGCCAGCCCAGCTGCTCATGGGTCGCACCCTGAGGATGACGGCGCCGTCCATTCACATCCCAGACCTCGACCACGTTCCGGTCCTTCAATTAATGCAATTGTCTCGTGCACAGCACAAGGTGGCTCATGACTCCCGTGCAGCTGATCTCCCTGCTCTGGCTCCAGATGACAACGTCCGCATCCATCTTCCGGAAGGTGGCTGGTCTGCAACTGTTGTGGTTCTTCGGCAGGTGGCTCCCCGCTCGTTCCTGGTTCGTCTACCGGATGGTTCCATTCTGTGCCGTATTCGGCGTGCCGTTCATCTCGTTCCACGCTCGCTACGTGATCCTCCGCCAGTGCCACGCCCTCCTGTTGTCCCTGACCTGGACTATGCGGAGATTCCGGTTACTTTGCATCCTCCTCACTCTGACACAGTCCAGCCCACTCCTCAGCCGGCGGCTCCCAACCCACCCATGAGGCGGTCAACCAGAATTTGTCGCCCTCCTCAGAGACTTAATTTGTGAACTTTGCACTAATGGACTCTCTGGTCTGTTCTGTTCTTCCGTTTAACCGTTCAAGTGGTTTGTATATAGTATTCATCTCGTTATTTGTGTGACACACAGTTTTTTCTGCACCAGGCACCTTCCCATGTAAATAGCTTAGTTTTATGTACATAGTCCTGTAAATGTTTTATGTACATAGTCCTGTAAATATTTCGCACACACGTAGTCAGGAACATTCACTATTTATTGTCACGCAGGCACATTTTTTGATATAAAAGGGGGGATGTCGTAATATACACCAGTATATCATGGTGCAGCCACACACACTGATGGACACACAGTGGGACCAATCAACACACACAACACCGCAGCCAATCACCGGTTAGAGCACATGCACTATAAAGACAGGGGACATCAGAGTTCCCGCTCATTCGAGTAGCAGCTAGCTAGGAGCACAGAGCTCACAGCCTGCAACACAGACCTTCACCATGTGCTGAGTGCATCAACTGGTTAGGACAAGGCAAAGGTCTTTAGTTAAAGCTGGTATCGTATTTACCCAAAGTTCAAGTATATTTAAATAGTTAACCTTTTAATAAAATAGTGTTGCACTACTTCAAGTGTTGGTGACCTGTATGTGATCCAGAACACCCAACACATCAATTCCTGGATCCCAGGTCCACCTAATGGCATCCAGCTCCACCCTTAGGGTGAGACAAAGAAAATCCCCTGGCCACTGTTAGTTTCTCCCCCATTCCAGGCCTACAGACTGCCTGGCGCTGCCACTTCCCCATCCACTCACCAAAACAAACAACTATTGTGCCATTGTGCCCCACCAACAAGTCGCAACCTCTTTCCCTCAATCCACTTCGGTTTGCTAGCCATCCCCTCTACTTACCGCTAGCAAAGTGACCCCCCACCCAGGATCCCCACCCTTCAATACCCACTCAAAAATAATAACCGCCCCATCCCTCCTGACCCACCCCCCCCCCCACCACCGTGCGCAAACCCGAACAACATTAACAGGCTTTTCGCTTTTCAAGAAACAGAACAATCTTCTTATCACCCCAATCCCTAACAGAACAAAAACATGACAAAAAGAGGCATGAGTACACTGCACAAACACTCCCCTTCATATACATAGTCCCAAACAGTCCTGCTCAGACCGGCCCAGGCTTCTACTCTCTGATGTAGGCCTCTGCCGTTTTCGGCATGTCAAAAAAGTAATTTTTTGAGTCCATTGTGACCCGCAATCGCGCCAGGTACACCATCCCAAATCACACACCCTTACTATAAAACAGCTTTAACTTTGTTGAAGGATACACGTCTCTTCACCAACTCAGTCCCAACATCCTGATACATTTGCAACGTGTGCCCATCCCAGTAAATGTTCTGGATCTTTTTTGCTAACTCCAAGACGCTCTCCTGCCTCTGGTAGTTGTGGAAGTGGATAATCACTGCTGCGGTGGCTTGTTCGGCCTTGGCTTCTGCCTGAGCACTCCTGAACGCTATCCAACTCTGGAGGGGTGAACACTTCATCCTCTCCCACCAGCCGAGAGAACATCGGTGAAAAGTACGACTCGCTCTTCTTCGAGCACTCCATTCCCTCCGGCAGCCCCACCAACCCGAAGTTCAAATGCCTTAACCTGTTCTCAAGATCCTCCACTTTCAACCTCAGGCCTTTGTTGCTATCTACCACGAGCAGCAACTCCGCCTCCAGCGAGGAAAACCGATCCTCATGCTGCGATAAGGCCTCCTTCGCACCCTTCAATGTCCCACCTTGCGTTTGCACCACATCCAAGGTCTTTACCAGCTGTACACTAATCGGGCCCAAAGCCTCCTTGTGGTGGTATGTATTAGGGGTAGCATGGTACCTGTGAAGCCAAGAGGCTATTGGCTGACAGGTCCCGGGTCCTGGTTGGATCTGCCGCCTGCTGGCTCCGCCCTGAAGGCGGAGTATAAGAGCTTGAGTTCTCCCAGCAGCCGCATACTGTAACTGAGCTGCTGGGGAACAAGTCTTGCTTAATAAAGCCTCGATTGATTTCATCTCTTCTTGACTCGAGTGAGTAATTGTTGCGCTACAATTTATTAAGCAAGCTTAAAAGACTATGGAGCTCCGGATCGCCCCGGAGTGTCTGCGAATCAGCCCCCATGCAGCAAACTCGGCGGCCGTGTTTAAACACTGGTGAGCATGCTTCGAAGGGTACCTTCGTACGGCCCCCGGCCGGACCACGGAAGATCAGAAAATGCAGGTCCTGCATTCCAGGATGAGCCCGGAGATCTGCACGCTCATCGAAGACGCGGAGGATTTCCCGACGGCGCTCGCCATGCTGAAAGCTGTCTACATTCGGCCCATAAACCAGGTCTACGCACGCCACCAACTTGCGACGAGACAGCAAATCCCCGGAGAATCGCTCAACGAGTTCTACAGCGCGCTCTTGATTCTGGGAAGGAACTGCAACTGCCCGTCGGTGAGCGCAAACGAGCACACGGAGCTCCTAATCAGGGTGGCTTTTGTGGCAGGTATGACTTCTTCTCAAATTCGCTAAAGACTGTTAGAGAGAGACTCATTAGGACTCACAGAGGCACGGGCCCTTGCGGCCTCCCTCGACGTGGCCTCACAAAATGCCCGCGCCTACGGCCCCGACGACGCGGCAGCCCCTTGGGCTCCGTGGACCGCCGTTGCGACCGACTCCCCGGCACCCACTACCCCCCCGCAAGCCTGCGTGGCTAGAGCACCAGACCATCCCGGTGGGTCCCGCTGCTATTTTTGCGGGCAGGCGAAACACCCCCGCCAGCGCTGCCTGGCCCGCGCAGCTATTTGTAAAAGCTGCGGCAAAAAGGGGCATTACTCAGCGGTGTGCCAGTCCCGGGGGGCCGCCGCAATCTCCGGGGGAGAACGGGGACAGCAGACTCAACCCCCCCAGCGCTCCATGTGCGGCCCGCGGGCGCCGCCATTTTGGGCCCCGGACACCACGCGGAGAGGATGGGCGCCGCCATCTTGTGACCCACCCCGGCCACGTGCGATCCATGGACGCCGCCATCTTGGCTGATAGCCAAGGACCCCAGCATGGACGGCTTCACGGGGTCGGAAGAAACCGCCACGGTGCAGCCACAAAGACTGGCTTCGGTGACCCTGGACCAATCGCGGCCCCGGACGCTCCAAACGGCAACGACAACGGTGCTGGTCAACGGGTACGAGACGCCATGCCTAATTGACTCTGGGAGCACGGAAAGTTTTATCCACCCGGACACGGAAGTCCTCCTCCGGAACGTTGCTGCCGACCTGGCTGGCAGCCCCAGGATCCATCTTGCTCCGAAAATATGTGCGGGGGCACAAATCGGACCCGTTGGTCGAGAGGGTTCACCTTCTCCACGCAAACCCTCAGTACGCCTACGTGGCATACCGCTACGGCTGACAGGACACGGTCTCCCTACGGGACCTGGCGCCTGCCGGGAACAGACACACACTCCCAACACCGATCACCCGCTCCCTGCCACCGGCTCACCCCACGACCGCTCCCTTCCAGGGTGGATCGGTCCTCCTCCCGTGCCCACCCAGGAGTAAAGAAACAGGGACGAACAGCGCACCGCTCCCAGAGACGACAGTGCCCGAGCCAGCACCTGCACCACCACCGGGGCTGAGGCGATCGACAAGGACGACCAGGGCACCCGCTCAACTCGTGGAATCCGCGTGAAACAACAAGAAAAGGAAAACAAACTTGTAAATAATTCTGACAACCTGTACATAGTTAACTCTTGGGCTAAATGTATAGCCACTGTGCGAAATCAGTTCCAGGACCAGCCTTGTAAACCCCTACCACCATGCGAACCACCACCCCGCTGGGTTCTTTTTTAACAAGGGGTGAATGTGGTGGTAAGTATTAGGGGTAGTATGGTACCTGTGAAGCCAAGAGGCTATTGGCTGACAGGTCCCGGGTCCTGGTTGGATCTGCTGCCTGCTGGCTCCGCCCTGAAGGCAGAGTATAAGAGCTCGAGATCTCCCAGCAGCCGCATTCTGTAACTGAGCTGTTGTGGAACAAGTCTTGCTTAATAAAGCCTCGATTGATTTCATCTCTTCTCGACTCGAGTGAGTAATTGTTGCGCTACATTCCTCAACACTGTCTTTAAATGATTCTTTATCTCCTTGCCCTGCCGATCGAATTGCTTATCCATTTGTTTGCTGAACCTTTCCAGCTCTTGCGCCATCATCATAGCCAGCATGTCTAATGCAATGGGCACGGCGGCCATCCTCCCTCCTTCAAGTTCTTTCGACAGGCTACCCTCCTGAGCTTTCTTTGCATTGGGCTTCTTCGTCAACATTTTTGACATTCCTCAGGCGAGCGTCCACCTGATCAACTAACAGGGTTTGGACACCAAAACCTCCTGAGAAATCAGGTAAAAGGGATCAAAAACAAAGACCCTGCCGGGAGCAACTTTTCATGCGTCTTGCTCTCATTTGACATCATTGGAAGTCACCATTCTATGATTTTAACTGGTCATTCATCTCATTTGGAGATTGTGGCATTCTCCTGATACAAATGATTGATACATTGGCTCCATAACAACAGTATCAAAACTTCCAAAAATAACATATTGCATGTGAAGTACTTTGGGATGTGCTGGGAATATTATCAAGCCACTACATCAATACCTTCTCTGTTTTAAGCCGACTTGTGACAATAACGATTATTATTTCAGCTTTATTCTCGGCCTAATGATCAGTTACATCGATACACTGCCCAAGTTCTGGGAACAAGGGGCGAAATTCTCCTACCCGCCCCGCCACATTTCTGCTCCGACCGGGAGTCTCCGTAACACCGGCCGGTCAATGGGGTTTCCCAATGTGGGGCAGCCCCACGCCGTCGGGAAACCCCCGGGCGCCGGCAAAACGGAGACTCCCGCCGGCAGAGAATGACGCCCAAGGTCTCCATCCCAATTCTGATGCCGGAGAAAGTGCAGACTCTGGCACAGGGACACTTTAATAACAACAGCTTGGCCAAAAGTTTGAATGGAGAGTTAGGTTTTAAGGAGTGTCTTCAAGGAGGAACACAAAGTAGTGAGGCAGAGAGATTCAGAGAGGGATTCACAGAGTGTGGTGGTATATATTAGGGGTAATACGGTACACCACGAGGCCGACAGGCTATTGGTAGATGGATACCGGGTCCTGATAGGATCTGCCGCCTACTGGGCTCCACCCAGAAATGCCGGTATAAGAACCCGGATTTCCCCCAGCAGCTGCATTCTGTAACCGAGCTGCTGGGGAACAAGTTCTGCTCAATAAAGCCTTTAATTTATTTTACCTCAACCTGCCTTGCATCATATTGACGGTCCTACAATTTATTGAGCAGACTTAAATTTAAAAAACGACGTAGGAATATGGAGCTCCGCATCACCCCGGAGTGCCTGCGAATCGCACCCCAAGCAGCTAACTCGACCTCTATCTTTAAACATTGGCTGGCGTGTTTTGAGGGCTACCTCCGAACGGCCCCTGGCAAACCAACGGACGAACAGATGATGCAGGTCCTCTATTCCAGGGTGAGTCCCGACGTCTACTCACTCATCGAGGACGAGGACGATTTCCCCGCGGCATCTACATCCGGCCCGCCAACCAGGTTTTTGCACGCTACCAGCTCGCCACACGACGACAATTTCCCGGAGAATCGCTGGACGAGTTCTATAACGCCCTGCAGATCCTGGGAAGAAACTGCAACTGCCCGGCGGTAACCGCGAACGAACACACAGAGCTCCTGGTCCACGATGCGTATGTGGCAGGTTTGGCTTCATCCCAGATCCGCCAGAGGCTTCTGGAGAAAGAATCTCTGGGTCTCACAGAAGCTCGGGCCCTGGCGGCATCCCTCGATGTGGCCTCGCGTCACACCCGCGCCTACGCCCCCGACCGCACTGCAGCCCCTTGGGCTCCGTGGACCCCTAACGCGATCGACTCTACGGCACACCCCCTCACCCCCGCAAACCTGCGCGGCCAAAACACCAGACCAACCGGGGGGGCCCCGCTGCTATTTTTGCGGCCAACCGAAACACCCCCGGCAGCGCTGCCCGGCCCGCTCGGCTACCTGCAAAAGCTGAGGAAAAAAGGGCCACTACGCAGCGGTGTGCCAGTCCCGCGGGGATGCCGCGATCTCCGGGGAAGAAACGGGACCACAGACCCAGCCCCCCCCAGCGATCCACGTGTGGCCAACGGACGCCGCCATTTTGGGCCCCGCACGTCACGAGGGAGAGATGGGCGCCGCCATTTTGTCCACCCCCGACCGCGTGCGATCAGTGGACGCCGTCATCTTGGCTGACAGGAAAGGACCCCGACACAGACGGCCCCATACTGCCTGACAACGATGATCTACTGCGACAACCACACTTGGCATCGATGACCCTGGACCAGTCGCGGCCCCGGATGCTCCAGACAGCAAAGACTACAGTCCTGGTGAATGGGTACGAGACACCGTGTCTTATCGACTCTGGGAGCACGGAAAGTTTGATTCATCCGGACACGGTAAGACGCTGTTCCCTCGTAATTCGGCCAAGCACCCAGAATATTTTCCTGGCGGCGGGGTCCCACTCCATTGAGATCAAAGGGTTCTGCATCGCTAACCTAACGGTGCAGGGGAGGGACTTCAAAAATAACCGGCTGTATGTCCTCCCCGATCTCTGTGCGTCCACACTCCTAGGGTTGGACTTCCAATGCAACCTCCAGAGTTTAACATTTAAATTTGGCGGCCCTATACCCCCACTGACTGTCTGCGGCCTCGCGACCCTCAAGGTTGAACCGCCTTCCTTGTTTGCGAACCTCACCCCGGATTGCAAGCCCGTCGCCACTAGGAGCAGACGATACAGCGCCCAGGACCGAGCATTCATCCGGTCCGAAGTCCAGAGGCTGCTGAAGGAAGGCATCATCCAGGCTAGCAACAGTCCCTGGAGAGCCCAGGTGGTAGTCGTTAAGACCGGGGAGAAACAGAGGATGGTCATCGACTATCGTCAGACCATCAACAGGTACACACAGCTAGATGCGTACTCTCTCCCCCGCATATCCGACATGGTCAATCGGATTGCACAGTACAAGGTCTTTTCCACCGTGGACCTCAAGTCCGCCTACCACCAGCTCCCCATTCGCCCCGGTGACCGCAAGTACACTGCCTTCGAAGCAGATGAGCGGCTATACCACTTTTTAAGGGTTCCATTCGGCATCACGAACGGAGTCTCGGTCTTCCAATGAGAGATGGACCGAATGGTTGACCAGCACGGTTTACGGGCCACGTTCCCGCACCTCGACAACGTCACCATCTGCGGCCACGACCAGCGGGACCACGACGCCAACCTCCGCAAATTCCTCCAGACCGCTAACGCCCTGAACCTCACTTACAACAGGGAAAAATGCGTGTTCAGCACCGACCATCTAGCCATCCTGGGCTACGTAGTGCGTAATGGAGTGATAGGCCCCGACCTTGAACGCATGCGCCCCCTCATGGAGTTCCCTCTCCCCCACTGTGCCAAAGCCCTGAAACGCTGCCTGGGCTTCTTTTCTTACTACGCCCAGTGGGTTCCCCAATACGCCAACAAGGCCCGTGAACTAATCCAGTCCACTACTTTTCCCCTGTCGACAGAGGCCCGCCAGGCCTTCAACCGCATCAAAGCGGATATCGCAAAGGCCACGATGCGCGCCATCGACGAGTCCCTCCCCTTCCAAGTCGAGAGCGACGCATCAGATGTAGCTCTGGCGGCCACCCTCAACCAAGCAGGCAGACCCGTGGCCTTCTTCTCCCGAACCCTCCACGCTTCAGAAATCTGCCACTCCTCAGTGGAAAAGGAGGCACAAGCCATAGTGGAAGCTGTGCGACATTGGAGGCATTACCTGGCCGGCAGGAGATTCACTCTCCTCACTGACCAACGGTTGGTTGCCTTCATGTTTGATAATGCACTGCGGGGCAAGATTAAAAACGACAAGATCTTGCGGCGGAGGATCGAACTCTCCACCTTCAATTATGAGATCTTGTACCGTCCCGGAAAGCTGAACGTGCCATCCGATGCCCTATCTCGCGGCACATGTGCTAACGTACAAGTGGACCGTCTACAAGCCCTCAACGAGGACCTCTGCCAGCCGGGGGTCACTCGTTTCTACCACTTCCTCAAGGCCCGCAACCTCCCTTACTCCGTCGAGGACTTTGCCGGGCAGCACGGTAGCATTGTGGATAGCACAATTGCTTCACAGCTCCAGGGTCCCAGGTTCGATTCCGGCTTGGGTCACTGTCTGTGCGGAGTCTGCACATCCTCCCCGTGTGTGCGTGGGTTTCCTCCGGGTGCTCCGGTTTCCTCCCACAGTCCAAAGATGTGCAGGTTAGGTGGATTGGCCATGATAAATTGCCCTTAGTGTCCAAAATTGCCCTTAGTGGTGGGTGGGTTTACTGGGTTATGGGGATAGGGTGGCGGTGTTGACCTTGGGTAGGGTGCTCTTTCCAAGAGCCGGTGCGGACTCGATGGGCCGAATAGCCTCCTTCTGCACTGTAAATTCTATGATCTATGATAGACGTCCGAACAGACACCAGGAACTGCCAGATCAGCGCTGAGTGCAAACCGCACTTTTTCAGGCCAGATAGAGCACACCTGATAAAGGCCTCCCGACTCTTTGAACGCCTCAGTTTGGATTTCAAAGGCCCCCTCCCCTCCACCGATCGCAACAGGTACTTTCTGAACGTCATTGACGAATACTCCAGTTTCCCTTTCGTCATCCCCTGCCCCGACATGACCGCGGCCACGGTCATTAAAGCCCTCGGCACCATTTTTACACTGTTCAGTTTCCCCGCCTACATCCATAGCGATAGGGGGTCCTCCTTTATGAGTGACGAACTGTGACAATTCCTGCTCAGCAAGGGCATAGCCTCGAGCAGGACGACCAGTTACAACCCCCGGGGGAACGGGCAGGTAGAAAGGGAGAATGGAACGGTCTGGAAGGCCGTCCTACTGGCCCTCCGGTCTAGGAGTCTCCCAATTTCCCGCTGGCAGGAAGTCTTCCCGGCTGCCCTTCACTCTATCCAGTCCCTGCTGTGCACCACGACTAACCAAACGCCTCACGAGCGCCTTCTTGTTTTCCCTAGGAAGTCCTCCTCTGGAACGCCACTTCCGACCTGGCTAGCAGCTCCGGGACCCATACTGCTCCGGAAACGGAAAGTCAGATCCGTTGGTGGAAAGGGTGCATCTCCTTCACGCGAACCCGCAGTACGCCTATGTGGAGTACCTCAATGGCCGACAGGACACGGTCTCCCTGCGGGACCTGGCGCCCGCCGGAGCTCCCCACACCCTCCCCACACCAATCACCCCCTCACTCCCGCCGGCTCATCCCGCAGCCACCCCCTTCCCGGGGGGTTCGGTTCTCCTCCCAGACCCGCCCAGGAGTAAGGAAACAGGGGACAGCGCTACGCTCCCAGCGACGACAGGACTCGAGCCAGTGCCATCACTACCACGCCCGAGACGATCGAAAAGGACGACCAGGGCACCCACCCTGCTCATCGAATCGCTTTAATTCATCTCAACGTTTCAGTAGCCCGGTAAAAGCGGCATTATTGTGTATAGTTTATAGTTATGGCACAATACCGACCCTGTTTGGCCCGTGTTGCCCGGTAAAAGCGGCATTATTGTAGATAGTTTATAGTTATGGCACAATGCCGACCCTGTTTGGCCCGTTGGCCCAGTTAAAGCGACAATTTTGTTTATAGTTCAGAGTTACGGCACAGTACCGACCCTGTAAACCCCTACCACCATGCGAACCACCATCCCGCTGGGTTCTTTTTCAACAAGGGGTGAATGTGGTGGTATGTATTAGGGGTAATACGGTACACCACGATGCCGACAGGCTATTGGTAGATGGATACTGGGTCCTGATAGGATCTGCCGCCTACTGGGCTCCACCCAGAAATGCCGGTATAAGAACCCGGATTTCCCCCAGCAGCTGCATTCTGTAACCGAGCTGCTGGGGAACAAGTTCTGCTCAATAAAGCCTTTAATTGATGTTACCTCAACCTGCCTTGCGTCATATTGATGGTCCTACACAGAGCTCAGAGCCTAGGCAGCTGAAGGCGTGGCAAACAATGGTGGGGTGATTAAAATCAGGGTTCCACAAGTGGTCAGAATTAGAGGTGCTTAGATCTCAGGTAGATTACAGATGCATTGGGAGGGATGAAGCCATAAAGGAGTTAAAAACCTAGGATGAGCATTTCAAAATAAAGACATTGCTTAACCAGGAGCTAGTATACATCAGCAAGTACAGCTATGTCATGTGCCCTAGGACATGGACAAATACCAAATGGCATTAAGTGCACCATAGGACATGGACAGCAGACTTCTGGAAGATCTCAAATTTATGGAAGGTAGAATGTGCGAGGCCAGCGAGGAGCACATTAGAATGGTCAAGTCTAGGAATGAAAAGACATGGATGAAAATTTCAGCAGCAGAAGAGTTGAGGCATAATCTTGTAATGGTATGAATATGTATTGAAGGGGTTCATCTTGTGGTTAAATAGATCACGATTGGCAAGGAGTGAGATGTAGCTGGTGACGAGGGAAGAACATTTGCGACAGGACAATGACCAGAAGAGATAGGAACATGAGTCGGCCACTCGGCCCCTAGAGCCTGCTCCGCCATTCAATAGGATCATGGCTGATCAACATTCCTCACGTCCACTTTCCTGCCCTTGCCCCATAACCCTTGATTCCCTTACTGATCAAAAATCTATCGATCTCATCCTTAAATATACGTAAAGCCTCTGCCCCCCCAGCTCTCTGTGGCAAGACGCTCCAAAGACTCAACACTCAGAGAAGAAATTCCTCCTCATCTCAGTTTTAAATCGGCACCCCTTTATTTTGAGACTATGCCCTTTGTCCTGGACTCTCCTATGAGGGGAAACATCCTCTCAGCATTTACCCTGTCAAGCCCCTTCAGAATCCTATATGGTTCAATGAGATCACCTCTCAATTCTTCTAAACACCAAGTAGAGTTCCAGCCTGTTTAACCTTTGCTCACAAGACAATCCCTTCACACTGGAGATCATCCTAGTTAACCTTCTCTGAACCTCCTCCAATGAAATAATAATTTCTTTAAGTAAGGGGAGCAAAACTGCTCACGGTACTCCAGATGTGGTCTCACCAGTACCTTGTACAGTTGCAGCAAGACTTCTCTGCTCTTATATCCCAACTCCATTGAAATAAGGGCGAACATTCCATTAGCTTCCTGATTTACATGCTGCACACCCGGTGTGCTAGGTTCACATGTTTTGTGCACAATTACCCTAAGTCCTTTTGTCTGACAGTTTTCTGCAATTACCTTCATTTAAATAATTTTTGAAAGAAGTATTTTTATTCAACAAATTGTCAACAGTTTTACAATACAAAGCAACCGCACTTAGCATAAACGTACTTAACCTATCAATATCTCATTTCACATCAGTTGTATCCCACTCGAAACCTGCCTTTACACATATTTTTCAAATTTGCGACAATACATTTGCTTCCTTCCTCCAAGTCATTAATATATATTGTAAACAGTTGCGGTCCCTGTGGAACCCCAATGGTTACAGGTCACCAGCCCGAAAAAGAACCCCCTGTTTCCCACACGCTGTTTCCTGCCTATTAGCCAATTCTCTATCCATGCCAAAATACTACCTCCAACACCGTGGGCTCTTATCTTATGACTTAACCTTTTGTGGGGTACCTCGTCGAATGCCTTCTGAAAGTTTAAATACAACACATCGACTGGTTCCCCTCTATCCACTTTGGTTGGGACTTCCTCGAAAAACTCAAACAAATTCATCAGACACGATTTCCCTTTCATAAAGGCTGCTGACTCTGCTCGATTAGATTATGATTTACCAAATGTCCTGCTATTACTTCCTTAATAATTGATTCCAAACGCCTGGGGGAGATACAGCTGCGTGGGAACTGGGTGAGAAGCTGGAAAAAGATGATGGCTAATCGGCAAGGGGGGGGGGGTGGGAAGCCCCCCAACTCGGCTGATCACGTGGAACGTGAGAGGGCTGAACGGGCCGATAAAGAGGGCACGGGTACTCGCACACCTTAAGAAACTTAAAGCAGATGTGGTTATGTTACAGGAAACGCACCTGAAACTGATAGACCAGGTTAGGCTGCGCAAAGGATGGGTGGGGCAGGTGTTCCATTCGGGGCTAGATGCGAAAAACAGGGGGGTGGCTATATTAGTGGGGAAGCGGGTAATGTTCGAGGCAAAGACTATAGTGGCGGATAACGGGGGCAGATACGTGATGGTGAGTGGCAAACTACAGGGAGAGACGGTGGTTTTGGTAAACGTGTATGCCCCGAACTGGGATGATGCCAATTTTATGAGGCGGATGCTAGGACGCATTCCGGACCTAGAGACGGGAAAGCTGATAATGGGGGAGGCTTTAACACGGTGTTGGAACCAGGGCTGGATAGGTCGAAGTCCAGGACTGGAAGGAGGCCGGCAGCAGCCAAGGTGCTTAAAGATTTTATGGAGCAGATGGGAGGGGTAGACCCGTGGAGATTCAGTAGACCTAGGAGTAAGGAGTTCTCGTTTTTCTCCTATGTTCATAAAGTCTACTCGCGCATAGACTTTTTTGTGCTGGGTAGGGCATTGATCCCGAAGGTGAGGGGAACGGAGTATACGGCTATAGCCATTTCGGATCACGCCCCACACTGGGTGGACTTGGAGATAGGGGAGGAAACAGGAGGGCGCCCACCCTGGAGAATGGACATGGGACTAATGGCGGATGAGGGGGTGTGTCTAAGGGTGAGGGGATGTATTGAAAAGTACTTGGAACTCAATGACAATGGGGAGGTCCAGGTGGGAGTGGTCTGGGAGGCGTTGAAGGCGGTGGTTAGGGGGGAGCTGATATCAATAAGGGCACATAAAGGGAAGCAGGAGAGTAAGGAACGGGAGCGGTTGCTGCAAGAACTTTTGAGGGTGGACAGACAATATGCGGAAGCACCGGAGGAGGGATTGTACAGGGAAAGGCAAAGGCTGCATGTGGAATTTGACTTGCTGACTACAGGCACTGCAGAGGCACAATGGAGGAAGGCACAGGGTGTACAGTATGAATATGGGGAGAAGGCGAGCAGGTTGCTGGCACACCAATTGAGGAAAAGGGGAGCAGCGAGGGAAATAGGGGGAGTGAGGGACGAGGAAGGAGAGACGGAGCGGGGAGCGGAGAGAGTGAATGAAGTGTTTAAGACATTTTATAAAAAATTATATGAAGCTCAACCCCCGGATGGGAGGGAGAGAATGATGGACTTTTTGGATCGGCTGGAAATTCCCAAGGTGAAAGAGCAGGAAAGGGTGGGACTGGGAGCACAGATCGAGGTAGAAGAAGTGGTGAAAGGTATTAGGAGCATGCAGACGGGAAAGGCCCCGGGACCGGATGGATTCCCAGTCGAATTCGAGAGAAAATATTTGGACTTCCTTGCCCCGGTACTGACGAGGACCTTTAATGAGGCAAAGGAAAGGGGACAACTGCCCCCGACTATGTCTGAAGCAACGATATCGCTTCTCTTAAAGAAGGAAAAGGACCCGCTACAATGCGGGTCCTACAGACCAATTTCCCTCCTAAATGTGGATGCCAAGGTCCTGGCCAAGGTAATGGCAATGAGAATAGAGGAATGTGTCCCGGGGGTGGTCCACGAGGACCAAACTGGGTTTGTGAAGGGGAGACAGCTGAACACGAATATACGGAGGTTGTTAGGGGTAATGATGATGGCCCCACCAGAGGGAGAAACAGAGATAGTAGTGGCGATGGATGCCGAGAAAGCATTTGATAGAGTGGAATGGGATTATTTGTGGGAGGTGTTGAGGAGATTTGGTTTTGGAGAGGGGTATGTTAGATGGGTGCAGCTATTGTATAGGGCCCCAGTGGCGAGCGTGGTCACGAATGGACGGGGATCGGCATATTTTCGGCTCCATAGAGGGACAAGGCAGGGATGCCCTCTGTCCCCATTATTGTTTGCACTGGCGATCGAGCCCCTGGCGATAGCGTTGATGGGTTCCAAGAAGTGGAGGGGAGTACTTAGGGGAGGAGAAGAACACCGGGTATCTTTGTATGCGGACGATTTGCTACTATATGTGGCGGATCCGGCGGAGGGGATGCCAGAAATAATGCGGATACTTGGGGAGTTTGGGGATTTTTCAGGGTATAAATGAAACATGGGGAAGAGTGAGTTGTTTGTGGTGTATCCAGGGGAGCAGAGTAGAGAAATAGAGGACCTACCGTTGAGGAAGGTAACAAGAGACTTTCGTTACCTGGGGATCCAGAAAGCTAAGAATTGGGGCACATTGCACAGGTTAAATTTAACGCGGTTGGTGGAACAGATGGAGGAAGATTTCAAGAGATGGGATATGGTAGCCCTGTCAATGGCAGGGAGGGTGCAGGCGGTTAAGATGGTGGTCCTCCCGAGATTCCTCTTTGTGTTTCAGTGCCTCCCGGTGGTGATCACGAAGGCTTTTTTTAAAAGGATTGAAAAGAGCATCATGGGTTTTGTTTGGGCCGGGAAGACCCCGAGAGTGAGGAAGGGATTCTTACAGCGTAGCAGGGATAGGGGGGGGCTGGCACTACCGAGCCTAAGTGAGTACTATTGGGCCGCTAATATTTCAATGGTGAGTAAGTGGATGGGAGAGGAGGAGGGAGCGGCGTGGAAGAGATTAGAGAGGGCGTCCTGTAGGGGGACTAGCCTGCAGGCTATGGTGACAGCCCCATTGCCGTTCTCACCGAGGAACTACACCACAAGCCCGGTGGTGGTAGCTACACTGAAGATTTGGGGACAGTGGAGACGGCATAGGGGAAAGACTGGAGCCTTGGGGGGGTCCCCGATAAGAAACAACCATAGGTTTGCCCCGGGGGGAATGGATGGGGGATATGGAATGTGGCAAAGAGCAGGAATAACGCAACTGAAAGATCTATTTGTGGATGGGAAGTTCGCGAGTCTTGGGAGCGCTGACCGAGAAATATGGGTTGCCCCAAGGGAATGCATTCAGGTATATGCAACTGAGGGCTTTTGCGAGGCAACAGGTGAGGGAATTTCCGCAGCTCCCGACACAAGAGGTGCAGGACAGAGTGATCTCAAAGACATGGGTGGGGGATGGTAAGGTGTCAGATATATATAGGGAAATGAGGGACGAAGGGGAGACTATGGTAGATGAACTAAAAGGGAAATGGGAAGAAGAGCTGGGGGAGGAGATCGAGGAGGGGCTGTGGGCAGATGCCCTAAGCAGGGTAAACTCGTCGTCCTCGTGTGCCAGGCTAAGCCTGATTCAGTTTAAGGTATTACACAGGGCGCATATGACTGGAGCACGGCTCAGTAGATTTTTTGGGGTGGAGGATAGGTGTGCGAGGTGCTCGAGAAGCCCAGCGAATCATACCCATATGTTTTGGTCATGCCCGGCACTACGGGGGTTTTGGATGGGGGTGACAAAGGTGCTTTCAAAAGTAGTGGGGGTCCGGGTCGAACCAAGCTGGGGGTTGGCTATATTTGGGGTTGCACAAGAGCCGGGAGTGCAGGAGGCGAGAGAGGCCGATGTTTTGGCCTTTGCGTCCCTAGTAGCCCGGCGCAGGATATTGCTAATGTGGAAAGAAGCCAAGCCCCCGGGGGTGGAGACCTGGATAAATGACATGGCGGGGTTTATAAAGCTAGAGCGGATTAAGTTCGTCCTAAGGGGGTCGGCTCAAGGGTTCACCAGGCGGTGGCAACCGTTCGTCGAATACCTTGCGGATAGATAGATGGAATGGGAAAAAGAAGGCAGCAGCAGCAGCCCAGGATTTGGGGTGGGTGGGGGGGGGGGGGGGGGGGGGAGGGGTGGGGGGGGGGGGTGGGCGGGGGGGGTGTAACTTGTGACAAGGCAGTTGCCAATTAGGGCTAGTTTTCATTTTTGTTATTTAATATTTATTCTTTTTTTTGTTTATATAAAATAGGTCATTGTTATTTGTGCTGTTATAATATTGTGTAAAGGATGCACAATGTACTGTGTTGGTTGACCAAAAATTTTCAATAAAATATTTATTAAAAAAAAAATAATTGATTCCAACATTTTTCCAACAATAGATGTTCGGCTAATCGGCCTATAGTTACCCCTTTTGCTTCCCTTTTCGAACAGTGGCATTACAATGGCAGTTTGCCAATCCCTCAGTTCTTCTCCAGAATACAAGGAATTTTGGAAAATTGCAACCAATTTTCTACTTCTTTTAGGATCCTAGGATGCAAGCCATGAACCCCATTAATTTATCTATCGATGGCGCTGGTATTTAATTCCTCTCCCATATTCTTTAGTATTAATGGGATATTCGAAGTATCTTCCACTGTAAAGACTGATGCAAAGTATCTGTTCAACTCCTCGGCCATTTCCTTGTTCCCCATAACTATCTACCCAGATTCATTTTCTAAGGGGCGTACGTTCACTTTGACCTCACTTTTCCTTTTTATATATTTAAAGACGCTTTTATTGTCAGTTTTTATATTCCTTGCTAGTTTGCCCTCGTAGTTTATTTTCCCTTTCTTTAGGCCTTCTTTGCTAGATTCTGAACTTATCCCAGTCTCGGGCCTATCACTCACTTTTGCCTCCTTATATGCTTTTTCTTTGAACTCAATACTCTCCTTAACTTCCATGGTTAGCCATGGTTGGTTTATCCCTCTCTTACAATCTTCCCTTTTTACTGGAATATATTTCTGCTGAGGGTTATGAATTACCACCTTAAATGCCTGCCACTGCTTGATTACGGTCTTCCCTGCTAATCCATCTGCTCAGTCCACTTCAGCTAACTCTAACCTTACTTCATTGTAATTCCCTTTATTTAAGTTAAATACAGTTGGTTCGAACCCAAGTTTTTCACTCACACACATTATCAAATTCTATCATGTTATGATCACTACTTCTGAAGAGATCTTTTACTTAAAGGTCATTTATTAAACCTGCCTCATCACCCATTATCAGATCCAAGATAGCCTGTTCCCTGGTTGGTCCATGATATATTGCGCTAGGAAACTATCCTTAATGCACTCTATGAATTCATTGTCGTAGCTGCCCTTTCCAACTTGGTGAACCCAATCACCATGAAGATTAAAGTCACCCATAATTATTGCTCTATTCTTTTTACATGCTTTTGTATTTGTTGATTTATACCCTTTCCTACAGCGTGGCTGCAGTTTGGCGGTCTACACACTATTCCTATCAATGTCTTCTTTCCCTTGATTTTTTTTTATCTCCACCCAAATGGACTCTACATTATCCAAGTCTAGATCATCTCTCACAACTGTCCTCATTTCATCTCTTATGAAAAGTGCTACCTACCACCTTTTCCTTGCCTCCTATCCTTCCAAAGGCTCACATATCTCTGAATATTAAGTTATCAGTTTTGATCTCCTTGTAACCAGGTTTCCATAATGGCTATGAGATCATATTCATTTACCTCTATTTGCACGGTCAGTTAGTTTACCTTGTTCCAAATTCTTTGTGCATGAAGACACAATGTCTTTAGGCTTCCTTTTTGCCATTTTAATCACCCTAACGTTTCTTTGTACTGTGGCCCTATTTGCCTATTGTCTTTGATGACCCTGTCTACCATTTTTGCATTTTACTGTTTTTTCTTTTATTACAGTCCTTGTATCTCTTTCCCTTGTCACCTTGCTTAGGTTCCCATCCCTCCCATCCCCTTGCCATTCTAGTTTATACCCTTCTACACACTAACAAAAACCCACCAACGGACATCAGTTTCGTCCTGCCCAGGTATAACCCATCCACTTTGGACTGGTCCCACCTGCCCCAGAACCGGTCCCATTATTTTCCTAGGAATCTGAAACACTCTCCCCTTGCACCCTCTTTCCAGCCATGTATCCAAATATTTCCCCCGTGACTAGTACGTGGCACTGGCGGTAATCCTGAGATCACTACTTTTGAGGTCTGACTTTTCAACTTACTTCCTGACTCCCCATGTTTGCTTTTTAGGACCTCATCCCATTTTTTACCTTGTCATTGACGCAAATGTTTACCACAACCTCTAGCTGTTCCCCCTCCCCTTCCAGAATGTCTTGTAGGCACTCTGAAATATCCTTGACCCTAGCACCAGGGAGGCAACATTCCATCCTGAAGTCTCATTTGCAGCCACACCACACTCATCAATCAATCTTCGAATCAAATCACCTACAAATATTGCATCCCCATTTTTTAATCCTCCCTTGTGTAGCAGAGCCAACCATGGCACAACAAAATTGTCTGCCGCTGCTTTTCCGAGAGACCATTCCCCAGAATAGTATCCAAAGAGGTATTTCTGTTTTGCAGGGAGTAGCCCAGGAGATTACTGCATTGCCTGCCTAGACCTCTTGCTCTGCTTGGTGGTCACACATTCCCTTCCTGCCTGTGGAGTCTGAGCCTGCGGTGTAACCACCTCTCTATATGTGTTAGCCATGAAACTCTCTGCCCTGCGGATGCTCCAAAGTGCCCCAGTTGCTGCTCCAGCTCTGAGATCTGGCTTTCCAGGAGCTGCAGCTGGAGGCACTTCCTGCACACATGCTGGCCCAGGGCACTGAAAATTTGTTCGGTTTCCCACAAAAAGCAGGAGGAGCAAACTACAGCTTTGAGCTCTCCTGCCATGACATTGGATGAAATCTTGAAAGGACTCTTAAAATCAGGGCCCTTCTTCCCCTGACTTCATTAATACAGAATATAGCCTTTACAAACTATAAACCACAAAATAAGGGGTGGGGTTCTCTGATGGCGAGTCAGAGTGTCCACACCGTCGTGAACATCGTCGCGTTTCACGATGGCGTGAACGGGCCGCCGGCAGCATCGATTCAGGCCCCGAAAAGGGGCCAGCAGGGGGGCTGCGTGAAACGTGGTGGGTGTGGCGCCAGAGCAGCACCGTCAGTGGACGACACCCAGATGACGCGGCGCCGCATCATTTTATGTGCACGATCCGCGCACAGGCCCCAACACAGAGAGATGGCTGCGCCCTGCCTTGCCAGTCCCAGGTTCTGGGACATTGATCTGGAGACACTGCTGGACGCAGTGGAAGAGCGGAGGGCGATCCTGTGCCCAAGACATGGCCACCGGCTGGCGTGATGTGGGCATCGCCGTTAGCGCTGTGGGGCACACCCCACACTCGGGAGAGCAGTGCCCCAAGAAGCTCCATGACCTCATGAGGGCAGCCAGGGTAAGTACCCAGAGAGTTCCCCGGGCCACACCCCACCCCTCCCTCCCCCTCCCACCACGTGTCGCGCCTCCTGCCGACACACACTCCACCCCCTCACACTGCCCCCTCCATCCCCTAACCCCCCCCACACACTCCACCCCCTCACACTGCCCCCTCCATCCCCTAACCCCCCCACACACTCCACCCCCTCACACTGCCCCCTCCACACCCCCTAACCCCCCCCACACACTCCACCCCCTCACACTGCCCCCTCCATCCCTTAACCCCCCCACACACTCCACCTCCTCACACTGTCCCCTCCACACCCCCTAACCCCCCCACACACTGTCCCCTCCACACACCCTAACCCCCCCACACACTGCCCCCTCCATCCCCTAACCCCCCCACACACTCCACCCCCTCACACTGTCCCCTCCATCCCCACACCCGACTGTGTCTAATGATACATGCTTTATTGTGTATTCCAGGCCAAGCTGGCGATCGTCCTGGAACGGATCAGACAAGCCACCGCCGTCCATGTCCACGTCCATCCGCCCACAGGGACGCACGCCAGGGAGGGGAAGGAAGATGGACAGGAGGGCCCTCGTCCGAAGCCGGGCCACAGGAGACGGACGCACAGAGGACCGACACAAATGACAGTGATGAACAGGGGACAGACAGTCAGGACACTGACGGCCATGAAACAGATGAAGAGAGGACGGAGAGCCAGGACAGTGACGGACAGAGGACAGGGACTCTGGACAGTGATGCACGGAGGACAGCCAAACAGATGTTGGATAGACCGGACACGGCCCCTCACATGGGCCGGAGACAACGTCCATCGGTCCAAGGCTCGACCCAGGAGACCCCAGACCTGGGGTCCGATGAGGACATGGACCTTGCGTCTTTGCTGTCACCCACACCCTCCACCATCGCAGATACCCTCACCTCGGTTGGGCACATTAGTGATGAGGCTTCTGGGACACTGACTGGTGCGCATCACACAGTCGAACCGGCAC